>NC_138243.1:13711530-14461530 GCF_964197995.2 Scardinius erythrophthalmus
TGAAAATGTTAAAAATGCAAAAGGTTTTCTGTGATGGGTAGATTTAGGCATAGGTTTATGGTTAGGGGATATAATATACAGTTTGTGCAGTATACAAATCATTATGTCTATATGGAAAGTCCCCAAACATGAAAACCCAACATCAGATGAGTAGGATATGGCTCTATATCAGCACGGCTGCGATTAGGCCATAAGCACGAGGTCATCAAAGCCGTGCTAATATAGCCCTATCACATTACTACTAATGTGATATTGCGTTTATACAACAGGTCGACTGCAAAATCTATTTGCTCTCGAACAAATAATAGATTTATATGACCAAAGATTGGCTGTTAGAGATACCCAAAACTAATTAAATCTCATGTTTAACCACTAGACATCAGAGCCAGCGGCAAATTCCAGAAGGACTGGCCAAGGTAATGCTGCCATATGTATGTATATATATACATACAGTGCTATGCATAAGTTTAGACACCCATACTAAAGTTGACTAAAAAAAGGAATAAAAAATCATCTTTTGGAAACTGAACTTAATGCCTTAATTTAAAAAATTAGGAAAAATCCAACCTTTAAGGACACCAATTTTCTTTGTGAATGAATAATGTATCGTAAATAAATAAATGTTCTTCCTTAAAATACAGGGTGCATAAGTCTGGACACCCCTATGTTAAATTCCCATAGAGGCAGGCAGATTTTTATTTTTAAGTATTTTTTTTATTTTTTTTTTAGGATACTATGCATCCTGATAAAGTTCCCTTGGCCTTTGGAATTAAAATAGCCCCACATCATCACATAGCCTTCACCATACCTATAGATTGGCATGGTTTTATTTCAGTTAGCATAATAGCTGGTTTGATTTGCATTGAGAGATGATCTTATGGAAAGTACCCCATGCCAATCTCTAGGTATGGTGAAGGCTATGTGATGATGTGGGGCTATTTTAATTCCAAAGGCCAAGGGAACTTTATCAGGATGCATAGTATCCTAAAAAAAAAAAAAAAAAAAAAAAAGAGAAATACTTAAAAATAAAAATCTGCCTGCCTCTATGGGAATTTAACATAGGGGTGTCCAAACTTATGCACCCTGTATTTTAAGGAAGAACATTTATTTATTTACGATACATTATTCATTCACAAAGAAAATTGGTGTCTTTAAAGGTTGGATTTTTCCTAATTTTTTTAAATTAAGGCATTAAGTTCAATTTCCAAAAGATGATTTTTTTATTCCTCTTTTTAGTCAACTTTAGCATGGGTGTCTAAACTTATGCATAGCACTGTATGTATGTGTATATATATATATATATATATATATATATATATATATATATATATATATATATACAGTTGTGGTCAGAATTATTGCCACCCCTGATAAATATGATCAAATGTGGCTGTAAAAATAAATCTGCATTGTTTATTGTTTTGATATTTAATAAAAAAAAAAAGATAGCAAAAATCTAAGTAAAAGTAAAAGAATTGAAAGTGTGGGGGAAATAAATGTTTTTCTCCAAAACACGTTGGCCACAATCATTGGCACCCCTAGAATTTAAATATCTTAAGTAAAATATCTCTTCTGCACGGCGATGAGGACAGTTTGAGTGGCCAAAGACTCTCCAGATGGAGAATTGCAGAGATTAGTTGAGTCTTGGGTCAGAAAGCCTAAAAAAAAATATCAAACAACCCCTAAATCACCACATGATGTTTGGGAGGGTCTCAAGAAAAATCCTCCTCACACATCCCAAAACAAACTCCAGCATATTCAGTTGTCAGACACGACTGGAACTTCAAAAGGGACCGGGTTCTATGGTTCTATTTAGATGAAACTAAAAAGAGCTTTTTGGCAACAAACCCACCAGATGAATTTGGTGCACACATGTTTAGAAAAGTACCCCATGCCTACGGTTAAATATACTGCAGGATCTTTAAAGGGATACTTCAGGATTTAGCATTAAGCTTTGTATTAGTAGAAAACCTGTAGTATTTTCGAATTACTGTGCTTTCCACCCTCATATCCCCCTGAGAGGAGAGATTTATGTATTTTTTGTCTTTAAAAAATCCTCCGATGACGCAAAAATCGTCATTTTGCGTCATCAGAGGATTTTCTGGCCAGAGGCAAAAGACTACAGCCAATAGATGGCGTTGTTCCGCATTTTTTCAACCCGCCCACAGAGGGTGGGATCTCACTCACAGAATGTACACATAGTCAGCCGTCTTGAAGCTAAGCTAGCAGGCTTTTGTTCTGTGGAGAAAGCTGAGTAAGTAGGGGTGTTACCATCCTCCTTTTCCCGGACTTGTCCGGCGGGCGAGATCGTTCAAAATGTCCGGGATTCGGCTTTTGCTTTCTGCGGTCACCATTCATTGTTTACATGCACACCTTTCAATCTAGCTGAATTAATTCCGATCGGTGAATCTGAATGTAGTGTTTACAGGAACGCTAAACAAGTGATCGGATGATGTGCTTTTTTAACATTGCTAAGAAAATTCCCGCTCCTCCGTGAGAGATACGAGACCGGCGCGTCTCAGTAATGACGCCACCAGCCTCGCGCCGTTCTCCCGCGGCCGTCAGCCTCGTCCTGCTCGCCACAGTAAACATGATGAATGGCGACAGGACATTTTGGGCGATCCCGAAATCCCAGGCAGACTCATCACGGAGACTCACTGGTAGCCTAACCTTGTTGTTTTCAACTGCGCTCTCTTACTGGTAGGCGTGGCCTCCTAGGGCAGCGAAGCAAGTGCATTCTGGGAGTTGTTGTCTTTCATCCACATAAGCCAAAAATACATTTTCTGGCTTTTCTCAGTCTAGAAAGCTCCAAATTAAAAAAAATTCTTCACATTTATTCTACATAAATGACCTATTTTAAATACACATTCATCTTTCCAGAGGTGAAGTATCCCTTTAATGTTGTGGGCCTATGTTTTTTTTATTTTTTTTTTTGCTGGAGGTCCTGGACATCTTGTTCAGATACATGGTATCATGGATTCTAGCAAATACCAACAAAAAATCAAAACCTGAAATCTTATAATGGGCCGTGTTGGATCTTCCATCAGGACAACGATCCAAAACAAACATCAAAATCAGCACAAAAATGTGTCACTGAGCACAAAATGAAACTTCTGCCATGACCATCCCAGTCCCCTGACCTGAACCCTGTTGAAAATGAGTGGTGTGAACTGAAGAGAAGAAGCAACAACATGGATCTGGAGAGATTCTGTATGGAGGAATGGTCTCCAAACTCATCAGGCATTATAGGAGAAAACTCAGCTGTTATCTTGGCAAAAGGAGGTTGCAAAAAGTATTTAACAAAAGGGTGCCAATAATTATGACCAACGTGTTTTGGAGAAAAACATTTATTTCTTAATGTGATTTACTAAAGTTTATCAAAGTATTTTTGCATCATCTTTAGGTTATAGAGAATAGAAAAGATCTAATTAATCAAATGTTTCCATTTCGTTAATTCGTTGAATCATGCCAGAGGGAAGGTTTCAAAAATTGAGGCGGTCATGAAGAACCTTAGGGCAACAGCTCAGGATGTGGTGTCTTTACTGTGGTTAACGTCAGCATTCATGAATAAATCATCAGCAATGCACTGAACATGACTGGTGTTAAAATGAGATTATGAAGATGGAAATCCTTCTCTCTGAGAAAAAAACATTTGAAGTTTGCCAAAACCAGCGACTTCTGCAAGAATACCGCGGACACAAATGTAAAGCACTTTTAGTGCAAACCTCAAAAGAATCCCATCTCAATATAAAGGATGCATTTTAAGGCCTCTGGACCCAGTTGGTTTGCAATTATCATGAGAACACGGATTTTGTGGAGCACCAGAAATCTTTCTAGTCTTTTATCCAACATAAACCATGAATATTGGACAGATGGATATAGATGAAAGCATGTTTTATTTTTGTGTTATTTCTTCACTCATAGCCTCTTGTCAGGACACGGACGACAATCAACTCTCATTGCGTAACCTAACACAGATCATTTTGAAGGGTTCTCAAACTTTCAACGCTTCATATCCTTATTTAATTTTCTATTTTAACAACTGTCACTGGCACTTGCCTTTCATCATGCTGTTAGGAAAAAAATAAATGTCCTCAAATTTCCTGAGTCGTGTTTGGTAAATACATCAAGCCAAATGTCCGTCCCTCACACTGATATCAGTGTTTCTAATTATGTATGTGATTTGTTTGAACAGCCTCGACTAATGCAAATGCAGCATCAATTTACATGCAGCAGCACAGAACTATATTCCACAAAGTCATGCAATATTTCTATGAGTTTTTTTCATAGGTTGTTTGCCTAAGTTATTTTGCATGTAAGGCCTGGAATGTTTTGCATGTTCTTGACCATTTTGCTGCTGCGAAACTAGCGTCTATAAAAAGCCTATAGTCACCTATGCTATTCAATTTCACAACCAGCGATCATGTTACTGAATTTGAATGTGGAAACAGTCTAACACAGCATTTAGGTTCAGATAAATCTCACTGTTGTACTCACATATGCTTTTTGGGAAGCTTGCAGGTGAGAGATAAGGTACTGCCACAATGCACAGATGGCTGAGAACAATTTTTATTTTATTTTTTTCACATTTTTTCCCCCCACATTATACTAACAAAATATATTTTTGAACCAATATTAGAGAAATATTATATGTATAAGCCTAAAGAGAATTTTCAATTCAAGTCAGTGATTTTTCACAATAAATATAATTCTAAAGCAGTTAATAATAATAATAATAATTGGTAGTAGTGGTGGTAGTAAGTAGCAGTATATTATATAATAATTCTACATTGAAATAATAATAATTATTAATGTTGTTGTTGTTGTTGTTGATATCATCATCACAATTTAACTCTATTTTTCTGTGGGTCCCTCAAACACCCTCTGGGGATCCTTTTAAAACTTCTGTCCTGTAGTATTTCAAAATCTCAGTGTCACAAACGTGCTCAGATACGCCAACAAAGTCAATATTAACTCAATTATTTCATCATCAATCATCCACATTTATTTAATACTTCTCTTGCTATATGTCAACAACAACAAAAGTGAGCAGTTGACTTAAACATTTTAGGGAACCTATTGCCTTAACATTTTTAAGTAAATAAACAAGTTATGTTTAATTGCCAAGTGAACAAAACATATTTTTTTCAATTACGCGTGAAGTTTATTACTTAATAATTTTAAGGCAACAGGTTTCCTCACTTTTTTTAAGTTAAGTCAACTGACTACTTTTTACAGTGCAATGCATTTTAGAAGAAACACCTGAGATACTTTAAGGGAACGTTCACCCGAAAATGAAAATTCATTTACTCACCCTCATGTAATTCCAAACCTTGATGACTTTCTTTCTTCTGTGGAACACAATATAAAAAATACAAATAAAATTGGTTCAACTGTTTTGTCCGTAAGAATATACAAGTAAGTGGGGTCTAAAACAACATTGGAACAAATGGTGGCCATTTTCATTTGTGGATTTTACTGACACTAAGTCTGGGCACACATGCAGACATGCAAACAGGAAGTTTGGATACTAAATCAGAGGCTCTGAAGAGCCAGCTGGACCAGAGAGCTTTTACAATCCCTGCCTAAGGTAAGCCATTGTGCCTCAGCTGGGAACTGGTCAAATCTGACCTGGCATCGACCGGAGCCAGTGGAGGCCGAGGAGTCGCCAGGTATGGGCCATGATCCGGCAGCCGAAGACCAAGACTGTGGAACAGGTTTTGGAGTCAGGGGACTCTAATTCAGAAGTGACACCAGCTGGATTCCTGACAGGAAGTCGGTGAGGAAGTGACCCGGGAGCGGCGGGAATGAGCCAGGACCCAGATGGAGCAGCTCAAAGGTGTGAATGCAGTGACACGGCCTGTTCTTCAGCAGAGTAGCACTTAACAATCTCTTTGTTATGATAGCTATGATTGCAGGATGGGAATCCAAATAGGAAACACAGAGGTAAAGGTCAACAATGCTTTAACCACCTTTTTGATGAGGTTTGCTTCATCTCTTGACATATGAAGTAAAGATATAAATGCTCCATATTTTTCGCTCAGTTTATCTTCCCCTCGGGTTTATTTTCTCACCTTCCTGCCTCTTACTATTAAGACAGTTTTTAATTGAACGACAACACTGTCTCATTTCATTTTGCTCTGTACATATTTTAATTTAATTGATGTCAATGTCACTGCAGTCGTAAAGGCCAGACTGAATTCCAGCAAGAGCCGAGTCAGTGAATGCAGATGGAGAATGCTGGTAATGAGAGAGCAGAAATGAGGCTCTGCTTTGATAAGATGTTTACACTGAAATATGTGTGTGTGTGTGTGTGTGTGTGTGTGTGTGTGTGTGTGTGTGTGTGTGTGTGTGTGTGTGTGTGTGTGTGTGTGTGTGTGTGTGTGTTTATTTTTATTTCAGCACAGTAAATTGAACTCCCAAGGTCTGGAGGGCAGAATGAAAGCGTGGGAGAGCATCGCAGAGCTGCTGAAACATTAGAAGTAAGGTATTCAAATAATTTCTTGTTTCAAGCGCACAAATTGGACCTTGAGGCCGTCAATCACAGGTTACAATCTACGGACATAAGAAAAGAGAAAATTACTACAGGTCCGCCAGACCAAATCAAACGAGATAAAGATAGTAGTAAAACACTTTATATGGTAAGAAAGCATCAATATTACTATCGCACACATTTGTACACAAACCCCCTTGTCACGTTTAAGTGACAGTAGAAAGCGCATGACAAAGAAGATGATGAATTACTGTCAAATGCACGGTTGACACAAACAATAACCGAAAAAGGATAGAACAGAACAGGGAGTATAAATACACAGTAAACGAGGACACTAAACTGGAACAGCTGACAAGAATTGACTTATTAGAACTAATACAGAAACTGAACTAATCTGAACCTAATTGTGACACCCCGAACCATAAATATTCAAATATTGAACATAGCTCAACCCACACCACTTGTCCTACAAACAAACCATTTTTATATATTACGGCATATACACCACCTTTCAAAAGTTTGGGGTCAGTATGTTTTTTAAATACTTTTATTCTTTAAGGATGCATTAAATTGATCAAAAGAGACATTTATAATGTTACAAAAGAATTATATTTCAAATTAATGCTTGGGAATATGTAAGATAAAAAAAAGAAAGAGGTAAATTGGGAATGGGCTTAGCAACCGCATAACAACACCCCTGCAAGCATCCATAGCATTCTGGCAGCAACATTTGCATGGATAAGCAGCACTCTTTTCTTCAGAAAAAAAAAAAAAAATCTAGTTTTGTCTCTTTCACTTTCCCTTTCTACTTTTTAAACATTATTACACAGGCTACCATACAAAAAAGCAATGATGTTTTGCACGAACGCAGCACTGAATGTAAAGCAGTTCTCCAGAAGCTGAGGAGAGACATCTGCATGTCTTTCCGTTCTCTGCTTCTTTTCTTGATTTAAGACAGATCAATTTCATAAAAGTTAGAACTATTTTTTGTTAGAAATGCACAATGTATCTGTACCATGTCAGATATTGGCTGATATTAGATATTTAATTGTTTGTGCTCGTTCTTTCCATTTTTATATATAGATTACAAACATTAATAATACAGTCAAATGTAATCTTTAGCGAATATTAAGATGAATATCCATTTTTCATACTGTCCATAATGTTGTTATGCATAAATTCACTTTTTTAGCATTTAGAATGGTTTTAAATTCTATACAAGCATATAATTTAAATTTCATGTCAGGTTTTAAGTCATAACATAAAATTAATTATAGGCTTATCGTTGTCAGGCTGGATTTTAATAGCCTTGTGAACACTTGCAGTCTCGTTCCTGTGGCTGAATCCTGTATAACAGTGTTTAATTGTCACAGTTATCACTTTTCCTAACTCACATCACAATTGTTTCAGCGTCTACAGCCCAGACTCCAGGTCTAGAAGCTCTGCAAGTCAACAACAGTTGTACTCACAAATTCAGACACACCGCAAGAGCTCAAAGCAGAGGTAAAGAAACCGAGAGAGAGCGAGCACAGGTAAAACATACTCTGTTATTCAGTTCTGTTTACTGCATCACACACAAACAGCTCATGACAGGACATAGAGAGATGAAAGAGTCTTTTTGTGCTCACAGACTGCGTACTCGCCAAAACAACAAAAGCTACTGGTTTTCTACAACCATCCGCTGGTGTGACAGCACAGACACGTCCATTGAATTCAGTCCAAATAAAAGACAAGATATGTCTGTGAAAGTATGCATTTGGCTTGCTTTACCAGTTTTTGATAAAGCATCTTGACATTGCTTTATTCTTTCTTTCATGAGGATTTACAAATGGGGTTGTGCTGATAGAACAGAAAATATCACCTCAATATATATATATATATATATATATATATATATATATATATATATATACCTTTGATGCTGAGGTTCATCATGATTATCAAACTGAAATTCTCTCTTAGCTCTCCAGTGTCCTCTAGTGGCCAATGGATTTGCATTTTCAATAAATTTTGTCTGGAAGAGAAATAAAATATTGAGTAATTGATCAAATGTAATACAACTTGGACAAATATAAAATAGCCCTATTATACAAGCGGTATCCTAAACTCTCAAAAAGTTCATAAGTTCAGCAAGTCATACTAATAAGCCTGACTAATGAGCAACTGTTTTGCTGAATTTGAGTGCTGCTCATTTGTTCTCAAATCTTGAAGCTGTGATAAGCCCTTAAATCTTGATGGTAGCACAGGCCTTGGACACTGAGACTCTACAACGTGTAATTCCACTGAGAGTCTGTCTGAAAAACAACATAACAAGCTTGCGGAAGCTAGAGCTGGATGAGTTGAGTATGAGTTAGCAGGTTATTGTTAACTTAGCTGATAAGTGGTGGAACACTGGCACCATCATGATAAACATATTCATGTACTATAGAATTTACATCAAAAACTGCACCTTGGTACATGATGTTTTTTTGTTTGTTTTTTGGTCATCTAATATGGTACTCCTACTATGGTACCCAGGAGTAATGTCATTGTACAGATATTTTAGTACAATCCCTTAATAAAAGGTGGCAGTACAATGGTACATTGATTTCAATTAGTAATACTGTGGTACATTTAAATATACATTGGTACTGGACCATGGTAGTAGCATGCTATTTTTTAAGTACCATATTATTATCTTCTGTTACTATCACTAAACCATGGTATCGTCACAATAATTTTCTGTAAGGTATGGTCTTTAGTACTATAGTACATATTTGTGTGATTGCACTGTATTTTACAGTGTCATTTATTGAAGCACGGACTTAACTTGAGTTAAGTTTAGGTTAAGGTTCTTACTCATATATTGTAATTACATAGTAATTACGTAGTTACTAATGGTGTTCTATAAGGTACTTAAGAGTACCATGTCCAAACTTTGTCCAACCTTTTTGGGCCTAATGAGTTGACAAGGACCTTAGTGAGACACCATCATCATATATTCTGAGACTTTTGTTTCTGTGAAGGCTGTTTTTAATATTTTACATTATGCTGTTGGTAAAGAAACTACATTGAGTGAGAGATCAGGCATAAATCACACACTCTTAAAAAATAAAGGTTCTTTATTGGCATATGGTTCCACGAGGAACCTTTAACATCCACTGCACGAAAGGTTCTTAACAGTGGAAAAAGATTTACTAAGAAAAACACGGTTCACTAAAAGACACTTTGGAGAACACAAATTGGTTCTACTTCGGCATCGCTGTGAAAACCCCCTATTGGAATCTCTAAATAAACAACGAAGTGTAAAACAGTTTTTAAAATAAACAACCACAACCGAAGTCCAGATAAATGCATGTTAGACATTGTATACAATACCAGCGGTGGCCTGATTCTACTCATTCATGTTTAATGAGGATGGAGTTTCCCCCAAGCTCTGTAATTACCTGAGTCATTTGCCTAAAAATATAGAAGGACTGCATGATTCCCAGAAGAGCTGCTTTTGTCTCCCTTTGCCTCATTAGGGCGAGTACACAGATCTCCAGCTGTGGAGCTCATTGTAAGAGCTTAAGAAAGCCAGGGCAGGTAATTGGGAGGTAAGCTCAGGCTCTGAATTCCTGCGTTTGTGCTCTTCTGTTCGGTTTCCAAACGACACATGTGCCGGGAGTCTTTAGCTCACCACTCTGGCATTGAAATCTCTTGAAGTGAGGTCAAACTCAATGGAGAGGAAGGCAGCAAGACGAAATTGAGATGACAGCTTGAGTGCAGGAACTAAAGAGACAGGCCTCAGGTGTTTAACACCATCACTCAATGTCTGCATGCTCACATATTCATTGTATATCGTGATGGAGGGGTTTTTCCTCAAATAACGTATGAAGAAATGGAAGCATTTTCAGCCCAGAATTAGATAGATGCTTACACTACCTTTCAAAAGCGTGGGTCAAATTCAAGAAAAATAAAATATAAGAAAAGAAATTAGCACATTGATTCATAAGGATGCATTAAATTGATCAAAAGTGACAGTAAAGACGTTTACATTGTTACAAAAGATTGATATATTTTTTAAACAAAAATATGAAGCAGCACAACTTTTTTCAGCATTGATAATAAGAAGAAATGTTTCTTGAGCAGCGAATCCGAAAGATTTCTGAAGGATCATGTGACACTGAAGCTTTTCATCACAGGAATACGTTTTATTTTTACATTTATTGATATAAAAATAGATTTAAATCATTTTAAATATTTTTTCCCAATTTTCCAAATAAATGCAGTCTTGGTGAGCTATTATGATTCCTGTTTCATGTTTCCCTGTTTTGTGCCTTAGGACTCTAAGTCTTTATTTTCTCAGTCCCTGGTTTGTTTCCGTAGATGCCCTTATTAATGTCCATAGCTAATCACTTTCACCTGTTCCTTGTTACAGGGCGTCCAGTGTTTAACTATAGGAAACTGGTATTTGCGATAATTCAGAGAGCATGTGAAGGCAGCATTATACCCCAGTGTTTCCCATGTTCTTTGTCTGTTTTTTGATAGATGTGTGTGTTTGTTTTGGTTTTGCTCATGTCTGGAATATTGAGTTTCTGCACCGATGCACTCTTGTTGTGTTTGTTTAAATAAATGTGTCTGCTGCACTTGGATCCAACTCCACTTTCATTTCTGAAACAGCCATGTTACATGAGCACTAAAACTTCTTTCAAAAATATTTAAAAAATAAATCTTTTCCAATTAAATGACAAAATTTTTACATAAATGAGTTATTTAAAAAATTGCTTATTTTACTTCTAAAAAATGTATTTATTTATTTTTTAAATGACCACAATCAAGCAAAGATTTTCATTATGTGAGTATATATGTACACCTGCAGTTCATTCTTTTGTTCTACCATCTAATTTACCCGATACAATTGCAGCATTAAGCTCAGGCAGTTGGTCTCAAACCCCTGGAGAACCAATCAAAGTTCACCTGTCATCTGGATGAGAAAGAAACTTTGCTCATAGGCTTAATGACTGAAAAAATACCTACTGTAATAACCTGGATCAGAGATGCTCTAATAAATGTTCTGACATACAAAAAATTTGAGGTAACTTGCTAAGAATCATTCACAAACACTTGATATCTATTTAGCGCTGATTATTTTGACTTAACATTGTATTTGACAGTGTCATGCTAGATTATTAGTCTTGGATCTGGATGACTGTCAGACTCTTGTGTGATTAGGCACTTGATGAGACGTGAGCTCTACAGAACGTCAACCGGAGAGACAGCAGACGGAGATTGTCAGTGACAATGCAGTCTTCTGTTATTCACACAAAAACACCAAAAAAAAAAAAATACATCTACTCTGAACCACAGATGTGTCACAGCCTCACAGGTACAGTTTTTCAAATTAAGACAGGACTCATATTTTTAACACACCTCTATTTATAATCACAGATCTGAGAGCTGTGTGTCCCGTGTTATTAGATATGATGCCATGTTAGTGTGCAATGCAAAAGTTTGATACTTAAAATTTCTCCATCTGAATATCAGCCAATTTGCATGTCCTCATTCAAGCAGTTAAATGGGTTATATTAAATAAAACTAATAATGTCACTTTAATTGAAGTCATGTAAAATAACATAATTAGAAATATATATTTAGTATTTAGAAATGTTCTTTATGCATGTTCAGTTCAACCCTGTTGTGCTGTGACATTTGTACCTTTAAAAATGCTGACATCATACGGGGTAACATTATTACAACAAAACTATGTTATGAAAAAAAATAAGTTTTTGTTCTACTAGACAAAAGCACAAGAAAATATTAATCTGCTGTAGCACAATGATATTCACTACTTAAGGCTGTTACTTACCATTTTTAAGTCCCCATGAAATCAAAGTGGACCATTCTTATTTTTATGAAATATTATTTATTATAAATGATTTATCTGTGCACATCATGTTTTTTATGTATGTATGTGTCCTCATAATCTTTAATCAAAGTAAGTGAGGTGTTTATGTGACCTGTCACTCAACCAATAGCAAACCCCAACTATCCAATCAATTCCCCATGGACAAAATCAAGTCCCGCCCTAAATGTTTTCTTATTAGAGAAGCCGTTTCACTTGGATATACGTCACAAAACGATAACTAAAGCAATAACTATGAGGATTTAAAAATCTTTCTAATTCTATGCAAATAGCGAAGACCACAGCACAATGATAATAACGGCACAGAAAAACAGTATCACTTGAATCACATTCAATATGATTTTTCCGGCTGATGAACGATAAAAACATGAACAGCCAATCAGGATCGAGCATTTAAAGCGGCAGATGACATAACTGCAGCACATGCTTATAATAAACCAAACGTTGTCATCTGATGGTGTGGACGAGCCATAACCCAGTTACGTTTAACCCCAAGACATGTTGTACACACACTATAAACGCTAGACCATGGTTCAGTCACACTGCAGTTTAAAATTGTCCATATAAAGTACATTCAAACAAAACAGTTAGCACATTAAATAAAAACCTTTCACTTAACAGTGAAATGTCAAATTACTTCCAAAATTAATTACTAGATGAAGTGGTTTTAGGCTACTTCCAGTATTATTTAAACAAACCTCTTTAATTTTAGATGAGAAGATATGGTTTATTCAGTTTCTACCTTTATACCCTCAGACCACAATTATTAATGATATTTACCCTTATCCCTGCAACTCACCCTTTGCTTTCCTGCTAAAATCTCTCTACAATCTCTTGAGATCCAAAATGCTGCTCCTCAAGAATTTTTCACACAATTTGTCTTTTTTTTCTCTCTCAAGTCTCTTGTTTCCCATAGCTGACACTGGCACAGTCAGGCTCATGTAAGCAACCAACAGACTTTACCCCCTGCTGCTTGCAGCTATTATCAACTCATGTTTCCAAACTCCAAACTTGTGCAGTGTGGGACCATTTAAACAGTTCTGTCCAGAAAAATACATAAATAAAACACCATGGGCTTCAACGTTTGAGTAGCACAGACCTATGACCCTGAGTTATGTGGCCACAGACATTTTCTTAGGAGAGGCCTCTGAGAGCAGTTTAGTTCAATGTTTTATGATATTTCAGCTCACAGTTTGGCCCTGAATACCGCTGGAAGGAGAATCTGAGCAGTAGGCAGCAGGTGAACGAGGCATCTGTCCCTCTCTGTTATCTTTTGAGCTCAGATAAACAATATATTTACATACTTATTCACCCAAGGCAGATATGGCTTAGATTACCAGTCCTTCAGCCCAAAATAAGGAAAACAGACTTTTATTGGGACATTATTTGTATTATGCAAACAATCAGAGCATCAGATTGCAGTATGAGTCATCTAATCATAGGTGTGACAGGAGAATCAGTGGGACTGTCATATTACAGATAGAAAGAGGTCACAATGCCCTCAGCATCCCAACAGAATTCAGCCATGGACGCTCAAAATCTTCAGCCAAAGAAACATTCTGTCTCCATTCACAAACCTATACATTTATGGAGCATTTTGAGGCATCCAGACGAGCTTTGTGGTTTGTAATATTAAAAAAATGGTGAAATTAATAGTTAATGTGTTTTGTGTCAAAATAAATCATTAAACATTTATCAGTCTGTACGTGATGCAAGTAGTTTTAATGTTTCACTCCATGGTTCCAGGTTATACAAGTAGAGTCAGATCACCAAGAAATAAATCAATAAATACCATATGCTTGCCCTAAAAAAAAAAGAAAAGGAAAGAGGGCAGAAGTAGGAGCACAACTTACTATAACTTACTAACAGAAAATAAAATAAAATAAAATAAAATAAAAGAGGAGGCCAGAAACAGTGTACAGATGCAACATACACACATCCATCCATCAACCAATCCAAGGTACCAGGCATGCGGAAAGCAGCGTCTCAGTACCCTGGAAATCCAGAGTTCTCGTGAGAGCACAATTTGAATTTGCTCAGCTAGTTACTCTGGCATTGTGTAATGATGCTCATTAACTATGCCCTTGTAGCCGAGCTGCACCAATCACATCGGTGTATCTGATATAGGCGGGCCAGAGGCGAGTTAAACAGACAGCGCTAGTGACAGCACAATCACGACAGTGATTGGTCATAGTGTTATCCAATTGCGTGCAAGGAGATTTTCAAATGCACGCTTGGTACCGCCCCTCGAGTTGGGCGATTTTCATTACTCAATGCCAGACCCTTAATCTTTCGGATTTGGGTCTGGATTTCCAGGCTTTCAAGTCTTCTTATGCTTGAACAGACAAATTCACACAAATATTATATGAACAATCAACATGCCCATCTTGGCTATACTAATAAACATAGTCAGTTATGTCTTAAGTGAATGTAAACAGAGAAAGACAAAGCAAGTGTATTGTATTAGTACATTGGATCCGTGAATTAGTCTTAAAGTGACAGCAGCCTAATGAATCTGCTGCTGTCTGCGTTTTTAATGTTAATTAAACAATAAAAGGCAAAGAAATTGTAACTTTAATAAGGATTAACCAGTAGTTTATATAGTGAAGATTATATGCAGTGTTATTTTACATTTGATTACTTTATTCAATATATGTAGGCTACCTGCAAACTACAGATAGACCTATACCTAAAAACCATCATTTGTATCTTTGCTCTTGCCAGGGTTATGTTTAAGTCTAAGTTTTATAGTGTTTTGTTTTCCCTGTTCCGATTATATGATTTACTATGGGCTCATCAGTATCAAATTGTCTATCTTAGAAGTGTGTGTGTTTATGCATAAGTTTATGGTGGAAAGGGGGGAAAACATTTTTATCTTTATCCAAAACCACAACATAAAAGCTTCTTACACGAGACCCTGACATTGAAGACTCATAAGTTTAGGGTGGAAAGGTGGAAAAACATTTTATCTTTATCCAAAACCACAACATAAAAGCCTCTTACACGAGACCCTGACATTGAAGACTCAAGAGTCATATTTAAAACTGTCAAAGAGAGAGCAGCCATGAAAGGAACATGACACAATTCGGCACCGAAACATGTCTTAACATCTAAGCCTTACAACATTTTCATTGCACTGGATAACAAAATATCAAATTGAGCATTCATTTTAAAAGGAAAAAAAGCACGTCAAGCTAAAAATTTCATGCGTGAAATTAAAGCGAACTGACTTACATCCTAAAAATAAATTTCACCTTGACAGCAGCTGTTTAAAATAAAATAAAAAATAACTCAAAGAAAATCAAAGACAAAGCTTAAGCTAGTCTATTAAGATAGTCCCAGACTAAAATGCATGTTTGAACAGTTTTAACTGAAAGCAACTTGCACTGACATATCTTAAAATATGTCATTGTTTTGTCTCAAGGTGCACACAAGTTATGTTTGTTTTTTCTAAGACATGTTTATAAAAGCTAAATGTTCTAATTGAACCAGGGCCTAATCCTGGCTTAATCTAAACCCTTTCTGTGAAACCAAGCCAAAAATGTTTTTAGAATGTAGCTTAAATATCCAAATACTTAGGGCCACTGTAACCAATGAGAGTACTTCTGAAGGGTGTATTGGGAGAATGAGAGGTGACCCTCGTCACTCTTCCTGGATGATCATCCATCTGGTCTGAAAAGGAGGTGTTGCTGTGCACTGTGGGATCTGGACTGTACCTTTAGCAGTGAGAGTAATTAATGGCAACTCTGTTTCTAATGGCTGGCGAAACCCAAAACAAAGCCATGAAATGAGATTTCAAGTTCAACTTCTTCTGAAGCATCAATAAGCAAAACCAACACCTGGACTGAAGATGAGGGTCAGAATGCTAATAATGACTCAAGGGAAGTTTCTGGAAAGCCAAGTATAAGATAGAAGCAACATTGGAAGCTGGAGAGGTGGAGGTGGCGTGGCAGCAGGCCATGATAGTGGGCAGGTGGTGCAGCGAGGGGCTTGCCGGGTCAGAGGACAAAGGTGTGAGGTCTGGACCCAAGCTGGTGGGTCAGAGAGAGCCAGCTGGCTGACCACACCACACAGCTGAATGACTCAAAGGTTAAAATCCAACTCTGGAAAATGGAAAAGCTGAAGAAATGCAGGTAAATACTCATTTTGTTCGTAAAGCAGCTTCTGCATCATTTTATTTATTTCCTTATTTTGTACACAAACATATGCAAGTATTTTTGAGCTAATGATGCTGTTATTATGAAAAAGTGTGTTACTTCTCTATGCTATCGACAGTTATTTCAGTATTATTAATTAATGTACTATTGTAGCAATAATTAATATAAAATATTAATATTAAGCTTTTTTATATTTTCATTTCAGTCTAATTTCCGTGAATTTGTAATTAGTTTAATATTTTCATGTGCTTTTGTCATTTTTAGTGTTTTTTTTAAAGAAGTTTCTTATGCTTAAAGGCACACTATGCAAGATTTGTACCTTAAAGGGGGGGTGAAATGTTCATTTTCACTCAATCTCCTGTTAATCTTGAATACCTATAGAGTAGTATTGAATCCTTCATATCTCCAAAAAGTCTTTAGTTTTTTTATATTTATAAAAGAAAGATAGGCTGTACCGAGTCTTGCCGGAAAAAAACGAGCGGCTGGAGGCGGGCCGTGTGGGCGGAGCTAAAGCTGTGCTAACGCGCCGAGCTAACAACACACAGAGACATTTGAAGCAGTTTTACTCACCGCCCGGTTCCAACGCACGACCGCGAACCTTTATCATTGTGACTGCTCGATCCTTAAGCATTAGACGATCTGCAAATCCGTCGATCTGGGCTTTGTTTATAAAACAATCATCGTCGAAATGCAGGGAACAAACAGTCTTGCACAACCTCCGTTGATGCTCTGAAAAAACAAACTCCATCCACTGGTCCCTTAACGCCGGGTTCTTTGGGAATCTGTGCAGGGTTGTCTTGCCCTGGCAACCAAAAACCCACTTCCTTGGTGACACTGACTTCCCTAAAGCCGAGCATAGCGCTTTGATGGGTGTACTGCTTTCGCTCTCTTGCTCTGGTCTACGGTTGCGTCCTTCCGGAGAAATGCCCTTAGGACCCGTATAAGGAAATTCCACTACATCTGATGTCACACATGCCCATACTCGAAAAAAACTTACCGAAACTTCGAAACTCCGAAACTCAGTATGCATGAAAAAGCATTTCACCCCCCCCGCCCTTTAATATAACCGCTTCGAAATAATTTTGATGGTAAACGAACCCGTATAGAGCGAATCATCTCGATGTCATGGGTCAGTGTTTGTTTGTATTTTGATTAGTCACATGTCTTCCTTTGTTCTGTTTTCCCGCCACTCATTTGTTCCCATGGTAACCTTCTTCATTAGTTAATCGTCAACATCTGTATCACCTGTGTTCCATTAATCAGGTTTCATCTGTCTTTTGTATTTAGTTCCATCCGTTCAATCAGTCATGGTCCGATCTCTGTTGTATTAAGTGTGTGTGTACCTTCTGCCTGTCCTCAATGCATCTTTTTCCATTCTTCTGTGAGTAAAAGTTTGCATTGGAACTTTTATTTCTCCTTCGTCTTCTTCTGCCTGCACCACACCGTGACACCCGATAGCAAAGCAGGAGCTGGCAAAACCAGCAATGCAGGTTTGAGAGGTGGCGCCCCGACAAATCTCGCAAGAAACTTGCTTTACGGCACAACGTCACATACATCAACAACATATGAAGCAGCCGGAAGACACTAGCACGCATTTCAGAAGTGAATCATGCCAGAGTCGACGAAGAAAACGAAGAAAGCACGGTCGGAAGAGTGCAGAGACGGCTCTGCATGAGTGGTATTTACGACAGTAACGTTAAATACAAGTACTCCACAGCGACTCTAGGGGTCGCTGTTTGAGAAAAAAACGGAAACTGCATGGTGTTCCTTTAACAAGGCTGCATTTATTTGATCAATAATACTGTTCAAACGGTAGGCTATTATTGTGAAATACTGTATTATTAATATTTGAAATAACTTTTCTATTATTTATTCCTGTGATCACATGATCATCCAGTGTCATGATCCTTCAGAAATCATAATATGCTGATTTGGTGCTCAATAACTGTTTCTTATTCTTATCAATATTTATACATTTTTGTTAAAACCATGGTTTTATCAATTTTTTATAAATTTAATGTGTCCTTGCTGAATAAAACTTTTTTATTTTTTTCACAGACCATCAGGGAGAAAAGCACTGGGCAAGTGCAAGTAAAGAATGTTTAGTTTGCTTGAGTGGGAGTGCTTAAAAAATGTTTTAAGAGCTTAAATTTTCAGCCTGGAATGTGTGAACAGATGCCCTGAGGATCAGGTCCAAAACACTATCGAGGTTCAAGCTGTAATGATGGATCTTACTATAAACGGGAAAGCCTCGAGCAAGCAAACTGTATGAAAACTCTTTAACGAGATACCAGAGAAGATTCAACAAATATTAAGGTAGAATAAATGTACCAGTATGTGTAACAGAACACAACTCAAATACTCCAGCAAAGCCTTGCAGCACTAAAAGACAAACTCGCTAGCTCTGTGAAGTATAATACCACCGTGCTATACTTGTACACTAATAGACTGTGACGTATACTGTTCCATTAGATTACTCTCTCTCAAGCTGTTCTTTCCAATCTGCTTCAAATCTAAAGTCAGACCGTGAACATGGTGCCTGTGTGACCCTTCCATGTGAGGTCTCTAGCGACGTCCAACTGTGAACCTGCCGCCGGAGGTGAATTAGCCTGAGGCGAAATTCTAGTGTGATATTATTCATTGCAGCAGTGGACAAAAGCAAGCACTGACGCAGCAGATTTATAAATGAGAACAGCATGATCAGTTTTCATTTATTGTTGTCAAAGTCTCCCTATAAGCATTTAAATTTTGCTTAAAGAGGCTTCTTTGTATTACAAAGTCTTGATTTTGTTTTTGCAGTCTACTAGAGCAGGTTTTCATGAATGTTCAAAAAACAAATAATTTTTCACATATTGTTGGAGTGCCTCTCTTCACAGTCTGTCAGTAACGCTCTGTTCAGTTCCGGTCTCTATTATGGAAGCTTGTTTTCCGCCACAGAATAAAAAAAAAAAAAGGTAATTGTGACTTTTTATCACACAATTTGGACTTTTTCTCTCAGAATTGTGTGATATAAAGTTGCAATTGCGAGTTATAAAGTCAGAATTGCGTGATATGAAGTCGCAATTGTGTTATAAAGTCAGAATTGTGAGTAATAAATTCTCAGAATTGTATGTTTATATCTCGCAATTCTAACTTTCTAACACAAAATTGGGAAATATAAAGTCAGATTTGCATGATATAAAGTCCCAATTGCGTGTTATTAAGTCAGAATTGTGAGATATAAATCTGCAATTGCAGGAAAAAAGTCTGAATTGCGAGTTATATTTGCGATATATCTCGCAATTCTGACTTTATATCTCGCAATTCTGACTTTATTTCTCAGATGTAAAGTCACAATTGTGAGATAAAAATTCGCAATTATCTTTTAAAATGTTTTATTCTGTGGCGGAAACAAGCTTCCATACTCTGTGAAGCCCCTCCTTCCGAAAAGCACAATGTGCTCTGATTGGTCGGCTGGAACATTGTGTTGTGATTGGTCAACCGTTTGAGAGTGTTTTTCCGAAATGTCACACCCCTTATCATAACTCTGAGTTTCAACACACTTCTAATGCAACTCAACTAGGCCTCGCCCCTTTTTTTGCATATGCTTTGGATGGTAATTACTTAAAGGAATCTTGAAATGTTTTCGTTCCCGGAAGAAAACTCAAGACTATAGTCGAGGCATTTCAGATAGTTCAGAAACAACGCTTACTGGTACAGAAAATAACTGCCTTGGAGTGAACTTTGTAATTTTGCAGAGCTTTTTCATGCTCAAACAGCAACATAACACACTTACAGCGGTGGTTGATTATGATTTCACTTTTCTAACTTTAGTAAGTGTGTAATGTTGCTGTTTGAGCATAAACAACATCTGCAAAGTTATAATGCTCAAAGTTCAAAGCAAGGGGAGATATTTGCTTTTAAAGAAATCGTTTTTTAAGGACTACAACAAACGGCTGGTAGGGACTACACGACATTCCCCCCGGGTTAGTGACATCACTAACCCTAAAATTTACATAAACCCCGCCCCTGAGAACACGGTCCATGTTGAGAAGAGGAAGAGTTGTTGTAGTAGAGCACATTTGTGAGTCTGCTCAAGCTGTCGCATCCGTCTTTTCACATGCAATACAGTACGTAACACAAATGCATGTTACTCTAGGCATCTTACAACAGTTCCCACACGAGCGATTTTATAGATTATCACGACAGAATATACTAATCAAAGACTTGAAGATAGTTAACTCCACATCAGCAACAGAAATTCATCAACTAACCATTCAGAAACGTCCTGTTGCATTCTCATGTTGTCACTTCTTGAGTCTCTCCATCATTGTCCGACTCCAGTTTAAACATAAAAGGCAGAACAGTTTCTGACATTTTAGTGCTTGTCTTCATGAGGTAATCAGAGCTGCTAACACACACACGCTCTTGAAGCTCCGCCCTCTGTGCCGGGAGCAGCAGCTCATTTGCTTTTAAAGGGACACACACGAAACAACGCGTTTTTACTGACCCTCAAAAAGGGACAATTTTAACATGCTGTAAAAAATTATCTGTGAGGTATTTTGAGCTAAAACTTCACATACACACTCTGGGGACAAACAGAGACTTATTTTACATATTGTAAAAAGGGGCATCATACCACCCCTTTAACAAGTTGAAAATGTAAAAAATCATTAGGAGGATCAATGAGAAGGCCAACTCCAGTGACAAGACAGAAGTCTGTTATATTGACAGTCTGAGGAGACAGAACACAAGTAAAAGTCAGGCGTTTTCTCAAGGCAGCGAATATTCACAGAGACATCTGCCTGCGAGCATTTGTCATCCTCAAGGCTTTTTGGTATTGTTAGTTTATCTTCCAAAAATAATTTCGTTCTCTGTTTCCAGCTCAAAGAAACCGAAAAACCCTGAATGATGGGAGCATCTTCTGGAGGAAGAGTCTGGTTCAAAGACTCAAAGACATTGGGTGGTGGATCTCCAGGGAGAAGTTGACATGCTGAAGATAGGAATTGCGGGTAAATCAGATTCTGCTACATCTTTATTAAACAGATCACCTCTTTCTTGCATCCTGAGAGCCAAGGGCAAAAATCTAATTAGAAAGAAACTGGAACAAACCAAAATCGTGTTATATGACAGAACCCAGACATATGACAGAATTAATGATTTGCGATGAGTCGGTTTGAGGAGCTGTCAGTCACGGAAAATCTTTATGACAAGTCAAGCTCCACAACAAATCTGATTGGAGAGCTGAAAGCGTCTGCAATGGATAAATGGTCTGAAGATGAAAAGAGAATATATTGTGACCGTATGTCCTCTTGCTTTCTATACTGAATGCATCTTACTCCCACGTCTCACAGTTACTAAAGGATCAGACAGTCTTTGCTTTTTGTATTCAAAACGAAATGCACTGAAATATAATACAGAAAGAAAAAATTAATTTGTCACCTCATACATCTTTCATGATATTTTCAATTCGAAGATTTTAAAACGTTGGACACCTTTTAAAATGGAAAATGAAATGTTATTTAAGCATCAGTCTGTCCTTTTCAGTCACACAGTCAAATGACTCCTGTGGTGCAGTGAATCACTCTATTTACAATGATTTTTATATAATCTCCAAACAAATTAAAAACCTAAACCTGGCTGTCATTTAAAAGTCAAAGCTTCCACTACAAGTGCCAATGCAGTAGAAAAGATGAATCTGATAGTGACGTGAGAGGATATCTGAAGATATCCTGAAGAAAACTTTTCAAACAAGTATTTTTTACCATATTGGTTAAAATTACTGTATTATATAAGTAGTATAGTAAGTAATATTTAACACTAATTTGATACATAATTTATAATAGAATGTCATTTATATTTATTTGTGCATGATTTTCTCCTATTTTTACATTTAAACCTTTACCGCCCCATCATCAAATACTCAATTATAATGAATCTTTACACTTTTAATCAATGCTATTACATTTTTAGTCTTCAGCAAATGGCAAAATATCCATTTTAATATGGCACATTGTAAATGTTGTAATTCCATCAACACCCCCAAAGTTAGCACAGTCGCTATCTCTTGGGTTCAACATTTCATTCATTGGATGATAACTTGCTGATATAAGTGCACTAATTCCAAAATCTCTCTCTTTCTTGCCTAGTTCGCCAATAGGCATGCATCGGCCCTGAGTAGGTACTTATTTTGAATAAGTAATTACTCCACAACCGCTAAAAAATATGTTTTATATTAGTGCTTTGAGTTTGAGAAAGGCACATTACAAATAAAATGTATTATTATAATTATTATATAGTATGAATATGTGTAGAATGAATGTAATATGGACATACTACATTCGCCATCTTGCCCTTATCACATGACCAGCATCAGTTGCGTTGCGTCGCGTCACTTCCCTGTCATTAACAAATCCTCTCCCGTTGCGGCCATTGCCTAATTTGTGCTTGCCGTTTAATAATTATATGAAACTTAGCAAACTAACAGCTCCAGTAGTAATGAGAGGATTCATCTTGAACTCTGTCATGGAAACTATGTATAAACCTTAATTAAACAATTTAATAATGGATTAAAAAGGAATTTATACCTGGATGATATTACAACATACCCACATTTGACCAACGGTTTGATAAATGGATGGATGATTCCATAGACATAATATACATAGACGCCCTATTGGCCGCTTTGGAACGTTGCTGCGATACGTCAACGCGTCCGCCATTTTGTGGAGGGCAAGACTGCGCTGTAATCAAATGCAAGTAAACTGCTGAGCTGCGGTTTTTCTGTATAAAAACCAAAAAAAATTACATTTATCAACCGATTTCAGTGGTTTGTATGTGGTGTACAAAAAAAGTTCCATCTGTAGTTAGTTAAACTCTCGATAGTTAGACTTATATATTATTATTATTTTTTTTAATAAGGAATGGCCAAAGCTCTGGCTTGTCATGTATTTAGCTTTTCATTCTTGGATAAGAATTGTGAACACCCCCATACTGAGTTATAATTTAATTTTCACATTAAATTAGATAAAGTTTTCTTATTGTGGGAAAAGCATATTCTGTCATTGACCCGATTTTAGCAATAACAAAGATAACTGATGGATCCTTTATGGTAATATGATATGGTACAACTACAGTGCAATGTAGTTATGTAATGAAAGTAATGAAAAGTAAGTATAATTATATAATATCATAAGTACTAATATAATAATAATAATAATAATAATAATATATTGATAATAGCATATAGTTTATGTATACTTTAATAATAGCAATATGAAATATCAATTACAGAATATAGACAATAAAAAATAATAGGTTAAATAGTTACTATGAATAGTAAAATAATTTGACAGCATAACTATAATAGATTGATAATTGTAAGTGGTATATTATTATAATAACAATAATAAATAATGTAAATTTATACATTTTAAAATATTATTACATAGGCTATATAAAATAAAAAATGACGCAACCCTGTCTCTTTTTGTTAAATTTCAGTTTTTAAAAGGTATAAGAAGCTATACAAATCAAGAAATAAAGTAAACGATCCAGTCAAACATACAGCAGGCTACACTGTTATAATAGCCTAAATATATTAAGTTATGAAACTTCACTTTGCCCTCAGCCAAAACAATCTGCCAAGGAACAAATTATAGATCAATGAAACCAAAGATCGCCCGTTAGATAAACACAAGACGAATTATTCTCACTAGACTGACAGCGACTAACGTCAGAACTCAGAAGCGGTGTACGACAGGCACTATAGCCGAGGCAAGGCTGTTCTCGGCGGGGTACATGAGCGCTGAGCGCCCGCGGGGATCGCTGGATCTCACAACTCCGAAACCGTCAGATAACATTTTTAAAAAGGCGCTATCTTTATAAATAAACCACAGATTTGAGCTTTAAACAACTACATTGTCGACTGAAAAACTCTTAAAACTACATTTCGTGACACAATAACAGTAGTATTTTTAAATTTCGTGGCCTTTCTCCTCTGAAAATAAAAATAGTAAATGAAATGCAACCAGAAACAAATTTTCAGTTTTGCTTGAGAAAGGTAATTCCCTGAGACCTGTTTTCAATTGTGTGGCGATTTGTAAAGCCCCAAGCAGCACAAGAAATAGGCATTTTTCTCAATTCTCGTTATGAGAGGTATGGGAAAGTTGCCCTCCGCAGTATGGCGGCGCCGTTGACGTACGATCCAGCGGCCAATAGGGCGTCTATGTATATTATGTCTATGGATGATTCAGCTGCGGGCGCCATCTTCTGGTCAGTCGCGGGAATTCATTCGGCACGTGACTCTCACAGTGCTTTATGGGTATTTTCTAGCCTTTGAGCCGGTTAAGCGTACAGTGGTTGCAGCGCATTGGGCGATTGAATGAGTGCACTTGATAACATCCACTGTGGTTTTGGACACCACTACAAATGGCTGTCCCTTCAAATGGTGCCCTATTTAAGGGTATGGGGGCAATTACTGCATAACATTGAAAACATGGTTTGCCGGAAATTACGTCAATGGCTAGGCAGCCATTTATACATAGTTTCCATGACAGAGTTGAAGATGAATCCTTTCATTACTACTGGAGCTGTTAGTTTGCTAAGTTTCATATAATTATTGTGTCATAAATGACGGAAAATCCCTTCAATGGCAGGGAACAAGTTAACTTTAGCATTTACTTTTTTTTTTAGACAAAATATTAATGAATTTTAATATTGGCCATGGCAATTTATTTGAATAATTACCAGCTACAATTTTAATTTTAGTCCATCCCAAGTTTTAAGACAAATAAATAACATTACAGCAATAACACAAAAGAACTGGTGTGTGTAAACATCATTTATTATAGATGCATTGACCCATTATTTCATTTTAGCGCAGATGCACAACAAGATTTGTGACTTAGCTTGTGTAATTATTTAAACAAAAGATTTTAAGAACCATTCTTGCCCTACCAAAGACTCATTTGCACTGTTACCATCACCAATAGTTTATTTAGCGTACCTTACTGATACTCATAAGATTCTTCTGAAATTGAATGTGCGTGCCTTAATATCTGGCATATCTCATCTATAACCAGCCACCAAAGAACCTGTGTACTTAAAATGCTCATGAAGTCTCCTGCCTGAAGAATACAATGATTAATTGGTTACATTAGGCCCCTTTTGGGACTTACTCAACTAAGTGCATTGTACATACCAACTGCAGTTAAAAATCCGCCTATTTTGTGGGTATATATAGCAATAGTTTCGGCTCAGATCCATCAGAGCGCATCACCTGAAGCATGCTGTTCTCAATGGGAGTGCACTGATAGCTGTATTAAGCCATGCGCTACACCGAAGGCCTTAGAGATCTTGACTAATAGGCTGCAGAACGTTCACAGAATGTGAAAGAGAAACAAAAGTGTGTAGAAATGAGTTCATTAGGCCATTAAAAGTTACTCAATCCTCATTATCTCAAATGATCTTAAACCATAATGCTGCTGTGTATACTTGGTTTTAAAAGATAAAAAAAAATTAGTCGAGTTTATTTGTATGGTGTGCATACATACATTTATAGCTTGTGTAGTTATTTGAAGAAAACATAAGAACCATTCTTGCTCTGCCAAAGACTCATCTGCACTATTAATATCATGTTAGGCAATGAATACAGATTGTGATCACATTCTTACAATTTGAAGATAATATTTGACAGGCGTGTATGTCGAACCAAAGTTGGCGTCACCTAAAGTCTCTGCATTCATTTAATGTTAATCAAATGGATTATGTAACCTTCTTAAATCCTGAAGCTGCTGGATGAAATGTCCAGCTCAGGTTAGATCAGTTAAGAAGGTGGCCTGTAGAGACTAGTTTGGAAAAACTGAACAGTAGTGCAGGTCATCATATATTCTCCCAAAACTGGATGATTTTTTATTTATTTTTTTACTCTAGTTTCCCCATCTCCAAGCAGCATTTGTAACTGAAATGACAAGATCATGCATAATTTAAACTGAACTAGACTACCTGCAGAGAAGTTGGAGGTTTCGGTGGCCAAAGGGAGCCGGTGGAGTGCTTGGGAATTGGGAAGCCAATTTCTCAATTCTGTTTGTTGCTGCATTTTTCAATTCCATTTCTGAACCACTAGAATCCCTAAATTCACACCACTGATTGTGTCAACATTGCCATGTAGACCTGGTTGGGAGGCTCAAACACCGCACCAGTTTACACTTCAAGGAAATTAACCTATGAATGGTTTTATTTGTATAGTAGTCTCTGCATGTTAAGCTCAAATTAAGTACTTTAACATTAAAATCACTTTTATACCCAACAATACTTGGTATAGAATTAGTATTAAAAGCTCAAACAAGACATGTCAGCCTAAAGGTGAAGAAATATCGGCTGTGTAAAGACTGTCACAAACCATTTAGTGGTTTCGTTTTTGTTCCGTCTTTTATTAAGCTTGAGGGTTTTATACAAGGCTTTTAAATGTCTCAGTAGGTTTAAACTCTACAAGCTCAAGCTCCTTGAAGAAACACCTTTTAAGGAATTTAAATGACATTGAATCCATTACGGAGTTAATTTGAAATTGAAGTCTTGAAAAAAAGATCTTCTCCCAACCTAGAATACAAAAAGAGAGGGAAACATGGAGTCATTGACATTCAATAGACATTTCAAAGAAATCCTTGAATTTACGCACAGCTTACCTGGTACTTCCCCAGTCACCAGCCAAGTTGTCGGCTACACTGCGCAACATCCAGAAAGTTTTCAGCACTTGTGCACCGTCACCTAAAATGAAGCACTGACCAACCCAAGCAGAACATGAACCTGCAAATATGCAAAAACAACACATAATTATAGGATTGTGTTCGTAACAAGTCAACTCAAAATTATACAGAGGAGAAAAAAAAAAAAAAAAAACTAAAACCATAGTTTCTAACAAATTACCATTTACCAGCAGGAAGTGAGGGGAAAAAAGGTCACCTTTTTAAGCACTGCTGATAAATGCAGTAGCAGCATCATTATGCTTTCAAAAAGCTTTTCCCAATGACGTCCATTCAAAAGTAACCATGCATCTTGACAAAATGTAAAAAAAAGCAAGGTAGTTTGGCATATAGCCTAGTGTGGTTGCCATGGTAAGCCATTCTATGAAAGTGGTGGTATTTCATCGGTTTTATTTTATTATTATCTTTCAACAATGAATGCATTCAGCTTTTTAATATTAATACTTTTTTTTAACAACTGACAACTCGACTCAAAAAATAGTCTTTCACCACATTACAATTGGCATATTTAGACATGCATATTTTAATGACCTTTAGTTTAGTTTAGAATTTAAAAATAAGTAATAAAGGTTTATAATATTCTAGAACACCTCCTGTGTAGGCTATATATGAAAGTTGGTGACAACATCTGCCAGCTGAAATATGACATTTGTAGCCATTTTCAAGTAAATATGATTACCACAAATTGAATTAATACCAAATCTGGTGTATCTTTGTATGCATTTAAAGAGCATGATAAATACTGCATCTTCATGAAAATATTAATTTGTAGCAGATAGCCTATGGGAATAGTATATCAAAGTCTAAGACATACAACGCCGTTCTACTACGCATGCGCGTCATTGCGCGACTTTAACTGCTACTTCGTGATATTCTATGTGACGGTCTACTACAGGAAAACAGCTGATTTAACAGATTAGACAAGTAATTAAATGCTATATTTTATGGTTATGAAACATTTTAATTGTAGCCTATCTCTATATAATTTGATGCCAAAAGCAACCACTCTTACTTTTAAGATTACTTTAAAAAAAAAATACTTTTTGTATTGTTAAATGATTACGCCGCAATCTTTATTGTGGTTGGTTACTTGGCTAGGGCAGTCAAGAGTCAACAGTTTGCTTCCGGTCGCCGTTGTTCTGCCGAATAATGCCAACACTTGCATTGTTTTAAGGCTAGGTTTAGGGTAAGGGTATGCATGGATGTTAATAAAGCCTAAAACCACATGAATGTGATGCCGACCCATGAAGCAGCTTTTCCTTATAGTCCCTAACGTTATATGCGTTACATTGACCAGTCACCCCTAACCAAATATTGTTGAGGGAATGTGTGGTTACTTTAAGTGCATTGTACCTTTCCCCCACAGCACGGAGAATGACACGGTAGGTTGAGCCCCATCACCAACTATCCCGAGGATTTGGGCTGTGCGGTCTAACCCAGCGGCGCCGCTCATACTCTCCACTGTGGTCTGATACACACCTCTGACCTCTGACCCTTCCGCCTTCACACGCATCGTGGAGCCCAGCTCATTGCGCCAAACGCCGGTAATATTACAAGCGTCGACCTTAAGTGATCAACGATTACTTTCATCACATAAATGAAAAAGTCTGTTTTTCAAAACGTTATTGAATGCTCTCGATTCGTCATTCTTTACACTTAAAAATCAAATACCTTCACGCCCTGCGTTGAGGACTCATTTGCAGGCACAGTTGGAGAGGTTATCAAAGTCACAAAGAGCAAATACCACATTAATGAGCTCATCTTGGTCAAAAGCTGTGGGTCAGACTCATATTTCACTCTTTACCCTGCTTATGGTAATTTGGAGTTAATTAATTTGCATATGCAGGTAATCATGTCATTGGTCGCATTTAAATTAGGGTATTTATTTTTCCCTTGTTGGGAACTAGTAATTAGAACTACCAGAGGGAGGCAGTGTTGTCTCAGAAGATACATATTTAAAAAGAATTTTAAGATGACTGATTAATAATGATTTGTTATTTACCGGACTATCAAAAGGTTACACAATATAAGGAAGATCGGGGATAGTTGTCACACTTTTTACTCCGATGAAAAGCCCATCAGGGTACGATTATTTTTAGAAAGTCACTATATGTTCACAAAATCTATTGAGAAAAAAACAAATCTAATGAACATTTCCACCCTTTTTTTACCCAATAGACCACAGAACAGTAACATTTTCTAATTGATTTAAAGTGTCAGATACTTCAGATAAATGATGTCCTTTTTATCTTTCTCAAATAATCCTGAAAAAATAGGCCTATAATGGTTTCCACAAAAATATCAGCATATTAGAATGATTTCCTAAGGATCATGTGACACTGAAGACTGTCATGTGACACTGAGTAATGACGCTGAAAATTCAGCTTTGACACCACAGGAATACATTACATTTAAAAATATATTCAAATAGAAAACACTTATGTTAAACTGCAACAATATTTCACAGTATTACTATTTTTCACTGCATTTTTGATCAAACAAATGAAACTTTTGTGTGTAGGCCAATAGTGGGGCAAGTCGTCACAATGGAACCTGCCATTAAACATCCTATTTTAGGTTTTTCAGTTGAATGGTAAAACAGTTATGAACAAACTAAACAATTACTAATTAAACAGAATTGTGAAAGCAAAAATGGCAGGTGACATATAATCCCAAACTCTGTAATAGTAATTATCATCCAGTGCCATTGACCTTTTCAATTCCCAGTACATCTGGTATTTAATGCGAGTCTGCCTCGGCTGATTTTAAAGTATATGCTTCCGCTGTATGAGAAAATCTTCCTGTAATGACTCAGCAAGTAAACATTGTGCGAAATGACAGGTTACTCCAGGCTGCTGCACGGCCCTGTGTGCCATTAATGGGTTTTCACTCAACAGCTGCGGAGAGGAAGCAATTCTTATTTGGCATTTCAGAGAGCATTATGTCATGTGCTCATATCCAGCTTTTTATTTCACTTTGTCTTTTCTCTTTTTTGCTAGAATTTCTTCTGTGAATTTGAATCAGCCAAAGTTAGTATAGATGAAACCACCACACATGCGAGTAACATCACAGCAGTGGTCATCCGACATGTTTTATTTATATTTTATCAGGCGATGTTGCTGAATCAAAATAGCTGCGCTCTCCTGATATACAAGTTTTTGGGAGGCTAGAGTGCAGAAGATTGATGTATAAATATTAATAGAAGTTGCAGCTTGTGCCTGGCCTGATTTTTTTTTCTGTCCCTCTCCTTTTGGAAGAACAGGTGTGTGTATCTCTGTACCTTTGCTTTCTCTCTGAAAGGATTATTGTGTCACTTGGGCAATGGTTGCATCAGTAATCCTTGTCCCATTGGACATCATTCCTAGTTTAACAACAAACCTCAAAATACACAGTAAAAATAAAATAAAATATCCATCCATCCATTCTCCACCTCTTCTATTCAGTAGGGTCACGGGACACCAAGAATAATAATAAGAAGAAGATAAATAGAATAATATAGTTGAGTCTATGCCTAAAACAAGTGAAAACATTTGCTAATATTCAAGATGCATTATCTAAAAACGAATTTTAATATTCCATCTAATTTTGTTATTCTGGTTATTATTATTTTTAATTTATAGTATAAATACTTATAGGTCAGAGGAAAATATTAAAGGAATTTGAATGGAAAATCAAAAGTTGAGTTCGAAATTGGAAATATATATGCAGATTTTGTGCTCAAAAACATTTTTTATTATTATCAATGTTGAAAACAATATTTTTGTGGACCATGAAACATTTTTTCCTGGATTCTTTGATGAAAACAATGTTCAAACGTTTAGCTTTTATTTGAAATATACATCTTCCAATCTTTTATAACAAAATATTTGATGAAAAAACAATTCTTAAAAAATAACTTTTGAATGGTTATCTGTCTGTCCATCCATAAGTTGAAAAAAAAAATGCAAAGTAGAATTTTCTTGCTTTTCACAGGGGGAAAAATCTAGAAAACAAGCCCAAATGTCAAATGTAAATTTTTTACGCTTTTAAAAATTATGAAACAGTAAAAAAGTTTAAAGATGTCATAATATATTTGATAATGTATAGCTATTTAAAAACTTAAATAAACAACAGAGAAAGTTCCCCAGTTGAACTCCAGTGTAAATCCAGTTGAAGCTGACAGTATTATCAGTGACAAGATTACAGTTGTGATGGTTATAAAACACTCTCTCTGTTTTCATGCTGTTTGCCATTCTTTCCACTAAAACAGTAGAAATGTCCCCTTATAACCTGCCTTCATCTCATCTCACCTCACCTCACCTCCATCTACAGAAAGAGATTCTACTGCAACATCTCTTCCCTGATTGACACCTCTTTTATTTCCCCAATTGCAGAAGAATCTCCAGATTGTGAGCAGCACTGTGCGTAAAGACTTTGACAGATTTATATCGATCAAGCCTGGTCTCTGAGATTATTTGTGGTTACAACATGATTTGATGGGATGTTAAGTATATTTGTAACCTTTAGGACACTACATGGAGATTGATTTCACTTTTTTGAGATTTCCCAGCATCAGTTGGCTTCATCACTGTCCCTTTGAATTGTAAACTCTGACATCACATAATTAAGTTTGCGAGCTGCATGAGATGAGATGGGCCAGATCTCAGAGAAAGAACTCCCTGCATGAAGCCTTTGATGAGCATCAAAGCACCTCAACAGGTGATGTCCATCTAACAGCTGCTCTGCATTTAGCCTGGAGGGGTTTAGAATCAGGCTATTTGTGGGTTGATTTCAATGAGACCGCGTCTAGTTGTCACGCAATAGCTCAAAGGTTCAAATATGCATGTGATTGTTCTCTCTAATGTGAGTTTCAAACAACTAATTAAAAAAAAATCTCATAAATTAAAACTTTAAGAGTTTTTGGTAATTTCTAATAAATTGTTTTATGAATTAGTTATTATCAATAACACAATCAAACTCTACTGGCATAATTAATATAATATAAGTAAGGAATAATTGACGACGGGCCGTTAAATTATAGGTAGAATAAAATAAAAAACAGATTGGGGCTAGTTGTTCATTTGTTTTTATTTGAGTATATATATATATATATATATATATATATATATATATATATATATATATATTCTAAAATAAATTAATTAATTAAATTAATGCAAATTAATTAAAAATTTAATCTAAATGAATAATTATTTAAACATATAAAAGCTATACACACACACACAGCCTAATAAATGAATATTAGAATTTTCATCTGAATGAATTATTAAAAAGTAAATAAACAATAATCTAAATGAATAATTATTAAAACATATAAAACAATACTACCTTTAATGAATTAAAACAAAAGTATAGTATTGAAATGGTGGGAGGTGTTAACCTGAAGGGTGGGGGAGGGAGAACCAGTAGAAAAAGTGCGTATTTTACAAAAAGACGAGGGACAGGCTGTCACACTTGTTGCGGAACAAGACATGGACCGGCACAACACCGGACCTCTCGCTGATCAGCAGTTTCTTTGCTTTTAAAATGCTGAGTGATAGAGACGAGCGCGATATGCATGCTAAGGAGCAGTTCATCATATCTCACGCCGCACTCTGCACTATACCGCTCGCGCTCACCGCGGGAGATGATGCTGTCCCCTCAGCGGAGACCGACACTCACGGAGACCAGTTTCCTTACAGCGATACAGACACCTGCTGTCGCCCTGAAGTGCCCATGTTAAACAGGTGCAGGACTCTTCCTGGTACTCTGATAGACTGTCGAGGAGAAAACGACCCCACCAAGTCAGAGTTATCAGATATTAATGAAGTTGAGGGATCCAAACACGATTTTGGCCATCACGCGCACAAGTTATTCGACAGCGATGATGACCTGGACTATCCTGCCCACCACCACTGGCATCCTCATGATAGCAGCTCGCACTATTCGTAAGTACACATCACGTGATCAGTTGTCATCATGCGTAACAAAATTTGGACTGGAATTCTGTAAATGACTTCGTTCAAAAGATTGTCTGATCTACATGAGTTTGGATTCAGTTACTATTTTGCAGTTAATTTATTATTTTCTTGTTTAAAGGCATTTTTTAATGTGTTCTACCTCATAAACTGCAGCTAAGCACATTAAACTTTCACTTTATTTTGATGGTCCCTTTAACACATTCTGTTGACTATATGTAACGTTGAACCACATGTCTACTAACTGTCAGAGTGTTAGTAGAGTATTAGTAGGCTGGTATGGTTATAATAAGTTGACAAGTTGCAAAGTTACTTTATTGTCAACAGAATATTTAAAGGAGATCATAAAAATAAAGTGTTACCATTCTCTTAGCACTCTACTCTGCAGTCGTCTTTCTTCAGAAGAACACAAAGATTTTTAGAAAAATAATCCATCTCTGTGAGTCAATGTATAGGACCCCCAAAGTTCACACTTTAAAAACAATGAAACAAATACTACAAATATCCATATAACCCCAGTTGATGAATCAGTGCCTTCTGTAGTGAAATGATATGTGTGTTTTTTAACTTTTTTCAACTAAAAACCATCGCTTTCGGCTAATTGTAATATGTGCATTCATGAGTTCACACTTGGTGTAAATTTTTATTTTTGGGTGGAGTGTCCCTTTAATTCTCAACTCTTCAACATGAAATTCTGATTTGACAACTTTCAAAAGCATTACAAATTCTTACCCACCTCAAACTTTGAACAATAATGTATTTTACCAGATACTTTCAAGACCTGGTCTAAGTAATCGTCTGGTCTAAGTTAATATTATAGTTTCATACTCTTCTTAATTTATGTCAACAGTATCACTTGTTTCTATTTTTATAAATTAATCTGAGACAAAGTTGATTCCTAAATTAAAGTGAGTTGTGAAAGGGCACTGAGCAGTGAAATCTCCTTGGCCTTCTCATGAATGAACATTAACATTGCAGTTATTAGATTGGCACAGTTCACACAGACCATATTGAAACGTAAATAATTTAGCCTGTTTATTTCAATCTCGTTTAATTTCAGGGCTGTTGACAGATACATTTGCAGGCTTACAATTCTTTGTCCCTGTGCGCTCCAAAAACTGATCAGTAAAGATTTAGAGATGGAACAAAATGCCATTTTGCACACTACAAAATCGTAATGTTTGATTTATCATGAGAATGAGTTTTATTCCAAGTGACACCCACAACTGTGATCCGTTACAGAGTACAATTTGTGCCGAGGCTCTTGCAAAAATGCAATAAAATTTGATTTCATCCTTTGCTGTCTACCTGGCTTGTGTTTGAATATAACTTGCTTACGATTTTAGTTCAGCGTCTTTGAAGGCTTTTTAAGTTCAAGGAAAATGGACACTACAAAGCAGTTCCGGTTAATTCAATAAAGAAAATAAATGAAGTCATGAGGTAAAGATCACACTATAATAGGATGTTAAGAACATCTGTTCTTAGAGGTGGTTCCTGTAATGAGATGAAGCTCTAGTAAAGGATGCGTGTAATTAGAAGTCCATCTGCATTGATCTCATTGACCGTCACTGTAATTGATGGTCCTGTACTGTTACTGTAAAGCCATGCAGTGTGTGGTTGACCCAAAGAGATCTGTAACACTTGGAGAAAGCAATACGTTATCATTATCTACTATGGGTCCGTCATGTGACTAATTTGATCTCTTATCTCTTTTTACAAATAGCCTAGACACAATAACTTATACCTCTGTGTTGAGCATGTTTTTAACCTGTCCTTATTTCATAAAGAATAAAAAAATAGGTAATATAAAAATAAAATAATTAAAATATTAGAATTTTTTTTTAAAATAATCCATTTTTATTATTTCTAAGATTTTTTTTTTTTTTTTTTACAAATGGCTTCACTGTTTATAAAAAAAAAAAAAAAAAAAAAAAAACACTTTTGCCTGCAAAATCAGACGCTGTGTCCGAAATCACGTACTGCCTGATTAGGTACTACATTTGAATTTGAATTTACCTCGCAACCTTTGAAAAAGAAAGCTCTGGTCTATATGGTATGAATGTATAGAGCTGGTAAGTCCCGCCCATCCGTAAAACCCCAACTGGACCTCTAGGTTGAAAAATCGTCAATGCATGTGAATTGGAGAAAATAATTATTTTCTGGTCCCGTTTGAATTGTGCCATGAATGTGAACATATGTTGTCTGTGAATTTTTTATATAATTTTTCATGTTACGAGTTTGACAGTATATGGTATGATTCTTCGGCTAGCAGTTGTGGAAAAGACATAACGAGAAAGACTACATGTCGCCTATGTGACGTCACCCCATAAAGTTGACTTACCCGTGGTTTTCGCCAACTTCAACGATTTTGCCCTCTCCCTGAAAGAAGGCGGTGAAGTGCACCAAAGACACAGCCATGTTTAGCGGGATCCGTGAGCTAGTGTCCGTGTGCGAGTGGTGTTGACGTTTCAAACGCGTCGAGAGTTGTAGTCCACAAAGTGCTCTCACACAAAGTCTAACCGTATCAAACTTCTACCCGCTAAATTGTAGCATTCTTTACACGAAAAATTATATAAAAAATTCACAGACAACATATGTTCACATTCATGGCACAATTCAAACGGGACCAGAAAATAATTATTTTCTCCCATTCACTTGCATTGACGATTTTTCAACCTAGAGGTCCAGTGGGGTTAGCGGAAGGGGCGGGACTTACCAGCTCTATAGTAATGAAATGCGACGTGATGGATGGATGGATGGATGGATGGATGGATGGATGGATGGATGGATGGATGGATGGATGGATGGATAGATAGTTCTTATTTGTAGCTGTTAGCATATGACAGAAACAAACGGCACCATATGAACTGGCTCAATATCACTTCAATAAAGAAAAAGAAGACTAGGCTGAACAGACCGATGTTCACGTTTATGGATAACTGTAATCTCTGTTGACCACTTGAAAATACCTAGAGTGTGCTGATTGAAGTTGAGATGTTTATCCAGTGTAATGCAAATATATTTGAAATGCCCCAACCTCACAACCATCTCTCCGTTAATGATAGTACTGGAAGGATGGATCTGTGTTTTGGAGGAGCTAAAAACTAGTTCCTTAGACTCTGAAATATTAAGTTGGAGAAAGTTATCATCACACCATGTGCTAAAATATGCTGTGGAGCATTAAAGAATCGTTGTCCTTATTAAGCAGTGCAATAATTGCTGTATCATCTGCGTATTTAAAGTAATGTGTAGTTGTAACTGGACTCTGACAGTCATTTGTATGGAGAATATAAAAAAAAGGGCTATGTATACCCCTGAGGCGCACCAGTGTTGAGAACAATGGTGGGCAATAATGCCTTGTCCACCTTTACCACTTGTGGTCTATCAGAAAGGGAATTATAAACCCAGTGTATTAGTGGTGATGGAACTTGCAGACGCTAGTTTCTTGATTAACTGATGATGCTGTATTGAATTAAAGGCGGAGCTAATGTCAATGAAAAGAAGTCTGGCATAATTTCCTGGGATATCCAGGTGTTGAAGTAGACAGTGCAAAAGACAAGCTACTGCATCCTCCGTACCTCTCTTCTGCTTATGCAAATTGGAGACTATCCAAAAATGGTGAAACTTAAGGGAAAAGCATAATATTTTGAACCATTTTCTCAAAGCATTTCATTATGATAGAGGTTAATGGGTGATGAAAAAATCGGATGATGAGGTTAATGGATGATGGATGAGTTTTTTTGGGGACAGGAATAACAACTGTTTTCCGTATGAAATTATTATTGAAGTATTGTTGAAGTGATCGAAGGAAAAGAGAATGAAGAATGGGGGTTAATTCCAGGGCACAGTTTTTCAAGACCTGAATTCCATCTGGCCCTGGAGCCTTATTCTGTTTGCACTTAATAAGATGGAAATAGACATCCTGCTTGGTTAGAAGGGACTCATAATCCAACACTTAAGAAGGAAAATAGGCTAAAATAGAAGGCTATCACACCCTGCTGAAAAAACTGAGGTATCAAAATAGGTATAGAAATATAGAACCTATAGAAAGGTCTCTTCACTTCTATTCATAAATCCTCTCCTGTGGCCTCATGGCATGGTAAACTGTCCATCGAATGCACACTTTCACAATCTCGGCATGGGTTTCCTCACTTTTTTTTAAGTTAAGTCAACTATCACTTTTTACAGTGTACTGTTTTAGAATACTATGTAATGTAAATGACACACAATGAACAGAAATAACTCAGAGTTTAATGCTGCCTTCATGTGCTATCGGACATTTTCTGCTTACCACTTCTGAAGTCTCGAGCTCATCTCATCACATAAAAATTTTGACTTGAGAGGTCGTTCATGTCCATTTTTTTAAACTAGGAAACTAGTATTTACGATCATAGCACATGTAGGCAGCATAAATACACACAGGAATAATTAACAAAACAAGGAACAGGTGCGTAATAGGCTCTATGCACGAACGCTGCTGACATATTTCCGGTAGGATCTCAGCCGGCGTCTTTACTTCCGCATAGCGCATTCTATAGGACAATTCACTTTAATAAAATTCATTTTCTCAGAAACGGAGACAACGATTTTAGAAACTGATTCGCTAGTCGGATTTCGCGTGATATGAGAGAATACTCACCCTCAAAGTTGTCGATGTAGCTCGAAATTTTTAATTTAAAGAACTTCTCTTTCTTACTCATATGTGTGACAGTTAACTGCCTCACAATATTGTTAACATCATTCACGTTAACCGCTGGAAGTTCTTGTAAACAGAGAGTGTAATTTGCCATTATCTCCACCTAATGCAAAAACGGCTTCTGACGCAGCACCGGATGTAACTGGGCGGGCTGAGACAAAACGCGGAAGCGATCGTGCATAGAGCCTATTCAATCAGAAACCATGAAGACAAACATGACCGGAAACAATGAAAACAAAACACAATGAAAACTAAACATAATCCTGACATTTGTGGAATTAATGATTACAATTTTATTTTGATTGTTTCAGCAGATACAAGTTTTAGTCTTTTTTTTTTTTGTCATTACATTTTTAAAGAACTTGGAATATTAAAAGATTTCCCATTTTCTTTATCATGAACATGGCAAGGATGTATTAAATTGATTAAAAAAGGACAGTAAAGACATTTATAATCTTACTAAAGATTTATATTTCAAACAAATGCTGTTCTTCTGAACTTTCCATTGATCTGTTTATCTCGGGGGGGTAAAAGAATCACCATCTCCACAAAAATATTAAGCAGTACAACTGTTTTCAACATGGGAAATAATAAGATTTTTTTCTTTAGCATCACATCAGCATATTAGAATGATTTCTGAAAGATAACGTGACACTGAAGACTGGAGTAATGATGCTGAAAATTCAGCTTTGCATCACAACATATATTCAAATACAAAACACTTGTAATAATATTTCACAATATTAAGTTTTTTACTGTATTTCTGATCAAATAAACGCTGATGAGCAGAAGAGACTTAAAAACATTCAAATATTTGGTTACACTATTTTGATGGTCCACTTTAGACATTCTACCAACTATAAGTAACTGTGCAACTACATGTCTGTCATTAGATTATTAGGTGACTCACTGTAGTAGACTGTTAAGTGTTAGGTGTTAGGGTTCGGGTTAGAAGAATAAGTTGACAACATGTAGTTGTCAATGTCTGTTCGGAGACCATCAATATAAAGTGTCAGCAGATATTAAACAGATACAGACAAGGTATGCCTTGACTAAAATGCACGTTTGAGCTGTTTTAACTGAAAGCAAACATATCTAAAAATATGTCAGTGCCAATGTTTTGTCTCAAGATGCACACCAGTAATGTTTTTTTCAAAGGCACATTCATAAAATCTACTTAAATGTCCTAATTAAAAAAAGGCCTAATCCTGGCTTAATCTAAGCCCTGTCTGTGTAACCAGGCCACAGTCTACTAATATTCTAATTAGAGTTAGTTAATATTGTTTCAATACTTTTGAATGGTCTTGTATATATTTTTTTGCTTTAAAAATGCATTCTGTCAGAATACACGGCTAATTTTGAATGGCCAAAACCAGTGGACCAGATGTTCTTGTAGATGAATTGGTGTCATAAACCAATTTTCTCCCAAAGCATTCAAGTTTCCTAGTTTCACCAAATCCTATGATCAACCTCATTCTTTGGGTTCTGCAGGTTTGAGGCCATGCAGCGCAGACACACCACCCTGAGAGAGAAATGCCGCAGACAGGCCGTCCGTGGCCCCGCGTACATGTTCAGCGAAAGAGGCACCAATCTGACCGAAGAGGAGGAGCGTTTCCTAGATGCCGCGGAGTACGGAAACATCCCTGTGGTCCGTAAGATGCTTGAAGAGTCCAAGACGCTGAATGTAAACTGTGTGGACTACATGGGCCAGAATGCATTGCAGCTTGCTGTAGGAAACGAGCATTTGGAGGTCACAGAACTGTTGCTGAAGAAAGAGGGGCTGGCGCGAGTGGGTGATGCCCTGCTGTTAGCCATTAGCAAGGGCTACGTGCGGATAGTGGAGGCCATCCTGGCCCATCCGGCATTCGAAGGTGGCCTCCGTCTGACTCTGAGTCCCCTGGAGCAAGAGCTACGCGATGACGACTTCTACGCGTACGATGAGGACGGGACTCGCTTCTCTCAGGACATCACGCCCATGATCCTGGCGGCCCACTGCAAGGAGTACGAGATCGTGCACATCTTGTTACTCAAGGGGGCTCGCATTGAGAAACCCCACGACTATTTCTGCAAGTGCGGCGAGTGTGCGGAGAAACAGAAGCAGGATTCTTTCAGTCACTCTCGATTAAGGATGAACGCCTACAAAGGCCTCGCCAGCGCTGCTTATCTGTCACTGTCTAGTGAAGACCCTGTGCTCACAGCCCTGGAGCTCAGCAATGAGTTGGCACAACTCGCCAACATTGAGACTGAGTTTAAGGTGAGGAGGTGCACACTTACACCATTTCCAGGGGTCACTCAAATTCACGGACCCAGGACAGAATTATTAGATGTGGATGTGTAGGTTACATTAAAAGTTTGTGATGATCCCCTTAAATAGAAAATGCAATATATATCTGAATATTTCATATAAAGACCCATATAGAAAAATAATAAAGGAATAGTTCACCCAGAAAGGAAAATTTTATCATCATTTACTTAACTTCATTTCATTCCAAACCTGTATGACTTTCTTTCTTCTGTGGAAGATATTTTGAAGAATGTTTCAACAGTTTTGTTGTTTGGTTGGTTACAAGCATTCTTCAAAATATCTTCTTTTGTGTTCCACAGATGAAAGAAAGTCTCACAGGTTTAGAACAACATTGGGTGTACCGTTTTCCTCACTGAAAAAAAAAAAGTCATAATTATTAGATAAAAAGGTCATTATTTTTATATAAATCATATAATTATGATATAATTTTAATTATGTATTATGACATAAGTCATACATTTTATCTCATCATTTCAACTTTTGGTCACCATACTTAAAGGCTTTATGCAATAATTTACATTTTATCTTATAATGTGGATTTTGTGTTATAATTTTTTTATATGTCATAATTTTGACTTTTTATCTCAAAATTCTACTTTTTTTGTGTTATCTGTTTATTTAATCAAAGCTGTAAAAAGCTGAAAAAAAATGTTCATTTATTAAAAACTCGGGGCCCTATCTTGCACCCAGCGCAATTGACTTTGTACACCGACGCATGTATCATTCCTATTTTGCACCCGACGCACAGCAGACTTTTCCCTCGACAGATGCACGTCTGTAAATTAGGGAATAAACTTGCGCTTCCAGGGGTGGTTCAGCGAAAAGAGGAGGCTTGTTCCGGCGCAAACGTTCCTTGGTGCTATTTTGCAGTTCCAGAAAACAAGTCCGCCACTGACCAGGAAAAACCTAGTCTAAAGTCAGTGGCGCGTTATTCAGATGCTATTTTAAGGAGGCATGCTTGGCCATAATATAGTGTGTGCACAACGCCCATACACTTTGCTTCTCTCATCTACACAGACGCAGCAGTTCCCATTTTTGCAAACCATACATAATTACAAGGAAAAATATTACCACACGAGGGAAATCATTGTGGTGTCCATAAAGATGTGAAAAAATAGGCATAAATCTAGCTTACACATTTACCCAAATTATTCAGGCTAATTGTAGTAATGACGGATCAAACCTATTTGACCAATAGTGGCAAGACATTCCACAATTATAATAGCAATCCGCCATGGAACAAGCGCGCCTGCTTTTAAAGGGAATGTGAGATGACGCTCTGATTGGTTTATTGCACGTTACGCCCAAACCACACCTATGAGTAATGTAGCTACTTCAACCAACCCATTTTCGATTTGCGAGATCCGCCCACAAAGTTACTTGCGTTTTGCGCTTGATACTTGCGTTTCAGATCGTTAAAATAGGGCCATAGGGCTGTTAATAGAATAAAATAGTGCATGGTATTGTATAGACAACACTGTTTCTAAAATTGATTGATTGATTGACCCCTCTCGTCACAAGATGTGGGACAACATTCCCCCTTATGATGTGGGTACAATGAGTGGAATCACTGCTATGAATCATTATGTTCTTTGTGGATAATGCAAACTCCTATAAGGCGCTCTCATGATTATTTCAAAGCACATTTTAAACAGCTTCTCAGTTAATCTAGGAAGTGTCCAATCGTAAAGAGTGTGCTTATGGCCCTGTGATGAGCTGCGTCTCTCTGAGAGAAACGTCTATGCTCATTCCAGCTCATAGACCAGCAGAATATTCCACACGAAAACCAATTTCCCACCCTTGAGATTAGCCTCATTATAAATTAGAGGCTTTTGGATGACAGTTTCTGGTTCAGTAGAATCTCAGTACACAACATTTTTCCAAAAGAAAACGTTCCTCCAGGGAGCTTCATGCGCTTCGGCGATGTGTGTTGTTTTATATTTAAATATGTACGAGAGACTTTCTTCACTGAAAGTCACTCTGGGGAAATATCTAATCAGGAGTTCTCAAATCCAGACAGTTTTCCCCCTTATTGTGGTAAGCGAGCTATTAATTGAAACTGCTCCATCGAGAGCTTCCAGTAATCACCCCGTTATTATTCTCTCATCACCGTTTTTCTTTACAGACGATCACTTTCGACAGTTGTAATGGCGTGTCAGTGATTCCGCTTCTGTAATTCCACATAAAATGTTTGTTCTCGTAAAACAATGCAATGCTATAATTAGCAGGATGGGCTTCTCTTGGGTGCCCTCCATTAGGTACATTTCTGTTTGAGAAGATCCGATGCAAACATCAATCAGACTTCCATTTAGAGGTGCGACATGGGATTTCCGCGAATGTTCAGGCGTTGCGCACATCTATGTCTTTCATAGCAGAGCGTTCACTGTTTGCTAGATGCAATTATCATCCCAGTTGGAGTGAGTTATTTTTTACATGTGATTAATAGACCGTCTGAAGTCATAATACTGTGGCTCTGTTTTGATTTAGAATGATTATAGGAAACTCTCCATGCAGTGTAAGGACTTTGTGGTTGGCGTTCTGGATCTCTGCAGAAACACAGAGGAAGTGGAGGCCATTCTGAACGGAGATGTTGACCAGAGCCCTCCGAGCGAACACCACCGGCCCTGCCTTAGCCGGGTCAAACTGGCCATTAAGTACGAAGTCAAAAAGGTACTGGGTAATGATTTATAGGCTAAAGTGGAACGGTTTCCCATGTGCTTGCAAGGAAATGTCTAATTCAGTGATATTCCTACAGTTCGTGGCTCATCCTAATTGCCAGCAGCAGTTGCTGACGCTGTGGTATGAGAATCTATCAGGCCTTAGGCAAACGTCAATCGGTGTGAAATGTTGGACAGTGCTGGGAGTGATGGTGGGCTTGCCATTTCTTGCCATTGCATATTGGATTATGCCCTGCAGCAAGGTACATCATCATCATCATGCAGATTCAGTTCAGCTAATAACATTGGGAAGGCTTCCCTTTTCTTCTATTGTTACAAAATTGTCTGCATTTGATCTTTTCTCCAGGTGGGCCAGGTTCTCCGCAGTCCCTTTATGAAGTTTGTAGCTCACGCAGTGTCATTCACCCTCTTCCTGGGTCTTCTGGTTCTCAATGCCTCTGACCGCTTCGCAGGAGTCAAAAACCTTCCTAACGAAACCATCACTGATCATCCGCGGCAAATCTTTCGCATCAAAACCACTCAGTTCTCTTGGACAGAGATGTTGATAATGAAGTGGGTACTTGGTGAGCATCAGTCAAGCATGAGCTGCAGATCAGTGTTAGATCATAGATAATCATATGGGTCAGTATATTTTACAACGTAGTTTATTCCTGTGATGCTAAACTGAAGTTTCAGCATCATTAAAGGCCCGTTCACACCAAGCACGATAACTATAAAGATAACGATAAAGATAACTATATATGCGCCCACACCAACGACCGATAACGGTCTTTTTATTCTAAGCGCGCCCGCGCTGCGGTTTCAAAGTAACGAAAATGGATGACCTGCTAGAATGGATTCTGATTGGCTGTCAGTGTTTTATCGTTTGACAGCTGGAAAAAAATCGTTCTGAAAATGATCCCAACGATATCGTTCCTCATATCTTTATCGTTATAGTTGTGGTGTGAACTCTGTTATTCTTTAATATGGAGAACGATTTTTAGAATTATATCTTTATCGTTATCTTTATAGTTATCATCCTTGATGTGAACGGGCCTTAAGGCCTGTTCACACCAATATTAACTATGATGTAAGGAAAATATAGTTCTAGAAATCTTTATAGTTATCGTTCTTGGTGTGAACGGGCCTTTACTCTAGTACTTTGTCACACAGCCTTCAGAAATCATTCTAATATGCTGATTTAAAAACAAACATTTCTTATTATTATCTTAAATGTTAAAAACAGTTGTGCTGCTTAATATTTTTGTGGAAACCGTGATGCATTTTTTTTTCCAGAATGCTTTGGAATCTGATATTCAGAAATCTTTTGTAACATTATGTCTTAACTGTCAGTTTTGATCAATTTAATGCATCTTTCATGAATAAATGTAGTAATTTCTCTTTAAAAAAATCTTACTGACCCCAAATGTTTTGAATGATAGTATATTTAAACATTTCAAATATTTTTTACAAATATCATGAATTATTAATTCTGAATTAAAAATAAATGAATAGATCCGGACAAAACAATAGCTTGATGTCAGCTTGATCAATATAGTTTTTTTTCTTCTAATTTTTATTAAACTGTGATTTACAATTTTTGCTAAGGTTCTCTCTACTACATGTTTCTGTAGGGCTTGACAATAAACATGATGGATTTCCCTTATGCCTTTTCTTTGATTTCCCTGAACAGGAATGATCTGGACGGAGTGTAAGGAAGTTTGGGCTGATGGGCCGCGTGAGTACATCATGCATTTGTGGAATGTGTTAGACTTCGGCATGCTGTCAGTATTCGTGGCGTCATTCACTGCACGGCTCATGGCTTTCCTGCGAGCCTCCCATGCGCAGCTGTATGTGGATTTGCATGTGACCAATGCAGACTTGATCAATGCCTCATTACCAGCAGACGTGGCCTACTTCACTTATGGTATGTCACAAAAAAAAGTTTATTCAATACATAAAAATCTAACGAACTGTAACATACCAGTATAAGACCATAAGTCTTCTCTCTGTTCTCAATGAAATGCTAAAAAAAAGTTGTGCAGACTTTCTTGCAGCTGTCTGAAATGAAACATAATGCTGCCATCAAGTGGTAACACCAAAAAGTGCTTCCTCTCTCTTAGCCAGGAACAAGTGGCTTCCCTCTGATCCCCAGCTCATCTCTGAAGGGTTGTACTCCATCGCTGTGGTGCTCAGTTTCTCTCGTATCGCCTACGTTCTGCCAGCCAACGAGAGCTTCGGACCCTTACAAATATCCCTTGGGCGCACTGTTAAAGATATTTTTAAATTCATGGTCATATTCATCATGGTCTTCCTTGCTTTCATGATCGGCATGTTTAATTTGTATTCCTACTACTTGGGAGCAAAATACAACCCTGCTTTTACCACGTAAGTCCATAAAAGGATAATGATAATGATTTTAGATTTGCTAATGGAGTAGTTCACCAAAAAAAGAAAAATTCTGTCATTTACTCACCCTCATGTTGTTACAAATTAAAAGGTTTCACAAATGTCTCCTGTGGAACACAAAAGAAGATATTTTGCAGAATGTTCAGGCTGCTCTTTTGTGACCAAGCTAATTAATAAATAAAAGAAATAAAGTACAATAAAATTAGTCTATATGACTTGTGCACTATGTTCCAAGTCTATTGAAAGATACAGTTCAAAAGTTTGGGGCCTGACTTTTTTTTTTTTTTTTTTGCTAAATTAATGTTTTCATATTTAGCTAGAGTGCAAAAAAATGAACAAAAATGTTAACATATTTATAGTGTTACAAACAAAATAAAAAATCTTAAAAAGAATAAAAAAACTATCACAGTTTTCATAAAAATATTAAGCAGCACAATTGTTTTCAACATTGACAATAATAAGAAATGTTTCTTGAGCATCAAATCCGCATATTAGAATGATTTCTGAAGGATCATGTGACACTGAAGACTGGAGTAATGATGCTGAAAATTCAGCTTTGCGTCACTATAATAAATGACATTTTAAAAATATATTCAAATAGAAAACTGTCATCTTAAATTGTAATAATATTTCACAATATTTCTGTTTTTACTGTATTTAAGAAAAAAAAATGGCTTGGTCAGCAAAAGAGACTTCTTTCAAAAGCAGTAACAGAAACGCACACTTTTGGAATGGTTAGTGTATAAATAGCTTGTGTGAAAAAGTAAAATTTAAGATGATAATCTTCCCCTCAACTCTCACAATTAATGCCTTAAATTTTGATGTTTGATATCTCAAAAATGCCTCTTTTTGTGTTCCATCAATGAAAGACAGTCATACAGGTTTTGAATAAATTATGGTGCAATTTAAGAACTATTTGTGAATAGTTTCCTTGTCATTTTGCATGTATGTCTCTGTTTCAGGGTAGAGGAAAGCTTTAAAACGCTGTTCTGGTCCATCTTTGGTTTATCTGAGGTGATCTCTGTGGTCTTGAAGTATGATCATAAGTTCATTGAAAACATTGGTTACATACTTTATGGAGTCTATAATGTCACAATGGTGGTGGTCCTGCTTAATATGCTCATAGCCATGATTAACCACTCATACCAGGAAATTGAGGTGAGACAAATGTATTTTGCAAACAAATTTTAATACTTAAAATGACCATTTGTCATAATGGATATGGTATTTTTGTGTGTGAGAACAGGAGGATTCTGATGTAGAATGGAAGTTTGCTCGTGCAAAGCTGTGGCTCTCCTATTTTGATGAAGGCAGCACTCTTCCACCCCCCTTTAATCTAATGCCCAGCCCCAAATCCTTCTATTACATGGCTCAGCGCACCAAAGCATGCCTAGTGAGTTTATGCAAGGCCAGGGTCCTTAGCAACAGCGGCCAGCAGGACATGGGAATGGCCAATTCACGGTCTAAGGTCAGAGATCAGCAAGGCTTTTCAAATTGTTCTGATCAAGAAAAGGCCATTCTTCATTTTTATATATTTACAGCTTCATCGGTTTCGACCTTGCCATGCACAAGAGGGCTTCACAGTTAGGAATCCCATCAAACACCCCACAAGATATCAGGTACTGATTTTCTTTATTATCCTAAAATGTTCCTGTACAGTATTTCCCAGGGAAAACCTTATTCTAAACCTTCTCTCTTAGAAACTCATGAAGCGTCTCATCAAGCGGTACGTCCTGAAAGCCCAAATTGACAGTGAAAGTGATGAGATCAATGAAGGTAAGATTTATCCGTTTTATTGTCTCTTGTGTGATTTATTTTTTCCTTAAAATATATTTTACTGACTGATGTTTTACATGCCAGATCACGTGTCAAGCGATAAACCATAAAGTATTAAAGTGCTCCTATTATGCTATTTTAAAGGTTCCTAATTTTGTTTTGGAGATTTCCTACGATAGGTTTTCATGCATCCAAGGCTAAAAACCTATGATTTCTGAGCCAAGTTTTTCTTGAAACCGGTCAAACCCTTGTTTTTGCATTGCCTCTTCTCCACAGGTGAGTTGAAGGAAATCAAGCAGGACATTTCCAGCCTCCGCTATGAGCTCCTGGAGGAAAAATCACAGGCCACTGAAGAACTTGCTGAACTGATCCAGGAGCTTGGAGACAAACTCAGCAAAGGAACCAAGAGACCATGAAAAATGAACTCTTGTGAATGTAGCTGGAAGTGTCCTAGGCTGAAACTACAGGTCATTAAATACAGATTTGCTGAAATATTTAGTTTAGATACAAACTTTAAAGTCTATTTATACTCTGAAGACATTAGTTTGTGAAGTAGGATTTGTGGTTGCCATTATTTAATAAAGTAATTCTAGTAGCACGGGATAGATGCAATGCTATATAATAATACCAATAAATGCAGGTGAATGTATTACCACACAATACCTATACTGTAAAAATATAATGTTTAAGTTATGACAACATATGTTTTTACATAGCTTTAACTCACCAAATATTTTAAGCAATTTTAAACTTTTTTTACAAGCTATACAAGATTCAACTAATTTTTTTAAAGTCAGTTTAATGTCATTTAAGTTGCAATGACTTAAACATCCAAGTTGATTTTAAAAAAGGTTGCAGCAATCAACATGAGTTTTGAATATTATGACATTAGTCCTGGTCCTGGAGTATCCCAGTGCTGCACATTATGGTCTTGGATGCTTGACTTATAAGCTTATGATATAAATAAAGGTGTGTTATGACTTGGGGTTGCACGACTACTGATTTCTGCTAGTCGATTTCTTATCAAAACAATACTCGAGTTACTCGACTACTCGTCGTTCATGCTACTGTAAATGAAATAGCTAGATCTTATCAATAAACATTTATTAATTCATAGCCTAATGCAACAATTACATAAGTAAACTCTCAAAACATTATAATTATGACATTTCATTTTTAAATTTTCATGTACAAGTCTAAAGCCAAATAAATAGCCGTTCTTGCCTTTCATTTCAGACGTCTGCTTCTAGGGGCCGTTCACATATCGCGTCTTTTCCGCGCTCAAGGTCGTTAAATTCTCTTGGTCGGCGTTACGTCACAAATCATGTGACCTGCGTAGCAACAAGCCGCCGCAATGTTTGGCCCTGTCCCAAATGGCACACTCCGGACTTGTGGACTTCCTCAGAGTCCACACTTTGGTGACGTCATGTAGTGCAGACCTATAGGGCCCTTGGCGCGAGTCCATGAGGGCGCATTGAGAGGTATTTTTGGGACAGACTCGATCGGCACGCCGGAAATTACAGCCTGTTTTTTTTTTTGTTTTTTTTGCATTACAAATAATATAAATCATTACAATGGAAATAATTAGTGATGCACCGAAATGAAAATTCTGGGCCGAAACCGAAAATTTAGGATGCACTTGGCCGAAAACCGAAACTGAAGCCGAAAATGGCTTCTTTTAAAAAACTTATACATTTTATATATATATTTAAATTGCTTGAAATTAATGTATCTTAAATGAAAAATCACAATATAATAATCAAACTTTTATTAACAGTTACATAACAAAACATACAATATTTTAACAATAAATATAAATAATAATACCAAATAATATTATCCTTCAAGTTTTATGTTCCATTAAATAAAATAGTTTTTTAAAAGTTGAGCAAAAAAAAAAAATCCACAATTTTGGAGATTTTTGCAGAACAAATGTTACATATTGCAACTTTGTTGTCCTCACGTATAGGGCTGTCACTTTTGTGAAAAAAATCCTGTTCGATTTTTGAGACATAAGTGTTCATTGAATCGTTAGTAAATTGCCTATATTTGGCGTTGATGCGTTTTCAACATGCAAATCCACGGACAACTAAACAGGCATTAGGACGAACGTAAAGACAGTGCTTGAGACGCACACAAGTCAGCAATGTGGACTGCCATAACATCAATGAAAAACATTACTGAAGGCTACATTTATTATGCGCTATATTATATATAAATAGGCTATTTTGTGAGTGTGTGTGTGTGTGTGTGTGTGTGTCAGAACCTGCAGTTGCTGTGTGACGTGCGTTCGCTGCGGGCGTATCGTGACGAGCTGGACGCGCTCCGAGAGAAGGCCGTTCCCTATTTTCGTTTTCGAAACATGTGTTGGTTGGTCCGATCGCTTGTGCAATAAGTGACAGCCCTCTGACATGCTTAATCTTTGATAGGCAGACGCGTGATAACAGCTCGACCGTGAGTGAAACCTTAAGCGCTTGCGCACGGATGGGAGGGGCGGGTGGCATTCACTTTCGGTTTACGTTTTCGGCAGTTTTTTTTATTTCGGCCCGAAACCGATAATGGCATTTTCGGCCGAAAATTTCGGCGACCGAAATTTCGGTGCACCCCTAGAAATAATACAAAACAATGAACATGAACATGTGGGGATACAGCCCAGCAAGCAATTTTGCGTCTAATAGACGTCTAATAGACGTCTAAACATAGCCTAGACGTCTAGGCTAAAATCAGGCTAATTTTGGGCTGTCAGTGAAAATCTAATAGACGTCTAACCATAGCCCAAGAATAGACGTCTAACCATAGCCCAAGAATAGACGTCTAACCATAGCCCAAGAACTAATCATTAATTAGACGGCTATTAAACGACTACATATATACGTCTAATAGACAGTCAATATGGGTCTAGGCTAAAACAAGGCTGAATTTGGGCTGTCAGTGAAAATCTAATAGACGTCTAACCATAGCCCAAGAATAGACGCCTAACCATAGCCCAAGAACTAGTCATTAATTATACGGCTATTAAACGACTACATATATACGTCTAATAGACAGGCAATATGGGTCTAGGCTAAACCAAGGCTGAATTTGGGCTGTCAGTGAAAATCTAATAGACGTCTAACCATAGCCCAAGAATAGACATCAATTACACTACATATACATGTAATAGACAACAAAATGAGGCATAAGGATTTTCACTCAAATATAACAGGTTCTCATAAAGGAAAATCCATCCAAACTAATTGAATATAAAGGATTTATTTAGAACAATTATATTAACAACTTAGACAACATTCAAACATAAAAATGAACATAAAATAGTGGAAAATTTGTAAAACGACTTAAGATACTAAAATTTTTAAAAATTAATTGTTAGCTTTATATTCATAACCACCACTCCCTGCTCTCCCTGATGCTTGTTTAAAAAGACCAGAAATTTAATTTTTTATTTCCCATTCAGTCGCCGAAGGAAAGTTGGTCATCACTGCGTCTGTCAAATAAGAAAAAGAAAAATATTATTGCTCAAGAAAAGCATTGTTGACAATCATTTTTAACTAATTACAGTCATTCACTTTTGCTAGGTTGCACACTAGAGCTGGCCAATATAGAGTTAACGGAATATAGATTGAGACTATGTAATTTATATCAATATTATTAATAAATTAATATCAATAATTGAAATTTTTTGCCTGCATAATGGTGATGCACTAATTATATATATATATATTAGGGGTGTAACGATACACGTATTGAACGATTCTGTACGAGGCTTTTGGTTCGATTTCAGTATGGATTTTTAAACAGAACTGTTCATTAGACAATTTTTCCTTCTAACCAAAATTTTTTAATTACAAATGTAGGCACGTCAAAAAGCCTGCTCTTAATGTAAGAGAAATCATAAATCGTGACAACAATCATGCTCTTTCAGGTAGTGACCATATAGACCTGCATTATATGACTGACTGACAAGAACGGTTTGACCCTAAAATATCAAAATTAAAACTACTGCGGAAACAAAGACACCTACATCTTGGATGCCCTTAAGGTAAGCTAAAACATACCAAAATTTAATTTCAAAGCAAACTATCCCTATAAATCATTCTTTATCACTTACTCATATAACTCTAATAAACATAAAAGGATACTTATAGGGGTAGTTCACTTAAAAAGAAAAAAAAAAATCATGTAATCATTTACTCACTTTCACTTGGTTCCAAACCTGGATGGCTTTCTTCTGTTGAACACACACAAAAAATATATATTATGAATAATGTTGGTAACAAGACATTTAATGGTAGTCAGTGACAAGTGTTCTGTATATTCAATTGCTGTAGTTTGTTGACTGATTGCTGGATAATTTGCGATAGTGTCTTTAAAGTGGATTACATCACTCCAGTTCTGATGTTTTTACACTGGCTATCTGTCTGTCAAAGAATTAATATCAAAATACTACAGTTAGTTATTAAATTAACATTTTAAGGCCAAAGTAAATTTCTAATCTTCTGATGCATTATGAACCATCCAGAGCAGACCTCTCAGGTCATCTGGGACAGTAGCCACTAGCCAGCTACTTTTATATCCCCAAAGTCAAAAGAAAACATGGAGAAGCAGCATTCAGTTTTTATGCACCATATATCTGAAACAAATTCACTGAAAACTGAATGTATGCTGCATATTTGAATTCTTTTAAATCAAGTTTAAAGACTTTACTGTTTGCCACTACCTTTTATTAATTGGAAAGGAACAAATATTTTTTTTATAATTTCTTTTCATGTTGCATATGTTGCTGTTAAGTTTTATGTAAAGTACTTTGAAAATTTGCATTAAATCAAAAACTATTATTACTTACTCTAATCTAATATAAAAACAAAAATATATTAGTATCTTTAATAATAAAATGATAAGTTTCATAGTTTCATGAAACTTCTCATTTTAAAAATAAAATAAGTTTCATAGTTTCATGCTTACCACCTTGAATTTAGATACATTTTAGATTAAGGGCACAGTTGCAATAACACGTGCAGGTAACGTTAACTTGTTGGAGAAAAATAGTAGGCTTACTCTGCATTGGTAATGTTAAAATGTCACGGTCTACACATTATAAAAACTAACTACTTTAAACAATAAACATAACAAAAATAACACGCATACTTACAAGATCGAAGTAGAAATTTGAAGGTTTTCAGAGTGTCGCTCGCCCGTTGCTCTCCGACAGCGGCCTCGTGTAAAATAAAATTGAAAATGGAGGAAATGTGTATCGCGAGATCTGGCTAAAGTGATCTAGTCGCGCAATGCCAGTAGTCCCAGTAGTCATGTCTCAGTAGTGTTTCGATTGTGCCATCTAGCGGTTGAGAAATGCAATTGCATTTGATTTAATTTGAAATGATAGACAGCCATATCGTAGATTATGTATGAATGTTATGTTTATGTGTGACAGCAAACATTAAGCTGTCTGAGCGAAAACATTTTTAAGACTAATATTCTTATACTATATCGCTGGTCTGAATCAGGGCTATAGCCAAGCCGTACGTAGACCAGATTGCCTTCATTTCGCCAGGTCTAAAGCAGACCGCATATAGCCCGTCCAATTCAGAGCTAAATCGTGATTACAGATCGACCATGTCTTGAAATGACACATTGAACCTTGTAGATATCATTACCAATGCGAACATGATGCAATATCAACCATTTCATGCACTGCCTGGCAAAAAACTACAATTAATCAGTTTTGACTAAAAGTGGGCTACAATAGCCGGGTCTGAATACGAGCTAAATCGTGGCTACGCACAGCCTACACATATTATAACATGTAAAATAAAGCAAACCAAACAACTTGTAATCACAGAAGACTTTGCTTACATGATGGAATATCATACATCTCACAAGTTATTTTGGAAAAAAATACATTTATCCAGATTAAATGTTATTTGGGCTAAAAGTGGGTTACGCATAGCCGGGTCTGAATACGAGCTAAATCGTGGCTACGCACAGCCTATAACATGTAGCCTAAAATAAAGTAAGCCAAACAACTTGTAATCACGGTAGACTTTGCTTACATGATGGATCATACATCTATCAAGTTATTTTGGAAAAAAAAAACATTTATCCAGATTAAATGTTATTTGGGCTAAAAGTGGGTTACGCATAGCCGGGTCTGAATACGAGCTAAATCGTGGCTACGCACAGCATACATGTAAAATAAAGCAAACCAAACAACTTGTAATCACAGTAGACTTTGCTTACATGATGGAATATCATACATCTCACAAGTTATTTTGGAAAAAAATACATTTATCCAGATTAAATGTTATTTGGGCTAAAAGTGGGTTACACATAGCCGGACTATATCGGGTCTATATTTAACCCAGACGTTGAAAAGACGGCTATTGCTTGCTGGGAGAGAAAATGAAAGTAAATAATAACAGTAAATAAAATATTTTTACAATTTATATAAAACTTGTTCTATAATACAGGATATTTTCGAAGCTCTTTTATTGGAGGGGATTTTTTGAAGTGAAGAATAACTGTAAATCATAAGCAAAAAAATTGCAACTAGGTTTGAATGTAAGGTATATTGCTTTGTGAATATGATATTTACCCATCGTACAGAAAAAGTTTAATATATCATCTAGCTTTTTATTTTCAGAGACATCAGAGTGAAAAATAACCTTACTGACAGAAATATTACAGGTCTGCTTGTTGTTGGACAGGAGAAATCACATTTTTTGCGCTCCAGCGTCTCATCTCCACGTCCACTACACAGCCTAATTTTACAGTTCTATATTTTGATATTGTGCATATCACCTGGGCATTAGACAATATATATATCATGCTTATTTAAATGATGTATACTGTTGTACATAATAATACATAATGTTACATTTGAACTAAGATTGCAATTTTAAAACATAATGAAAATGTGCATGAGTTTCAGATGAATTTACAGGTTTCAATATTCATACTATGTTTACATATGACTCAGTAAAGCCCTGATATTCGGTTCTATTTATTTAATGAATCATAATGTGATCGTATTATTCAACGCACTATTATTATGTTTGAGACATCAACCACTGGTCGATGACCATAATGTTTGTATAAACTGTAGGTAACAACTGGTAAAATGTACATTTAGGTCATAAAAACTAATATTTTCTTCTCAGCCATGTCAACAATTAGTTATCCGTGAGTGAAGTCTCCTCCCATCCGTTGTGTGATTGGCCTTTCGCAAGGATTCCTGGGTAGTTAAAGTGCGTGAAGCCTGCTTCTATGCGGGCTTCGTGGAAGACCGCTTCAAGGGTACAAAGGGGGCGCTGGTGAGCACACTTCAGATCGGTAAAGTGCTGAATGGGACAGTCTACGGACTCGTAGACTCAGCGAGCACGCGCAATTCAAGTCCACGAGACCGAAAGTCCGCATGAAGTGCGCCATTTGGGACAGGGCCTTTGAAGGGTAAAACAAACCGATGGCAAAGCCCGAGGCAAATCAAAAAGGTATCTATTCACGGAAGTTTTGCTGTGGACTATGTCAATTATGGATACTAACGGACTACTTTGTATTAATGATGAATGATATCTTTGTATGCGAATGTATATCGGTGGTGAGAAGTGAATGTAATAAAACACTCATGTAAAGTGCTTTGTGACTAACTACATGTCTGTGAAAGGCGCTATATGAATACAGATCTTCTTCTATTACAAAATGTCTTATCAGTAGACAGTCTCCTAGCGTCTGTAAAAAAAAAAAAAAAAAAAAAAAATATATTGCATCACATTAAGTGTATTTTGATTGTCAAAACATTTTAGTAACTAAACTGAATTTGATTAGGTTTAGTGACAACATGTTACAATGTTTACATGGTACAATTTCTGGTAAGCTAACGTTACGCTTTTTTATTATTTCAATTAAATTATTGGGATTTGATTTAATATTGACTCATTTGGATAAATATTAGGTAGGCTACGTAAGATAGGCATTAATTTTTCTCAAGAAAAAAACAACTCGCCTAATGCTGAAAACATGATACAGAGAGCCCCATCAGCTGGCAGTATTATTCATATTTAGCTAAATACTCCCTATAGCTCTTTTTTTCTTGCCAAGGGATTTCCGGGTAAATGTAATGTGACATGTTCTCCAGCTGTTTTATTGACCCCTTTTGTTTGATTGATTGGACGATATTATGTATGAGGAATATACATTTCGGTAACTTGTACTGTATCTTTCAACATTGTTCATTCGTGTTTATTTACTGTTAGCTAGTAGAGAAGATCGGTTGGTTCACGTGCCGCTAGGGACCTGTCGCGTCCTTATACTGTCTATGGTCGCGTCACATTTACAAACGCCAAAACGCTATTTATTGTCTGAATTTCGTAATAAAAGTGACAGAATCTGAGAGTTGAGATTGTTGTTGGTGCAACCAACAACACAACAGTTTTTTCGGCATGATTTGCAACCAAAGGAAAAGAGTTAGGCGCTCGTTTGTCTTCCGCTTCGTGTGTTGCTTAAAGGGTCATGAAACCCTAAACCAATTTTTCTGAGATTTTAACAGAGGTAGGTGTGTTGAAAACCATAGAAGACAATGTTATAATCTGTAAAATTGAATAATAGGATATAAATGGTTAAATTTGAGTTTGTATCGGCTATTTTCGTCTTCCGGGTTTGAAATCTTCATCGAGTCCACGTCACAGGATGTGACGTTTTTCTGTACGGATCGTCCGTTGATGACTCATCGTTCTCTCATAATTATTAATGAGGCTGAGCCTTCATATCCAATGAGAAGACACTTCACTGAATTAATCATGATACCACGTGGATCTTTCCAAAGACAGACATGTCAAACTGTGATATCGCGTAGTAGATGAGAGAGGCAATGATGGGACGCGCGTTTGTTTTCATGGTGCAAAAGTTCCAGTGCATCTTTCCCCGCGGTGCTGCCAGGGCTGGACTCTGACTGCGGGCGGTTGGTTGGCCATCAACCACGGGCACATCTAAACTATATGTGTGTGTAGCAACCATTCAACTGGAGAATGGTGGACTTCAGCCTTGTACACCAATGCAGGTTTCGTCTTGCTAGTGATGCGGTCCCGAGGACTTTTCTATCGCTTCAGAGGTGTGTGTGTGTGTTTGTGTCTAAATGTAACCCTGACCGTTTTTACTTGTTTTTTGTTAAATAATCACTTGTTATTAAAATGTAGATATTTCGATAATACATCAACGCATGCTTAGTTTGTGCAAATTTATGTCACATTCATTGTCCATCTTTAGTGGGTTTAGGGGGCGCGTAGTCTAGGCTATTTACGGAACGTTTTTTTTTTTTTTTAAGCGGAAAATTTATTATTTTCAAATATATGCATTTATAGTGTTAGTGTATATAAACAAATATATATTTTATAATGGCCGATATGCATGTACATGTATATGTTTTAAATAGAATGATTACTGTAGTAGGCTAATATGTGTAGCAGGGCATTCAGTTACTTTTTAAGGACAAAAATAAGGTGTCAGTGTATTTCATTAGACTTTAACTTTGCCAGCTATAAAAAATCTAGCATTTCCTCACGTTTTACCACTGACAGTGACGGTCGATATGCATTGGCCACTGGCTTTGACCACACCAACTCCCCCTCCCTTCTTCTCACAGCCACCACGCCCATTTAAGTAGCATTTTTCAAAAAGATTTTGAGCTAGACTTGAGCTGAAAGAGGGGGGTTTCATGACCCTTTAAAGGGGGGGGTGAAATGCTCATTGTCACTCAATCTCCTGTTAATCTTGAGTACCTATAGAGTAATATTGCATCCTTCATATCTCCAAAAAGTCTTTTGTTTTATTATATTTTTAATTGAAAGATTGGCTGTACCGAGTCTTTCCGGAAAAAAACGAGCGGCTGGGGGTGGGCCGTGTGGGCGAAGCTAAAGCTGTGCTAACGCGCCGAGCTAGTAACGTTAACAACACACAGAGACATTTGTTCAACAGTTTTACTCACCGTTCCAATGCACGACCGCGAACCTTTATCATTGTGACTGCTCGATCCTTAAGCATTAAACGATCTGGGCTTTGTTTATAAAACAATCATCGTCGAAATGCAGGGAACAACAGTCTTACACAACTCCGTTTATGCTCAGGAAAACAAACTCCATCCACGGGTGCCTTAACGCTGGGTTCTTTGGGAATCTGTGCAGGGTTGTCTTGCCCTGGCAACCAAAAACACACTTCTTTGGTGACATTGACTTCCCAAAAGCCGGGCAGGGCGCTTTGATGGCGAACTGCTTTCACTCTCTTGCTCTGTTTTATGAGTGCGCGCGCGCCCGCGATCTTACCGGAGAAGGAAACCCATATAAGGAAATTCCACCCTCTCTTACGTCAGACAGAGCCATACTCGAAAAAAACTTTCCGAAACTTGTGACAAACCGGAAGGACAATTTTTGGAACAAAAATACTCCTTCAAACGTACAACTTAACTTTTGAAACTTTGACCATGTTTAGCATGGGAATCCAACTCTTTAACAGTGTAAAAAACTCAGTATGCATGAAACAGTAATTCACCCCCCCTTTAATGGTGGGCGCTTGTTTGTTTTACCCTTCGCCGTGGTTGCTATGCGTGCGCAGTGCATTATGGGAGCACAAGTCCCGGATGTCCGACCTCGAGAATGTAGGCGCGCGGCGAGCGCGCTCATAATGAAAGAAACATGGTGCGCTAGTTTTTCCAGGCGGGTTTTTCCTTCTCATCTCCATAAATATATCTAGTAGTAAAGCTAATGCAAGGGCTAGAAATAAATGAATCCTTTGCTGAATGATAACTTCCTCGTCGTCATCATGGAGAGCGCAGTTTGGTTGCATAGCGACGACCGACGCCGCGGGAGCGCAAGCGCTTGTAGGAGACAGCTGCACGGCCACGCGCGCTTTCCACACGTTTTTTAGACGCAATACACTGTAAAATGTAATTAGTTCACCTTACTTAAAAAAAGTATGCAAACTCGTTGCCTCAAAAAAATTAAGCAAAGTAAGCTTAAGATTAGTGAGTTAGAAAAGCTTGTTTATTTTAAGTGTGAAGTACTAAATCAAGTAGTACCACTAGCACGTTTTTTTATGTTCATGTAACTTAATAGCCATGATTAGTGTTAACTTAGTTTTTTCCTTTTGTGTGGATTGCTTTATATGAATTTAACCCCACTTAGAATTACTAAATACCTATAACTTAACACTTTTAGTTCTGCTCACTCATTTTTCAAGTTCACTTAAATTAAAGAAACCAATTTCTGAGTTTGGTTTACTTTATTAATTATAGCAGCACTGTCCTTGTACAGCATAATATTTAGAATTTCTTAAAAGTTTCCATTATACAAATTTTTTTATTATTTTTTTTAGTTTTTAGACACATTGACATCAAGAATCAGCCTGTGAATCTCAACAATGGTGACAATTATAAAGCATGTTGCAGTGCATTCTGGGTGCAACCAATCAAAACTCATTCATGGCTCCCATCATGCATTGCTGCATGAATAAATAATGAGCTTATGATCAGGGGTGATCTGTTTTTCACCATTGATGAGATTCATACGCTAATTCTTGATGTCTGTGTGCCTACAAAAAAAGTTTATAAAAAAGTTTTTTTTTTTTTTTTTTTTTGGATTTCATTGAAATGGATAAAAATAATATGCTGTACCAGGACAGTGCTGCTATAATTATTAAAGTAAACCTAACTCAGAAATTGGGCTCTATATGAGTTCAGTGAATCAGGTCAAATGATTGTGAAATAACGATTAAGTTCAAACACAACCATCACCATCAGATCACCGTTTCTATTTGTTCATCTGGCTGATATAACTCAGATACAGCAGCTAAACAAAATGTTAAATTAATTATATAAGGGTCAAGAGTAACACTAATCACCACAATGGTGGCTTAAAATTACGGTTTTCACCTTCAGCCAATAGTAGCTATTGAAGGGCGAGTCTTGGCGTGGCCATATATCGCCGTCTAGCGTAGAGAGGACTGATCTGCGCATGCTCACAGGTCCTAAACTTACTTTTTCTAAATGAATCCAGCTCAAGTAGACTGAGCTGGTAAGATTTTTCAACCTCAAAGTACAAGTAACTTACTAAAAGTGAGTGTTAATAGCAGGTTGAAAAAAAAATATTAAGGTCAATTTACTATTTTTAATTAAATACGATGTTTGCATTTACAGTGTATGTGAACGGCCTCTTGCAGAGTTGGCCAATTACAATATTTTTGTCATCCTTGATTAAATACTCCCACACATCTGACGTGTGTTGTCTGTTGGTGTCGTTCGCCATTTTAATTCATTTATGGTTAATGGACGCTCGAGTAGTCGATTGTTTCCGACAGCGTCGAATAGTGGTTGAAGTAGTCGATCTATCGACTACTCGAGTCTATGCAAGCCCTAGTTATGACAAAGACATCAAAAAACATGCATGGGGAACTCCAGAGATGCAATATAATTTTTCTCAATTTTTTATTATTATTATTATTGAAATCATATGTGATGACTACTGCATTAATGTACAAGCGTTAAGTTGCCCAAGTCATATTTCACCCCAAACACATGAGAAAAAAAAAAAAACATTATATTTTGCCTGGAGAAAATGAAGCCCCTTTTTTAAAAAGGACTGTTAAAGTTGGAACGAAACTGAAGTTGTGATAGTCTTTTCTTCCCTATTGTTATGTCTATCTGCGTGAAACCGCTTCTCAAACTGAAAAATAAAAATAAAAATAAAAATAGGGTGGGATTTGATTTTGTCCATGGGGAATTGAGTTGATGGTTTTGGTTTGCTCAGGATATAAGGGGGCAAAAGGGAGGACATACCCTAATTCATCTCCAAATCCCCCCATCCCTGGATTGTGATGGCCCACTAAAGAATTATGAATGCCCCCCGCAGGTCGTCCTGGGTTTGCTATTGATGTGATGTGAATGACAGGTTGTCCTGACCTTGCACCAGTAAACGTGTCATCAGAGAAGAGAAGAGATATGTCACTGCAAGGAAGTTATTTTGATTACAGATTACGAGGGCATATGAGTAATACTAATTATAAATAATGATTGTGCACCGATAATTTATAATAAATAATGCAATATTCCATAAAAGAAAATTACAATTTTGATTTCATTGTGACTAAGTCCTTTAAGACTTAAATTCCAGTTTCTCGGAAAAATGTCACAATGCAACATTATCAAATGTCAAATAGAACATGAAAACAACAGATCTGTGTGTGGTAGTACTGAACATTATTATAATGTATTTTAAATCTGAAAATAAAATTATATCGAAAGTTCCTGGTTGTGCTTAATTTTCTAATGCAATACCCATTCTTCTAATTGTTTTGGCATTATTTACATGACAATTAAGCATTTATGAACACTTTAAGAAATGCATTACAGTAGCCTAATAAAGGAGGGGAAATGTAAGTTAAGGAAAATAATGCAAAACGATGCAAAAACAACATATCAAGGGCGAAACGTGGACTGTGCTGCGTTTCTCAAGAGGCATCGTGATCGTAGAGAGACCACTGGCACTCTTTTTACGATGCATTATTTGAGAAACGCAACCCTGCCCTGTCCTGAACGTTTTCGTACGAATCACCCACAAACACCATCTCGCCGAGTTCTGTGGAGACCCCAAAAGTCATTGTTCCACCCTTTTTGTTTGACAGCAAAATCCTCCAATAACGCATCTCACTACACCCCCACGCGTGGCGTTTTCAGGAAGTGATACTAAATGGAATTTGTGCCTTTCCCCACGTGAGCCTCCATCGAAGCACCACGCGCAGCAAGACCAAACCGGCTGCTAACGATAAGTATATCACGTCACTGGGAAACAGCGGCGAGCGAGTTCTGGACCACAAAATACCTGCCGTACGGACGCGGCGGAGCAGATCATTCTAGTCTGTGAGTACGCTGCTATAATGTCTGTTAATAAGGCATTCGATTATTTGAATCACGTGTTGAAGAGAAAATATTGTAAAAGGGTGGTTTTGCACGAGCGGCGCGTGGCAGCGGCAGCAGCAGCAGGGATGTTTTCGGGCGCGAGAGGCCCGCGCGCAGGGCTGCGTTAGCCAGCTAGCGCATCAAACTTGAGTCGCTCTTTTCTCTTCCACCCACAAGCCTTCTTTTAATCAAGTAAAAATTCTGTCCGATCCATTCAGATTTTCATAGTGAATGACCCGCCTTTAAAATCTCTGACAATTCAAGCACTTCGCGCTAGCAAGCTAAAGTTGGATTCTGTTTTTCAGCAGGTCCAGACAGCGCGAGGAAGATGGCGGACGACCCCAGCGCAGCGGACAGGAACGTGGAAATTTGGAAGATTAAGAAGTTGATCAAAAGCCTTGAGGCGGCCCGAGGGTGAGGCTCGCTCTGTCAGATCCTCTATATTTGTATACAGGTGTTGAATGACACATAATAACACCTCTAGTGTGCGATTTGATTCGTTCTTTGGCGGGGGGGGACCACATGCTAACCAGCTTGCTAACAGCTGTTGTAGAGAGAAGCATGGTGGACGGAGAACGAGACCGCTTATTGTACAGCTCTTTATTTCCAACATATTGTGTTATTGTAGGATAAAGAGCGGGAAATTATATATGTGGTGTCTTTTGAAATGTCAGGCACCTTCGGGATGCCGCTTTAAAACGGGCTGGTGGAGGTGACGTGAGCTTTATGGGAGAGACTGCTTAATATCCTATGTTTTTTTTTTTGTGTGAGAAGATTAGTATTTTTTTATGTCAGATTTTATCATTACGTTTTGATAACATCGTTGTTGTAGTTGTTTTAGTGTACTATGGCTATTCAACCAGTCTCCTTGACGTATGTATGTTTTGTTCCATCTTTTTTACAATGAAAGTGAATGTTAAACAGAATGACAGCCTCAGTTATCTTCTCTTTTTTAAGTTATGAACTACCCATTTAATGTTGACTCAAATGTACTGAATATACCTTGACAAATATACTCAAACAGTTTGGATGTAAAGTTAGCATGATGCTCATTCAGTAACTTACTGTTCAAGGGAACAATATCAAAAGTGACAGTAAAGACACTTAATGTTACAGAAGATTGAACTTTCTATTCAAAGAATCCTCAAAAAAATGTATTGTTTCCACAAAAATATGCAGCACAACTGTTTTCAGCATTGATGATAATAATAAGAAATGTTTCTTCAGCAGCAAATCACCATATTAGAATGATTTCTGAAGGATCATGTGACTGAGGACTGGAATAATGATGCTGAAAATTCAGCTTTGCCATCACAGGAATAAATTACATTTATAAGTATATTCACGTAATAAAACACTTATTTTAATTTTTATTCTTTCACAATATGATCATAAAAACAAATCTTACTGACCCCAAACTTTTGAACGGTACTGAATGTTCATGAAAAGGTCTCAGACTGTTCTATTCTCCTCTTCCTCAGAAATGGCACCAGTATGATATCCCTCATCATCCCACCCAAGGACCAGATTTCGCGTGTTGCTAAGATGTTGGCCGATGAGTTCGGTACGGCTTCGAACATCAAGAGCAGAGTCAACAGACTGTCTGTTCTAGGAGCCATTACCTCCGTACAGCAGAGACTCAAACTCTACAACAAAGGTAAATATGTGGGTTTAGTTTAATCTAAGAGCCATTTAACTTCTCAGATGATGGAATTTCATTATGCTTGGTATGTTTAACTTTTCCAAACTGGTGCTGTTCAAATATTAAACTGGCAGTTGATACACATTTGCTGTGTATGTGTGGGTATGATAGAGAGTGGCGCCTGATTTAATCTTTTCATTAGGTGTGGTCTCTCCTGATCCCCTCACACCAGTCTGCTGTTTATCTTGCAGTGCCTCCTAATGGCCTGGTGGTGTATTGTGGCACCATTGTGACTGAGGAAGGCAAAGAGAAGAAAGTAAACATTGATTTTGAGCCTTTTAAACCAATCAACACATCCTTGTATTTATGTGACAACAAGTTCCATACTGAGGTAAATGATCTAGCTGTCTGTTTATCTAACTATCTATCCTTCTATTCTTATCATAACAACTATTATTACATTTTTTGTTCACAGGCTCTAACAGCTCTGCTGTCAGACGACAGCAAGTTTGGCTTCATTGTGATTGATGGTAGCGGTGCCCTGTTTGGGACTTTACAAGGCAACACAAGGGAGGTGCTGCACAAATTTACCGTGGACCTGCCCAAAAAACATGGTAAACGTGTCTTCAAATCGCTTGCTGTGACTCTTGTTCTTTTATAGGATTTTGAATTCACCCACTTGTTTCCTTTAACCTTCTTTTAGGTAGAGGAGGACAGTCCGCTCTTCGATTTGCCCGTTTGAGGATGGAGAAGAGACATAACTATGTGCGTAAGGTAGCGGAGACTGCTGTGCAACTCTTCGTGTCCAATGACAAAGTCAACGTGGCAGGACTGGTTCTTGCCGGATCGGCCGACTTCAAGACGGAGCTCAGCCAGTCAGACATGTTTGATCCAGTATGTTCTCTTAGCGTCAACTGATTTGCGAACTTAATTCAGAGTTTTGGTTCTTTTCTGACTTTGGTTCTTCTGCACATGTAGAGGTTACAAGCAAAGGTTCTCAAGCTGGTTGACATATCATATGGAGGAGAAAACGGTTTCAACCAGGCCATTGAGCTCTCAGCGGAAGTGCTCTCCAATGTCAAGTTCATCCAAGAAAAGAAACTAATAGGTAGTTAATCCAAGAGGCATTTACAGGCTTGATAAAGGTGATAGACATGCTGGGAAAAAAAATTGTGGCCTGAAACACTGGGCTTTCTGTAGTTTTCATGCTGTTTTTTTTTTTTCTTTTCTTGTGTAGTGACTTGTGTCTCTGATTTCAGGACGATATTTTGATGAGATCAGTCAGGACACAGGGAAGTATTGTTTTGGAGTTGAAGACACGCTCAAAGCGCTGGAAATGGGAGCGGTGGAGATTCTTATAGTTTACGAGAACCTGGACACTATGCGTTACGTCCTACGTTGTCATGGAGAAAATACTACACCAGAAAATGGTATGCACACCCTCACTCTTGTACGTGCAATTGCACAATATTTGCAAAATATAAAATGATTCCTTTCTCGGTTTAATTTCATTGCTTTTTTTTATCAGATGAAAAGACACTCTATCTGACACCAGAACAGGAGAAGGACAAGTCTCATTTCACTGACAAAGAGGTATGTGAAACTGTCAGCTAAATTCAGATTATTAATTGTATGTTATACAGCAGATTTTCTTATTTATAAAAAAAAAAAAGAAAAAAAAAAGAGTAGTGCAGATTCTCAGTTGTGTGGAACTCTTTCCCCTGAATGACTTGAGTTTAAGGGCCATACTCAAGCAAACATTGATGATCTCATGGCCTGAAATGAGACCAGCAGCCTTTGAGTTAAAAACCTTGATCTTTAGGGTTTTATCAGCCAATTAGTATCAAGCTCATTGCAGTTCTGTTTTGATTTATTGGGATTATGCATTGCAGATCCTAAAGTCTGAGACTACATTGAATGCATTGCCCTTTGTGCAAAAGAAAGTTTCCATGGATGTTAAAGGTTCTTCTGCGCAGCACTGACTGTTTATCAGCTCTGACCAATATTAGACAGCGCAGTGCGAGCTCGATCACACGACACCGTTACTACACAGTGCTGGGAGATCCAGTGAGGAGAAAAATTCTGTTATAAACCACAGATATTAGATCAAACAGAGTTGTGGAAACCGAGACAACGTTGTGCCATGAACGAACAAGTTATAGAATCCACAACATTCACCATGGATTAAATGTAGTTACACTAACTGTAACCATGGCATTGTGGCAGAAATAGTCAAATGTTTTTACATTATTCATCTCAGGCTTCGTACAACCTTTTGAGAGTGAAATTCAAGCCATTTTTAATGACTTTCAAGTGCTCAACACCTTTTCCAGCACTTCAAGGCTCTAAATAATCAATTTTAATGCTTTTTTTTTTAATTTGATGATTTGTTAAACTAAAAGTTTAAAGATGATAGATGGAGAACTAACACTTTGTTGCAAACAAACACTTTTATTAAAAAAGACATGAAAATACCACTATAACCAGTAGATGGCAGCAGAGGAGCACTTATTGACTTAACAATTTCCACTCCCTAATATATAGAAAAGTCAGTCTCATGATAAACAAAAACTTTGTCAAATTGTGACTGAATCACACAGAAAGCAAGTAAAGAGCACTCCTTTTATAAGAGTAGAACATTGATTTTTTTTCCCTGTAGAATGAGGTGTTGTTAGTTAGTTAATAAGTTAGCGATTATTATTAGCTTATTGCGATTTATTGGTGGTTAGTGGTTCGTCTTGTACACAAGACATGAAAATAAATCAAATGTCAAGGAAGAAAAATTTGTTTTGTGACAAGGTAATGTGGTCAACCTCAAAAATTGGCCGTTGGGTGGGGCAGCAGGGGGCAGGCAGCGTGGATCGCGTTTTTTCGCAGCACGTTTGAGTGTAAGCAAGATGTTTTTTCTTGTGCGTCAAGGAGGTTCGGTTGAGCTTCTGTTTATGTTCGCTGATCAATGTTTATATATGAATAAAATCCTAAATTCGATCTGTTCATCATATAAAGCGATCCAGTTTTGACTAAACCGCTCAATTCATATGGATTAGTTTTATGATCTCTTTATGAACGTTTTGAAGCGTTAAAATTTCAGTTGCTTAGCTGTTTATGGAGGGACAGAAAGCTCTCAGATTTCATCAAAAAGATCCTCATTTGTGTTCCGAAGATAAACGAAAGTCTTACTGGTTTGGAACGACAATGATTTTTGTGTGAACTAACCCTTCGGTCGGTTATGTCTTAATTATACGTAAACAGCTGAGAAAGATAACGTGTATCAGTGTTGGATCCATGCATTCACCACATGCACACTTGGCTGCACTGATCACTTATCCCTTTCGCGTAATATTTTCTTTGCACTATAACCAATGTGTGCCGATGTATAATGTTAACGGTACCATATATGTTTGTTTTAGACGGGTCAGGAGCATGAGCTGATCGAGAGCATGCCACTGCTTGAGTGGTTTGCCAATAACTACAAGAAGTTTGGGGCCACACTGGAAATAGTTACAGACAAAAGTCAGGAGGGCTCGCAGTTTGTGAAAGGGTTCGGAGGCATCGGTGGTAAGCACTCCACAGATGTTGATTTGTTAGGAACTGGAACAATATTGTTTTATCAATATAAATTTTTTTCCCCCCAGGAATCTTGAGGTACCGGGTGGATTTCCAAGGCATGGAGTACCAGGGAGATGACGATGAGTTCTTTGATTTAGATGACTACTAGGTAGTCGGGACTGACATAAAATTCAAACATAAAATCCCCCTCCCCCCTCTTCACCTACCCCGCAAACGGCAGGGGAGCGAAGGAGATGGAATCAGCAGGAGGGAGAATAAGAATTTGAGATGTTGGCGGATGGTCTGCGTGTCCCTGGCTTTAGAATACAGTGACTCCATCTCTGGACTGGAATAGGTGGAGTTTTCTCCTCTCCACCAATTAGCTGGTCATCGCAACCATCATGGCCGTGGCCCGTCTTGCCTGTCCTGCCTCAGCTCTTCACAAAACACTCTAGGCTTTCAGATCTACTTTTTCTTCCCTTCTAATCTCACTCCTCACTCTTTTCCTTTTGCCTCTCCTTTTATAATGGCATCTGCTGCTGTTGTATTTTATTCAAATGTATTATATTTTCTCTTATTCAGTGTATGAAGAAAGCAGTAGCAAACTATTAGACCAGTGCTGCTTACCCAGCCACCTCAAGCCCATTGCCAGGCCTGCGTTTTAATTTCCTGGTTAGTCCAGACTTGATTTGTTGCCTTGTTTCTGCTGTAAACCAGTGTGGTGGTGGTGCACTCTGAGCCAGCGGTACACCTGCTCCCCCCATCGCATTGTGCCCACGTTGAGGCGTGTCTTGCTCTCAAATGGACCATATTAGTAACTGGACCCATCCCTCCATGAAGACCGAGAAGCGTCTTTTAACAGTACATTTCCCTCGCTTGTTTTCCTCAGCCCCCAGGAGATGCTACTTCTCGAAATAAACAATATGAGTGCCTGAATTTTGCAGTTTGTGAGATGTGAGCACAGTGTACCAGCATCTGGACCGTAACTTCAGCCTCCTGCTCTTTCTGAACAAAAAATCTTAGCTCGAGCCTTCAGCACTCATTGGTATACGACGGCTTTACCGGCAGAACACATGCATGGGAATGTCCTTTCGGACCGATTATGGGGTGGGGGGGGTTACTGTGTTAACTGTGATGTGTGAGTGAGTATACGTCAGTTTGGCTGTTTCATTCCCTTTTAGAAGACCTGCCACAGACTACAAGCCTCTAATTTCTATCCATTTTGTCCAGTCATATTTTATTAGCAGATTGGTTTTTAGAAAGACAAGCTGCAAATCAGTGATATTTTGGACCTTTAACAATTATGGCATGGTTGGTGTTCTGAAGCCTACTAAAACGAACAGATAACCCGATAATGAAAAAAGGAGAGAAATATCCAAATAACGGGCCCAAAATATTTTAGCAAGTATTATGTTGTATATTTTCTCATTTTCTTTGATCCGTCACTATTTTGTATAAATCATTTGTTACATCTGGACACAGACATTAAACGTTCTCATTGTTTGCAAATTGCACTTATAGCTTGATTATTTTGCAAAGCTATTTTATCTTACTTGATTCTGAATTTGATAACATTAGTTTGCCTGCCAAATTAACACATTCAGGTTGAGGAAGTCAATTAATTATAAGCGGGAAAGGGAAGGCAGATATTTTTCTGATGCATTTATTAATTATTATTATTTTTTTTTAGATCTACTTGATGCTTCTGGCATAGCTGTCACCAGCACACAATCAGCAATATTCTTAATAACATGTGAATCATTGGGGATAACCCTATTCTTTACCCTAGTACCAGACGGCAGCCAATAGCTGTACATTTTACAAAACGGACAAAACCCTTTTTGTCAATCGGTGACCAACCACGAATGTTGTTAGATTATGATCATGACGTAGTCCGTCTGTACCCGCTTTGTACCTTAGCAGCAGGAATTATCCAATCACAACGCGGACAACGCCCATTTGGTCAGCTTTGGTTATTTGACGTCCAATCGGAGAGTTCGAATCAAGAATTCTATCTCCGCCTTTTTTTCGTGACGTGCTTGTGTCGCAGGGCGGGGTTTCCATTTTCACTGCGAGTTTCGGGGAACAAACATGGAGCCGGAGATGGAGGACAAAACCTTAGAGCTAATGGTGAGTACTCGGTTGTGCTTCGAGAAAGATTTTCTGGTATGTCCTAAAGACTTTCGCGTTTATACATTCGTGTTACCGGTTACAAGCACAGCCTGGTAGAACATAACCAGCTTGTGGAGTGGGTAGGGATCGGTTGAGTTGAGGGGGAAGGAGGGGTGAGGAGCGAGAGAGAGAAATGGCTGGCTCGGCTGACAAGGAGGGCCCTGCTATGTATCGCTGTCTCACTTGGTGGTTTTCACGTCTCTCCCCCTTGTTTTCCGTTTTATACCAAAGCTGATACGTTAGTAGACAAGACCGTCAGGTGTTATTGGTGATGGTTGAGGATATTTATTGAGTTAGTGGCGGATGTGGAGGGAGTGAAGCTGCCGCGGCATCGTGGTGAGTCCGAGGCTCGTCGACTTTAGCCGGTGACTTGAGCTTCACTGCGGCGCCTCTGCGCCACTCACTCCAGCCTATAATCTGATCGTACAGACCAGTTGTGGTTCATATGCAGTCTCAGAATCCTTCACTATGTTTTGAAGTTTTCAAAACAACCATTTCTCTCACACAAAAACGTCTCATTTACGTGACACGACATATTTTAACTGGAGTTTAAAGCTGCGTAATAGGAAGTAACCGCTCGTGCTGTCAATTGCAAATGACATTTCTGAGCCAAACGATGAGGAAATATACAAAAATTGTAACTTTTACAAGAATCGTGGTTTAATGTGAATGAATAGTTGTATTTTGGTAACCACGCATCTTTTTAGGGAAATACAAATCTTCATTGTTGATGTGAAGGAAGTAATAGCAAGCTGCTAGGTGGCTAACCGCATCAAACCATTAGCCTACGCCAACTAATTACGACATTTTCTTATTAAACTCATTGATTTTTGTTTCATACTTTTATGAATAGAAATTGTATAAGACTCACAAGAAAAATAAACTGAATTCCTCCAAGTTTGTCCTTCACTAGTTTAACATCACATTTGACATGATTTACATCTGTGTAGTCTCATTATCAATCTAAATTAAATAAAACATTTATGTTAATCTAAAACATTTTTATAGTGCCTTTAAGTGTATTCCCTTATTTAAATATGCCCTTTATTAATGAGGCTGTCTCTGAATCAATATCATCTTGCCAATACAATATCATTATCGAATCAGTTTTACAGATTGGATTTGCTGCTTGTTGCTATGGATACACTGTAAAGGTAGGAGTGAATGTTCTTGAGTTTGTCCACTTTGTATTGTGAAGCTTGAGAAAGATAGATGGTTTTTGGTTGAAGATAACAAGCCACGTGCATTTGTGTATAGACACAGCAGAGGACTCATAATGAAACAAAATCATGCAAATGTCAAAAACACAACAAACTAATTCAATATATTTATAAAACTATAATACTACTATCTCAGTGATGGTAAAACAACACTGGTGTCTATCTTTGATATCACACCCCTTTCAGTCCAGAGAGCTTTTGCCCAAGTTTATAAAGATATTCACGATATGAATGGTGATTGTGGATTAAAGCAGGTGCTGAGTCGTGGATATTAAGGGCATCATCTCTGTGTCGCCTGTGTTTGGGATGTAAGCATATCCTTGTGGTGGCCTTGGCTAGGGGACAGCTGTTGACACGATACCCAAACGCCTACACGCCCTGCCCCATCCCACATCTTAACAGCATGCTGATGGAGAATCTGTCCAATTATTCAGCACGCAGAGATCGTAGGCTGGTGCTCAGTGCTTTCATCTGCTTTCCAACAAACAATGCGATGGAATTATGAACGCATGCGAGCGGGTTATGTTTAGCGTCGCTGTCAAGCGGAAACCTTGTGTCTCCAAAAATTGCTTTTCAGGAAATGGAAAAAAGCTCTACACTGCATTGTCAAAGTGGATGTTGTGTCTTTATATGGTCAGACACTTGCATATGTCATTATATTAACATTTGACCAAAATCAAGCTCAATTGAGTTGCAAGGTTTTTGACTGGAGTATTTGACATGTTTTGTCCGTCGTTAGAACGCCAATAAGTGCATCGCATTATGTGTTCGTCAACTTGCAGGTTATAAAGTTTACTGTAGCTATGTGGGCGGCTGAGCACTCAGTTTCTTTCTGTCTTTTGGCTGAAATCTCATATTGTGAAAGATGAAGTGCTATGCACTGGCTTTTTAAGACCGTATTGGCCATGACTCGATGATAAATGCTAGACTAAGACACTCTTCTCCACTTCTCAAATACATAAAACATTTTCCATATCTGTTTCTTGAGTAAAGAAAATGCTACTTTTTAATAGAACCAGTACTTTATTTACCCTTGCATTGCAAACAAGCAGAGACGGTGCAAACTGTGTGCGGCACTTCATTCACGATAGAGAATAAAGTGTTTTAAAGACAGTTTGAGGATCCAGTGGAGTTACATGTTTCCGTCACAAGCTCTTTTTAATGATTTTCATTGGTTTAAAATTTGCGAAACCCACATACAGATATAAAGGGTGACCAATAGTAATGATTTATGAAAAAATAAGACAAAATATGGAGATTTCCGCCCGACAGCGACAATAGGTCTCGTATAGGAGTGGTTCCGATTTATATTGTGGTCCAGTGTAACGATGTAAAGACGACACTGTGAAATAATGTTTTGTTTTTGTGTTTTCCTACGGCAGAACACCTCTGTCATGGACTCGCAAACTGCAGACTCCCCAAAGATCACAATTTTTAAGGTGAGGTGGATGAGCCATACCTCTGTGTTTGTCAAAGCCAGTAAAAATAATGAACAGATACTAGAATAAGGACCAGTTGAGTAGCCTCTCCCTGGACCATGAAGGATTTTCCATATTGAAGTACTGTTGACTTAGGGTTTTGTTGTAGGGCACTGCCTAATCTGTGTCTGGAAAACCTCTGTGACCATTTCCGCAAGACTTTATTGCATCCGTATTTAGGATCAGTGTGTCCTCTCTTGCATTTTTGAGATGTCCTGTGTAGTAACAGTGGGCCCAAAGTAGGGGTGTCCATGGTTAACCGATTAACCGTTAAAAATTGCGTAACCGAGTGAAACATTTTGCTCGGTTAAGTGGCGTCAATGGCGTGCATTGAATTTAGTTGTAATACATTTTTGCACCACCAGAGACCGCTAGACCAGTTTTCTAATATGAAGCGGGCAAAGAAAGCGCGCGTCCGAGAGTGAAGGAACAAACATAGTATCCGCGCCACTGATCGCAGCACAATAACATCTGTCTACAGAGCTTTACCACAGCAGTTTTACCCCGCGCATGCGCAGTTTCATCACCACAGTTTTACCCGCAGAGTCCGTTTACCGTTACATTAACCCATACAATTTGTATTATGCATTTCCTAAACATGTACTTGCTAATCAAACACTTTATATGAACAAACTAGCCTACTAATCTATAAAACACAATCGGTCTTCCGACCTTTTACTATTGTGTTGATATGCGCGAGGGAGAGAGAGCAATGCAACGCTCGTGTTGTTTGAAGGCGGTGAGAGTGTGCGCGCGCGCGGCCGGGGCTCTCTCACTGTTTGTTCTTATGCGCCCTGTCCACTGATCTAAATAATTAGTTGTTACGACGACTTACTTGTTCCTTTGTTTTAATAAATCATGGACACGTTGAACTAATTCCCTCCCTCATTTTGATTTAAGAATTACAACGTGGCCAAAAACAGTTTTATAGTTTTAATTAGTAAATGGTAAAGACCTATTTTTTGTGAATTGGTGAATATTCAGGTGAATTATTTCGTGGCCACGAATTAGGCTAATAATAATTATTAAACTGTTTTTCTTACCTGTGAAGATAGCTCTTCAGTGAAGGCCGATATTCTCGTACAGCTTTTTATTCATTTTTTTTGTATGTGAATTGGTGAATATTCAGGTGAATTGTTTCGTGGCCACGAATTAATAATACCTCAGCACGTTTTACAAGACCCTTCTCGATCGCAGCGGCAACGAGCACTTTGATCACTTGATTTAAAAAACAAAATATTTCAGCGCTAGATCGCCTAAAAAAGAAAACGAACGAAATGAATGCTCTGCTAGTTAACTGGAGATGTTTTGTTTATTTATTGGTATTCCTGCCGCGAGATGTTTCAAAAGTGGTGGGGACAATATCGACCTTAGAAAATAGTGGTGGGGACATGTCCCACCCACAAATTACGCCTATCTCGGGGTTGCGGCGCGCACATATGGTTAACCGAGTATTAACCGCTAAGGGCTTCGGTTAACGGTTAATGAAAAACTTGAAAACGTGCAGCCCTAGCCCAAAATGATCCGGACACTTATACTACCTTAAGGTTTTGTAATGTTTTAGAAAGAAATCTCTTATTCTCACCAAGACTGCATTTATTTGATCGAAAATATAGTAAAAGCAGTAGGCTAATCATGTGAAATATTATTACATTTTAAAATCTATATAAAGATAAAATCTTTTCCTGGCAAAGCTGTCACATGATCTATCAGAAATCATTCTAATTTGCTTTAGTCCTCAAGGCACTTTTCTTATCAATTATAATCATTGATGCTTAGTGTTTAATGGAAACCGTGATAATTTTTTATTCAGAAATCTTTTGTAACCTTTGATCAATTTAATGCATCCTTGATGAATAAAAGTATTAATTTCTTGAAAAAAAAACAAACAAAAAAAACGTTTGAACGGTGATGCAAGTCACACTTCAGTACAAACTAACTGAATTTGATATTTAAACAAGTGGCATCTGCAAACATACAATGATAAACTTTTTTTCTCACTCAACTTCACTTATCTGAGACATTTGTGCATTTACTTTTAATAAAGCCAAAGTTATTTTAGTGCATGTTCAGTTCCCCTGAAGCTCACACAGATGTCCTAGCAGAGCAACCACAAATTAGATCACACATTTGACTACCAGAAAATGAAAGTGCCCAGAATCTTTTTTTCAACAAAGAATCAAACATCTTTTTGAGAAATGTTTTTCAGTTTGTTTTCTGCTTTTTGTGTGTTTTTAATGCCTCGTTTCCACTGAGCAGTACAGTATGATTTGGGACGGGAAACCCTGATCCAGCTTGCGCACTGCTTGGTGGAAACTAGGCATAAATGTTGTTTTTGATTAAAAGCAGGAGAGTTTAATGTTAAAACTATATCTGTATCTTAAGTCAAGTAAGTGTGTTCTGCTGGGGGTACACCCCACGTGAAAACATTTGTAATCAAATTGCTAAACAACCACTGAATGGATTAACACAAAATATGTATAATGTTAAAGCTTAGAAACTCAGCTTTTTAATACATGTATGTAACCATTTTGATCAACTCTTACAAGTGCTGAGTTGTCTCTAAACCGTACTGTACCGCCGGCGGCCACCACCTAGCAACAAAACAATTAATAATCATATTTTTCAAAACTACTGGCTTGATCAACACAAAATAGGCGTCATTTGAAAGCTTAGTCTCAACTTTACATGCATGCAACCAATTTGGTTAACTCCTAAGTAGTACAGTGTAGTGCACGGAGTAGAAAACATCAAACATTGTTGTTTTGGGCTTTGACTAAACTTGAGCAAGTTTTGTACGTGAAATGAGTCTTTACATTTGTGTGTCACTCAAAAAAAATTGCTTGAAAAATGCCTTCAGGGCTTAAAGGGTTAATAGTTTAACTCTTTTCTGAGTAAATGCATCTGCCTTGAAATACTATGATTGTTTCTATTCTCCCTTTGCCCAATCCTTTTCCAATACAGATTTTTTTTGGTCTCATCTAACATATCTATTTATTTGTTTTTCCTTGTACGACTCTCCCAGCCTATCTTTATCTGTCCTCAGGTGAGTAATGGACCTTTGACGGGCTCTAGGAAGCGGCCATCGGAAGGAAATTACGAGAAGGAGAAGGACGTGTGTATCCAGCTTTTTGATCAGTGGTCTGAAGCGGACCAGGTGGAGTTTGTGGAACACCTGATCTCACGCATGTGCCATTACCAACACGGCCACATAAACTCCTACCTCAAACCCATGCTCCAAAGGGACTTCATTACGGCACTGCCAGGTATTACATATAGTCCTTATTCTGAAAGTGCTGTTTTTGACGGAGGATCCATGCATGAAATTTAGCCTTAAGATTAAAGATAGACCATGTTTGTATAAGACTGTTTTAGTATAGCCTATCTCTAATATTATATATAAATCAAACTTTAATTTCAATCAAATTAATCATTTAACACATGTTCCTGGTGTTATTTTTCATAATTCATCAGTGCATGTTATTCTAAGATTAAAAGTTAATGTTCATATTTCATTAAAACATACTACCATACAAAAGTCTGGGGCAAGTAAGATTTAAGAAATTTATACATTTTTCAGCAAGTATGCTTTGAATTGATCAAAAGTGACTGTAAAGACATTTATAATGTTACAACAAAAATACATTTCAATTAAATACTCTTCTTTTGACCTTTTTTTACATTAAAGAATTCCGAAAATAATTTCCACAAAAAATATTACGCAACTTCATATTAAGAAATATTTCTTTAGCGCCAGATCAGCATATTAGAATGATTTCTGAATGATCATGTGACACTGAAGACTGGAGTAATGATGCTGAAAATACAGCTCTGCATCACAAGAATGTACATGCAAATTACCATGTTTTGAAATAGAAAAGTCATTTTAAAATGTAATTTTTCACAATATTACTGCATTTGATCAAATAATGGTAATCTTTGTAAGCATTAAAGACTTCTTTGAAAAAAAGAAAGAAATTTGAACAGTGTATCCTGCATCATCTTTACACTTTTTTACTTTTTACTTCTTTTAGAAAATGCATCAGATTGTAAAGTCAAATGTGTTGTGAATGTAATTTTTTTTTTTTTTGTAATTTTTTCATCCTTTTAAAAAAAAATCTTTCTTTTTGTGTTCCAGCTCAGGGTCTGGATCATATAGCGGAGAATATCTTGTCCTTCCTGGACGCACGCTCGCTGTGTTCGGCCGAGCTGGTGTGTAAGGAGTGGCAGCGTGTGATTTCTGAAGGCATGTTGTGGAAGAAGCTGATCGAGAGGATGGTTCGGACAGACCCGCTGTGGAAAGGCCTTTCAGAGAGACACCAGTGGTGAGTCATGGTGCTGATATGACTGTTTACATCCCACAAACCCCCTCATTTATGCATGAGGTTTAACAACCACCTCGTCATTATCTCTCAGTGGTGTAATTCTCCACCAGACATTCTAGGAACCTCCATTTAGACTGTCTTGTACATCTTATTTGGCCTTAAATTATAAAGGGGCTTGTTTATGCCAGTTTATCAGGGATGTTTATTGCTGTTTGATTCACAGGGAAAAATACCTGTTCAAGAACCGCACAACAGAAGTTCCTCCGAACTCATACTACCGTTCTCTTTATCCGAAAATCATTCAGGACATCGAGGTGGGCAAATCAATCATTGTTGCTTTCTGTCTTTTATGGGTGTAATATGAGATTAGCTCTTGTCTGCTCATGCCAGAAACGAGCCAATGTTTTTTTTTAAGGGAAGGGAGGTAGTAACTCTGAGCATTTGTTTGTTCATTTGAGCAAGCAGGAGCAGTGATTTAACCTCAGGGGTGGGCGGCAGGCCTCATGCAACCTAGCTGTCTTTTTCATAGTAATCAGATTGTGCAACCATCAGCTATTTAAATATCACATTTTCAAATGGTTCACTTTTTTTATTTGATGTCAATGCGTAATCATTTTGATCAAATCAAGTAAAATAATTACTTAAATTGCTGTTCCTGTTCCCAGACCATCGAGGCGAACTGGAGGTGTGGCCGACATAACTTGCAAAGGATCCAGTGTAGGTCGGAGAACAGCAAAGGTGTTTACTGCCTCCAGTATGATGACGAAAAGATCATCAGCGGTCTACGAGATAACTCCATCAAGGTGTGACCGCACTCTGCCTGTGTATTTCTCGTGAACCTCGTGTGGGATTCACTGTAGTCATCACTGGTAAAAACCACAGTCTGACTGCATCCTTCCTTACGCAGGTGCCATTTAAAAATGCTAACCACTTTTGACATCAAGCTTGTTCTTGTGAATTATGACGCATTTAATCACATTTTGCAAATGCACAATTTTGTGATTGTTTGCTGAACTGATGTTACTCGAACCAAAGGGGTTCAAGATGTCTGCATTCAGATGGAGGATGCTTTTAAAACTCTCAAAACAGAAACACGACTCGAGTTTTAGATTTACACAATTGAAACTCTCCCCTTATATATTATAATATGAAAACTAGTGGGAGTGTATTGAAACCAGTGAGATGATTCAAGTGACTCTAAGGCAAGAATGACTAATTACAGTAGTCAACATTTGAAGTGGGTCAAAACCTTTCATCAAAGTTACGCATGAATTTTGAACAATACCCGTTCTCGTCTTAGGACAACATTGAACTTTTTTGGTTCCACTTCAAATGCTGACTACTCTTTATTGCTCATATGTAGTGTTAGGGGTTTGTTTAAATGCACTCTTACATCTGATTTTCTCATCTCTTATTTCCTGTTCTTGAAATTCGGCTTGTGTATCTCTAGGGATGTCTCATTGGTGACTATAGCAGTAACGATGAATGTTATTGTATTTTTTTAAAAGGTTGTTGTTATTAAACAAAGGTTTGTACAGTAATGACATTTGTTAGAAAAGATTTATGTTTCAAATATATATTATGAATTTTATCACAGTTTAAGCAAAAATATACTGTGTTCAACATTGGTGATGATAAATGTTTCTCGAACATCAAATCAGCAAGCATATTAGAATGATTTCTGAAGGATCATGTGACACTGAAGACTGGAGTAATGATGCTGAAATTTCAGCTTTTCTTTCACAGGAATTACATTTTAAAATGCATTTAAAATAGAAAAATAAATAAAAATAATAAATTGTAATATTTCACAGTATTACTGTTTATATTCTGTTTATATTTAAATAAATACAGCCTTGGCCCTTTGTGAGCATAAGTGATTTTTAAACATTTAAAACATCTTGCCAACCTCAAAAACTTAAAATAAACTACTGTTCCACAGTTTATTTAATTGAATATATTAGATAAAAAAATTCTAATTGATATTGGCCATGATATAAATAATTATTGGCTGACAACAACATTAGCCAAAATATTGCCGAATCTCATCTAGCAATGTGAAATTATTGCAAAATTTAATTAATGTCCAATAATGAGTCCGTTCCCGTTAAAAGAAGTGTATTTTTGAGTTTGTGAAATTCATGGTGTTTGCAAATGTGAAAAGATGTCGTATGTGTTTTTGTATTCAGATATGGGATAAACAGACTCTGGAGTGTTTGAAGATCCTGACAGGGCACACAGGCTCTGTGCTGTGTCTGCAATACGATGAGAGAGTCATTGTTACCGGCTCCTCTGATTCCACTGTCAGGTCAGATTTCTATCGTTTCTCTCGCTTTCTATAAGTCCTCTGTTCATTTCTCCACCCCCCCACCCCCCATCACTCCACATGTCTGTTCAGCTGGAATGAGTAAGGGACTGATAAAATCGGTGCTGACTTCTCTTGCCATCTCTTTTTACCCAGAGTTTGGGATGTGAACTCGGGGGAGGTTTTGAACACTCTGATCCATCACAACGAGGCCGTGCTCCACCTGCGATTCTGTAACGGGTTGATGGTCACCTGCTCGAAGGATCGCTCCATTGCCGTGTGGGACATGGCCTCTCCCACAGACATCAGCCTCCGCCGAGTCCTCGTCGGACACAGGGCCGCCGTCAATGTGGTCGACTTTGACGACAAGTACATTGTCTCTGCCTCTGGTGATCGGACCATAAAGGTCAGTGCTCTTCTCTCTGAATGACTGTTATCAGCTGTCAATCAAACCACAAATCAATGCTCTTAGAGTTGTATCTGATTTCAAATATGTCTGCACCCAATATATATCACAGGGGGGTAATTTCTTTTCTATATTTATACAGATTTCTGTATTTTACGGCCTGAAAAGTATGACCATGAAATGGTTTTTGGGTGGATGGTGTGCTGGTTAGGGCTCTCAAAATGGCTCAAAACCTAAATTCGAATTCCATACTTGCTTATTACTAATATTTGTATTTAAAAGGCATAATTTCAGTTAGAGCTTTTTTGCTTGTCTCCATGCCACAAGAGGGTGCTATGAGCAAAATATTAATGCACTGCATTAAATTGTTTATTCAAGACAATTAAATAACATTACTGTTTGTAGTGCATAAAGTTTAAACTACCATTTATAAATCAAATATTATTTCGTAAATTGCATAACAATTATGTACATAACAGCATCATCTATTTATGCAGTTTAACGCAAAGATTCGAAGCTCCAATCACACAGTACTTTTTTTGCGTTTAAAAACATGACATGCAGTGGAATGGAACCCCCCTTCCCCCCCACAAAGTCTCAAGACATAATTTTTTTTTAAGTTTTATTTACCTTTACATGTCTTTCTAAACATGCGGCTCTCTTGTGCGAGACACGAGTGCACTGGTCAGATGTCTGTCTGGCACGTTTACATCCTTAGTGCCTGTTACTGTATGATGATTGAAATGGCCTAAAACAATTATTAAATAAACTGCAAAATTTTACGTTTTCTAAAACCTTTATTTAATGCACAGATTGTTTTTAACTGTACTGCACAAGCTGTGTGTGGGTTAGCCAGGGTTCAAAGCACCAAATGCAAGTAAAAATCAGTCACTCTGAAACTGTCACTCGGCAGTTGCCTGGTAACTTTATGAATTGACAATGCATGGTTGTGAGAATGTGATATGGCTTAATGCGATCATCAGATTGCAGCGGTTGTGGTGTGATTCTATAAAAATATAGTCTGACGCGCTGCATGTTTCAGAGTACTGTAACAGCACTTTGTTTTCAGTTTCGTTTCACAGTTAATTCTACTCTGCAAGTGCTGTGTGTTTTGAGTCACTCATAATTTGCATTTGGGAACGCAACATTCGTCATGAGAATAGTTTATAAATCTGTTGTCAACAAAGAAGCGACAAGGCAGGGTTACTCAAATCCAGCTCTGGAGTGCCACTGTTCTAAAGAGTTTAGCTCAAACTATGATCAAACTCGCCTACCTGCAGTTTTCTAGTAACTCAGACCTCGGCTAGCTTGTTCAGGTGTGTTTGGTTAGATTTGGAACTAAACTCTGCAGGGAACTGGTCCTCCATTTTTCCGCCAAAATAAGTTCAATGGTTTGTGCTGCAATGGACTTGACTAATTTGTCGTGCAGCCAGGCTTGGACTATTCAGGTTTCCGCTTGATCTGTCCAAAGCCAGAAATACCCAGCAGAGGGCAGCAGTGTAATGGCTTCTCAATTCTCTGTAGACTGGAGAAGCGCTACAGTCCGCTGCTCTTGCCCAGAGCCCTCGTCAGCACTCGTATTCTCCAGCCGCTCTCTCCTAGATGCTGGAATCGGGGCAATCGGGATTCCAGGAACAGACAGCCCTGAGCCAGCACACCCATCGCTCTGGGAGGGGTGCCAAGTCATTCTGCAGCCCCCACCCTCTGAAAACATTCCCCAAATAATGAGGCAGGGCAGTATGGGCTGGTGTGTGTGGGTTTTCTAGGGGTGTTTTCACATGTGCGCACACACACAACTTCCTGAGTTTGAATGTACTGGTGCTTTATTAAATACGCCAATGGATTATTCTAAAGGAAAAGTGGCACTGGTTAGAAAATATACATATAAGGGTTAAACATTACACATTTAGATCACAAAGTTTTAAAGTGTTTAATGTAATGTTTTGCAGGTGTGGAGTACAAGCACCTGTGAGTTTGTTCGGACACTAAACGGTCATAAGCGAGGAATCGCCTGCCTACAGTACAGAGACAGACTCGTGGTCAGTGGCTCTTCAGACAACACCATCAGGTCTGTGCCAATAAATAATACATTGAGTTTACATATAAAAGTAATTGGGTGAATCTCAAGAAACGTGGGAAAAAGAAAAATATGTCCAGGTCACATTTCACCCTAGGACAATTAAAGTGAATATTTTTTTTCTATTTTTTTTACCAAAACATTTTAAATGAACACTCCACCGTTTTTAGAAATAGGGCTTATTCACCGTCTTTCCTACATTTAGATAGGTGGGCAAACGCATTTTTGTTTCAGTGCATGCATTGTTTTAGTTTGGCAATGCTGCCGATAGCTTATCTTAGCATAATGAATGGAATCCTTTGTTGCCAGCTAGCATGCCGTGAGTAAAAGTGATAAAAAATAAAAAATAAAAAAAACGAATTACTTCTTGTGGCCTGCGTATTCACAACGAGTACAAATAGCGATGCAGATTAAGACTAGGCGATTTCCTAGGCAGATATTGACATGAGACTATATTGGGGGGAAGCACAGGCGAAGCACTTCTACTTGGGCACAGAGATATCACGCAACACCTGAAATCCCCCAACTTCCGTCAACATACCAGCGTGAATAGTAGCCGGCTATTTTTCCTACAGTAGACATAGTGAATGGCGATGAACATGGCGGATTTTGTGAGAGACGAAGAGGGTGGTGCTTCCAAACTAAAACAATGCATGCACTGAGACAAAAATGCGTTTGCCCACCTATCTAAATGTAGGAAAGACGGTGAATAAGCCCTATTTCAAAAACCAGTGGAGTGTTCCTTTAAGGGTTTTGATATTAAACTTTCTTTTCTTAATACTGAATATAACCGAATTCTTCTTTTCCTTGTTGGTATAATTGTTCTTTTTTGGGTATAATGTGACCTGGGTTCTCCCAGTTAGTATTACTTGCATTTGATTTATTTTCTCTTGAAATCTTTGTTAATCTCTTTCTCTAGGCTCTGGGATATTGAGTGTGGAGCCTGTTTGCGGGTTTTGGAAGGGCATGAGGAGCTTGTTCGCTGTATTCGGTTTGATAACAAGCGGATTGTGAGTGGAGCGTATGACGGGTATGCCCAAGTCTGATTTATTCAAAGTTGAAATGAGTTTTATTGGCTTTTTTTTTTTGCATTGCATTGCATTACAGTGCATTGAAGAATAACAGAATGTGGAAAAACAATTTTTGCAATTGTTTGATAGCAGCCAAAAAAGACAGGGGAAAGTTCCTGTAAAAAGTTTTAATTAAAAAAGAAAACAGTATTTCAAAATTTGTAGCGTTGGAGATTGAACACTTGACAAATTAAGATGCTTTTGCTGAAATGCATTCTAGTCTGGAGGATTAACTTTGGCCAGATTTTTTTATTTTTTTGTCTGGATTATGGCTGGTTTATTCCTGGCCTTAATGTGAATAATCTCTTTATTCTCACATCTTTAATTGCGGAGTTGCATTTGTCTGCTCCCTGTGCTCCAGTCATTAATCTGATACTTGAGCAGTATGCTATACCCACACAGCCGAGGGAGCAGTCACTTTTAATCCTGGAAAGCCCACAATTGAATCACAGATTATCTGTAGATTATGCGTGAAATGCGGCCGTGGAGCTGCTTTACAACAGAAGAATGAGAGAGGGATATTTTAACCAATGTATTGTGGATTTATGATTGTAATATTTTTGTCCATTATCTAATGTTCTTTAATATGTTTGTGTGTGTGTGTGTGCAGTAAAATTAAAGTATGGGACCTACAAGCTGCTCTCGATCCACGAGCCCCAGCCAGCACTCTGTGTCTACGTACACTAGTGGTGAGTTCCCAGCCACCTGACACACAACACTACAGAATATACATGGGCTCAATTCATTATCTCTAAACAAAACTGCAAAATGGGTGCTCTGTAAATTCCGCACAAAATAAAATAATGTTAGAGGCAAGTAATTTATATTGTATTTTATTTAATATTCCGCATTGATTTTTCTCTTCATCAAAGAATCTTGAATTTAATTTTTTTTTTGCTTTCCATAGTTTAATCCATAGTTAAATTGCATTTTAAAATCTCTTAAAATAAAGTTATTTTAAATTTGTAATATGGTTGGCACAAGAGAGTAGAAAAAAAGGAATAAACTTATTGACCCCAAACTTTTAAACAGTAGTGTGTGTGTATTTAGTATTTTATTTAATGTAAAAAATTTAATTTTAGAGTTGAATGAACACTTGTCTTTAGACAATATTTACTTAATTTTGGTAAACTTGAAGATCACTGAAACAATGGAAAATATTTTACCAAGCTTTTAAAATTAACATGTGGAATCTAAAACACTGCATGACTAAAGTGTGTAACATTTTGATGTAAAGCCCCTCCATGTTTCCAAGTTCTCCTTTTTTTTTTAAATATCTCGTCTTTTTTTTAAATGTACAGTGTTATAGTGTGCACTTGGAATTGATGAAAAACAGCGCTGTCACTGATAATCTCAAAATGCTCAAATATCAGCTGGTTAATTGGTGCTAGGGAAGGTCGGTATATCGAGTTTATCAATTTGTCCTAAACATGAGACATGCTTTATATTAAGGGCTTAAAAATAACTTGTGCGATATTGTTAATGCATTAGTTTAAAAGAGCTTTCACTGTCAGCTGCTCTGACAGATACTTGTGCTGTTTAATGCATTTGAGACATGGTGTTTTCCTCCAGACGTTACTTGCATTTTATAGGTATGTTCTACTTCTGTAAATGTAAGACAGTAAACTTCATTGAACAGATGAAGTGCAATAGAATAGGAGCGCAGTAACTAAAATATACATTTTGCTCAAATATTTGTTGGACTTAAATTTGTAGAATTTTAAACCTACAAGTAAGCGTGTTTTTATGATAGGGGTAACTGTAAAGTGCCTAGTGTAATGAGGTAATTAGATTAGCCTACATTTGATTAAGCTCAGATGAGTCAATGTGTGTTCCTCTTAGCAATTAACATTTAGTCAGTGCTTTTCTTATCATTTTTAGTCTAACTTCTGCTTTAAAAGGAATGATTTTTGTTTTTATATTTTGTTAGAATGTAGTGTATTTTTTTTGTTTTGTTTTTTTACCTTTTTTTGCACAATATATAACATGGTTACATTTGTTTTCATAGCCTTCAATATAAGCATTGTTTGTTGGACAACATTGGGCAGGATGTAATGTAATAATTTTGTTAAATGCAGATTTAAAAATGAGAAAAATAAGAAAATGCAGAGATGTATACCCTATATCAGGGCTATTCAATTGGCGGCCCGCCAATCATCTCCATGCGGCCCGACGGCACCAACCTCCCTCCTCCTCTTTTCCTGGCGGTGCGGCTAATTCAGTTTGATACTCGCGCCGTTTGACCTGAGAAACGTTTTACGTGCGAATATTTCAGCAGTTATGTGTCCCGAATTTATGTCGACTGAACCAGCGATAGACTACCAATCATTCGTGAATGAATCATTCTTTTGGTTCGATTCTAAACGCGCTTTCATAACGGTCTAAAACTATTCGGATTCATTCGGACCGCTCCGTCACTGAATCATCTGAAGCGGTTTCTCGGCCAGTACAGTAACAACAAATAGCGCTGTTTTCAGTTGTTTCACTAGTTGTTTCAAAATGGCCCAGCACGGAGTTGCGTTTACTCCCGGTCCGGACACTATATTAAACAGCGTTGCGATAACCGCGTTTCAGTTCGACAGAAACCTCTCTATTACAAACCACAAATCACTTGATGATTTAATTAGTATTAAATCGGATCAAACAGCCTCATTCCCAACAAGACTGATGAGGAAAGCAGGAGAAACACAGAGGCATGAACGAAATTAGAAGACTTTAAATCCCCTAATCACCCTTACAAACATTTACCATGAATGTAGGCTACTGTAGTAATTTACCATGGTTGGGCAGAAATGTGCAATATTTATATTGAATACTATGTAGTAATAAATAAATATAGTAAATATACTATAATATTATATAGTATAATAGTAAATATAGTGATTTATATTGCATTAGTTTTATTAGGTGGGTAGAGGAATATATAATTAATGCTTGTTATGAATAATGTCAGTTTATTTGTAAAGGTGGTATAGTTTTTAACTTGTGTTTAGGCATTTTTTTATACAGTGGGAGTGAGTAGCCTGTGGTTAACAAGTCACACTATCAGAATATTTTCATTTAAGCATAACAATTATAAATAAAATAATTATTATTTCTCACCAACAGCTATAAGTTTGTATAAATAATTTATTTGTTCCAAGGAAAATAGTTGTACACAGCTGTAAATGATCAAGTTTTTTATTTATTATGGTTTTATATATTTGCATACTGTTGGGTACCACATTTCCAAGTAAATACCACACTTCTTTAGGGTTACTTTAGCTTATTTATTGAAACTGTTATGTTTCAATAAATAAGCTAAACCCCCAAAACCCACCCACCGGCCCACCTCAACTTTTCGATTTGATAATGCGGCCCTCGAATGAAACTAATTGAATAGCCCTGCCCTATATTGTCATTCAGCCAAAAATAAAGAGATGATATATTGGCCATGTCACCCAGCCCTATGCCTACCTACTCTACTCTGTTATTAATTCCTAATAATCTCTGATCTGTCCCGCATCCCTGTCATGTGTAGTTAACCCGCCCTCTGCATGGTGACGCATTTATAGCACCATAGATGGTCTGAACTGCATCACGTCATTCCCAGTCTGTGCCTGATTTTGATCCACAGCAGCGATGTCGCTTCAATAATAGTCTGTCTGCGTATAGGAACATTCTGGCCGAGTGTTCCGGCTCCAATTCGATGAGTTCCAGATCATCAGCAGCTCCCACGATGACACTATCCTTATCTGGGACTTCCTAAACGTGTCAACCAACGGGCAGACGGAAGGACGATCGCCGTCCCGCACGTATACCTATATATCCAGATAGCAGGTAACGCATGTTTTGACTTGTACGATTTCGTTCAAATTCACACGTCAAAATTAAAACTAACTCGCATGCACGTGATCTCTTGACAGGGAAGCTCTGGTGGCGTGCGGAGTGTGTGCGAGTGTGTGTGGGGACTGTTCGGGTGACCCAGTCTCTGTGGAAGTGTGCCAGGATCAAAGGTCGAGGAACGCCACCACCACCCCCCTCCCCTTCACCCTCCTCTCTCCATCTGTCCGTTTTATTTCTCCCCTCTTCGGTCATACTGAGGGCCGCCCCACAAAACACAAACTGCGTCAGTTCTCTTTCTCCCTCTCTGTGGAGGAGGAGGTGGAGAAACGGTGGAGAGAGCGATGCCATTAAGCAGAGAACCTGAGGGTGGGCGTGGAGCCCCCCCTCTCACCCCCGCCACTGCGTACAGGGTGACGGCTGCCCCAGCTCCGCCCCCTGGGCCCATGAACTCTGTATCTATCTTTTGTTTGTTTTGTTTTTGATTTAAAAAAAAGAAAAACTAAAGGGAGAAGGCAAGGTCTGAGTGCCTTCCTTCTCTCGGGACTGTTCTGCATGAATGAGCGAGCGATGGGACGTATAATGTGTGCTGGTCAACTCCTCGGTTTCTGATTTTTTAAAAAAAAAATGCTTTTCCTTTTTTTAAGTTGGGAAATTGACTTCATATTTTTTTTTCTTGTGAAATCGTATGAATAATTGTAGTTTTTGACTTCTCCTGATATGTCCTTCCATTTCTCGTTTTAGCGCTGTCCGTCTCGTTCCCCTTTTCATTGTCTGCTTGTCTAGGTTCTGAATGACCCATAACTGATCTGAATTTAGTTGTAAACAGAAATGTCTTGTCTAAAATGGTGTTGTATATTGAAAAGATTTTTTTAAAGAAAAAAGCGTTATTAATAAGAATAAAGTACTTGACTGTGAAGGAGTGTTAAGGAGCTTGCACAAGCGCGTCGTGTTTTTAGTGTGCGTGTTCGTACGCATGATTCGCCCCTTTGAGATAAAGGCTTTCCAACAGGCCCAAATTTCAGGAACCTGCCGTGACGGCTGCCAAGACCTTCCAAAAGCATAGGCCGCTGTTCAAATATTTAAGTTTACCTCCTGCTCCGAATATGTGGAAATTGGCAGTACTGTCATTTTCGTCTTACGATCGCCACCATGGCAACAGCCACAATACATAATTTCAGCACTGTAACGATTTAAAAATGTTTGAATGCAGAGCAATATTTTAGTCTTGAATCTCAAGAATCTCTGTATTCTGTGCGAACTGCAGAATGGAATTCCATTGGAACAAGGCATTAGTATGAATGATAGTAGGCTACTGTCAGAGTTTGAGACGCAAGGGTGGACGTGAGACAGATGGAGACATTATAAAGAGGGAGGATCAAAGTCATTCTGCAGAGTGGGAGAGAGAGATGACTACTGCCCAATATGGGTGATCAAGAATGTAGCAGACGACTAGAACAACAGAAGTTCTGAGTAACTTAGTTCTGCTGTTCAGAGTTCAGCTTTCTTATGACTAGTTAAACTAGCTCTTGTATATGAGATGGTTTGACTAGTCCATTTCAAAGCGAAGCTGGTGTTTGAGTTTTAGGGCTGTAGTTGGTACCTTCTGGGTCCACCAGGTGGCGATAAAACAGTGTTGGAGATGCAGTGAGAGTTTTGACCCCAAAATACAAGGTGTACTGAATGTGTCATGGAAAGATAACACCCGTTGATCAATGCATCCACAAAATAAATATTTTAATAACATGAATAGTATCAAAATATCTCTCAAGATTTCACCAGCCCCAAGTGGTTTAGGGACAGAGTAATTTGCAACAGTTACAGCAACGTTTTGCATTACAACACTTGCAGGGCTGGAAGCTCCGAGGTCAGTTTGAATAACTGATATATTTAACTATCTAGAGTGAAAATCAACTCCCGTTGTGGCCTGTAATGGATATTTTGTTTTGAAAAAGCCAGGAGTGTCAGTGTAGATCAGCGATTGGTCAAATATGACTTCTATAGGCTGTCTTTCAATTCGTTCAGCTCTAATGGATATTATACTCTTTTTAGTAGTCAAAATATTGAATTTGTCATTCTGTGCTGCTAATACACTATAGTTCAAAGGTTTGGGGTCATATATATATATATATATATATATATATATATATATATATATATATATATATATATATATATATATATATATATATATATATATATATATATATATATATATATATAATATATATATATAATCTTTTAGCCATTGAATTGATCAATAATTGATCGATAATTTTTAATATTACAAAAGATTTCTATTTCAAATAAAAAGCTGTTCTTTTGAACTTTATCAAAGAATCCTGAAAAAAAAAAACATTTATCACAGTTTTCTTAAAAAATAAGCAGCACAGCTGTGTTTAACATTAGTGATAAGAAATGTTGCTTGAGCTGCAACTCCTCATATTAGAATGATTTCTGAAGGATCATGTGACACTGAAGACTGGAGTAATGATGCTGTAAAGTCAGCTTTGCTTCACAGGATTACATTACATTTTAAAATAGAAAGTTGTAATAGTATTTTAATATTGTAATATTATAACAGAATTACAGTTTTTACTGTATTTTTTTAAAAGACTTCTTTCAAGGTATGTTTAAACGACAACGATGGACTAAAAACAAACGTTTTTCCTTTGCGTTTTTCGTACACAGACGACAACGTTGTCAAAACGATCCCCGTTCACACTGATCCGCGACTAAACGACTAAAACCGCTGTATTCACGCCAGGCCAGTAGTTGGCGAATCGAAGTTAATGTGTAAAGAAACACTACGTGCCTAATAGACCTTATTCACAGCAGCTTGGATTATTAACGGGAATGAAAGCGAGGCTGTGAGGGATAGACATCTCTTCAGTGGGCTGTACTGTTGTTTAATGTGTTTATGGATTGTTCTGCTGATGAAACACTGCACAAACATCTGACAAACTTCATTAGACAAAAAATCCCAGACAATATGAAAAATATAAGACTTAAGTGATCTAGGAGCTTTTTACAGCGGATGCCATTGAAAATACGTTAACTATCCCCTCGCTTTCATACCTATAATGCCGCTGCTCTGAGTAAGGTCTATAGACTAAACGTGTAATACGCACGCGCATTACGTCACAGTTTTTACAAATTCGCTTCTTTGTAGTTTACACAGAGACGATAATGGGAACGTTTTCAAAAGTTCGCGTTTTCAGGCCGCCAGAATGCCGTTGCCGTGTAAATGGACGGCCTAAACGTACTAAATGTTTTTAGTTGAAAAACTGCGTTGTGTAAATGGCCCCTCAAATTTGACCCCAAACTATTGAATGGTAGTGTATTTCGCTTTCTTGAAATGAAACTTTATTTCATTGGTTGCTGGTTCCTTCAACACTGATGAATATGAACGGCTCTCGATGCTCCTGGTGAAATGTGAAAGGCAAAGTAGGGCAAAACCAAAGGAGAGTCTAAGAAGTTTTTCCTGACTGTGATAGACTTTGGTTCTTGGTTACAATCTCATAACTCTTACAGGCCCGAGGCTGACTTTTTGATGAGTACACAACAGGTCCTTTAATTGTCCTTTTGCTCATGAGCATCCAAGTCGGCAAGTCTTGGCATGACGTGCACTTCCAGCCATACAACTTCACGCAAGTAGAGTGCTTTGCTCTTTCATGGTGGGACAAATCTGTGGCACAGGACATTAGAGGGGAATTCTTTGGCCTCTGAAGTGCTTGGTCCCCTTATTGACAGGGTTTAGTGACTGGACACTTGCCCAGGAGTCTTTGGTTATGTTTGCATGATTACACAGTGTTTAAGCAACCCCGTCCTTTGACTGTGACTGCGAAGAGGTCGGTCCTAAAGTCTAACCTACTTACGTTTCAAAGAAGAGCGTCTCTAGATCCTCTGTAAGAAGGGATCTTTGCGCACGAGTGTTTGTTGTATTATGGGAGTGGTGGAGGAGCGGTGGAGGTCAGCTGGACTCTTTTGCTTCTCTTGCTGACTGTTGTAAAGCTGCAGGGCTGCAGGTCGGGCTGCTCTCCTGGAGGGAAGCGTTTCATGAAATGCACGTCTCGCTGGTTGGGTAACGTGTTCGGGCCCCTGCGCGGTCGGCCCTTTTTGGTGAAGCCCACGTACCAGCCCACATAGCGCGCCGACATCCAAGCAGTGTAGTTATTCTCAAGCATTACCTCGATGAAAGCGCAGCCTCCGTTTACGCCGCTGTCTTTCTGAAATGGAAGAAATCTCACTGGAATCATTGTGAAATAAGCTTGTTTTTTTTTGCCAGCTTTTTCAACAACAGCTCAACAAAGATGTTTAATTTGTAGGGCTTTCACATTGATAAATTACAGTCTGAACCCTTTTCAGAATGGGAATGATTTAAAGGATGTAGGTGATGCAATATTAAGTAATCTTTCAGTGACTTACCTTCCCCACAAGCTTCCCCTTACGGTTCATGCACAAGTAGTAGTTGGTCTCTTTCCCTCGTATTCTCACTTGACTCCCAAAGGTGTCGGCCTCCACCACGAGCTGGGCTTGTGAAGAAACACAAAAAAGACAGACGGACAGGAATATAAACATGGCGTAAATTATACTTACAAGCAATAGATGTATTGTCATAAAAACTGAGTTTAGCTGTAGGCAGCTGTAATTGGCAGATGATTTTTTTTTTTTTTTAGGCTGTGGTACAAAGGTATATAACATTTACTATATTTAGAGATTTATTTAATATACATTTATTCTTGGATATTAAATTGGTATGATTTTTTTTATGTTTTTAAAAGTATCTTCTGCTGACCATGGCTGCATTTATTTGATCCAAAATACAGCAAAACTAATATTGTGAAATATTTTTACAATTTAAAATAATGTTCTATTTGAATATATTTTTAAATGTAACTTATTCCTGTGATGCAAAGCTGAATTTTCAGCATCATTACTCCAGTCTTCAGTGTCACATGATTCTTCAGAAATCCTACTAATATGCGGATTTGCTGCTCAAGAAACATTTCTTATTATTATCAATGTTGAAAACAGTTCAAAAGAACAGCATTTGTCTGGAATATAATTTTTGTAACATTATAAATGTCTTTACTGTCACATTTGATCAATTTAATGCATTCTTGCTGGATTTTTTTTTTTTTTTCAAAAAGATAAATGCTGTTCTTTTGAACTGTTTTCAACATTGATAATGAACTTTGTATAATGTGTTTAACATTTGATAATAACTGTTTCTTGAGCAGCAAATCATATTACAGAATGAATTCTGAAGAATCATGTGACACTGAAGACTAGAGTAATGATGCTGAAAATTCAGCTTTGATTCTTAGGAATAAATCTTAAAATATATTCACATAGAAAACAGCTACTTTAAATTGTAAAAATATTTCACAATAATAATGTTTTTGCTGTATTTTGGATCAAATAAATGCAGCCTTGGTGAGCAGAAGAGACTTCTTTTAAAAGCATAAAAAAATCTTAACAATTTTTGAACAGTAGTATATACAGAGAAATATATAACATTTAATATAAATTCAGAATATTATTAAATATATTATTTATGTACATTATAATTATATGTATCACACACACATTTATTTCATTTTTTTATCAGTCAGTTATTTAAAGAGTGTTAATCTAATGTCTTCCTAAATGTACAGGTAGGCCGACACATTCAGATTGTTTCTTACCATATTTGTCCCCATCCTCTCCCATGGCGGTGATTTTCTTGCCGAGCACCTGGATGTGTTTCCCGCTGGTCCGGCTGTATAGTTGGTAAACCCGATGGTGCTTCCGGCTCAGGCCATCCCGCACCCCTGTCTGATTCTCTACGTGAACTCCAAAGTTAACATTTTCCACTGCTAACACCTGCACAAACACACGAGTCAGCCACAAATCACTTTTATTGACTTTTGAACTATCAATTGATATATGGTTTTATTATCGGTAACACATTGCAGACTATAAGCACCTGTAATGGGCTGTAGAACAGTAACACGACCTGGAAGCATCTGGCCGAAGAGAAATAGAAAAGACACACGTGATTCAGTGACATTTGCATTCATTAGAGTCGCTTTTCTAACCTATTTAGGGGAGAATGAGGTTGGTTAGCACACTTTTCATTCTTTGTTGAATATTTCTGGTGAATCAAACATTATGATAACCCTACTAGAGGCAAATGAAAGCTTAAGTCCTGAGGTAAAATACAATCCATACATTTAGTATAACAAAATATTTCCCCCTTTTTTTAAATGTATTTATTGTAGGGTTGGTTAGCACAGTGTTAAAAAACTACAGTTTTAAGAGGGAGGCAACAAGGGGGAAAAAATATGAAAATGTTTATTTTAACCCAAACTAACACCACATGTGAGTGTCTGCGTGTATTTAAAGATCAATGTTCAGGTCTGCTATGAATTGTTAATAATACTTTGTACATATGCCAACCAAGTTCACTCCCTCTCTTTTCTTAAATGATGTCAGCGAGGCATCATAATGTATCACAGGCCTTCAAGTTTTATACCCTAATATAATTGCTTCCAATCTTTATTAACCAACATTCATATATTTTATCTTCCTCTAATTATTTTAAATCCTTGTTTTAGCTGAATGGGGTTAAGGGCTTTTTGTTTTGACATTAAAAGTCATAAAAAGACCTCACCTTCGCAAGTTTTAATCTATTAATGTAGATCAAACACTCAAAGGTCACAATTTTGCGACAGCACCTGATCATGACCCATCAATGAACCCTGATCCAACCAATACAGGTCTCTCCTATTTTATGAACGCTTCTTATTCAACAAAGTATTATTACTGATTTTAATAAATGGGTAAATGTGATGTGCTTTTGTGTGGATCTATTACAATGTAATAAAAAAAACTGCAATTAGTTATAACAACTTAATTTGTTGAGATAACTTAAATATCCAACTTAACTAAAGTTAACTAAACTTAATATTTTAAGTCAAGCACAAACAAATTTTTTTAAGTTGAAACCACACATTATTTCTTATTCTTATGTTGAATTTTAAGTTGTGATACATAATCACAGCAATTCTTTTTTACAGTGAGCATTACAAAATAAATAAAAGCTAATCATATATGCAATGGCTTGAATACCTAATCTATGATGGGACATGTTTTCAATTTCTGAATTCACATAACTTTGATATTTTTATCTGGCGCTTAAAGTAAATGTCTAAGTGGTGTAACTGGTGGAGATTTAAAAGCTGTAATACTTGACATTTTTTGGCATAAGTAGTTTGGTATAACATGATTAAAAAAAAGCCGTAAAGTAATTGTTATTTTAAATTGTTATTAAAATATTGAAAAGAAAAATCTGGCCACTTAATTAAATGGGTAGTTCACCCAAAAATGAAAATTCTGTCAGTAATTACTCACCCTCATGTTGTTCCAACCCCATAAGACTTTCTTTCGTCTTCGGAACACAATTTAAGATATTTTTGATTAAGTCTGAGAGCTGGCTCACTCCTCCATAGGCTTCTCTGTAACTGAAACTTACCGGCCCAGAAAGTTAGTAAAGACAATGTTTAAAATAGTCCACGTGACTACAGTGGCTCAACCATAAGTTTATCAAGTGACGAGAATACTTTTTTGTGCGCAAACCCCCCCCCCCCCCCCCCCCCCAAAAAAAATAACGACTTTATATAACTATTTATGTGTGGGACTCTGAGTGAGTTCACGTAGTGTAACAGCGCAGCGCTTCTGGGTTGTACGTCAGAACGTAGCCTCACGACGCTGGTCATGTGTGTGATGCTGGCCAATAGTGAGCCTACATTCTGACGAAGTGCTGGGCTGTTACACTACGTGAACTCATTCAGAGGCTCACACAGAAGAAAATAAATAGTTGAATATAGTCGTTATTTTTGTTTGTTTTTGCGCACAAAAAGTATTCTTGTCGCTTTATAAACTTATGGTTGAGTCACTGTAGTCACTTGGACTATTTTAAACATTGTCTTTACTAACTTTCTGGGCCGGCAATTTTCAGAGAAGCCTATGGAGGAGTGAGCCAGCTCTCAGATTTAATAAAAAAATATCTTAATTTGTGTTCCGAAGATGAACGAAAGTCTTATGGGGTTGGAACAACATGAGGGTGAGTAATTACTGACAGAATTTTCATTTTTGGGTGAACTAACCCTTTAAAGTCACTGTTGTGTAACCAACAAGCAGGAAGCCATTTTGTTGCAATGTGTCAAGAAAAACATAAAACAGAAGGGACCCCTTTATACTGTGCCATGATTAACATTTGTTTTACTTTTAAAAAAAATCCATTTTGACATTTTAAGAAATTTTTTTTCGGGTCAAATGGAGTAACCAATATTTGTGATATTCATAACTTTTTTTTTTTTACTTTACAAATAATATATGTAAAATGTTAGTATTTTGTAGCAAATTATTCAAGAATTATTTGTCCATTTATATATATATATATAATATTTTAAGACATCCTTATTTGTAATTGACTGACACACATGACTTTTATAGAACAGGGCAAGCAGGATTCAGACATAGAAAGTCTCATCATCATCATCATCATCATCAGTGCTGTTATCTGAGGAGACTAGGTGGGATGTGTTATTATGAGAACAGCATCTGCTGAGTCTATGTCGTGGTCTGAGCCAAAGATGAGAAACACAACAAATGCTCAGGCTGGACCTATCGGTAGATGGACACTAACCAGAAAAAGCCTTCAACTCATACTGAATGATCTTACACGTGAAACTTACAGCAGGACAGCAGCGGACAGGATGGACTGCATCGCTCCAGCGCTTCAATCACCCCGGACAGTGAGATCTTTGAGGCGATGGTTTTAAAAACTGGAGCCAAAACCGGACACAGACCCAGGTGAGCATCTGAGCGCGCGTTGGAGGATTGTTCAGAGAGAGTCTTCTCGCGAGCAAACCTGTTCAGATGGACACTGGAGAACGACAGGTGAAAAACAGGTCATCCTCCTGTGTGACCCCACACTCCACATGACACACTGACAATAGATGGATATTAAAAAGCTTCCCAGTGTTCCTTCTTGCAATATCCTTAAGACCGCTGCTGTCTTCACACAAAAACGCAGAATTCAGGGGTCCTCCTGCCCTTTAAGAAGTCTTTGCTAGATTTTCTCCTTTTCCAGGCTTCTTTTGTTTGGCTGTGGGGTGGAAAGGACCCCTCTCTCGCCACAGGACAGTGCGTTTGCTGAATGAGAAGGAAGCGCAGCTGAAGTGGAACGGAGATGGGCGGGGTGCGCGGCGCGCAGGGGCAGGGATGGTGATGGGACGATGTTTCTAGCTCACTTATCATCACCAAGGTGGGGCGATGCAAGAGAAGCGGTTCGACTGTCCAGTAATAACCTAAATGAAAACTTGCAGCACTTTAAAACTGCTTTTATAAACCGAGTGACCTTTTAAGAGGACTCGTAAATGGAAAATGTTCGTGAAAGTATGGACGTCCCGTTTAAAGGTGCATTCAGTCATATTTTGTGCTAATTATGAAATTAATTTTGTTTTATAAAATACCATGTGCGATAGAGACTCCAGTCCTGTCAGTCATGTGGGAAAAAACTGTTTCATTCTACATGGAGCGGGGCGCCCCCTCATGGTCGCCGCCATGTTGACATCACATTTCCGTGTCATGCTGCACAAACCAACTATAGGCTACAGCCCGCAAATACAGTCATGAAAATCTGTTGTGATTAAATCTAATGTCCACTATATGGACATGTGTAGTGTAAGATAGAGAAAAACAAATGAGCAGGAACGAAACGATAAACACACACACACACACACACACACACACACACACACACACGCACACACAAGCTTGTTTGCAGCAACAGCCGTTAGCAAACAAACCTCATGCATCCACACCAACAGGTGTCAGTATAAATTCCAAAAACACTGGTAATGTTGGGGCAAATAAGAACCAGCTAAACCTAAACAAACACTTACTTAGTGCATCCTTTACAAATGTGATTTCTGTACAGCCTAAAAGGAGTACTGAGCAATATTAGGCCATATTTGAACACTTCAAAATAGAAGAGAGGGTGTGAGAGAGGTATGCAAGCAACAAGTCGTTCCAAAATGAACATTTCACAGGGATTTCAGAAACACAGCCCCCCCCCCCCCCCCCCCCCCTCCTCTGACCACGACAGAACCGCAGACACCAGGGTCAGCCAACAAGCGCCAGCGCAGCATGCTCCTCAACCCCCCTTTTCTCGCCCCAGCACCCCCTGTGCCCCATCCGTGAGGAGCAATAGATGTGTGCAAGTGAAGGAGAGAGATGTAAATTAGCGGGTAACTAGACAGGTCATGGGCCGCTTGGCGGTTTTTGAACATCCTAAATGAGCCGTGTCACACTTCCAAAATTCAATAACTCATTTCCTCTCACTTTAAAAATCCCATAATTTCCAGAGACAACAAACATTTTTGATTAGTGAAATGGTTTGATATTTTAGCTCCACTGGAGAGTACACTGAGCAATTAGAAGGTCAAAATGACCTGATATTCAACGTATACACACCCGGGTGTGTGAACAGCCACGTTAGACTGAATTAGGAAGCCTGGTTGACTGGATGACACTCACCGTTGTGAACTTGTGATTGTATAACCTTTTGTTCCAGCATTTTTCTGCTCTTTGTCTTTCAGTGTCTGGACTTCAGGCCCTCCACCCAGATTGAATTTTTAGATGAAGTCCAGAGATCTTCATGTGAAAGGTATCAAATGCACTTTCTCTCAGAGTTCTTTGAATTTCAGAATAATCTGTTTTAGTTTTCTTAAAGGAATTTTTTTTTGTTGATTGCCACACAGACGCACACACAAAATTACTCATCTGTTGTTGTTTTAAAGAAAAAGTCAAGGTTACAGTGTTCTAAATCCTTCAGAAAAAAATCTGCCTGATTTAGTTCTTTTCAGAGGCACATACACATACAATTTCTTATATTGTGCATTATTTGAGCTGTAAAGCTAATTATTTAATCATTTTTGTTTTAAGGTTTGTGGTTTATGGTGTTGCTTTGTCGTAGCTATAAAGTTGTAAAAGTAAAACTAAATAGGCCTATATAACTTACTTTACAAAGAACAGTTTTAAAGAATTTTGCCATCATTTACTCACCTCCAAACCTGTATGAGTTTCTTTCTTCTGCTTAACACAGAAGATATTTTGAAGAATGTTGGTAACCGGTAGCCATTGACTTTCAATGGAAAAAGAAATACAAAGGAAGTCAATGGCTGCCATCAACTAAAAGGGTTACCAACATTCTTTCTTTAAAATATCTTATATAGATAAGTTAGTCTTATATAGGGTGAGTAAATGATGACAGAATTTTCATTTTGGGGTGAACTATCCCTTTAAATATTTTATTAATATTATTATATTAACACACAAATTGTGACGAAACAGTGAGTATTTTAACATTTATGAATTAGCCCACATACTCTCATGGCAATTCATAACTATTTTAAGTTTTGGCAAATTCGTATGAATTAGTACAATCTCATTCATACAATCTGCTTACACCCAACTGATGATAAACATAAGGCGTGGACCTTCATGAATAAGTTTTTTTGCTCATAAGCCTCATAAAATAGTTATGTTTTCAAGCCAGATTTGAATTTTTGTGGACGCCAACATGCTGTAGATTGATTATGTGATTTCTCAGATACCATGGTGCTTATGAATATCAATATTTGAAATCAAAGGCTCAGTCAAAGCTCTGGCTGAATGGTTTGAACATGTGCGCATAGAACCAGGCATAGTTCGTCTATTCTCTCAATGAAGTACCAAACTCTTCTCTTTTTTTTCATCCTCCACTCATTTCTCATGTCCAATTCTACCAGTTTCAGACAAAATAGGAGTTTTCCTTCTTCTGTTCGTCTCCCTCTGTCTCGTTCTTTCTCTTCCTTTTGGCTCATCTTCCATCTTTCCAGACTTTGAAGGGAGTTCAGACTTCTAATATAAGACAGGTCCTTACCACAACAAAGGAGTCAGCTTTGAGTTTGAATAAACACTTTCTCTCCTTTTTCTGCCTGTCTGTACCCCACTCCCATTTTTCCTTCCCTGTGTTATTTCTCTCTTGGCCCGTGCTGAAGTATGAGCACTTGTTATGCGTTCTCCATGGTAGCCTTTTCTTCTGGAATAGATTAGCAGGGCCAGGGAGGAAGGGGAAGCGGCGGCAAAACCGAAGGGAGAAGAAGGTGTAAAAGGGAGTGAAGTGTGAAAAGAAAGGGACAGAGCGATGGAAAAAGGAAGCGAGGAGCTGAATAATGAAGGGAAAGGAAGATTGTGGAATGACAGAAGGAAAGAAGGTCACTGTAGGTAACAGAAACACGCTGTTTGGCTCGCACCCGACGCCAAAATCGTTTTTCTTTTGAAACTCAGCTGTGATGGATGTCATCATGCTGGCGATTGCGCCCCTAAAACGCCTTCCAAATACCTTGCGTGTTTTCGCTGCTTTCACAAGCCTGTTTTTAGCTTCTCCATGTCCTTACATACGCTGCATTATCATCTCTGGACTCTTTCCTCACTCTACGGCTTATTAACCCGTACTCGGTCACGTTTGCAATGTATAACATCGTGAGCTGTCATCACTCCTCTCCCCTTCCCTCCTTCCCTCTCTTTTCCCCTCCTCTGGTGTGATCCGGCTGGGTTAAAACCACAGGTCTCCTCTCTCTGTGCGCTGGCGAAAGCACATGACCGCAGCCACTGAGCTGCACGTACGTAAATGGACATTCTCTACCTCCTTTCTGCATATTGGAGATGGATTTGCTTTAGTCTGCCGACCACAGGCCTCTTGTAACCACACAGACACATACGCATGCAGACGCGCTTTCATTTTCGTGCATGTTTTGGAGAATATTATCGTCGCATTTTGTACTTTCAACACCTAATTAATCCAATCTGCCTGCAAAAGTGATTTTAGCACTGCCTAAAACAACTCTGAATCCAGAACGAACCATTTCTGTAAGTAGCAAGAGGAAAAAGAATGCGTGTGCGTTTGAATTGCTAATAGGTAGAACTGTTCCTTTGAGCTTTGTGGAAAAAGTGTTTAACATTCAGGCAGGGCCGTCCTCACAGACTGCCCGAATTCCTCAAATCTGTCGGCCATGCTAGCCAGCTGTCACTCACCTCTAATTTGCTACAACATCATTGACCTTAGGGCTCCTGGCAAATAAACATACACACATACGCTGAGAGGAAAAAAAGGGAAAATTTCTTGTCTTGTGAGGAGCAGTTTTTTTTGTGTGTTTTTTCTGATGCTGGAATGTTGGGTTGCATTATCGTCAAGTTTTGCAAGAGCTGCGCGGCTGCCAGGTGCCTTAGCAAACATGCTATTCTACAGAGTACGTCTGTATATTTTGGGGAACTGTTGTTTTAACCCAGCGGTTTGAGCAACAACTTTGACTCAGAAGGATTAACTGCCCTGAAATCAAGAGAATGAAGGCTGAGATGAAATATGAGATGGATAAACAAAAATTAGATCAGGTGCAATCCATAACATAGTGTATGTATGTGTGTGTGTGTGTGTGTGTGTGTGTGTGTGTGTGTGTGTGTGTGTGTGTGAATATATATATATATATATTCAATAATCTAAAGATGTTATTTGAATACTTTTGTTATTATTTTAAATTATGAAATAATTATAATAAATTATTAAATAATTGTAAATGTAAAAAAAATCATATTAATTTATAAAAAAAATATTTTCCTTAATTTATTTTCATACATATTATATACAATTATATAATACATTATATTATACATATTATATAATTATAAATTCTGTATTTTACATTTATTTTATTTTACTCATTGAAGTACCTGGAAATTTCTATTAATAATAATAATAATAATAATCATATTTCAGTACAAAGCATTTTGATTTTAACTTTAAAATGTTGTTAGCTGTTCACATAATCAGACACCAGGGTTATTATTTATTAAAAATAATATTATTTATTTAATATATTAAAATGTAATGTTGTAAATGTAAATTGTAAATGTAATTATTTTTTTCTCATTTAAGTACCTAGAAATGTCTGTGGTTATTCATTTTAAAATGTATTATTATTATCTATATTTTTATTATTTACAAGGAAACCAAAAACAAATTTTTGGAAAAGGACCACATATATTTAACTTAGCGGTTTACATATTCCGAAATCAGAAACATGCTATTCTCTCCTGGCCTACTAAACGGATGAAACATTTGATGTGAAACAGCTTTCATGTTTTCTAAAAAGAATGCATTTTAATAAAGTATCAGTGTAGGAGTGTTTTGTTGTATGCAGGTAGAGCAGTTGTTGTGAAAGACTAGATAATGAAATATAATGCATTTGACAGATGTTGGGAGGACACGCGCATGCACAGCCCTGCGGACACACACTCTCTCTCTCACACACACACACACACACACACACACACACACACACACACACACACACAAGGTGAACTGTATCAAGGTCAAACCCTAATGCACCTGCTGTGCATTTGCCAGTCTGTGGTGCTTTCCTCTGGACTCCACCTGCAGATGATGTTGCACATAACACTGAATTATCTTAGTCTTCTCCTTTGTTTTCCACCACATTATGTAGATTTAGTGTTCAAAGAGAACATATTTTGAAACCGTTAAACGATGTTCAAAGAGATGTTCAACTATTTTGTGAAATTATGAGCAGATGTGAGACAAAAGGATTCCTGGAACTCCAGGTAAGTGTTATTCTGATTGACAATAGCTGGAATCAAAACAGCTTCAATTCACAAATGCATCCAACTACTGAGATGCCTGTCATTAGAGGATTAGAGAATCCACACTGCTTAATCTGTAATTAAGTAGATCAGGATAGTGTATCTATTTACAATATTACATTCTCTGATATGCAATTAAGCATCTACATAACCTGTGTTTTGATCAGGGTCAGATCAGGGTTAGTTTTATATAAGATTTCACTGTTCATATAAGTTTGTGGTTTAGGTTACACTACGACTCTATGATAGTCATTTAGCTCTAAAACATTTTTGAGAGCAAAATCTGATTTAAATGCATTACATGTGGCTTTTTGCCACGTGCCTCATCTGTTTTCACTTATAAGTTTGAGTCAGGAGCAGTGTTGCTGCCACCCTTCGGACATATAGAGAACTGCTTTAAAAGTTGCCCAAATGTTTCATAATTGTTGACATGAAAAAAGTCGCTATTTCTAGATACAAACATGCTTTGCGTTTTTTTTTTTTTTTTTTTTTTTTTTAAATGGCGTTGCTTTCTGATCTACAGAGGGTTTATGTTTCCCATACAGCATAAACAAAAAACAAATAACTAATTTGTTTTAAAAAACAAATAACTAAAATATGTAAATAATATACATTTAAAATAATATGTAGTTATTTGTTTATTTATTTGATATGTTCAACATACTTCAACAACTACATAAAAATAATATTATATATATTTATTTATATATTTATATTAAATATGTTTAAACCTCCAAATGCCAAAATATAATACAAAATGTACTTCAATAGGATATAAAATGCATGTTAATTAAATCTTAAAATTCTTAAAAAATATATATTTTTTTACCAATATAAATATATTTAGTTTGAAAGGAAATGAATATGTTTAGATCAAATTACATAATATAATATAATTTTGAAAATAATACATTTAAAACAAATAAAATAATATTATTTGTTTATTTATTTTATATTTTCAATTTATTTATTTATTTTTATTTATTTTTCTGGCCAAAAATATTGGTTTAAACCTCCAAATGCAAAATAATACAAAATGTTCTTCAGGGGAAAGAAAATGCTTTTTTTTTTTTTTTTCTCAATCTTGAGGTTTATTGGGTAACAGCAATCATTTATAAACAATATAAATATATTTATTATGGGAATTAATATAATATAAAATAATAGAGATATGTATAGGTCATTTTTTTGTATATTTTGTTTTCTCCATGACGGGTGGTGAGTTGGTTGGGCTTAGATGGGAATAGCTCAGAGCATCACATGTGTGTCAATAGCAGTGTGGTTGCTGGATAATTTCCTCAGCCACTCCATAAATATCTGTCTGTCTTCTGTGGGAATCCTTCAGTTGACACAGCTGAGAAGCAGGTACGGGCCCTCCCTCTGCCCCTCATTCCCTTCATCTTCACTGTCTTCTCTACTCCTGAGTCCTGGCCTTCCAGCTGCTCTTTCAATCTATCTTCATTTTGTGTGTCTTTTGCTTGTTTTTGTCCCCCCACCACCACCACCACCAGTCATACAGCAGGCCTTACAGAGTGATCCCTCTCTACCAGTCATGTTAAAATGACAAACCATGTCCATATCTGTGTAAATGTGTGAGAAGGAAGCATTTGTGTGTGAGAATGAGGTGAGGGCAGTGCCCGCATTCCTATGGCATTCTTGTAATTCCCCGTCTGTGGCACTCTGCCCCATCTCTGCACTGCTTGTATGCGTGTGTGAGAGAGATTTGGTGCGTAAATGAAAATGTACACTTTGTTCTCTTGATTGGTTGCCGCGGGCCAGCTGGAGGATGGGGTAATTAGCAGAAGACTCTGCCTCCACCCCGTGGCAGTTCACGAAGGTGAGATTAGTATATAGGTCTACATCTGCAGTCAGAACCATGAGTGCTTCAGTTTATGCATTTACAGCTTGCAAGGCAACACTGTTAGGTCTAATGATATTCCTCTTACTTCTGTAGAATTCTGCAATTATTTCAGCAAGAATTACTTGATATATATTCACTTAATTATAATTATGAAAAAAATATAAGAGAATAAAGATTCTTACATTTACATTCATGTACATTCATTTTTTTTAACCATTTATATCCACTTTTGCACTGCAAAGATGGTGTTGCTTTAATTACTCAGAACCAAAGTCTAAGTTCAACTATTAAGGCTCCAAGTCCTGCAATTTCCTTACGGATAGGAAGCAAGTTTTAATGCACTGTATTTGGTGCAATGTAAATAGTGATTGACATATCCGAATCAGAATGAGATTAATGTCAAGTATGTTTATACACACAAGGAATTTGTCTAGTGAATAAAGACACACACACACACACACACACACACACACACACACACACACACACACACACACACACACACACACACACACACACAATCATCCACTTTATTGGGTACACTTTGCTTGCTAGTACTGGGTTGGACCCCCTTTTACCTTTAGAACTGTCTTAATTCTTCGTGGCATAGAGTCTGGAAACATCCCTCAGAGATTTTGGACCATGTTGTCATGATAGCGTCATGCAGTTGTGAATTGTAGCTCAGTTTTCTGTTTGAATGTCACCCGGTGTGTTTTCTGCTGCTGTAGCCCTTCTGCTTCAAGGTTGGACATGTTGTGCGTTCAGAGACCTCGGTTGTAACAAGTGGTTATTTGAGTTACTGTTGCCTTTCTATCAGCTGGAACCAGTCTGGTCATTCTCTGTAAACCCTAGAGATGGTTTTATGTGAAAACCCTAGTAGATCAACAGTACTCAGATCAGCCCGCCTGACACCAACAACTACGCTACATTCAAAATCACTTAAGTCACCATTCTTCCCCATTCTGATGCTCAGTTTAAACTTCACCAGATCGTCTCGACCTTGTCTACATAGCCTACCTAAATGCGTTAAGTTGCCGCCATGTGATTGGCTGATTAGATATTTGCGTTAACAAACAGTTGAACAGGTGTACCTAACAAGTATAAATGAGTGACTCTTTGAATTTATAATATCAATAAATAGCCTATCTGTTTATTCAATTGTCAAATTCTATCTCAGACTATTTGGATTATAAACAGTTGTGTCGCCTAATGCTGTTGTAGGTCAATCCGCATTTATGGAGTTCACTGAAGGCTAATGTAGGCTACAGACTAATCTAAAATCATTAAACCACTCTCCTAAAAATCAATTCAGAGATAGAAAGAAAATGAGCCATTAATTAGTGCCAGTCTAATGTCTGGACCGCATGACACCCTAAAATTAGTCGGGGTGGTTACATTTTTTACGTTTCATTTTGTCACTATTATTAAGTTGCGTAGACTATCTCTAGTACAAATTTAGATTTTTAAGCCTTTTGCTGTAAAAAAAAAGCACAGTATTCACAACTTGTTTTATATGAACACAGAGATTTTTTTTTCAGTGTTAAAATGTAGGGTGCAGTGAATGGGGGGTTGGGGGGAGGGGGTACCGAGCCCCCTAATTACATTTCGATCCCCTCCTGATAGGCTAGCTATAAAGGCTATAGGCTAGGCTATCAGAGTTTTCAATTTCAAATGTTTTACGAACAATAAAAAGTTAGATTAGGCTACAAGAAAAAAATCGCATTCGCTTATAGAATCAGTAGCACTTTCAGTTCGATTTTGTTCACTGACAAAATATAAATAGCTTCTATCATTAATTATTATGCATCACTGTAAAATATTTACCGGTGGCGTGAAAAAATCGACTTCCTTTCCACTGGCCCTCAATGACAACGACCACGAAGAACAACTGTTTACACCACTCAACATTCGTGGCCTCTTTTTGGCCATTAATGAGAGTAAATGTGTTTGTTTGGTGGGTCGATTTAAGTTGCTTTATTTCCGACTCGGCTCTATGCCATTTAGTATGCACTTAAGGTAATGGAAAGCAGGAGAATATCATGGGAACCATGTAGTCTCCTGCTCAACCAATCGCGAGCGGCTGGATTATGCCTCACAAAACCTTTTAATACCTCTGTTCACTAATGATCCGGACCCGCGGCCCTTTAATCCCCACTACATTAATTAAAAAGAGCACGAGCCCTTGGAAGATCGTGCCATCTGCCGCAGTTTCATTCCACAGACAGATTGTGTTTGGCGCTTATTTAAAACAGAATGTCTTTACTTGTCAGGAAAGCTAGGAGGAATGAGAAAGGGATAAGACTGCAGAAATGACATGGGGAAGAAGCTATAGAGTTATTTTAAAATACGTTGAAACCTCTTTGTCTTAGCTTTGTTGTCTCAGCTTCGTGGTCTGCTTTTGTAACCCACCACATAATAATAATAATAATAATAATAATAATAATAATAGCTTAATGTTAAATGTTAGACTGAATATTAAATGTAGGCCCAATTCACACTTTTTTCCTGAACTAATATCGAAAATTATTTAAGATTAGGCCTATTTTGTGTCTTGTTTTGTTTTGTTTGTTTTAATGCTTATAGACCGTATGTAGCCACGCCCCTTTTCAGCGCTGCACGTTGTGTTCTGTCTTCCGGTTTGTATTTCTACAGCATGAAGGTAAGATCTTAGAGCCCGATCTCACGGGAAAACGTACAAATTCTACGAGGTGGCTTATTCGTACGAATTCATACGACCTGACTCGTACGAATTAGTACGTTTTTTGCAAAATCGTACATATTTTACGAATTGGCCAATTCGTATGAATTCATACGAATGACCTACCCCTGACCCCGCCCCTAAACCTACCCATCATGTGGGTTTAGACAAATGTACAAATTCGTACGAGTGAGGTCGTACGAATTAGTACGAATTAGCCAACTTTTTAACATTCGTACGAATTCGTACGAATTGGTCGTGAGATAGCGTTGGATCTTACGGATTTATGAATTAGCCACTCGTTTTAAAATCTTGCCAGTCCACTGACATTTCTATGACATCCGCTTTAAACATTACAATGCTTGTGATAACTTTCATTAACTCTAAATAAGTAAATCCACTTCACCATCTAACTACTCTTCAACAGCGATGCCATAGAAATGCCAGATCGACCACTGAAATGGAAGTTCAAAGAAAATTTTAAATAATGCGCATTTGTTTCTCTGGCGCATAAGGGTTATAATGACGACTTGTTGGCTCAGCTTTCTCCCCTCATTTATAGGATACATTCATTTTTGATTGAGATGCACAAAATAAAAACAGAGTGGACGTGGACAAGATGGGTGGATGATTTCCTATCTCTCATATACAAACAGTTACATTATTACTTTAGTTTGAACTGGATTGAGATGGGAAACAACATGTAAAACATTGCCAAAGAAATTTAAATACTTCAACTTCAGACATAAATTACTTTAACAATCACTATTTACACTCTCAGTGTCCACTCTGTTAGGTCTTATTTAACAGGGTGGAAACAGGGTGGACATTCTGACCTAAAATCAGCCACTGCACCACATCTGAGCAAAAATAAGCTAACATAGGTTTATCTAATAAAGAATAGCATAGTCTTTATTTTTTTTTTCTTAACAGGGTGGATGTACTAGTGTTGACCACATCATATTTGAAAGATAAAATTTGTCAAAATTGACAGTTAAATATCAGTAGGATCTCACTCACTTTCCCAAATTGTTTTCCCTCCACAGTAGTGTTGGACATCTTTATGATATGATGTTATTTAATTTTTCCCAACATTCATTTAAAGGGACAGTAGTCAAAAATAACAGGGTGGACAATAAATTGAGGCAACTAGCTAAAATCTTGATTATAATTGCTAAAATAAATTAGAGAGAATCTTTACTGATATACCCAACAATGTAGAAAAAAAAGAAAGAAAATAAAAATCCCTAAGTGTTGTATTTATCCTGTAATTGTGATACACAGACCTGGGGACATAGGAAAAATGATGATATGTGGTTCAAAATGCTGTAAAATGTCTCAATATATCAACTTTAATATTCAAATTATGTTATTTATGACTTAGACAGGTTTAAAATGTATATTGTTCAACATTTTTTTGTAAGATCATGATCTTTACTGGGGACACAAAAGGCACTGAATCAATGACCCAATTATCTATATAAAAAAAGATACCATTATGTAAAATGAATGCAATTACGGTTAATAACAGGCAAATGGGAATAATATTTTATTTTATTTTGTACGAAATGGCGGTGGGAGATAAACAAACCCCAATTGTGAAACGATTCGAATTTTAACAGAATGTAATAAGAAATTTATTGAAAATGAAGACACAATAAAGTATAGTGTTTAGTGTTCACCTCCTCCCCTTCTGTCTCCCTCTTGCAAACACACTCACGCTCTCTCACTCTTGCGCACGTGCCATTGGCCAAAGGCGCGCTCTCCAGCGCTAAAGTACGAGGTTCAGGGATTTACCACTTCATTGTCATTAGGGTGCTCATTCTCTCACGAAATGTTACTGTGGGTTTGGGTGGATTTTTGTCTACCATTTTAAAGCTATGAGTGTTTTGTTTGGTCGTTCATTTGAAGGCACACAGGAAGGAGACTATATTTAAATGGAGCTGTGGATATGGACATGGCAGGTAACCTGCCTGGCGCTCATCGCGTCTCTGATGGATGTAGTTCTGGCACAGATTCGTTACACGATCCCAGAAGAACTGGAGCACGGGGCTTTTGTTGGAAATATTGCGGAGGATCTGGGATTAGACACCAACAAACTCTCAGTCCGCCGATTTAGAATAGTCTCAGGTGCAAAACGGCAATATTTAGAGGTGAATTTAGAAAACGGGATTTTATTTGTCAATGAAAGAATTGATCGAGAAGAGTTGTGCGAACAAAATCCATATTGTTCATTCCATCTTCAGGTTGTGATCGAAAGCCCATTAGAATTGTATAGGGTCGAAGTTGAAATATTTGATGTTAACGACAACTCTCCAGTCTTTCCATGGAGTGAATTTAACCTGGATATCTCCGAATCCGCCGCGCCTGGATCGCGCTTCCCACTGGAAAGCGCGCAGGACCTGGACGTCGGTGAGAACTCTATGCGCTCGTATTTGCTGAGCGTAAACGAGCACTTCGTCCTGGACGTCCAGACGCGTAGTGACGGCAGTAAATTCGCAGAACTGATCCTTGAAAGTCCGCTGGACCGGGAGCAGCAGAAGACTCACTTGATGGTTATTACAGCGGTGGATGGAGGCTCGCCAGAGAGGTCGGGCACTGCGCAAATAAACATAACGGTACTGGATGCCAACGATAACGCGCCTGTGTTCGATCAGAACTTTTATAAAGTGAAGCTGGCTGAAAACGCACCGCGAGGCACAGTCGTGATAAAACTAAACGCCACTGATATCGACGAAGGACCAAATGGAGAGATCACATACTCTTTCAGCGGCCACGCTCCAATGAGAGTGCGCGAGCTGTTCAGCGTGGATTCCCGCACTGGAGAAATCAAAGTAAAAGGACTTATAGATTATGAAAAGGCACGAATGCACGAGATTTATGTGCAAGCCAAAGACAAGGGACCGTCTGCGGTGGCAGTGCACTGTAAAGTTATGGTTAACATCATAGACGTCAACGACAATCTTCCAGAAGTGATTCTTACATCAGTATCTACGCCTGTCCAAGAGGATGCTCCCCCTGGCACAGTGATAGCAGTCATTAGCGTTATGGATAAAGACTCTGGGGAAAACGGAAATGTTGATTGTGAAATTCCTCATCACGTTCCCTTTCAGCTGCACTCCTCTTTTAAAAACTACTACACTTTGGTTACGTGTGATTTTCTGGACAGAGAGACCATTTCAGAGTATAACATCACCCTCACGGCGCGTGACATGGGCTCGCCTCCTCTTTTTACCAGGAAAACTATTTTAGTGCAAGTGTCTGACATAAACGACAACGCGCCGCGTTTCAAACAGCCCTCCTACACGGTCTACCTGACCGAAAACAACGCGCCAGGAGCCTCGATTTGCACCATCACCGCACAAGACGCAGACGCGGATCAGAATTCTTACTTATCCTACTCTATTCAAGAAAACGACATCCATGGAATGCCAGTGTCCACCTACGTGTCCATCAATTCAGATAACGGCAACATTTACGCACTGCGTTCTTTCGACCACGAGCAGCTCAGAAACTTTCAGATCGTGGTTCAAGCCGAAGATGCTGGTTTTCCGCCTCTCCGCGCTAACGTAACAGTGAACGTGTTTGTTTTGGATCAAAATGACAATCCTCCAATCATTGTATCCCCGATGCCCGAGAATGACACCACAGCGGTTGTAGTTGTCCCTAGGAATGCTGATGCCGGATACCTAGTGGCTAAAATCACCGCCATGGACGCGGATGCCGGGCAAAACTCGCGTCTTTTCTATGAAGTCCTTCAAGCTACAGATCTCAGTTTGTTCAGCGTTGCGCTGTACACTGGGGAGATCAGGACAATCCGCCGGCTGATGGACAACGACCCCAGGAGGCAGAGGCTAGTGGTTTTGGTCAAGGACAACGGTCATCCGCCCCTCTCGGCCACGGCCTCCATCATGTTGTCAGTTGTTGACAGCGTGCCAGAATCCTTGCCTGATTTTGGTGACCTCGCGCTCAGCCCTCAGTACAGGTCAAACCTCACGCTGTATTTAATCGTGTCTCTGGGCGCGGTTTCATTCACGTTTCTCGTGGCTATTATTGTCCTGGCCACAATTAAGGGACACAAGGACAGAAACTCGTGCTGTGGGTTTCATTCTAAGGACCCCTCCAGTGACGTCATTAAAAAGTCTAACTTGAACATTCACATATCACCGGGATCGAAGGGACCCACGCACTGCGTGGAAGTAAACGCGAACCACCCAATAGGTCAAAACTACTGCTATAAAATGTGTTTAACTCCAGAGTCATCTAAAAGTGACTTCATGTTCCTCAAGCCTTGTAGCCCGATGGGAACATCTTCTCGAAATAACATCAAGGAAATGGAAAATAAAACTTTGACCTGGAGCCCAACCAGCCACAGTCTTGGTACAAGGAATGTGACCTCTCCAAACGAGGTAATAATCAACGACAAAAAAAATATATATATAAAGTTTGTCCACTAGATGGAGACTTTCAAATACTTGTTCTTTAATCAGCCCAGAAAATGGCAAGAGATTAAATAATAAAATGTAAACAATAGCCTGTAAATTGTAATTTAATTACAAATATAAACAATATTTGGATATGCCAATGCAAGTACCACACGCAGGACTATACTATCAACAACAACAACAACAACAACATTGTTGGAATAACACGTAATCAATGACTTTTTCAAGTAGCTAGTAAAATTAAATTTACAACAAAACAATCTGAGTTACTTTTCAAATAATTAACGCAAGTTACTTTGTTTTCCCATTTATTGACTGACAGCTCTCCTGTCCTTATGTTGAGCTAACTCTGTATTATTTAAAAATAACAATAATATATAACACATTACAACAATATAATCAAATATATAATCTAATATAATAATTGGCAATTATAATAATTAAATAATAACAAAAGCAATAATTACTAAATAAAATAAATAAAATACATATTATTATTATTTGCAGAACAGCACTGAAATGAACTATTGAGCAAACAATAGTGTATTGTTTATTTTTCCTTTGAGCTATACTGGATTTTCATTGTTTTTCTGTGAACTAGACCTTAAAATTCTTAATGCACAGTTCATAAATAAATAAATAAATAAATAAACAAATGCATTTTTTGTCACTGCTGCCAATTGTATGTATACTGCAACAGGGTGATGAATTAGTAAAGTCACTTAGTGCTTTAGTGACTGTTTTTGATGTGTTCTGAGGTCTTTCTTCTTCTTGGCAACGACATTGTGCTTGTAGTACATTCTTGTGCCTCTCATGTATAAGTGCGTGGAGTAAATATTTCAACTCTTTTTTTTTTTTTTTTTCTTTGCAGCTCAAACAGGGAAACAAAGACCAAACACTGACTAAGAACCAGCTCAATTATACATACAAAAGGTGATTAAAGTAAAAGCTGATTCTATTGCTCTCTCTCTCTCTCTCTCTCTCTCTCTCTCTCTCTCTCTCTCTCTCTCTCTCTCTCTCTCTCTCTCTCTCTCTCTCTCTCACTCACACACACACACACACACACACACACAAAGCATCTGACATGTCCATGTTTTTTTTTTTTTTTTTTAGCCATACTCCAATAAACACAGGTAGGACTCTGCAGCGCAGACTGATTCAGGACTCAGACAACTATGCTTACACATCTGTTCCACAGTACTGGACCTGGGGAAATCACATGCATGGTAAAATCATTATATTTGTCATCCCTAAAAACACGTTCAGTTAAAAGGCATGCTCAAAAAGACCAGCTTTATATATTCTGTATAGCTTCCTTGTTATTTAATCGAATTGAACTTTTCTTTGTCATTTAAAACAGATTATAAGACCTCACCTAAGGTTGGGGGCTTTCCAAACCGCTCATGGACACGTTACAACCAACCGGATTCAATTCAACCCTCACCAGACTATCAACATAATGTTTACATTCCCGGAACACCATCAACACTCTGTACACTCAAGATGGCAAACAATGGGGAGATTGAAGTCTACAACTCATTCTCAACTTTTGGCAAAAAGAAAAAGCCGAACAATAACCGCCAAGAGGATGCAATAATAACCAATGATTTTTTCAAATGATTTTTCCATTTTGTATTTTTCATCTGTAGATTTCTTCCTGTATATAATTGTATATATTCCACTTGGATTAAATGTGCTGTATAATTTGCCTTCATACTTACATAAAATACTCTGATTATTCTGTAATTGTTATTGCATTGTTTCTGAAAGCATTTAACAGATGATTGCTTTAATTGTAATCACCCATATTGGTGAGAATTCAGCTTATATTTTCCAAAATGATATCCCTTTTGTTTCCGAAATGTACAGAATAAAGAATATCAATAGAATTGATTTAATATTGCTCTTTTGTCTTTCTCAATGTAAAAAAAAAATAATAAATAAAAAATCACTGCAGTGGTTCTTGCTGTGCCAAAATGACAAGAAACAGCATGATGGTATAAAACTGTGCATTTCTTGTCTATTCCCACCCTTTTTGACAGAAAAAAAGTAGAGTAGCAAAATATATAGAGCTTTAATTTATAGGTGGATTTTACATGTATAACATTAAATTACATGGCTTATGGTTAGTTTACACATTGGCATTAATCTACAAATGGTTTGAAGAGACATGTATTCACAGTGCTTCTTTATAAATGACACACCTAATTGTTACTGATTAGGTGCATTAAATTACCAATTAGATATATAATTACAATTAATTATAGCAGCCTGTGTGGAATTTTAGCAGACCGCACCATCTACACATCTAAGTTTAGGAATAATAATAATAATGTTAAAAATGTTCTTTACAGTAATAAAGTGAGGATTGTCGCGCAGAAATGATTTTTTGTAGCTGTTAATTTTCCGCCCTAAACATGCTTTTATTTTGCTTGGCTTTTCAGCGGAACCAAGATACAAGATGGATCTGTCCGTGGTGCTGAACTTGCTTCTTGTTTGATGACGCCCTACAACAGTCTGAATTTGTCGAGAAAAATAAATAATAGTACCTTATATAAATAATTTTTTTATTAATTTCAACATTTGCAGACAAACTGTACATTACATGTACTGGCATTAACAAGAGTTCCAGAAAGCTAAAGTCAAATGTAATTTCAGCAATAATATTTTTTTCATTTTCCTAATATATATATATATATATATATATATATATATATATATATATATATATATATTTTTTTTTTTTTTTTTTTTTTTTTTTTTTATGTAAACGTGTATCTTCACACTTCACACTAATGCTATTCACTTTAAGGGGAATGCGAGCACAACCCATGCTTTGCTTTCACAATGCTGTTGGACTGTCAGAGCAGCACTGAAGCTCAGATGAATCTGATCAGCGGGCGGGATCCACGGCACGGCGCTATGGCGATGCTCTGCTGGATGCTTTTAAGATGCTTTCCAAATACCCGCTAACCTCCATTCGTTTTCGAAAACATTGCTATAATTCTTGTGAAAGACAGCGAAAGCGTTAACGTGCGCACTGCAATGGATCAAAGGAGGAGATGGCGCCTCGGTTTCGCAGTCCTCTCCGCGCTGTGGAGTCTCGCCTCGGCTGTAACAAGATACTCCATCCCCGAGGAAATTCCAGTGGGCTCCGTGATCGCAAATATCGCCTCGGATTTGGGCCTCGACGAGCACAGCCTGTTGGAAAGAAAGGTAAAGCTGGATTATATCCATAGCAAGAAATACCTAGAAATAAATAAAGACACCGGAGAACTGTTTATCGCTGAGAAAATTGATCGGGAGTATTTATGCCCGGCCAAAACATCATCGTTCTGTTTCCTCAAGATGGATGTGATAATCGAGAGACCATTACGCATATTTAATATCGAATTGGAAATTATGGACATAAATGACAACGCGCCTCAGTTCAGACGGGAGAGAATACCGCTCGATGTTTCGGAATCAGCAACACCTGGAGAGAGATTTTCTTTAACAAACGCGGTGGATGCAGATGTTGGAGAGAACTCGATCGAGACCTATTACCTGAGTGAAAGTAACGAGTTTACCATTGAAATCCAGACTGGAAGTGACGGGACTAAATATGTCGACCTGGTGCTAAAAGCTAGTTTGGACAGAGAAAAACAGGCCGTCCACACACTAACCCTCACCGCTGTGGACGGCGGCAAACCTGCGCGTTCAGGCACGGCCAGCATTATCATTCAAGTGCTGGACATCAATGACAACGCCCCTCAGTTTGATCGACAAGTTTACTCGGTTGACCTCATTGAGAACGCGCCTATAGGGACGCTGATTATGCAGCTGAATGCAACAGATTTGGACGAGGGTGTCAATGCGGACGTCATATACTCTTTCACTTTATACACATCTGAGAAAACACAAGAAAAGTTCTCTTTGGATCCCAGCAGTGGAGAAATACGAGTAAAAGACGTGATCGATTTTGAAAAAGTGAAGAGTTTTGAGATGTACGTTGAAGCCAAGGACAAGGCAGTGAATCCGCTTTCAGGTCAGTGTAAAATATTAGTGTTCATCACCGATCTAAACGACAACCATCCTGAGATTACGATCAAATCCTCACAGAGTCTGATTAAAGAAAACGACCCTGTAGGAACGGTGATCGCCGTCATCAGCGTGAGCGACAGGGACTCTGGAGATAATGGCAAAGTTGTTCTCTCCATCCACAATGCTGAGATGTTACCTTTTGCACTTAATAAGTCATCGGAAGACTTTTTTACGCTAATAGTCACCGAATCACTTGACCGTGAGCGCATCCACAGTTATGACATCACTCTTCACGTGACTGACAGAGGAAGCCCTCCTCTGACCGATAACGAAACGATCAGTGTTACAATTCAAGATGTCAATGATAACGGCCCAATGTTTCCTCAAACCCTCTATACCATTCATCTGATGGAAAACAACGAGCCCGGAGCGTTGCTAGCCTCACTAACCGCTCATGACCCAGACCTGCATGAAAATCAGTATCTGGTTTACTTCATCATAGAAAAGGAGATAGCCAACACCTCAATGTCCATGCTGTTTTCCATCAATCCTGAAAACGGCAACCTCTACGCTTTACGCACGTTTGACTACGAAAGGGAGAAGGAGTTTCTGTTCCACATTGAAGCGAGAGATTCTGGGCTCCCTCCTCTTAGCAGTAATGTGACCGTACACATCATCATCCTGGACCAAAACGACAACACGCCCCTCATAGTTTCTCCCTGGCGTCCACAGGGCACTGTCATAGAGCAAAAAATCCCAAGGTCGAGCGATAAAGGATCCCTGGTCACTAAGGTTATCGCGTTGGACGCCGACTCCATGCAGAACTCTCGTATAACGTATCAGTTCCTGCAGATCACAGACACGCCGCTGTTCAGCCTCGATCAGTACAACGGCGAGATACGAACCACGCGGATGTTCAGTTACAGAGACCCCAAAGATCAACACCTGGTCATCATAGCCAGAGACAACGGAGAACCGCCCCGCTCCGCCACGGTGACCATCAAGATCTCCACAGTGGACCAAGTGGTCACGCAGTTAACCGAAACCACAGAGGTGCCTGTCGAATACGACCTGATCACCGATCTAAACCTGTACTTGCTGATCGGTTTGGGGTCGGTGTTGTTTATGCTGCTAATCACCATCCTGGTGATCATCGTGCTGAAATGTCAGGAACCGAAGCCCTCACAAGCGGCTCCACAGGGTAGGAACAGCATCCTCAGCCAGAGGAACTCCTCCACCATCGCTGACTCTACTCTCATCTCAAGTGATGCCTACTGGTACAGTCTGTTTCTGGCAGAGACTAGAAAAGGGAAGGTGGTGGTGCGGCAGCCCCTTCCTGACGGAACAGGGTTTATTGTGTCAAGTATCCCAGGAAGTGCAGCGCTGACTGAGACCAGTGCATCAAGATCTTCCACTTTACAGGTACTGGAACCACCATATATGCATATACAGTGACCCCAAAAAGTAATGAACACATAAAAAAGTCTGCATTAACATCAAGCCAAGTGCATTTATTTTAAATAAATATAGCTCAAGGACACTTTTTAAGCAAAACATTTAACCCTCTGGTGCTGTTCAGTCATTTTTTGATGGAAAAATGTTATGTTTTGTTTTTTAGAATTATTTTACTTCATCAGAGTGGAACGAAACTCGGTAAAGGTTTTGGCACTTGCCGTGTGAACAGAAAAAAACAACAAAAAAACAACTACAAAAACATGGACATGATTCGAAAAGGTTAAACGGTCCTGAAAAAATAGTCACACGCAGAGTGGGTGGGACATTGTATTCTAAGGTGTAAACCACTCCTCGTTCACGCCTCTTCGCATATTGGCTTTCCAAGCAAAACCTGTTTTACATCAATTTATATCAATGTATGGTTTTATGTGAACGATAAAGCAAGACTATTTTCACATAATTTTGAAGAAAAAACTCTAGGCGAGGACATCCATTAGTCAAAAGTCTTATTGACACATATTTACTATGTGTTTTGTGGCCTTATTTCAGAAATTTTAGTTTTTAGTTTTTTCAATAACCATGCATAAACATTATTCTCTCAAAAATGAAAACATGTACATACACGTGGCTCACATATTATGGTAGCCCTGTTTGTGCTTTATAGAGTGAATTTACACCTTTGCCATTAATATGTTTATAAGTAACTGAAAAAAGCACAAATGTCAGGGCATGTCAGAACATCTCAAGGGCCCCAAAAACAGCCCAGACCCCAGAGGGTTAAAAACAGACCAATCTTTAAGTCTGTGCTCCAAAGCATTCAAGATTTACGAAAGTTTAAGTTGGAAATTTCATTTTCAATTCCATGCTCAAAAAGTGAATCAATGGATTATAACTTCTGCATGAATATGATTTAGTACCACAAACCCCAAAAAGGTAAATAAAAAAAACATTATCAAACTAAAATATAGTACAATCATTTCATTGAAATATTTATTTTTTTTGGTCATTTTTGACCCACATGCAAATATTACCAGAGGGTTCAAATTAATAAACTAATATTGTGCAAAATCACTAAGGCACATTTTGATTATCAGGCATTAAATGTATAAGTGTAAACCTTACTTCAAACATCCACTGAAAATGACTTTGGGCCTGTTTGTTAAAAGAAGATTTGGGACAAAAAAAGTATAAAAAGTGTGCACTGTAAACGAGAAAACAGATCTGTTTTTTTATATTTATTATACATCAAGAAGGAACACCCAGTGTTAACGCATTAGTATGTGTCTAAATTTGGATGTGAGTGGGAGAACGAGGGACATGCAGTGATGGAGCTGTGAAGTAAAGGAAGACTGAGAATTTTCCACATATTTAGACTGATCGTATAATTCCCTTTTCCTGATCAAAGTAAAAGAAAAGTAAAAGTGAGCTCGGCTTTTCTCCCTTTACGTCAGCCCAAATCTGTCTCAGCAAAAGCTCTCTATCACTCACACTTAATCATACTCAGATATGCAACCTTAATTTTAGAGTCTAGTCTAGACCTCTGTTCAATATGACTGCAATTTCTCAAATAAGAGATTGCACATATTGCATTAAAATTGCAATATAATGTATACCTAAAATGTATTGTTGTGTATTTAAGATTGGAAATGTATTTTCTTGTCCATTGAAGTACATTTTGTAATATATTTTGCTGTGTTTTACAGGGTCGGCCCAGTAATGTTATGTTGTTTTTCACTCTATTTTGTTTCTAAAATCTAATGTTCCATGTTACTATTACATAAAAACAACAACTAAACTATTCAAGAGCTAGAAAAATGCATGAGGTTCAGCATTTCTGTAGCTCAAACTATAGCAATGGCAAGGTTTGATTTCCAGGAAGTGCAGAAACTTATAAAATGCAGATCTTTGAATGCAATGTAAGTTGCTTTGCCAAATGTAAAATGTAAACATTCTGTTCTGCAGTCTTGACTGTTGGATTAATTATGTTTCCCTCTATTGACAGGAGTCAAGCAGTGATTTACCATGATCTGGACACGCTGTCTGATGGTTTACAACCTTACACACCAGGCTCTGTCCATGAGGGACAGATTGAACTTCTAAACCGTTTATCAGGGTTTCTTTAGATTCAAGACGTTTTGGTCAAGGATCTAACTTGAGCAACCTGTGTGTGTAGCTTCAAGAGAGAGATTCTTTCATGTTTTATATTCATTTATATAATTTGTCCTTTCATTTATTACCGTAATTTCTCCTGCTTCATGTTCTTCACGTTGCCTTTTGGGCTAATAGAAGAATTAACTTCAATTCAAATTGACAGTTTCAGAGACCAAGACCAACATTGTGTCAGAGAAAGACATTAATTCAGCGCGGCCGGATCTCATATTTGTGGTGATTTAATGCTGGGTCTAAGAGCTATATGTCAGCCATTTGTAACCACATTGAGCATGACTTTGCATGGCTAAGACAAACAAGATAGACTTTTTGTATCTAAAAGATTTCTATACAGATTCTATGACAGAAGAGAGAGATACTGGTGGTACTTCATGACTACCAGAAGAACCTGGACTTTCACCCATTTGGGGTTCCAGTAAGATATGAACTACAAAGACAAAGATGGATCAAAGTTCTGGTATCAATGATGCTCTATTTTTGCCTAGTTTAAACGCGCTGATGAGAAAGCTGTGATCAGATGAGCACAAGCGAATGAGCCAGGCATTGTCTATACCTCAGAACATTTGGTTTGACATCTATGTAGTGCACATGTACACATAGATTAATGTTTATTTTTCTCCTGCCCTGTAAACGGCTTAAAATGAAAGTATTTTAAATTATTTAAAGTAATAATTACATCAGCATGGCAACTGCCATAGTGATGTGCCAAAATTTGACTGAAAACCAAGGAGATAAAAAATTTGCAAATCCAAAAAAAGGTCAAAACAAGCTTTTTGCAGATATATAGCCAGAATATTATCCTGCCACAAAAATTAATAACTGACAACAATAATATACACCTTTTTTGTACGAGAATCAACAATTATATTATTAAATTGCTATTCAGTGTCATTTTAGGCCTTATTTACTGACGTTTTTGAAGTTTATATTGTTTTGTATTATGAAAACAAGAAAAGAAATGCTTGTTAATGTATTTAATGCTGCTTCTTTTATGATGACAGTGCAATGTTTTAAGAAATGATTATGTGTGGTGAGAAATTTGGCAGTTTCGTTATATCATTATGTAGACCTAATTATATCATTACAGAAATCAAAACTCCATTCCTTTCCTTATATTAAAATGATTTATCGCAGTTAAGGAGTGGGAAGGTGGAAATGAGTGAGTTTGTTGCAAGAAAATGTGGTGTAGGAGGAACAAGGAGAAAAAAAACCGCAATATAGGTCACTTGAAACATATGATCTGTATTTAGATTTAACAAACACTCAAAGTTACCATTATAGTATTGAAAGCCTTGTAATTCAGTTGAAATAACTGTGCTGAAAGGTGACAGCTCAAATTGGAGTTCCTTACAGCAGATTTGAGAATTTAGAGATAAATGACACAATAAAAAAAAAAAACTGCTGTGTGCCTTAGGGCAGAGAAAAGTGTGCCTGAAATATAAAACAGCAAAAACTGGATGAGGTTTAGTATTGTGATACTATTAGCACACTCATACATCACAATCTCATCGACATGCCTTGGGTTGCTCGTTTCGGTATTTGTATTTACTTTCTGTTGCCTTACTTGCGAAATGTCCTTATGCAAACAAAGTAAACAATGCCTTTGTGTCCTTGCTGGACTTTATGATTTGCCCTTTGCTTGTAAATACAGCTGTAAATAAAAGCTTTTACAGTATTTCTGGAGTTTCAGACTCACTTCTTGAATTGTGAAGTGTGATCACATAATGGCAAAACGCACCGTCTCATTGGTGCTGACCTAGGCAACACTGCCTCCATAGAAACAGTCACCATGACAACACCTCCATCTCTTGAGATTTAGAGAAGCACACCCGTTTTTTAACCTCCCCGTACAGTCAAACTGCCTGTTTCTCCCTCTGCCTCTTTCTTTCTGCAGATTCTCACGCACGTATGTTTTCAGGCCTTGATACGTGATATGCTTATACTGTGATTCAGACAGATCTGAGTATTGCATCAAACATCTAACTGAAGCGATAGTTATAAAATACACAAATATAATAAAATAATTAGACAGTCTCAATGAGCTGCCCATTTAAAATTTGTGTTGGTGTACTTCTGGAATTTGACTTCTTTTTGACTTGGGAAGTCAAGGATATACACACAACCTAATAAATGGTGATTTAGTTTTGAATAGGCAGGAGAGAAATACTGCTGACACCGTCTAGATGCGTTTTACATATTTCTGCCACTAGTAGGGGCTATTTAGCACGCAAAAAGCTTGACACAGCAGTTTGCAGATCTCTCACAGCATCTCACCACAGGCACACTTCAACTGGCTTCTGTACTGTAGCACATAAAGTCTCTTACTTGACATGACAGGCAACATACATGGAACCCAGCATTCTTTGCTCAGTGTTTTTCTTTGTTATCTGTATAATACCACCCGAAGCTCCAAAACACAGGAATGCCATTTAATTTTTCATTCCTCCATTTTTAATTTAGAGTGCACAATCTCTGTCCACAAATACACATTTATATATCTTTAAAATATATACATCTCTTGCCCTTACATGCAAGAATTGTATTAGTATACGTCTTGTGAACTAAAAATAAGAAAGCATATTTTCAGTCTACTTTTTATGTACAGTTCAAAAGTTTTGGGTCAGTAAGAATTTTTATTTTATTTTTTATGGGAAATAAATAAAATAAATCAATACTTTTATTCATCAAGGATGAATTAAATTGATCAAAGATTACATCTGTAATGTTACGAAATATTCTATTTCAAATAAATGCTGTTCTTTTGAACTTTCTATTCATCAAAGAATCCTGAAAAAACCATCGTACACAACTGTTTCCAACATTGATAATAATAATGAATTTTTTTTAGCATCAAATTAGCATATTAGAATGATTTCTGGAGGATCATGTGACACTGCAGACTGGAGTAATAATGCTGAAAATTCAGCTTTGATCACAGGAATAAATTACATTTGAAAATATATTAAAATAGAAAACAGTTATTTTAAATTGTCAGAATTTTTAACAATATTACTTTTTTTTGTAATTTTTAATCAAATAAATTTGCCTTGGTGAGCAGAAGAGACTTCCTTTAAAAACATTAAAACACTTACTGGTAGTGTACTTCTCATAAATATAGTTACTATTACTCTTAAGTATACTTAAATCTAAGGATATTTGGCCTACACTTGAACTCAATCTTTTGATCAAGATATACTTATATAATTAAGTATTGTTACCTGTAGCAGAAGAGCCTCTTCTCAATATCAGCTCGTCTTTATCTCTAGGTTATGTTCCAAGATCGTTCAAGCTGGCAGTTATTAAGCCTCTCATAAAGAAATCACAATTAGATCCAAATTAATTAACAAATTACAGACCCTTTTCAAATCTTCAATTTATGTCTAAAACACTAAAAGTCGTGCCCAATTAGGCTCTTTTTTTGCAAAATAATGACATATATGAAAAAGTTAAGTCTGGATTTAGGCCCCATCATAGCACAGAAACTGCACTCGTTACAATTACAAATGACTTACTTCTAGCTTCTGACCAAGGCTATATCTCTATACTAGTTTTACTTGATCTTAGTGCTGCGTTCGACACTATAGATCATAAAATACTCTTAGATGGATTACAAAATTACACTGGTATTCAGGGACAGGCATTACGGTGGTTTAGATCGTATCTATCAGTCTATCATTCTCTAGTCTAGACCCAAGACAGAGGAGCTGTTTCATGCAAGCACATACATTACATGAAGTTCAATTATTTGCCACCACATACTTTAATGTTAATTGCAGTTACTTTTTTTTCTGCATGGATGACAAATTTGAAATGAGTCTGGTTTCATCACTTCAAAGCTTTATTTTGAAAAAATGCAGCATCACAAAAACAAAATGTTAAATATACAAAAGCAATGTATTAAAAAAAAAAACATGTCACATGTATGTCATGGTGTTGCAGAGATAATATCCTCTATGAATGTTTACATTGTTACAAATAAACACATATTTGTAAAATGGGTTATTAGGGAAATCTTTTTAGAAACATTTTGTTTCTGCTAGTTACAGCGCAGTTTTTTTTGGACTCTCCAGATCTCCATGTCTTCCATCACCAGATCAGACTTTCATTGCTGTCTGAGTTCTTTATTATTATTATTAGATAGTAATTAATATATAGGCTGATGTCTTCTCACTCATGGATCAATGAGGTATAATTGTACTGGTCATATTGGTTTAGGACTGGTTTGTTATCTGCTCTATCTCATTCTTGAGGTTGGCAATCGTGCTCAGTAACTGGGTTTTATTATATTTGAGCACGGTTTTCTCATTTTGTAATTTTTCTCATTTGCAAAGTTCTCTCTGTCCATGTGATGTTGGCGAGTCTCTGCACTGAGCTGAACGTGTAGCATGATGACAGACAGTAGAAGAACACACAGCGGCACCAAACACACCAGAACTGCTCTGTACATTCTGTTCAACACAGAATCACTTCCTAAAAATGACAAATATGACAAACATTTATTTAGCTTAAAATGTTCAACATGTTCTCTGTGTGTGTTCATGTTCATTATCATAATGAGGAGAGTGTGTATACCTGTGCACGGAAGTCTCTTTGCATCTGAGTCCTCCGTCCCTGTTCTGACATCATATATAATGTCTGCATTGGCATGGCTCATCTCTTGTGTTTCAGTGAAGTTTATATTGAGATAAGTACTCTATCTCAGATGAATACAAGTGCTAAGTGTTGTTTGTTTCCCTGTGGTGTCTTCAGGAGGACTGCACTGTGCTCTTCTGCCTTTTTATGTTCTAGAAGAAGTTGAGGTCAACTTTAAACACGCAACATCAAGTAAAACCACTGCATTTTTAAAACTTTTTCTCTCTCTTTTTTTTTTGTCGATTTAAACAATAAATAATTAAAAAAGATTATTCAACAAAATTATTAAACAAGAATTATTTTCAAAATGTTAAAATGAAATTTTATTTTATTTATTTCATTTCATTATTTATTTTTGAAAATGTAAATAAATTAATGTAAATGTCAATGAAATAAATGAAATAATCCATAGATTTAAAAAAAAAAAATTTTTTATGAATATCAGTACATTTTTTTTAGGTTACATTGTACCTCATTGGTGCAGGGAAGAAAAAATTTCAAGGGCACCTATTATGGAATTTTGAAATTTACCTTTCATGTAGTGTGTAACATAGATCTAAGTCAACAAAAACATCCTGCAAAGTTTGAAATATGAAAGTGCACCGTATATAAAGCTATTGTCTTTCAAAAGTAAGAGTCGACTCTGAGTCATTTTTATGAATCGTTAGAAGACCGAAGCTTTTTCTCTGACTAGATGACGTCAACTTGTCAAGTTATTTGAATACGATACGCCCACTTATTGCGCTCCAAGACGCCAGTGAAAACATCATGGCGACGAGACGCTGTGTTCTGAAGTGCGACTCAAAAGCAAACTTTTTTCATCTGCCCAAGGAGGAGCATTTGAAGACTAAGTGGCTACAATTCATATATACAACTATACCACAGAAGTATAGTCCGAGCCTTGTTCTTTGTTCGCGCCATTTTGAAGACGATTGCTTTACCAACTTAAATGCAATCAAACTTGGATTCGCGAGCCGGCTGATATTGAAGGAAGGTTCAGTTCCAAGTGTATTTGCATCAGCTTCCTCCTCCGTATCACAACCTGTAAGTGTTATTAATAATTGTTGCTTTTATGTTTTATGTAGCATGCTTAATAATTATTTTGTTTGTTGTGTAAGCACCGTTTAGCTTCTAGTCTTCAATGACAATTGTATTGAGATATGTGAAGTGTTTGTCGTTGTTTTCGGAGTTGTCTTAAAGAATAGAGTAATACCCACTGATCTATATAATGACATTCTATATAGATCAGTGGTAATACCTCGTAGTAACGTAACTGCATTTTTTTTTTTTTTTGAAACGTTATGTTTATGCATCGGGCTAACGCAAACAAAGACTGATTGTGCTTTTACAGTATGAACTCTGGGCTATGCTCGCTAACATAACATTAAATTCCTTATCTTATTTTTAATTTTTTACTACAAACTACAAAGCAGTGGACTATAATCATTATTATAACACAATTTAATTGATAAAAGCATCATTGTACTCCGTGTTAAACAATAAGTATTATCTCTGTAAACACTGCTAACATTTTACTTATATACACACATTGGATACAATATGTGCACCAATGTTGTAATAAACTTATGTTGTTTTTGTAATTTTTACGTAAGTGATGTGTTTTTATTCCTTTTTATGCACCAACATTTCGTTAACAAATAAATTATTTGCTTTTATTCTTTCAGAGTACATCATATCAGAGCAGTCAAAGTAGAGTTTTACAATCTGATGTGGCTTGTCAGACTGGCTGTCCACAAACTGTTTCTGTGATGACGCAAACAGTTGGAACCCAATTGTCCTCTAGTACAATGAAAAACGTTCACATTCGGAGTACAGGTATACATTTCATAAATTTTTTTTTTTAGATTTTAATATCACTTTTTAAATGTCTTTTTTTTTTTTTACATTTGTCAACAATTGTATGTTATTTTTAAGGTTCACAGGCTATGGTTGCTTGTGTGACTGTTGGCACAACAACCACATCAACCACCTATGATATACCATTAGCATCAACACCAGTAAAGTCTGGTTTCAGACCACCAAAAATACCTCATCTGCTGTTGGAAGAAGAGGGGGGAGAGGAGGAGGAAGAGTCAGACATACAAATTACAACAGAACCTCATGATTCAACTTTTAACCCCGCTGATGATGACACAACAATTTCACAAAAATCTGAAATGTCGTAAGTAATACACATCTATAAGTTCACTTTGTCACTAATACATGTTTTGTTTTTTGTTTTTACTTACACATATTTACTTATTTATTAGGTTTGGGCAAAGCTCCACATGTGCAGACACAAAATACATTGTGTTTGAAACATGTTTGCGTGAGTTGTTCTCCACGTGTCCAATTTGCAGTTCACAATCTGATATGAAGCTACAACGAATGGGCACTTATGTTGCAATCAGGCAGCTTTGCCCCAAGTGTTTGTACAACCGGAAATGGCAGAGCCAGCCCATAGTTGGAAGTACACCAATGGGCAACCTCCTGTTATCAGCTGCTACATATTTTACTGGGGGATCATTCATCCAACTACAAAAGGTTGGCATGTAATCAATAATACAAGAAAAAAATATAAATGTATATATTTTTTTTGTAAAATTACAATTGTTAATATTATTTATAAATGTATGTTATGATTTTTTCAAAATCATAGATTTGCAAGGCCATGGAATTAAAAATTCACCAGTACGACACATTCAGGAGACATTGCAGGAGTTTTTTGGAGCCAGCAATTGTACACAAGTGGAGAAGTGAACAGCGAAAAATTATACAGCAGTTACAAGAGGGAGGAAAAATTGCAGTATCTGGAGATATGCGTGCAGATTCCCCAGGTAAGCCATACGTTTTTCATAAATTAATAGTTAATTATTATTGTGAACATTTATATCATTACATGTTTAAACATAATTATGTTTACATTTATTTGTTTTATGTAGGACATTCTGCCAAATATGGCAGCTATACGCTTATGGACATGCATAGCAATACTATTGTTGACCTCCAGCTTGTTCAGGTGTGCAACCTTTTTACAATAGAGTACATGATTGACTATTAAAATTAAATGAAATAATTATTTGTATTAAAAATGTATGTTATGATGCTTACTTAGAGCAATGAGGTTGGTGGTAGCTACCACATGGAGAAGGAAGGCCTAAAGAGATGTCTGGACCTGCTGGAGTCAAACGATTTAGAAGTGGATTACATTGTCACTGACCGTCATCCACAGATCCAGAAGTATCTCAGGGAGCGTGACATAACCCAGTTCTATGATATGTGGCACTTTGAGAAAGGTTAGTGTTTGACTTTCTAACCATATAGTTATTTTACTATTGATGTGGTAAATTATTTGTATGTGTTTTTCTTTTAACTTATCGTTCAATTTCTGTATATCAGGTTTGTCTAAGAAAGTAGACAAACTGGCAAAAAACAAGGACTGTGGATTGCTGAGGAAGTGGCAGCGTAGCATCAGAAATCATGTTTACTGGTGCGCCACTTCCTCAACATCAGGACCAGAGAAGGTGGCTAAGTGGACTTCACTGGTCAACCACCTCCAGAATGTGCACACACATGACAATCCTATCTTTCCCAAGTGTGCACATCCACTCACAGCATCAAATGACCCAAAGAAATGGTTTCAACAAGGTAATTCTTAAAAATAAGTTTGTCTCTGTTACATTTTATGAATAATATTTTTTATATTACATTTTTATTACTATTAAAAAATTATATTTTAAAAATATATTTATTACTGAAAAAAATTGGAGGTACTTTTTCATTATTATTATTTGGGTATTACTGACACTCTTTTCTAATAATGCAGGGTCGATGCCTATCCACAAAATTGAAAAAATACTTTGCAACAAGAGGGTGCTCAAAGATGTGGAGAAGCTCAGTCACAGTTTCCAGACATCTTCCTTGGAGGCTTTCCACAGCCTAATTCTACATTTTGCACCTAAAAATGTAGTGTTCCCTTTCATTGGAATGTTGTGCAGGTAATAGGACTATTAACAAAAAATTTAAAAAACATATTGTAGAGGAGCTGGCCTTTACGGTCTTTTTTTGTTTAACGGTTATTGCAGACTGTATCTTGCTGCGCTTCATCACAACGAATACGCCAACAGAGAACAAGCCACAACATCGGCAGGACAGGGGGTGTACAGAATGGTGTTCCCGAAATAAAAAAAAGGGCAATGCATAGCACGGCCATTAAAGACAGAGTCAACATATAGTAAGTAATAAAACATTTTTATTACAACCAACAAGTAAACAAACAAATTATAATATGTAATAAGTAATGCAAATAATATTCTATTTTTATTACAACCAACAAGTAAAAAAATAAATTGTAATATATTTTAAATATGTAAGAAGTAATAAAAAAATAAATTCTTACAGATTATGTTGATGAGCTACTGAAGCTTGTCTTTGATGAAGTTGTCATGGACCCCTCTCCATTTGTTGATGAACTGAAGTCAATCCCCATACCAAAGCCACTTAGTGCAGAGTATGACAGACCATCAAAGGATGAAGCAATTGCCCGCCGTGTTTCCAGATTCAGTCAAGAGGGGGTCGAAAGCCAGTATACTGACCAGCCGGATCTGGAAACACCTGGCGTATCCGGGTTACAACGTAGCTTGGAATGACAACACGGACACTTCGACCCAAGTAGCCCCAGCACCAGCTGACAAAGCTGCGGTATGCAACATGGCGGAACTGTCTAAAAATTAAAGACAAAACTTTGTCCTTATGACCAAATAAAACGTGTACACAAATAAAATTTGTATTTTTTGGAGAAACAAATCTTATTCAAATGTCGTCATTTACGTGTTCAAGTTATGCAATAAAAAATGTGTTATGATATTATATATATTTGATTATTTGTAGGGTTATCAAACTACACTTACTCCTCTGGGGTTCTACGCCTTATATGGCCATAGTCACATCTATAGATGTTGTAGATGTTTTGCAGTGTATAGGGATTTAGACAGTTAGGTTCAAAGCCTGGATGGTGCACCATGCATGTTGGTGGGACTGGAAGCTGGTTTATTCTTTTTACAACCTAAAGTGAAAAAAGATCCGTCACCACAGAACAAGTAAAAGTGTGTGTGCTGTATATATATATATATATATATATATATACAATATTTTCACTTCTTTTTTCACTTATTATTGTTATTTTAATCTATTACATGTAATTTTTTTATTAAGCATTACATGTACTAGTGTCAAAGGCACAACAAGTATTGCATAAAAATAGATCAACAGGCCCTGTCCCAAATCGCGCACTTCATGTGGACTTTCGGTCTCGTGGACTTGAATTGCGCGTGCTCGCCGAGTCTACGAGTCCGTAGACCGTCCCATTCAGCATTTTAACGCTCTGAAGTGTGCTCAGCAGCGCCCCCTTTGTACCCTTGAAGCGGTCTTCCACGAAGCCCGCATAGAAGCAGGCTCCACGCACTTTAACTACCCAGGAATCCTTGCGAAAGGCCAATCAGACAACAGATGGGAGGAGATTTCGCTCACGGATAATTGTTGACATGGCTGAGAAGAAAATATTACATTTTTTATTACCTAGATGTATATTTTACTAGTTGTTACCTACAGTTTATACAAACATTATGGTCATCGAGCAGTGGTTGATGTCTCAAACATAATAATAGTGTGTTGAATAATACGATCACATTATAATTCATTAAACTAGATGTACCGCATCGCGGTACAAAATATGACCGCCGCTCAGGCCTGCACTGGCTTTCCACAAAAATAAATGACGTGGAGTAATTTGGCTGTATTGCGTGTTTATGTATATACCTAAAAAAAGTAATAGTATGTGCATGTCTGTGTGTGTATGTGTGTGTGTTTGTGTATGTGTGTGTCTGTGTGTGTGTGTGTGTGTGTGTGTGTGTCTGTGCGTGTATGTATGTGTGCGTACATGTGTGCGCGTGTGTGTTTGTGTGTGTGTGTCTGTGCATGTGGATTTGTATGTGTGTGTATGGGTGTGTGTCTGTGCGTGTGGATGTCAGTGTGTGTGCATGCTTGCATTTGTTTGTATTCCTGCATGTGTGTGTGTGACAGTATCATCCTAAACCAGCAACCCTTCGCTCAACAGCACCATCTACAGGCCGATGAGTGTACAGTCACTAAATGTGCACATAAATTAATTTATTTTTTCCCCCCCATGGATGAAATTCTACAAAACTTAGCAGAGGATACCCCCAGAGGATGTCAAGTTAATCATACACATGAAATATGGTGCAGTTCTGAACATCTCCACTGAAGATAGGGGCGATTAAAGCAGAATAATATTGCATTTTCATTTTTTATGGGAGGGGCGCAAATCACAAATGAGTGATTATGGGCTAGGTTGATGTGGGCCCTTAAGAGCAACATACCATAAAAATGTCTTCATCCTCGGTGCCACGGTTCAGGTAGTTATTTAGGAAAAACTGCATTTTTTGGGGTTTGGGGGGGGCCCAGCGCGGGGGGGGGGGAGTGGCCCCCGGGGACCAAACGAAATTTTTCCGTAGAAGTCTAGTGGGGCTACATGCCCACCAAATTTCATGTTCCCCGGTGTTTCGGTGTCCCTGGTATCGTTGACGAAAAATTTACGGGGGCCCCAGCGCAGGGGGGGGAAGTGGCCCCCGGGGACCAAACGAAATTTTTCCGTAAAAGTCTAGTAGACCAACATACCATAAAAATTTCTTCATCCTCGGTGCCACGGTTCAGGTAGTTATTTAGGAAAAACTGCATTTTTTTGGGTTTGGGGGGGCCCAGCGCGGGGGGGGGGAGTGGCCCCCGGGGACCAAACGAAATTTTTCCGTAGAAGTGTAGTGGGGCTACATGCCCACCAAATTTCATGTTCCCCGGTGCTTCGGTGTCCCTGGTATCGTTGACGAAAAATTTACGGGGGCCCCAGCGCGGGGGGGGGGAAGTGGCCCCCGGGGACCAAACTAAATTTTTCCGTAAAAGTCTAATAGACCAACATACCATAAAAATTTCTTCATCCTCGGTGCCACGGTTCAGGTAGTTATTTAGGAAAAACTGCATTTTTTTGGGTTTGGGGGGGGCCCAGCGCGGGGGGGGAGTGGCCCCCGGGGACCAAACGAAATTTTTCCTTAGAAGTCTAGTGGGGCTACATGCCCACCAAATTTCATGTTCCCCGGTGCTTCGGTGTCCCTGGTATCGTTGACGAAAAATGTACGGGGCCCCAGCGCGGGGGGGGGGGGGGAGTGGCCCCCGGGGACCAAACGAAATTTTTCCGTAAAAGTCTAGTAGACCAACATACCATAAAAATTTCTTCATCCTCGGTGCCACGGTTCAGGTAGTTATTTAGGAAAAACTGCATTTTTTTGGGTTTGGGGGGGCCCAGCGCGGGGGGGGAGTGGCCCCTGGGGACCAAACGAAATTTTTTGTTAGAAGTCTAGTGGGGCTACATGCCCACCAAATTTCATGTTCCCCGGTGCTTCGGTGTCCCTGGTATCGTTGACGAAAAATTTACGGGGGCCCCAGCGCGGGGGGGGAAGTGGCCCCCAGGGACCAAACGAATTTTTTCCGTAAAAGTCTAGTAGACCAACATACCATAAAAATTTCTTCATCCTCGGTGCCACGGTTCAGGTAGTTATTTAGGAAAAACTGCATTTTTTTGGGTTTGGGGGGGCCCAGCGCGGGGGGGGGAGTGGCCCCCGGGGACAAAACGAAATTTTTCCTTAGAAGTCTAGTGGGGCTACATGCCCACCAAATTTCATGTTCCCCGGTGCTTCGGTGTCCCTGGTATCGTTGACGAAAAATTTACGGGGGACAAAACGAAATTTTTCCTTAGAAGTCTAGTGGGGCTACATGCCCACCAAATTTCATGTTCCCCGGTGCTTCGGTGTCCCTGGTATCGTTGACGAAAAATTTACGGGGGCCCCAGCGCGGGGGGGGAGTGGCCCCCGGGGACCAAACGAAATTTTTCCGTAGAAGTCTAGTGGGGCTACATGCCCACCAAATTTCATGTTCCCCGGTGCTTCGGTGTCCCTGGTATCGTTGACGAAAAATTTACGGGGGCCCCAGCGCGGGGGGGGGGGGGGAAGTGGCCCCCGGGGACCAAACGAAATTTTTCCGTAAAAGTCTAGTAGACCAACATACCATAAAAATGTCTTCATCCTCGGTGCCACGGTTCAGGTAGTTATTTAGGAAAAACTGCATTTTTTGGGGTTTGGGGGGGCCCAGCGCGGGGGGGGGAGTGGCCCCCGGGGACCAAACGAAATTTTTCCGTAGAAGTCTAGTGGGGCTACATGCCCACCAAATTTCATGTTCCCCGGTGCTTCGGTGTCCCTGGTATCGTTGACGAAAAATTTACGGGGGCCCCAGCGCGGGATTGGAAGTGGCCCCCGGGGACCAAACGAAATTTTTACGTAAAAGCCTAGTAGACCAACATACCATAAAAATGTCTTCATCCTCGGTGCCACGGTTCAGGTTGTTATTTAGGAAAAAATGCATTTTTTTGGGTTTGGGGGGGCCCAGCGCGGGGGGGGAGTGGCCCCCGGGGACCAAACTAAATTTTTCCGTAAAAGTCTAATAGACCAACATACCATAAAAATTTCTTCATCCTCGGTGCCACGGTTCAGGTAGTTATTTAGGAAAAACTGCATTTTTTTGGGTTTGGGGGGGCCCAGCGCGGGGGGGGAGTGGCCCCCGGGGACCAAACGAAATTTTTCCTTAGAAGTCTAGTGGGGCTACATGCCCACCAAATTTCATGTTCCCCGGTGCTTCGGTGTCCCTGGTATCGTTGACGAAAAATTTACGGGGCCCCAGCGCGGGGGGGGGGAGTGGCCCCCGGGGACCAAACGAAATTTTTCCGTAAAAGTCTAGTAGACCAACATACCATAAAAATTTCTTCATCCTCGGTGCCACGGTTCAGGTAGTTATTTAGGAAAAACTGCATTTTTTTGGGTTTGGGGGGGCCCAGCGCGGGGGGGGAGTGGCCCCTGGGGACCAAACGAAATTTTTTGTTAGAAGTCTAGTGGGGCTACATGCCCACCAAATTTCATGTTCCCCGGTGCTTCGGTGTCCCTGGTATCGTTGACGAAAAATTTACGGGGGCCCCAGCGCGGGGGGGGAAGTGGCCCCCAGGGACCAAACGATTTTTTTCCGTAAAAGTCTAGTAGACCAACATACCATAAAAATTTCTTCATCCTCGGTGCCACGGTTCAGGTAGTTATTTAGGAAAAACTGCATTTTTTTGGGTTTGGGGGGGCCCAGCGCGGGGGGGGGAGTGGCCCCCGGGGACAAAACGAAATTTTTCCTTAGAAGTCTAGTGGGGCTACATGCCCACCAAATTTCATGTTCCCCGGTGCTTCGGTGTCCCTGGTATCGTTGACGAAAAAATCAGTAAGGTGACAAAAAAAAAAAAAAAAAAACTTTGACAATCCCTATATGACCGCTTTCGCTAGCTACGCTAGCGGCGGTCATAATAGAGAGCCTAAGTCCCGCCCCCCCGCTTCCGGCTCATGGGACCTTAGTTCGGAAAAAATATGTATGGAAGTCAATGGCGAGAGATAACTTATCTTTTTATTCCGTCTGAACTGTGCCCTGAACTACACATATGATGTTTGTCAATTTAAAAGGTAATTATGAAAGTCAAGAAAGTCGCAGTTTGTCATAAAACAGAAGAGTAACGTTTAGTTTTATGTGAAAATCGTTTAATGAACTACATCTCTCGTCTCGCACTATGTACGTCACAAGATCCGTTGCTCGTATGTGTGTATTCTGGTTCAAAACACTCAGGCATGACGGCGTAACGTTACGATTATAATGTAAGACTATAGAAAAAATGACAGACGTTAGCTTCAGTAAAGTTAGCTTCATTCATTGAGAGAAAAGGTATGACGTCGCATGTGCGCCTTCTGGGTTTGTAGTCTTTGTAATTACGTATTTTCACAGTCTTATACCTCAGCAGTTTTACATCAAGCTGCGACTTTCTTGACTTTAAAATGTATCTCTTAAATTGACAAACATCATATGTGTAAATCAGGGCACAATTCAAACGAGATCAAAATATTTGTTGTCTCTCGCCATTGACTACCATACAATATTTTTCCGAAATAAGGTCCCATGGTGGTCGACCGGAAGGGGAGGGACTTAGGCTCTCTATAAATAGAACCGAATGTCGGGGCTTTACTGAGTCATATGTAAACATAGTATGAATATTGAAACCTGTAAATTCATCTGAAACTCATGCACATTTTCATTATGTGTTAAAATTGTAATCTTAGTTCAAATGGAACATTATGTATTATTATGTAGCTAGCAACAACTGTATACATCTTTTAAATAAGCATGATGTATCTATTGTCTAATGCCCAGGTGGCATGCACAATATCAAAATATAGAACAGTAAAATTAAGCTGTGTAGTTGACATGGAGATAAGACGTCGGAGCGCAAAAACGTGATTTCTCCTGTCCAACAACAACCAGGCCGTTATTTTCGGCGTGACGATCGAGTCTGTCCCAAAAATACCTCTCAATGCGCCCTCGTGGATTCGCGCCAAGGGCCCTATAGGTCTGCACTACATTACGTCACCAAAGTGTGGACTCTGAGGAAGTCCGCAAGTCCAGAGTGTGCCATTTGGGACAGGGCCCAACACTACCTGTCGTACTTCCCTGCAGCAAAGATTTTCAGCCTCGCTTGGCATTTTGATACAGTTCCCACACATGCACCTAAAAAAATTGCCAATTAATTCGTCTGTTACTCACGTTACGACAGCAAAATTAATCCGATTACAGCACGTCACTTATCAGACATTATTACTCCGATTATGCATGTTCCATGGACCTGAAGTGCCATAAACTACTGTACACTGACACTTACCATTGGGAAAGGTCCTGCTCCAGTCGTGTTTGTGATTGGGTTTCTGGTTCATCGGCATCTCTGGACGTTTCCTCTTCGGACTCTGGCTCGAATTGATAAGGCAAAATTGCTGCCATGTCTGTTCGTATACAATTTTCAACACTTGACAAGCTATAATCCATTAATGGTAATGGGCGTTCCGTTTCCGACAATCTCTGCACAGAGTATACCAATCACAACTGACTGGGTCATCTGACCAATCACCGCAGATTAGCGTCGCGCAAAGGAGGGGTTTGGAAAAATGAGTCGTTGAAACGAATCATTTGGGAGTCGGTGAGCAAATCAGGTAAAAATAAATGCATATTATACGACAACAAAAGTGTTTTTTGTCATTGCATGCATGTACAACTGTTGTTGGGGACTCCCAAAACAACATTAGGAACATTTTAAATGTCATAATAGGTGCCCTTTAAATCTCATCTGAAATGATCAGTGTTGGAGGTAACGCATTACAAGTAACATGCATAACGCATTCAGATTACTTTTGTATTACTTGATGTCTTTTGATTACTTGATGTTACAAGTAAAGGAATGTGTTACAAGTAACATGCATTACGTAATCCGATTACTTTTTAATGTTATGAGTAAAAAAAAGCATTACAATAACGTGCATTACGAAATCAGATTACTTTTTGATGTTGAGTAAAGAAACGCATTACAATAACGCGCATTACGTAATCAGATTACTTTTTGATGTTATGAGTAAAGAAACGCATTACAAGTAACATGCATTACTTAATCAATTACTTTTTAATGTCATGAGTAAAAAACGCATTACAAGTAACATGCATTACGTAATAAGATTACTTTTTGATGTTATGAGTAAAGAAACGCATTACAAGTAACATGCATTACGTAATCAGATTACTTTTTGATGTTATGAGTAAAGAAACGCATTACAAGTAACATGCATTACGAAATCAGATTACTTTTTGATGTTATGAGTAAAGAAACGCATTACAATAACGCTCATTACGTAATCAGATTACTTTTTGATGTTTGATGCATTTATATAATATTTTTAATCTTACAGTTAAATCCGGTCTCTAGTTCATAAACGCCAGAGGAGAACTGGTCCCCGACTGAGCCTGTGCTCTCCCAAGGTTTTTTTTTCTCCATTAGGTCACCTGATGGAGTTTTTCGGTTCCTTGCCACTGTTGCCTTTGGCTTGCTCAGTTGGGGATACTTAATTTAATTAATCAATCAACAATACTATTGATCAGCATTACCAAACGTGCACGTTTTACACTAGAAACAAACACTGATGTACTATTTTATTTAATACTGTGAAGCTGCTTTGATACAATCTGTATTGTGAAAAGCGCTATATAAATAAAGTTGACTTGACTTGACTTGACTTGACATGTTATGAGTAAAGAAATGCATTACAAGTAACATGCATTACGTAATCAGATTACTTTTTGATATTATGAGTAAAAAACGCGTTACAAGTAACATGCATTACGTAATCAGATTACTTTTTGATATTATGAGTAAAAAACGCGTTACAAGTAACATGCATTACGTAATAAGATTACTTTTTGATGTTTTGAGTAAAGAAACGCATTACAATAACGTGCATTACGAAATCAGATTACTTTTTGATGTTATGAGTAAGGAAACGCATTACAAGTAACATGCATTACGTAATCAGATTACTTTTTGATGTTATGAGTAAAGAAACGCATTACAAGTAACATGCATTACGTAATCAGATTACTTTTTGATGTTATGAGTAAAAAAACGCATTACAATAACGTGCATTACGAAATCAGATTACTTTTTGATGTTATGAGTAAAGAAACGCATTACAATAACGCGCATTACGTAATAAGATTACTTTTTGATGTTATGAGTAAAGAAACGCATTACAAGTAACATGCATTACGTAATCAGATTACTTTTTGATGTTATGTGTAAAGAAACGCATTACAAGTAACATGCATTACGTAATAAGATTACTTTTTGATGTTATGAGTAAAGAAACGCATTACAAGTAACATGCATTACGTAATCAGATTACTTTTTGATGTTATGAGTAAAAAAACGCATTAAAATAACGTGCATTACGAAATCAGATTACTTTTTGATGTTATGAGTAAAGAAACGCATTACAATAACGCACAATACGTAATCAGATTACTTTTTGATGTTATGAGTAAAGAAACGCATTACAAGTAACATGCATTACGTAATCAGATTACTTTTTGATGTTATGAGTAAAGAAATGCTTTACAATTAACATGCATTACGAAATCAGATTACTTTTTGATGTTATGAGTAAAGAAACGCATTACAATAATGCTCATTACGTAATCAGATTACTTTTTGATGTTATGAGAAAAAAAACGCATTACAATAACGTGCATTACGAAATCAGATTACTTTTTGATGTTATGAGTAAAGAAACGCATTACAATAACGTGCATTACATAATCAGATTACTTTTTGATGTTATGAGTAAAAAAACGCATTACAATAACGTGCATTACGAAATCAGATTACTTTTTGATGTTATGAGTAAAGAAACACATTACAAGTAACATGCATTACGTAATCAGATTACTTTTTGATGTTATGAGTAAAAAATGCATTACAAGTAACATGCATTACGTAATAAGATTACTTTTTGATGTTATGAGTAAAGAAACGCATTACAATAACGCGCATTACATAATCAGATTACTTTTTGATGTTATGAGTAAAAAAACGCATTACAATAACGTGCATTACGAAATCAGATTACTTTTTGATGTCATGTGTAAAGAAACGCATTACAAGTAACATGCATTACGTAATAAGATTACTTTTTGAAGTTTTGAGTAAAGAAATGCATTACAATAACGTGCATTACATAATCAGATTACTTTTTGATGTTATGAGTAAGGAAACGCATTAAATGTAACATGCATTACGTAATCAGATTACTTTTTGATGTTATGAGTAAAGAAACGCATTACAATAACGTTCATTACGAAATCAGATTACTTTTTGATGTTATTTGTAAAGAAACGCATTACAAGTAACATGCATTACGTAATAAGATTACTTTTTGATGTTTTGAGTAAAGAAACGCATTACAATAACGCGCATTACATAATCAGATTACTTTTTGATGTTATGAGTAAAGAAACGCATTACAATAACGCGCACTACGTAATCAGATTACTTTTTGATGTTATGAGTAAAGAAACGCATTACAAGTAACATGCATTACGTAATCAGATTACTTTTTGATGTTATGAGTAAAGAAACGCATTACAAGTAACATGCATTACGTAATCAGATTACTTTTTGATGTTATGAGTAAAAAAACGCATTACAATAACGTGCATTACGAAATCAGATTACTTTTTGATGTTATGAGTAAAGAAACGCATTACAAGTAACATGCATTACGTAATAAGATTACTTTTTGATGTTTTGAGTAAAGAAACGCATTACAATAACGCGCATTACATAATCAGATTACTTTTTGATGTTATGAGTAAGGAAACGCATTACAAGTAACATGCATTACGTAATCAGATTACTTTTTGATGTTATGAGTAAAGAAACGCATTACAAGTAACATGCATTACGTAATCAGATTACTTTTTGATGTTATGAGTAAAAAAACGCATTACAATAACGTGCATTACGAAATCAGATTACTTTTTGATTTTATGAGTAAAGAAACGCATTACAAGTAACATGCATTATGTAATCAGATTACTTTTTGAGGTTATGAGTAAAGAAACGCATTACAAGTAACATGCATTACGAAATCAGATTACTTTTTGATGTTATGAGTAAAGAAACGCATTACAATAACGCTCATTACGTAATCAGATTACTTTTTGATGTTATGAGTAAAGAAACGCATTACAAGTAACATGCATTACGTAATCAGATTACTTTTTGATGTTATGAGTAAAAAAACGCATTACAATAACGTGCATTACGTAATCAGATTACTTTTTGATGTTATGAGTTAAGAAACGCATTACAAGTAACATGCATTATGTAATCAGATTACTTTTTGATGTTATGAGTAAAAAACGCATTACAAGTAACATGCATTACGTAATAAGATTACTTTTTGATGTCATGAGTAAATAAACGCATTACAATAACGCGCATTACATAATCAGATTACTTTTTGATGTTATGAGTAAAAACGCATTACAAGTAATGTTAATGAAAAATTCATTGTTCTTGTGTCCATTCATTTAAAACTTGTTGATTTCATTTGAGTGTGTGTAAAAGCATTTCTAACAGCTGAATTGGGGGTAGGAAAGAGCAGATGTAATAAACCAGATAGCCCGGGGAGATAACAAACACCTAGGCACGAGAAAGAATCTTAGTCGAAGAATACAGGATGTCATATAGTAGGGTCCCAGGCCCCCTCCTGAGGAAAGCAGGAGGTCATTTAGACTGTAAATGAAGGCCTTTTGGCTAGATGTTAATGAAAAATTCATTGTTCTTGTGTCCATTCATTTAAAACTTGTTGATTTCATTTGAGTGCGTGTAAAAGCATTTCTAACAGCTGAATTGGGGGTAGGAAAGAGCAGATGTAATAAACCAGATAGCCCGGGGAGATAACAAACACCTAGGCACGAGAAAGAATCTTAGTCGAAGAATACAGGATGTCATGTAGTAGGGTCCCAGGCCCCCTCCTGAGGAAAGCAGGAGGTCATTTAGATTGTAAATGAAGGCCTTTTGGCTTCTCAGGGACAAAGAACAGCATGACCTGCCCAGGGGGGGGGGTAGAACCAGTCCATACTAGATGTCTTTAAGGAAATTTACAGAGACTGGGAAAGGAGGAGTCAAGAATGTCAGAAACCTGTATAAAATGTCTCAGTTTTATTATGTCAGTAGGCTTTCTGTTTCACATCTGGGTGGCTGCGGTTGCGAAAAGATTCCTCAAAGATTAAAGCCTTTTCTTCTTTATTACAATTTTGCCTTTTGAGTGTTGTCTTACACCTGTGATGCTGTTTTTCCAAGTGAGATAAAAATTGCTTTTACAGCTGGTGTCAGAAGTGGGATCCTGTGCGGACGCTTCTTCTCCTGGTCCTGAGAACGGATTTGACGGGAAAGTGCACGACCTCGGCAGCAACAGGCGGCCGTCTCATACCTCGACGGTTTGAGATAGAAACTCAACAGATTACGAGAGAGAGAGGCAAAACCCCGCACTCAGGGCCAGTGAAAGAAAACTCCCACCAGGATTAAAAAATCTGCGACGATTGCGAGAAAAAAAAAAACAGAAAAGCATCTCTGGGTAAGACACGGCAAATTGTTTTATTGAAGTTGAGTGTAATTTGATAATTGTGAGTGAACGTGAACCATATTGGCTGAGTTTTGCTTTTTGGTACGAGCGAGAGGTGAGTCAGTTAATCACAAATTTTATGGGGAGAAATTGATCTGACAAAGCAGACCAGTTTCTGCCTCACTTAGCTCGTTAGTGGACAGGGGATCCACTGGTGATTCAGAGAAATCACAGCTGCTGAGATGATTACGTTCTACTCGAAATTTATGTAAACCTTAGAGAAAGTTTAAAACAGGATTAAGAAGTTTCTGGGTGATTGTGCTCTACTCGAAGTTTTACCACATTGAATTGAGTCAAGCGAATAAGCGCACGTGGGGGAACTTTGAGTGGAACGTAATTACAAGACCAGGTTGAATTAATCAAGTAAAAAAGAAGTTTCTGGGTGATTGTGCTCTACTCGAAGTTTTACCACATTGAATTGAGTCAAGCGAATAAGCGCACGTGGGGGAACTTTGAGTGGAACGTAATTACAAGACCAGGTTGAATTAATCAAGTCAAAAGAATTGAGCGAGCGAATAAGCGCACGTGAGAAAACTTTGAGTGGAACGTAAACAAGCAGAGGTCCGTCCGATCTCGGAGTAAAAGATCGGGTCTGTCGAAGACGTTTGACAGATTCTGTAAGACACGTGTCGAATTGTGAAATCCAGAAGAGAGGAACTCAGCCAAAATGGGGTCATCTAACAGTAAAGTAGATAATTTTTTTTTTTACACCAATTTTCTGTCAAAGGAGAAATAATTATGGTGGTAATTATGACTGACATAGGGAAATTGATAAAATATCATGATTTTCCAGAAGAGGAAACATTGAGTACAACAAGATTAAAAGTGGTTAAAGAATCGATAGGAACGTGAAAGTATTGTGCTATGAGAAAGAGATATGGAAGAAAACTGTGAACAGACAGTAGTTTGTTGAACTAAAGAAGATAGGGAAAGATAGAATGTTTTTCCTGATGGAAATTATAAACAGAGAATTGTTGGATTGCAGATAAAAGAGAACAGATGCAGAAGGAACTGGCATGTAGGGGAAGATAGGATGTTTTTCCTGATGGAAATTGTTGGATTGAACAGATACAGAAGGAAGTGGCATGTAGGGAAAGAGTGTTAGATAAAATAAGGCATTGAGTATGATTAACAGGGATTAACATGATATAAAGATTAGGAATCATGTACGCAAATGTAAGCAAAACGGGAAAAATTCTATATTTTGGAGATAAAATAATGATTGAAATTACGATGTGAATGCTTTATTGTATTAATGACATGAAAACAAGAGTATTGAAGAATAGATTGCCATATTTTTGAGTTGAGGATAGCTGTCTGTGTAATTTAGAGACTGAGAAGAATTAGGGAATCTTGTGGTCTCTGTGAAACAGTAGAGATAAGTAGGACTGAATAATTATAATACAATCTTGTGATTTATGTTGAATCTGCAAACTAACCATTTGATAGAAGAATAAGCTTTTAAAACCAGTGTTGATGAAATTAATTACACGTTAATGTTTTAATACTGTATGAAGAGTAACTGAATAGTCCTGATACAAAAGAGAGCAAATGCTGTAAGCAGCTCTGCTCTGAAGCTCTCAGTTTAAAGAGATTTGCAGATTATGTTTTTGTAAAAGTTTGATTCTGATTGGAAAGATAAATAGTAACTTGACTGGCTCCAAACAAAGAAAGTGCCAAACTAACACAAATTTAAAGAAAAGTCTGTGTTAATATGAGTTAGAAAGTAGATCAGTGTTAATATGATGAAGATTATAATTCGGCTATTGTAATTGAATTTGCAGCTGGGACAGTGGGGGAGAATGCAGAGAACTTATCAGTGGCTCTGTTTGCATTTCCTGAATACAACACAATGTTTCAGAAGTGCAAAATAGGGTGAAGCAGTTAGAAAGATAAAAGGCAGAATAACAGAGAGTGTTTTATTGCAGTCAGCTGGGTCATTCAGTGACTGTATGCGCACTGTATGACTGTAAAAGTAAATGAGGGAGAAATAAAGTTGATAGTTGGAACTTTTGAAAGTTGTAAGAAGATTGAAAGATTTAAGTGTAAGGAATTCCTTTTGAAAGGAAAGAACTATAAAAAGTACCGGTTGACATAAAATTACGGATAAGACTAAATGAGTTGCAAAATATTTTAAAGGTACCGGTCACTAAAAGGATGATTGTGTTTTTGAATGAAATGCTTTGATAAGGTTTTAGATGATATGGAGAGACAAATCTAATGAATGATTTATAATGATAATCAAAAAAATGTATCACAAGCAGGGAGCAGCCTCAAAAGTGAATCATAGAAGCAGATTGATAAACTCCTAGAGAAAACATTGAAGTAAAATTGAAATGAAATTGTTATTAAGAACTAGAATAATTCGTATTATTTCTTTAAGATAAAATAAACAGAAGCAGTGTTACAGGATTAACAGTTGCTAAATGTAAAATGTGTAAAAGGCATTTGATTAAACAAAGGCTTGTTAATGTTGATTTTAAAAGATAAGATTGTGATTTGGCCAAAACAGGTTTGCTTATCTGAATCTGGCACGTGCTGTGACTGAAACTGCCACAGTTTCAGTGCAACAGAGACTCATTCGGAGTGGATATTATGTCTAAATTACAATACATGTAATTCATGGAAAAGATGCCTTAAGATGGGCTACAGTTGAAAAAGATGGTAGATAAAGTCTGAAGTTAAAAGTTTATGAGAATGCAGTGTACCAGTCCTGAATGCCTCAAGAGTCTCTCTCTCATTCAATATCAGCTGAAAGCTGTTGTCTGAGGCTGTGTAAAGCACAGTGTTTCAGTTGAAAAGATTCATAGATGTGGAAAAGCTAAAACAAATCAGATTTGACAAATTTAGAGGACAATTTGTATATGTTTTAAAAGTAAAACTGAATGATTTTAAAGAAGTCTTTAAAATAATAATGCAGACCTTAAATGATAGAAGTGACATTTTTGACCGCTTCTTTGTCTGATTTTAGCCTCCACCATAAAACAGGGCCGATGGCTCCGGCTACAGAAGTAACAGTACACTGAATGTCAATATTAAATGTTCCAAGTGGATATGATGGTTCTTGATTACCTCGATTAAAAAAAAAAAAAAAAAAAAAAAAAAAATTTCATTACCACAAACTATGATAATTTTGCTCAAGTGAAGTAGAGCCATAACTCAGTGTGCAGGAGGCGTAGATCCCAAAGACGGGTAAGATTCTCTGATGGCCATAGATGGGAACAACCTAAGGCAGGGATTATCGCCGCCACTGGGGCACCTGCCCACCAGGTTCGGGAGGTGTTACCTACAAGAAGGGAGTGGTTGTGATGCTACTTGGGGCCAAGAGCATCAAAGAGGGGTCTGTTCCCTACAACTTCCACTCCAATATATATATATCAAAATGTTCCTTCACTTAAAAGAGCTTAATTATCATATAGGGACAATTACATCCAATCTCAGTAATATGTAAATAGAATCACAGAGCACAACCAACAACCATCTTGATTACGGGGACTTCGAATAGCTTGTCACCTTAAACATTTGACCGTTCTGTTTTAACAGAAGATCAAAGATGTGACATAAGGAACATGATGTTGGTTGCCTTATGGGCAAAGAAAAATGTTTGATATTGAACTAGTTTTTAACTCCTGAAGGTCATTAGACATGGTGGTGGCTAAAGATGAGAACAGCTTGTGATGAGTCAAGAGAAATTTCTGAAAAACGAAGGTTAGGTGAATTGAGTATTTAAACTAAAAATAACCTTAGAAAAAAGATCATAGCATAATGTATTTTAGATTATTGTAACGGTTCTAATTTGAGTCAAACATTTGTATTTTGACATTTGTGAACTATTAAGGATTGACTATGACTATGATTATTTTAGTTACAGTCCTAGGAGGCTGTTGAAAAGATTATTTGCTTATAATGAGAGAGAAAGAGACTGCTTGAGTGGAGGAAGAGGATGGTACTCTGTCTGTTCTTCTGTTATCAGTCAGCCAAAGAAAGCTGAAGCAAAGTAATAATTATGCACCAAAACAATCCAGCTGACTTTTCTAAAATCAGATGAATAATGAACAGACATGCTTTGAAACTGGTTAAGAGGCCATAAAAACATTAGATAAAAGATACAGGAAAATGTAAGGTTAAAATGTCATTTAAAATTTAAATCTTTTTAGAGAAAAGATATGAATAAGAAATATGAGCAGTTCATAGGTGTTTTAGCATTATAGATGGGTTAAGGCGAATGACAAATTTGAAAAGTAAGCTGAGGATTGTGAGTCAATCTGATGAGAAGGCAACACAGAACAGGATGAGCTTTAAGTTGATTGATCATCGAGCTCTGTCTATTTATTATTTTGGTCATTTATGATGTGCAGTAGATTTGAATTACTTTCTGGACAGGTTTAGGTATTGATGTGTAAATTAGAATTGTGAAGTCGTAGATAGCCGTCAGTCATGTGTTGAGAAAAAGTTATAGATTTGACAGCAACAAACACGTAGGCTAAGTAAATATCAGATTATCCAGAGAGCCCTTAACAGTTATGTATTGTAAAAAAAGGGGAGATTGCTATTCGACTGACGTTGACGAAGTGTGCACACCACGACCTGACCTGACAAGAATGCAAATGTGTACCTTGAAATGTAAGTCGCTTTGGATAAAAGCGTCTGATAAAAGTAAGAGAATTTTATTATGTTAAATTTATGCACGAGATGGGTGTCGTGCATCAAGAGGAGGATGAATATGCTCATGGCAGGAACAAGAGAACGCACAGTAAAACAAGTGGTCAGATGAGTCTTTGAACTTTTTAGTATGGATAATTTGTATTCAGGCCACAAACAAAGACATTTCGGCCTCACAGGTGGGAAAAACAGTAAATCCAGGGGGGGAGGGCTAAACCCATTGTCTTCACAGCAGGCTGAGAGGTTATCTAGCTTTGACCTCATTGGTATATGAGGACAGTAAAAGTCCAGGAGGGGTTTATTAGAAGAACTTTATTTGTCTTAACCAGCTAGATCTGGTTTACTAAGGGGTTCACATTTGCTGAAAGCCATCGCACAGGTGGGAAGATAAATGTTGGGAGGACATTGGGTTTAATTGTGTGCATTGTTTGTATTTTAAGTGTGCTAATAACAAGAATTGTTTCAACAGGAAACGCCGGAGCAGATGTGGCAGCACAGCAGAAGAAAAAAAAAAAAAAAAAAAAAAAAAATTTGTGACAATAACCTCAACATTTGTTTTTCTTTACAGAAGATGCAGACTTTTGCGCATGGCATGAGCAAAGTGAAGAAACACTGCCTAACCCTGTGTAATGCCTAACTTAAAAATTTTCATTTTGCAGGATGTCAGGATGGATTGAACCAAACAGAACTGATTCTGTATTGTTTTGTTAACATGAACAACATGGGTTGAATGTTTTTTTCAGGGGAACAAGGACCCTGAGTGCTATTCAATGAGCAAGAAATTATCCGGTGATATGTTTCAGGTTGAAAATTTCACAGGTCACACCAAAGGAACGACAAGACACGCGCTCACTAACAAAATCACTTAAGGCCTCCATTCGCAGGTGACAGTAGACAGTAAATGACTCATTCCAGTGGGGGTGCGATCGTGATCTAAGGGAAAATCTTGTAAGGATTTGAAAATGACTGAAGGATGTTAGACCTGGGTCCAAGCATCTGACCTAAACTATACCAACCAACATCAACAACCTCACACGCCAGCGCAAAGAATAAAGTAGGGGATCAATGATATGTGCTAGAAACAAATCTCCCCTGCCAACGTTGGAAAAAATCCTCTCTACGGCATGCAAAGTGTCATATTGGTGAAGATGGAACGTCCATGAGGCAACGAGATGATCAACATATCTGGAGAAAATGTTGACCAATTAATGGTTGAAGAAAAGTTTTGCGATTTTATTTGATTGAATCAAATTAGGGCTTAGTATTGATATACATGAAGGGTATAATTGTTCTTGAATTAAGACTTGAATTAATTCTATTCTTAAAGATTTAATAGTATAATGGGTTTGATTAGAAAACAGAAATGAATTTTTATTATTTTATTGGTTATCAGAGAATGATAAACAGGGGGGAGATGTTAATGAAAAATTCATTGTTCTTGTGTCCATTCATTTAAAACTTGTTGATTTCATTTGAGTGTGTGTAAAAGCATTTCTAACAGCTGAATTGGGGGTAGGAAAGAGCAGATGTAATAAACCAGATAGCCCGGGGAGATAACAAACACCTAGGCACGAGAAAGAATCTTAGTCGAAGAATACAGGATGTCATATAGTAGGGTCCCAGGCCCCCTCCTGAGGAAAGCAGGAGGTCATTTAGACTGTAAATGAAGGCCTTTTGGCTTCTCAGGGACAAAGAACAGCATGACCTGCCCGGGGGGGGGGGGGGTAGAACCAGTCCATACTAGATGTCTTTAAGGAAATTTACAGAGACTGGGAAAGGAGGAGTCAAGAGTGTCAGAAACCTGTATAAAATGTCTCAGTTTTATTATGTCAGGAGGCTTTCTGTTTCACATCTGGGTGGCTGCGGTTGCGAAAAGATTCCTCAAAGAATAAAGCCTTTTCTTCTATATTACAATTTTGCCTTTTGAGTGTTGTCTTACACCTGTGATGCTGTTTTTCCAAGTGAGATAAAAATTGCTTTTACAAGTAACATGCATTACATAATCAGATTACTTTTTGATGTTATGAGTAAAGAAACGCATTACAAGTAACATGCATTACATAATCAGATTACTTTTTGATGTTATGAGTAAAGAAACGCATTACAATAACGCGCATTACATGATCAGATTACTTTTTGATGTTATGAGTAAAGAAATGCATTACAATAACGCTCATTACGAAATCAGATTACTTTTTGATGTTATCTGTAAAGAAACGTATTACAAGTAACATGCATTACGTAATAAGATTACTTTTTGATGTTTTGAGTAAAGAAACGCATTACAATAACGCGCATTACATAATCAGATTACTTTTCGAGGTTATGAGTAAGGAAACGCATTACAAGTAACATGCATTACGTAATCAGATTACTTTTTGATGTTATGAGTAAAGAAACGCATTACAAGTAACATGCATTACGTAATCAGATTACTTTTTGATGTTATGAGTAAAAAACGCATTACAAGTAACATGCATTACGTAATAAGATTACTTTTTGATGTTTTGAGTAAAGAAATGCATTACAATAACGCGCATTAAATAATCAGATTACTTTTTGATGTTATGAGTAAGGAAACGCATTACAAGTAACATGCATTACGTAATCAGATTACTTTTTGATGTTATGAGTAAAGAAACGCATTACGAGTAACATGCATTACATAATCAGATTACTTTTTGATGTTATGAGTAAAAAAACGCATTACAATAACGTGCATTACGAAATCAGATTACTTTTTGATGTTATGAGTAAAGAAAAGCATTATAATAACGCGCACTACGTAATCAGATTACTTTTTGATGTTATGAGTAAAGTAACACATTACAAGTAACATGCATTACGTAATCAGATTACTTTTTGATGTTATGAGTAAAAATGCATTACAAGTAACATGCATTAAGTAATAAGATTACTTTTTGATGTTATGAGTAAAGAAACGCATTACAATAACGCGCATTACATAATCAGATTACTTTTTGATGTTATGAGTAAAAAACGCATTACAATAAAGTGCATTACGAAATCAGATTACTTTTTGATGTCATGTGTAAAGAAACGCATTACAAGTAACATGCATTACGTAATAAGATTACTTTTTGATGTTTTGAGTAAAGAAATGCATTACAATAACGTGCATTACATAATCAGATTACTTTTTGATGTTATGAGTAATGAAACATTAAAAGTAACATGCATTACGTAATCAGATTACTTTTTGATGTTATGAGTAAAGAAACGCATTACAAGTAACATGCATTACGTAATCAGATTACTTTTTGATGTTATGAGTAAAGAAACACATTACAAGTAACATGCATTACGTAATCAGATTACTTTTTGATGTTATGAGTAAAAAAACGCATTACAATAACGTGCATTACGAAATCAGATTACTTTTTGATGTTATGAGTAAAGAAACGCATTACAAGTAACATGCATTATGTAATCAGATTACTTTTTGAGGTTATGAGTAAAGAAACGCATTACAAGTAACATGCATTACGAAATCAGATTACTTTTTGATGATATGAGTAAAGAAACGCATTACAATAACGCTCATTACGTAATCAGATTACTTTTTGATGTTATGAGTAAAGAAACGCATTACAAGTAACATGCATTACGTAATCAGATTACTTTTTGATGTTATGAGTAAAAAAACGCATTACAATAACGTGCATTACGTAATCAGATTACTTTTTGATGTTATGAGTTAAGAAACGCATTACAAGTAACATGCATTATGTAATCAGATTACTTTTTGATGTTATGAGTAAAAAACGCATTACAAGTAACATGCATTACGTAATAAGATTACTTTTTGATGTCATGAGTAAATAAACGCATTACAATAACGCGCATTACATAATCAGATTACTTTTTGATGTTATGAGTAAAAACGCATTACAAGTAACATGCATTACATAATCAGATTACTTTTTGATGTTATGAGTAAAGAAACGCATTACAAGTAACATGCATTACATAATCAGATTACTTTTTGATGTTATGAGTAAAGAAACGCATTACAAGTAACATGCATTACGTAATACGATTACTTTTTGATGTTATGAGTAAAGAAACGCATTACAACAACGCGCATTACATGATCAGATTACTTTTTGATGTTATGAGTAAAGAAATGCATTACAATAACGCTCATTACGAAATCAGATTACTTTTTGATGTTATCTGTAAAGAAACGTATTACAAGTAACATGCATTACGTAATAAGATTACTTTTTGATGTTATGAGTAAAGAAACGCATTACAAGTAACATGCATTACGTAATCAGATTACTTTTTGATGTTATGAGTAAAAAAACGCATTACAATAACGTGCATTACGAAATCAGATTACTTTTTGATGTTATGAGTAAAGAAACGCATTACAATAACGCGCATTACGTAATAAGATTACTTTTTGATGTTATGAGTAAAGAAACGCATTACAAGTAACATGCATTACGTAATCAGATTACTTTTTGATGTTATGTGTAAAGAAACGCATTACAAGTAACATGCATTACGTAATAAGATTACTTTTTGATGTTATGAGTAAAGAAACGCATTACAAGTAACATGCATTACGTAATCAGATTACTTTTTGATGTTATGAGTAAAAAAACGCATTAAAATAACGTGCATTACGAAATCAGATTACTTTTTGATGTTATGAGTAAAGAAACGCATTACAATAACGCACAATACGTAATCAGATTACTTTTTGATGTTATGAGTAAAGAAACGCATTACAAGTAACATGCATTACGTAATCAGATTACTTTTTGATGTTATGAGTAAAGAAATGCTTTACAATTAACATGCATTACGAAATCAGATTACTTTTTGATGTTATGAGTAAAGAAACGCATTACAATAATGCTCATTACGTAATCAGATTACTTTTTGATGTTATGAGAAAAAAAACGCATTACAATAACGTGCATTACGAAATCAGATTACTTTTTGATGTTATGAGTAAAGAAACGCATTACAATAACGTGCATTACATAATCAGATTACTTTTTGATGTTATGAGTAAAAAAACGCATTACAATAACGTGCATTACGAAATCAGATTACTTTTTGATGTTATGAGTAAAGAAACACATTACAAGTAACATGCATTACGTAATCAGATTACTTTTTGATGTTATGAGTAAAAAATGCATTACAAGTAACATGCATTACGTAATAAGATTACTTTTTGATGTTATGAGTAAAGAAACGCATTACAATAACGCGCATTACATAATCAGATTACTTTTTGATGTTATGAGTAAAAAAACGAATTACAATAACGTGCATTACGAAATCAGATTACTTTTTGATGTCATGTGTAAAGAAACGCATTACAAGTAACATGCATTACGTAATAAGATTACTTTTTGAAGTTTTGAGTAAAGAAATGCATTACAATAACGTGCATTACATAATCAGATTACTTTTTGATGTTATGAGTAAGGAAACGCATTAAATGTAACATGCATTACGTAATCAGATTACTTTTTGATGTTATGAGTAAAGAAACGCATTACAATAACGTTCATTACGAAATCAGATTACTTTTTGATGTTATGTGTAAAGAAACGCATTACAAGTAACATGCATTACGTAATAAGATTACTTTTTGATGTTTTGAGTAAAGAAACGCATTACAATAACGCGCATTACATAATCAGATTACTTTTTGATGTTATGAGTAAAGAAACGCATTACAATAACGCGCACTACGTAATCAGATTACTTTTTGATGTTATGAGTAAAGAAACGCATTACAAGTAACATGCATTACGTAATCAGATTACTTTTTGATGTTATGAGTAAAGAAACGCATTACAAGTAACATGCATTACGTAATCAGATTACTTTTTGATGTTATGAGTAAAAAAACGCATTACAATAACGTGCATTACGAAATCAGATTACTTTTTGATGTTATGAGTAAAGAAACGCATTACAAGTAACATGCATTACGTAATCAGATTACTTTTTGAGGTTATGAGTAAAGAAACGCATTACAAGTAACATGCATTACGAAATCAGATTACTTTTTAATGTTATGAGTAAAGAAACACATTACAATAATGCTCATTACGTAATCAGATTACTTTTTGATGTTATGAGTAAAGAAACGCATTACAAGTAACATGCATTACGTAATAAGATTACTTTTTGATGTTTTGAGTAAAGAAACGCATTACAATAACGCGCATTACATAATCAGATTACTTTTTGATGTTATGAGTAAGGAAACGCATTACAAGTAACATGCATTACGTAATCAGATTACTTTTTGATGTTATGAGTAAAGAAACGCATTACAAGTAACATGCATTACGTAATCAGATTACTTTTTGATGTTATGAGTAAAAAAACGCATTACAATAACGCGCATTACATGATCAGATTACTTTTTGATGTTATGAGTAAAGAAATGCATTACAATAACGCTCATTACGAAATCAGATTACTTTTTGATGTTATCTGTAAAGAAACGTATTACAAGTAACATGCATTACGTAATAAGATTACTTTTTGATGTTTTGAGTAAAGAAACGCATTACAATAACGCGCATTACATAATCAGATTACTTTTCGAGGTTATGAGTAAGGAAACGCATTACAAGTAACATGCATTACGTAATCAGATTACTTTTTGATGTTATGAGTAAAGAAACGCATTACAAGTAACATGCATTACGTAATCAGATTACTTTTTGATGTTATGAGTAAAAAACGCATTACAAGTAACATGCATTATGTAATAAGATTACTTTTTGATGTTTTGAGTAAAGAAATGCATTACAATAACGCGCATTAAATAATCAGATTACTTTTTGATGTTATGAGTAAGGAAACGCATTACAAGTAACATGCATTACGTAATCAGATTACTTTTTGATGTTATGAGTAAAGAAACGCATTACGAGTAACATGCATTACATAATCAGATTACTTTTTGATGTTATGAGTAAAAAAACGCATTACAATAACGTGCATTACGAAATCAGATTACTTTTTGATGTTATGAGTAAAGTAAAGCATTATAATAACGCGCACTACGTAATCAGATTACTTTTTGATGTTATGAGTAAAGTAACACATTACAAGTAACATGCATTACGTAATCAGATTACTTTTTGATGTTATGAGTAAAAATGCATTACAAGTAACATGCATTAAGTAATAAGATTACTTTTTGATGTTATGAGTAAAGAAACGCATTACAATAACGCGCATTACATAATCAGATTACTTTTTGATGTTATGAGTAAAAAAACGCATTACAATAAAGTGCATTACGAAATCAGATTACTTTTTGATGTCATGTGTAAAGAAACGCATTACAAGTAACATGCATTACGTAATAAGATTACTTTTTGATGTTTTGAGTAAAGAAATGCATTACAATAACGTGCATTACATAATCAGATTACTTTTTGATGTTATGAGTAATGAAACATTAAAAGTAACATGCATTACGTAATCAGATTACTTTTTGATGTTATGAGTAAAGAAACGCATTACAAGTAACATGCATTACGTAATCAGATTACTTTTTGATGTTATGAGTAAAGAAACGCATTACAAGTAACATGCATTACGTAATCAGATTACTTTTTGATGTTATGAGTAAAAAAACGCATTACAATAACGTGCATTACGAAATCAGATTACTTTTTGATGTTATGAGTAAAGAAACGCATTACAAGTAACATGCATTATGTAATCAGATTACTTTTTGAGGTTATGAGTAAAGAAACGCATTACAAGTAACATGCATTACGAAATCAGATTACTTTTTGATGATATGAGTAAAGAAACGCATTACAATAACGCTCATTACGTAATCAGATTACTTTTTGATGTTATGAGTAAAGAAACGCATTACAAGTAACATGCATTACGTAATCAGATTACTTTTTGATGTTATGAGTAAAAAAACGCATTACAATAACGTGCATTACGTAATCAGATTACTTTTTGATGTTATGAGTTAAGAAACGCATTACAAGTAACATGCATTATGTAATCAGATTACTTTTTGATGTTATGAGTAAAAAACGCATTACAAGTAACATGCATTACGTAATAAGATTACTTTTTGATGTCATGAGTAAATAAACGCATTACAATAACGCGCATTACATAATCAGATTACTTTTTGATGTTATGAGTAAAAACGCATTACAAGTAACATGCATTACATAATCAGATTACTTTTTGATGTTATGAGTAAAGAAACGCATTACAAGTAACATGCATTACATAATCAGATTACTTTTTGATGTTATGAGTAAAGAAACGCATTACAAGTAACATGCATTACATAATCAGATTACTTTTTGATGTTATGAGTAAAGAAACGCATTACAAGTAACATGCATTACGTAATACGATTACTTTTTGATGTTATGAGTAAAGAAACGCATTACAACAACGCGCATTACATGATCAGATTACTTTTTGATGTTATGAGTAAAGAAATGCATTACAATAACGCTCATTACGAAATCAGATTACTTTTTGATGTTATCTGTAAAGAAACGTATTACAAGTAACATGCATTACGTAATAAGATTACTTTTTGATGTTATGAGTAAAGAAACGCATTACAAGTAACATGCATTACGTAATCAGATTACTTTTTGATGTTATGAGTAAAAAAACGCATTACAATAATGTGCATTACGAAATCAGATTACTTTTTGATGTTATGAGTAAAGAAACGCATTACAATAACGCGCATTACGTAATAAGATTACTTTTTGATGTTATGAGTAAAGAAACGCATTACAAGTAACATGCATTACGTAATCAGATTACTTTTTGATGTTATGTGTAAAGAAACGCATTACAAGTAACATGCATTACGTAATCAGATTACTTTTTGATGTTATGAGTAAAAAAACGCATTAAAATAACGTGCATTACGAAATCAGATTACTTTTTGATGTTATGAGTAAAGAAACGCATTACAATAACGCACAATACGTAATCAGATTACTTTTTGATGTTATGAGTAAAGAAACGCATTACAAGTAACATGCATTACGTAATCAGATTACTTTTTGATGTTATGAGTAAAGAAACGCATTACGAGTAACATGCATTACATAATCAGATTACTTTTTGATGTTATGAGTAAAAAAACGCATTACAATAACGTGCATTACGAAATCAGATTACTTTTTGATGTTATGAGTAAAGAAACGCATTACAATAACGCGCACTACGTAATCAGATTACTTTTTGATGTTATGAGTAAAGAAACACATTACAAGTAACATGCATTACATAATCAGATTACTTTTTGATGTTATGAGTAAAAAAACGCATTACAATAACGTGCATTACGAAATCAGATTACTTTTTGATGTTATGAGTAAAGAAACGCATTACAATAACGCGCACTACGTAATCAGATTACTTTTTGATGTTATGAGTAAAGAAACACATTACAAGTAACATGCATTACGTAATCAGATTACTTTTTGATGTTATGAGTAAAAATGCATTACAAGTAACATGCATTAAGTAATAAGATTACTTTTTGATGTTATGAGTAAAGAAATGCATTACAATAACGCACATTACATAATCAGATTACTTTTTGATGTTATGAGTAAAAAAACGCATTACAATAACGTGCATTACGAAATCAGATTACTTTTTGATGTCATGTGTAAAGAAACGCATTACAAGTAACATGCATTACGTAATAAGATTACTTTTTGATGTTTTGAGTAAAGAAATGCATTACAATAACGTGCATTACATAATCAGATTACTTTTTGATGTTATGAGTAATGAAACATTAAAAGTAACATGCATTACGTAATCAGATTACTTTTTGATGTTATGAGTAAAGAAACGCATTACAATAACGTTCATTACGAAATCAGATTACTTTTTGATGTTATGTGTAAAGAAACGCATTACAAGTAACATGCATTACGTAATAAGATTACTTTTTGATGTTTTGAGTAAATAAACGCATTACAATAACGCGCATTACATAATCAGATTACTTTTTGATGTTATGAGTAAAGAAACGCATTACAATAACGCGCACTACGTAATCAGATTACTTTTTGATGTTATGAGTAAAGAAACGCATTACAAGTAACATGCATTACGTAATCAGATTACTTTTTGATGTTATGAGTAAAAAAACGCATTACAATAACGTGCATTACGAAATCAGATTACTTTTTGATGTTATGAGTAAAGAAACGCATTACAAGTAACATGCATTACGTAATCGATTACTTTTTGAGGTTATGAGTAAAGAAACGCATTACAAGTAACATGCATTACGAAATCAGATTACTTTTTAATGTTATGAGTAAAGAAACACATTACAATAACGCTCATTACGTAATCAGATTACTTTTTGATGTTATGAGTAAAGAAACGCATTACAAGTAACATGCATTACGTAATAAGATTACTTTTTGATGTTTTGAGTTAAGAAATGCATTACAATAACGCGCCTTACATAATCAGATTACTTTTTGATGTTATGAGTAAGGAAACGCATTACAAGTAACATGCATTACGCAATCAGATTACTTTTTGATGTTATGAGTAAAGAAACGCATTACAAGTAACATGCATTACGTAATCAGATTACTTTTTGATGTTATGAGTAAAAAAACGCATTACAATAACGTGCATTACGAAATCAGATTACTTTTTGATGTTATGAGTAAAGAAACGCATTACAAGTAACATGCATTATGTAATCAGATTACTTTTTGAGGTTATGAGTAAAGAAACGCATTACAAGTAACATGCATTACGAAATCAGATTACTTTTTGATGTTATGAGTAAAGAAACGCATTACAATAACGCTCATTACGTAATCAGATTACTTTTTGATGTTATGAGTAAAGAAACGCATTACAAGTAACATGCATTACGTAATCAGATTACTTTTTGATGTTGTGAGTAAAAAAACGCATTACAATAACGTGCATTACGTAATCAGATTACTTTTTGATGTTATGAGTTAAGAAACGCATTACAAGTAACATGCATTATGTAATCAGATTACTTTTTGATGTTATGAGTAAAAAACGCATTACAAGTAACATGCATTACGTAATAAGATTACTTTTTGATGTCATGAGTAAATAAACACATTACAATAACGCGCATTACATAATCAGATTACTTTTTGATGTTATGAGTAAAAACGCATTACAAGTAACATGCATTACATAATCAGATTACTTTTTGATGTTATGAGTAAAGAAACGCATTACAAGTAACATGCATTACATAATCAGATTACTTTTTGATGTTATGAGTAAAGAAACGCATTACAAGTAACATGCATTACGTAATACGATTACTTTTTGATGTTATGAGTAAAGAAACGCATTACAATAACGCGCATTACATAATCAGATTACTTTTTGATGTTATGAGTAAAGAAACGCATTACAATAACGCTCATTACGAAATCAGATTACTTTTTGATGTTATCTGTAAAGAAACGTATTACAAGTAACATGCATTACGTAATAAGATTACTTTTTGATGTTTTGAGTAAAGAAACGCATTCCAATAACGCGCATTACATAATCAGATTACTTTTTGAGGTTATGAGTAAGGAAACGCATTACAAGTAACATGCATTACGTAATCAGATTACTTTTTGATGTTATGAGTAAAGAAACGCATTACAAGTAACATGCATTACGTAATCAGATTACTTTTTGATGTTATGAGTAAAAAACGCATTACAAGTAACATGCATTACGTAATAAGATTACTTTTTGATGTTATGAGTAAAGAAACGCATTACAAGTAACATGCATTACATAATCAGATTATTTTTTGATGTTATGAGTAAAGAAACGCATTACAAGTAACATGCATTACGAAATCAGATTACTTTTTAATGTTATGAGTAAAGAAACACATTACAATAACGCTCATTACGTAATCAGATTACTTTTTGATGTTATGAGTAAAGAAACGCATTACAAGTAACATGCATTACGTAATAAGATTACTTTTTGATGTTTTGAGTTAAGAAATGCATTACAATAACGCGCCTTACATAATCAGATTACTTTTTGATGTTATGAGTAAGGAAACGCATTACAAGTAACATGCATTACGCAATCAGATTACTTTTTGATGTTATGAGTAAAGAAACGCATTACAAGTAACATGCATTACGTAATCAGATTACTTTTTGATGTTATGAGTAAAAAAACGCATTACAATAACGTGCATTACGAAATCAGATTACTTTTTGATGTTATGAGTAAAGAAACGCATTACAAGTAACATGCATTATGTAATCAGATTACTTTTTGAGGTTATGAGTAAAGAAACGCATTACAAGTAACATGCATTACGAAATCAGATTACTTTTTGATGTTATGAGTAAAGAAACGCATTACAATAACGCTCATTACGTAATCAGATTACTTTTTGATGTTATGAGTAAAGAAACGCATTACAAGTAACATGCATTACGTAATCAGATTACTTTTTGATGTTGTGAGTAAAAAAACGCATTACAATAACGTGCATTACGTAATCAGATTACTTTTTGATGTTATGAGTTAAGAAACGCATTACAAGTAACATGCATTATGTAATCAGATTACTTTTTGATGTTATGAGTAAAAAACGCATTACAAGTAACATGCATTACGTAATAAGATTACTTTTTGATGTCATGAGTAAATAAACACATTACAATAACGCGCATTACATAATCAGATTACTTTTTGATGTTATGAGTAAAAACGCATTACAAGTAACATGCATTACATAATCAGATTACTTTTTGATGTTATGAGTAAAGAAACGCATTACAAGTAACATGCATTACATAATCAGATTACTTTTTGATGTTATGAGTAAAGAAACGCATTACAAGTAACATGCATTACGTAATACGATTACTTTTTGATGTTATGAGTAAAGAAACGCATTACAATAACGCGCATTACATAATCAGATTACTTTTTGATGTTATGAGTAAAGAAACGCATTACAATAACGCTCATTACGAAATCAGATTACTTTTTGATGTTATCTGTAAAGAAACGTATTACAAGTAACATGCATTACGTAATAAGATTACTTTTTGATGTTTTGAGTAAAGAAACGCATTCCAATAACGCGCATTACATAATCAGATTACTTTTTGAGGTTATGAGTAAGGAAACGCATTACAAGTAACATGCATTACGTAATCAGATTACTTTTTGATGTTATGAGTAAAGAAACGCATTACAAGTAACATGCATTACGTAATCAGATTACTTTTTGATGTTATGAGTAAAAAACGCATTACAAGTAACATGCATTACGTAATAAGATTACTTTTTGATGTTATGAGTAAAGAAACGCATTACAAGTAACATGCATTACATAATCAGATTATTTTTTGATGTTATGAGTAAGGAAACGCATTACAAGTAACATGCATTACGTAATCAGATTACTTTTGATGTTATGAGTAAAAAAACGCATTACAATAACGTGCATTACAAAATCAGATTACTTTTTGATGTTATGAGTAAAGAAACGCATTACAATAACGCGCATTACGTAATCAGATTACTTTTTGATGTTATGAGTAAAGAAACGCATTACAAGTAACATGCATTATGTAATCAGATTACTTTTTGATTTTATGAGTAAAGAAACGCATTACAAGTAACACGCATTACGTAATAAGATTACTTTTTGATGTTATGAGTAAAGAAACGCATTACAATAACGCGCATTACATAATCAGATTACTTTTTGATGTTATGAGTAAAGAAACGCATTACAAGTAACATGCATTACGTAATAAGATTACTTTTTGATTTTATGAGTAAAGAAACGCATTACAAGTAACATGCATTACGTAATAAGTTTACTTTTTGATGTTATGAGTAAAGAAACACATTACAAGTAACATGCATTACGTAATCAGATTACTTTTTGATGTTATGAGTAAAGAAATGCATTACAAGTAACATGCATTACGAAATCAGATTACTTTTTGATGTTATGAGTAAAGAAATGCATTACAATAACTCTCATTAAGTAATCAGATTACTTTTTGATGTCATGAGTAAAGAAACGCATTATAAGTAACATGCATTACGTAATCAGATTACTTTTTGATGTTATGAGTAAAAAACGCATTACAAGTAACATGCATTACGTAATAAGATTACTTTTTGATGTTATGAGTAAAGAAACGCATTACAAGTAACATGCAGTACATAATCAGATTATTTTTTGATGTTATGAGTAAAGAAACGCATTATAATAACGTGCATTACATAATCAGATTACTTTGAAACGCATTACAAGTAACATGCATTACGTAATAAGATTACTTTTTGATGTTATGAGTAAAGGAACGCATTACAAGTAACATGCATTACGTAATCAGATTACTTTTTGATGTTATGAGTAAAGAAAGCATTACAAGTAACATATATTACGTAATAAGATTACTTTTTGATGTTATGAGTAAAGAAACGCATTACAATAACGCGCATTACATAATCAGATTACTTTTTGATGTTATGAGTAAAAAACGTATTACAATAACGTGCATTACGAAATTAGATTACTTTTTGATGTTATGAGTAAAGAAAGGCATTACAAGTAACATGCATTACGTAATAAGATTACTTTTTGATGTTATGAGTAAAGAAACGCATTACAATAACGCGCATTACATAATCGGATTACTTTTTGATGTTATGAGTAAAAAAACGCATTACAATAACGTGCATTACGAAATCAGATTACTTTTTGATGTTATGAGTAAAGAAACGCATTACAATAACGCGCATTACGTAATCAGATTACTTTTTGATGTTATGAGTAAAGAAACGCATTACAAGTAACATGCATTACGTAATCAGATTACTTTTTGATGTTATGAGTAAAAAACACATTACAAGTAACGTGCATTATGAAATCAGATTACTTTTTGATCTAACAAGTAATGCATTACAAGTGTCATACATTATGTAACCACATGACTTTTTTCAATGTCAATGAAAATTACATTCTAATAATACAAATACATTTATTTACAGTAAAAACGTCACTGCAGATTAAGTTTTTAAGTTTTAAGTTTCAAAAACAACATTCACATTATAATTATTAATTGTAGCTGAAATATAGCAGTTGATGCATGACGTCCACTACAGTGGACATGTGATTAATCAGAGTTTTCTCTCAATCTAAAATCAAAACTTGGAGAATTTTACTGTGATATGACTCATTAGATATTGCTTGATGCTGCAATATTTTTTTTACCTACAAGAGTCTCCTAGGATAGAAGGAATGGGTGGATATTCCGGAGCAACTTGGCATGTCTGACTGACCCTTGGCCATCTTCTTTTGGAGGGGTAAAAAATCGAAACAACGGCTTGCCACTTGGTTGCAATTTATAGGATGATGCACCAGGGTCCAATGAAGAGGCTGATGTGCAACTTTGCCATAAAAACCCGTGCAAATTCAAGAAAATGCTTCTTTAATAGCTGTCCACTGTAGTGACCACTATGCGTGAAAGGGTTAAAATAGAAACAGTTATTTTAATTTGTAAAAAAATACTCACATTGTATTGTATATGTCTCACGTGTAACCAAGTCAAATTCACGTTTTTTGACGTGTCGTGTCCATTTCGGTGTGTCCGTGTCCGTTTGTCTGTGTCGGTGTCTGTGTTGTTGTTTGTAAATGATGACAATTTTCATTTTTGGGGGATTTTGGGGGGTCCCTGTCTGATTTGATCTCTACAATTTGACAAAATAACATGAGCATAATGGCCTTGCAGATGTTTGATTTCATCAACAATACAGCTGAAGTTATGGTGGAACAGGTTGCTATACTCTTTTCTCATCCAAATGAGAAACTGCAAGTGAGACATTTTGGAATAACTTGAAGCATTTTTAACAGTTGCAGTTTTAGCAACTTACTCCAGATCACATCAATGAGAGTGTTTACTTGCTTTGTCAGATCACTTAACTGTTGTATAAGAGACCTAAACAATGCTGGTACATGCTATGACAGAAGGGACATGTTCTTTTAAATGACTTGTAGAATGGGAAGAGTATGGCCTGATCACCAAGCTTTTCAAATTGATCATGGTAATGATCATGAAAGTTAGCTTGCATTTAATCCATGTCTTATTTGACTTCATCTGTCAACCTCTCAGGCTAATAGAACACTGTTTGGGTACCCCAAAAAATACAGTTTTGTTAACTTGTTGTCTTCTGACAGGATCTGGTAAAGAGACTGGAACTTCTAATACACCTGGGGTGGAGATCTAAAGGATTTTTTTCTGATCTGAATCTGTATCTACTCATCTCTGTTGTCTCAGTATCAGTCATATTTTATTGAGTCTTATCGGTTTGATAGTGTTGTGTCTTATGTAGACAAGAAACACAAAAATAATATTTAATTTAGGAAACTTTAATATATGGCCAGAGCCAGCATTGTAACATGCACACACATGCTCAGCATTCTCGCTACTCTTGTATCCTCTTACGTCACAATTAACTACAACTAGGAAACTTGAGTGTCATCTAGTGGTGCAAACTGGTCATGTTTAGCAACGTTTAAGTAGACTTTTTTTTCTTATTTTCTACAGTTTTACAGTTTCTTTAGTGTGTATGTTTATAAAATATTATAAAATATTTTTTTCTACTTAGTGTTAAAAAATAAAAGTAGATTTTTCACTTGTTGATAGGATGATACATTTTATTTTAATTTATTTCTGCATCTTGTGACTCTGTCGTATTTTTGTTCATATATTGATGAGCAGCTTTGGGATGTCATCGTTTGATTTGCTTGTACGGCCTTTCTACTTTCTTTATTAGCTTGAATTATTGCCAAACTGTAGCCTTATGTTGTATTAGAGCAAAGTCACTTCAGTACCACGGACAGCGGCAATGGCGTTGTATATTTATTCTCATACATATTTGTTGTAATACACTAAAGACATGATTTTTTCTGTTTTGTAATGACTATCTACACTATGAACGTTGAGTAAGGTATGAAGATGGTGATACGTTTAGTTCACTTGTTTTATAGAGTAACATCTCATTGCTTCATCACTATTACAACACATGGTGGCACTGCAGACCACAACTTTGAGAGTCATCTGAGCTCCTCCTTTACAGCAACAGAATATGCGTTGAAAGGGTGCAAATAACCAAGGCTTAAAGTAGCTTCTGCGTCGTGATTTCGGATTGTATCGAGAGAGGTTTATTTAGTTTTAATCGCTTTAAATAGCAGGACATTTTCTTGCACGATCATGGATGTCACAGAATATTATGGCTTCTGGATCGTTTTATTTCTGTTATGGAAATCTTCGCTTGGCCAGATTGTCTATTCCATCTCCGAGGAGGTGAATAAAGGAACCGTGATCGGGAATATTGCAAAAGACCTCAAGATCAGCGCTCAGGAACTAGAATCACGCATGTTTCAGATTATGCCTGGATCAAATGCAAAGTATTTTGATGTAAATGTGAAAACGGGGTCGCTGTTTGTCAAGGACAGGATTGATCGTGAGGAGTTGTGTGGCTCTAATCAGAAATGTACATTGAATTTAGAGGCTCTTGCTCAGAATCCGCACAGACTTTATCGGCTTGAAATTATAATTGTGGATGTGAACGACAATGCTCCGTTTTTTTCTGCCAGCATGTATGTTGTCAATGTTACAGAGAATGCAAATGAGGGGGAAAGATTTCCTCTTCCAATTGCAAAAGATTCAGATGTCGGCAGTAATTCTCTAAAAGATTACAAACTCAGTTCAAATGAATATTTTTCTTTAGATGTTCATAGCGGGCAACAGAGTATTTCTGCTGAGTTAGTACTTCAGAAAGCTTTAGACCGAGAGAAACAAGCCGTTATTCACTTAATATTAACCGCTGTTGACGGAGGAAAACCTTCCAAATCTGGAAACTTGAGTATTGTTGTTGACGTCATGGATATAAACGATAATCAGCCTATTTTCAGTAAACCTTTATACAAAGTTAAAGTAAAAGAAAACACACCAATTGGAACCAAAATAATTTCTGTTTCTGCCACTGATTTGGATGAGGGCATCAATAGTGAAATTCAGTATTCATTTCTTGGACATGGAAATACCGATGAACTGAAACTGTTTAGCATTAATTCTAATTTTGGGGAAATTGTTGTTCAAGGACACATTGATTACGAAGAACAGCCTGCAATTGAACTCCGTGTTCAGGCGAGAGATAAAGGCAGTCCTCCAAAAAGTGCACACTGTAAAGTTTTAATAGAAGTCGTGGATGAGAATGACAATGTGCCAGAGATAGTTACGACTCCTCTGTTGGAAAGTGTGAAAGAGGACGCAAAACCGGGAACTGCTGTTGCTTTAGTCACAGTGTCTGATAAAGATGGAGGTAAGAATGGCATTGTTCACTGTGCGCTGAAAGGCTCGTTTCCTTTCAACCTGGAGACGTCATATAACAATCATTATTCTCTAGTGGTAGACGGACCTCTGGACAGAGAGAGTGTTTCTCAGTATAACATCACAATTACAGCTTCAGATGAAGGAACTCCGGCTCTTTCCAGCAGCACTGTTATAACTGTACATATCTCTGATGTTAATGACAATGCCCCACATTTCCCAGCACCCGTTATTAACGCTTTTCTAAGTGAGAATGGTCAAGCTGGAGGACTCGTGACAAAAGTGACAGCTGATGATTCAGACACTGGAGAGAACGCAGAACTTTCATATTCACTGTTAGACAGTTCCAGCTCCAGTGTTCCTGTAACAACACTGATCAATATAAACTCTTTGAGTGGAGAAATATTCAGTTTACAATCGTTTAATCACGAAGAAACAAAAAGATTTCAGTTTGAAGTGATGGCAACAGACTCTGGTGTTCCTCCTCTGAGCAGTAATGTGACTGTAAATGTGTTTATTCTGGATGAGAATGACAACAGTCCAGTTATTTTACCGCCTTATTCTGATCCTGGATCAGTTAATACTGAGAACATTCCCTACTCTGCTGAAGCGGGATACTTTGTAGCCAAGATCAGAGCTGTTGATGCTGACTCTGGATATAACGCTCTTCTGTCTTATCATATAAGTGAACCCAAAGGAACGAATCTCTTCCGCATTGGAAGTAGCACTGGAGAAATAAAGACTAAGAGACGAATGAGTGACAATGACTTAAAAACTCACCCACTTATTATTACAGTGTCTGATAATGGAGAGCCATCACTCTCAGCGACTATGTCCATGGATGTTGTGGTTGTTGAGAGTCTGGATGACATAAAGACATCATTCAGAGAAGTTCCTGTCAAAGAGGAGAGTTTTTCAGATCTGAATGTGTATCTGCTCATCGCTATCGTCTCAGTATCAGTCATCTTTTTACTGAGTCTCGTGGGTTTGATAGCAGCTAAATGCTACAGGACAGACGGCAGTTTCAGCAGGTACAGCGCTCCAGTGATCAGCACCCATCCAGACGGAAGCTGGTCCTTCTCTAAATCTACTCAACAGTATGACGTGTGTTTTAGTTCAGACACAATAAAGAGTGATGTAGTCGTTTTCCCCTCGCCGTTTCCACCAGCAGACGCGGAGTTGATCAGCATTAATAGTGGAGAAGAAACTTTTACGCGCACACAAACTCTTCCCAACTCAGAGAAGGTAAGACATTGTAACTTGCTTGTGTATTGCAATCACTGCTTGACGTGCAAAATTACATTGTTAGAAACGATTAAGTTGAATGTTTGGATTTTTATAAACTCTCATTACAGTTCATTTTCCAGTTTACATGTCTATGGGAATAATATAAAAAAGGAAATATCGTATTATTTAATTTTCTATTTTATTACGCGCATCCTATATAGTATCCTAAATGTACTTAAGATAATACTGGACTGCTTTGACAAATTGGAAATATTATTTAAATTTCTCACTTGTTTTTAAGATGATGCATTTTAGTTTTGCAAATAAGTTCATTATCCCGTGACTCTGGCAATACAGTACTGGAATAATGACCTTATCAAACAAACTGTTTGCAATATATATATATATATATATATATATATATATATTACAAACAGTATATATTACAAACATATATATTACAAACATATATATATATATATATATATATATATATATATAATGGTTTAACTGTGGCCTATTTTGTATTTAGCAAAATAACTTAAGTACCACGGACAGCGGTATTGACGTTGTATATTCCGTCTCAATATTTGTATTTACCGGAATACACAACACAACATTTTTTTCTATTTCGTAATGATTGCGTAGATATGAAGGTTTAGTTTTGAATTTATTAAGACGTAGATACGTTTAGCTTGCTCTTTGTTTTATAGGAAAGTGTATGAAGTAACATCTCATTGTTTCATCACTGTTACAACACATGGTGGCACTGCAGACCACAACTTTGAGAGTCATCTGAGCTCCTCCTTTACAGCAACAGAATATGCGTTGAAAGGGTGCAAATAACCAAGGCTTATAGTAGCTTCTGCGTCGTGATTTCGGATGGTATCGAGAGAGGTTTATTTAGTTGTTTTAATCGCTTTAAATAGCAGGACATTTTCTTGCACGATCATGGATGTCACAGAATATTATGGCTTCTGGATCGTTTTATTTCTGTTATGGAAATCTTCGCTTGGCCAGATTGTCTATTCCATCTCCGAGGAGGTGAATAAAGGAACCGTGATCGGGAATATTGCAAAAGACCTCAAGATCAGCGCCCAGGAACTGGAATCACGCATGTTTCAGATTATGCCTGGATCAAATGCAAAGTATTTTGATGTAAATGTGAAAACGGGGTCGCTGTTTGTCAAAGACAGGATTGATCGTGAGGAGTTGTGTGGCTCTAATCAGAAATGTACTTTGAATTTAGAGGCTCTTGCTCAGAATCCTCACAGACTTTATCGGCTTGAAATTATAATTGTGGACATGAACGACAATGCTCCGTTTTTTATTGACACGACGTATGTTATAAATGTTACAGAGGATGCAAATGCGGGGGAAATATATCCTCTTCCAATCGCAAAAGATTCAGATGTCGGCAGTAATTCTCTAAAAGATTACAAACTCAGTTCAAATGAATATTTTTCTTTAAATGTCCATAGCGGGCAACAGAGTATTTTTGCTGAGTTAGTACTTCAGAAAGCTTTAGACCGAGAGAAACAAGCCGTTATTCACTTAATATTAACCGCTGTTGACGGAGGAAAACCTCCAAAATCTGGAACCTTGAGTATTGTTGTTGACGTCATGGATGTAAACGATAATAAGCCTATTTTCACCAAACATTTATACAAAGTAAAAGTGAAAGAAAACACACCAATTGGAACCAAAATAATTTCTGTTTCTGCCAGTGATTTGGATGAGGGCATCAATAGTGAAATTCAATATTCATTTCTTGGACATGGAAACACCGATGAACTGAAACTGTTTAGCATTAATTCTAACTCTGGGGAAATTGTTGTTCAAGGACACATTGATTACGAAGAACAGCCTGCAATTGAGCTCCGTGTTCAGGCAAAAGACAAAGGCAGTCCTCCAAAAATTGCACACTGCAAAGTTTTAATAGAAGTCGTGGATGAGAATGACAATGTGCCACAGATAGTTACGACTCCTCTGTTGGAAAGTGTGAAAGAGGACGCAAAACCGGGAACTGCTGTTGCTTTAGTCACAGTGTCTGATAAAGATGGAGGTAAGAATGGCATTGTTCACTGTGCGCTGAAAGGCTCGTTTCCTTTCAAACTGGAGACGTCATATAACAATCATTATTCTCTAGTGGTAGACGGACCTCTGGACAGAGAGAGTGTTTCTCAGTATAACATCACAATTACAGCTTCAGATGAAGGAACTCCGGCTCTTTCCAGCAGCACTGTTATAACTGTACATATCTCTGATGTTAATGACAATGCCCCACATTTCCCAGCACCCGTTATTAACGCTTTTCTAAGTGAGAATGGTCAAGCTGGAGGACTCGTGACAAAAGTGACAGCTGATGATTCAGACACTGGAGAGAACGCAGAACTTTCATATTCACTGTTAGACAGTTCCAGCTCCAGTGTTCCTGTAACAACACTGATCAATATAAACTCTCTGAGTGGAGAAATATTCAGTTTACAATCATTTAATCACGAAGAAACAAAAAGATTTCAGTTTGAAGTGATGGCAACAGACTCTGGTGTTCCTCCTCTGAGCAGTAATGTGACTGTAAATGTGTTTATTCTGGATGAGAATGACAACAGTCCAGTTATTTTACCGCCTTATTCTGATCCTGGATCAGTTAATACTGAGAACATTCCCTACTCTGCTGAAGCGGGATACTTTGTAGCCAAGATCAGAGCTGTTGATGCTGACTCTGGATATAACGCTCTTCTGTCTTATCATATAAGTGAACCCAAAGGAACGAATCTCTTCCGCATTGGAAGCAGCACTGGAGAAATAAAGACTAAGAGACGAATGAGTGACAATGACTTAAAAACTCACCCACTTATTATTACAGTGTCTGATAATGGAGAGCCATCCCTCTCAGCGACTATGTCCATGGATGTTGCGGTTGTTGAGAGTCTGGATGACATAAAGACATCATTCAGAGAAGTTCCTGTTAAAGAGGAGAGTTTTTCAGATCTGAATGTGTATCTGCTCATCGCTATCGTCTCAGTATCAGTCATCTTTTTACTGAGTCTCGTGGGTTTGATAGCAGCTAAATGCTACAGGACAGACGGCAGTTTCAGCAGGTACAGCGCTCCAGTGATCAGCACCCATCCAGACGGAAGCTGGTCCTTCTCTAAATCTACTCAACAGTATGACGTGTGTTTTAGTTCAGACACAATAAAGAGTGATGTAGTCGTTTTCCCCTCGCCGTTTCCACCAGCAGACGCGGAGTTGATCAGCATTAATAGTGGAGAAGACACTTTTACGCGCACACAAACTCTTCCTAACTCAGAGAAGGTAAGACACTGGTGATTTCTCCTTACATACTATTATTTATTAAAAAAAAAAAAAAAAATCAATTTTGAAGAAATTGTTTAGTTCTCATTACATTTGTTCTGGAATTTTAATTATGTGTCCATTACTCTATCAATGTAAAGCCGCTTGGGAAAATATGCGCACACATACACTTTCTTCCTTTGGAAAGAAAAGATACTTATAGCTATATTATAGCTATATCTCTACTTATTTGTGGTGAAAGCTCATTGTTGACTTTGTATTACCTATGAAGATATTTCAACATTCAGAGCCACTTGTTTAACAGTTTCTGGAATCCTGATAATCCACGTTGCATTTTGCTACTGCATATTTAAATATTATCATGTGCTAACCTTTTGCCAACAATGATGGAGGACTGTTTTATTATTTATTTCCATTTTCCATTAATCATGTACAAAAAGCGCCTTTAACTTTCATTAAAAATTAAGCATTTTTTTTTCTATTTCAGCAAATAGAGAAAATGATAACAATTGATATATATATATATATATATATATATATATATATATATATATATATATTAATTGTATAGTTTTCAACCTAAATTTAGGACTTATTCACAAAACCTTTGCAAAAACCTATTCACAATGATGGTGATGGTGATGGTTATCATTTCGTGTTTGTCTTTTCAAAGTATCAGATTTCCTAAAGCAGAATTTCAGAACTGGACAGCGACAACTGCGCTTATTGAGTGTCACATCCCTTTTATAACTGCCATTTTTTTGTCATCACAGTTTATTTTGTCAATGATTTAAACACGAACCTACTAAGTTAAGTCTTTCCTCTTTACAAATGTGCATTTATTTGTGTAAAACATCTTCACTAGATTATGTGATGGTTATTAATTGTGGAATTGAAATGGGTATTTATTGTGGAATGTGATTAAACAGTTCATCTGATATTTAAGATAATATAATCCCACAAATCCTTCCTTTCCTCTCTGTTGTATTTTGTCGTGGAAGTGAGTTTTAAAAATCAAAATCACACATTACAGAGCTTTTATTTCCTTAAATTTGAAGCTATTCCTTGAGAAACTTTAATAATGCACTGCGATTCCATTAGAAACCACCTGGAGTCGCTGTTAACCGTGAAAATTTAGAGCACCATAAATACTCTTGTATTTGTATATCTCCTCCTTCCAAAGCACCATTCTCAAACCACCTCATATCAGCATTGTCGTCTGCGGTTGTGTAGTGAGCCACAATTCAGCTGGTCTCATTTGCTTTTCTTAAATATTAGTTTGTTTCTTTTAGATTTTGAATTGTGGTTTTGTGCAGAGATGAATCTATATGTTGGATCCATATGGACTGCGATTCTGCTGTCTTATTGTTGGACTTTATCCTCCGGTCAGATTGCCTATTCAGTCTCAGAGGAAGTGAATGTGGGAACCATTGTCGGCAATTTAGCAAAAGATCTTCACATCAATGTGCTGGAACTGGAACCTCGTGTGTTTCAGATTGTATATGGAACCAACAAAAGGTATTTTGGGGTGAATGTAAAGACTGGGACTCTGTTTGTGAATAATCGAATTGATCGAGAATCGCTTTGCTTTGCTGATGAGAAATGCACGATGCTTTTAGAAGCGATGGCTCATAATCCACTGAGCCTATATAGAATAGAAATAAATATAATTGACATCAACGATAATGCGCCATCGTTTCCGATTAGCAGTCAGGTACTGAACATAACAGAAGTCTCCTCTCTTGGAGAGAAATTTTCTCTTCCTTTGGCTGAAGATCCGGATTCAGGAAACAATGCGGTTAAATCCTACAAGCTTAGTCCCAACGAACACTTTTCTCTGGATGTGCAGAACGTAGAACAGAGTGTTACTGTCGAACTGGTGCTGATTAAAGCTTTAGATCGAGAAAAACAGCCTGTCGTTCATCTAACACTGACTGCTGTTGATGGAGGGAAACCTGCGATGTCTGGAACATTAGATATTATTGTCAATGCTTTGGATGTCAACGACAACTCTCCAGTTTTTAGCAAATCTCTTTACAAAGTGAAAGTGAACGAAAATATTGCTCTGGGGTCCCAAATCATCTCCCTTTCCGCCTCTGATTTAGATGAGGGAATAAATAGTGATATAACATTTTCTATTGTCAAGCAAGGCAGTAGCAAAGCGTCAGATCTGTTTTCAATTGATCCAGATAGCGGTCTTATAACAGTTAAAGGTAATATTGATTATGAAGAAAATGCTGCTGTTGAGTTGAGGGTGGAGGCTAAAGATAAAGGCCAGCCTCCTAAGAGTTCACAGTGTAAGGTGTTAGTTGAAGTAGTTGATGTCAATGACAATCCGCCCGAGCTGCTGGTGACTTCTTTGGCCAGTACTATTAAAGAGGACTCAAAAGTCGGAACAGCCGTGGCTCTTATTACAGTCTCTGATAAAGACGGAGGTAGAAATGGAATAGTGCATTGCAGTATTGTAGGTCAGGTGCCCTTTAAGATCGAGTCCTCTTATAAAAACTACTACTCTTTAGTTGTAGATGGAGCACTGGACAGAGAAGAAATTGCCCATTTTAATATCACAATAATAGCTTCAGATGAAGGGACCCCTTCACTCTCTAGTACCAGTGTTATCACAGTTCATATATCTGATGTGAATGACAATGCGCCACGCTTCCCAGAAGCTGTGATGAACGTGTTTTTAAAGGAAAACAGCCCAGCAGGTGCCATTATAACGACAGTGACCGCGCACGATCCAGATATCAACACGAACGCTCATATTTCCTATACTTTAATTAGCAGAGACAAAACTGTGATTCCATTGATATCTATGATTGACATAAATAGTGAGAGTGGAGACGTATACAGTAAACAATCATTTAACTACGAAGAGCTTAAATCATTTCAGTTTGAAATTCAGGCGACAGATTCGGGTCTTCCATCACTAAGCAGCAGCTTGACAGTAAATGTGTTTATAACTGATGAGAATGACAACAGTCCGGTTATTTTACCGCCTTATTCTGACCCTGGATCAGTTAATACTGAGAACATTCCCTACTCTGCTGAAGCGGGATACTTTGTAGCCAAGATCAGAGCTGTTGATGCTGACTCTGGATATAACGCTCTTCTGTCTTATCATATAAGTGAACCCAAAGGAACGAATCTCTTCCGCATTGGAAGCAGCACTGGAGAAATAAAGACTAAGAGACGAATGAGTGACAATGACTTAAAAACTCACCCACTTATTATTACAGTGTCTGATAATGGAGAGCCATCACTCTCAGCGACTATGTCCATGGATGTTGTGGTTGTTGAGAGTCTGGATGACATAAAGACATCATTCAGAGAAGTTCCTGTTAAAGAGGAGAGTTTTTCCGATCTGAATGTGTATCTGCTCATCGCTATCGTCTCAGTATCAGTCATCTTTTTACTGAGTCTCGTGGGTTTGATAGCAGCTAAATGCTACAGGACAGACGGCAGTTTCAGCAGGTACAGCGCTCCAGTGATCAGCACCCATCCAGACGGAAGCTGGTCCTTCTCTAAATCTACTCAACAGTATGACGTGTGTTTTAGTTCAGACACAATAAAGAGTGATGTAGTCGTTTTTCCCTCGCCGTTTCCACCAGCAGACGCGGAGTTGATCAGCATTAATAGTGGAGAAGACACTTTTACGCGCACACAAACTCTTCCCAACTCAGAGAAGGTAAGACATTGCAACTTGCTTGTGTATTGCAATCACTGTTTTACTTGCACAATTACATTTTTAGAAACGATTAAGTTGAATGTTTGGATTTTATGAACTCTCAATACAGTTCATTTTCACTATGGGAATAATATAAAAAAGGAAATATCGTATTATTTCATTTTCTATTTTATTACGCGCATCCTATATAGTATCCTAAATGTACTTAAGATAATACATATACTGGACTGCTTTGACAAATTGGAAATAATATTTAAATGTCTCACTTGTTGTTAAGTTAAGATACATTTTAGTTTTGCAAATTAGTTCATTATCTCGTGACTCTGGCAATACAGTACTGGAATAATGACCTTATCAAACAAACTGTTTGTATTGTTTTTATTTTAGGTTTAAATGTATGTATTTTAAAGGGAAAAATAACTTCAGTACCACGGACAGCGGCAATTACGTATATTCCTTCTCAATATTTGCATTTACCTGAATACACAACACAACATTTTTTTTTCTATTTTGTAATGATTGCGTAGATATGAAGGTTTAAATTTGAATTGCAGATACGTTTAGTTCACTCTTTGTTTTATAACAACATCTATTAAGTAATATTTCAGTTTCATCACTGTTACAACACATGGTGGCACTGCAGACCACAACTTTGAGAGTCATCTGAGCTCCTCCTTTACAGCAACAGAATATGCGTTGAAAGGGTGCAAATAACCAAGGCTTATAGTAGCTTCTGCGTCGTGATTTCGGATTGTATCGAGAGAGGTCTGTTTAGTTGTTTTAATCGTTTTTATATTAAAAAAAAATCGCAAGACATTGACTGCACAATCATGGATGTCACCGAATATTTTGGCTTCTGGATCATTTTATTTCTGTCTTTATGGAAATCTTCGCTTGGCCAGATTGTCTATTCCGTCTCCGAGGAGGTGAATAAAGGAACCGTGATCGGGAATATTGCAAAAGACCTCAAGATCAGCGCTCAGGAACTAGAATCACGCATGTTTCAGATTATGCCTGGATCAAATGCAAAGTATTTTGATGTTAATGTGAAAACGGGGTCGCTGTTTGTCAAAGACAGGATTGATCGTGAGGAGTTGTGTGGCTCTAATCAGAAATGTACATTGAATTTAGAGGCTCTTGCTCAGAATCCGCACAGACTTTATCGGCTTGAAATTATGATTATGGATGTGAATGACAATGCTCCGTTTTTTCCCGACAGCATGTATGTTGTCAATGTTACAGAGTTTACAAATGAGGGGGAAAGATTTCCTCTTCCGATAGCAAAAGATTCAGATGTCGGCAGTAATTCTCTAAAAGATTACAAACTCAGTTCAAATGAATATTTTTCTTTAGATGTTCATAGCGGCCAAAAGAGTATTTCTGCTGAGTTAGTACTTCAGAAAGCTTTAGACCGAGAGAAACAAGCCGTTATTCACTTAATATTAACCGCTGTTGACGGAGGAAAACCTCCCAAATCTGGAACCTTGAGTATTGTTGTTGACGTCATGGATATAAACGATAATCAGCCTATTTTCAGTAAACCTTTATATAAAGTTAAAGTAAAAGAAAACACACCAATTGGAACCAAAATAATTTCTGTTTCTGCCAGTGATTTGGATGAGGGCATCAATAGTGAAATTCAATATTCATTTCATGGAAATACCGATGAACTGAATCTGTTTAGCATTAATTCTAACTCTGGGGAAATTGTTGTTCAAGGACACATTGATTACGAAGAAGATTCTGCAATTGAACTCCGTGTTCAGGCGAGAGATAAAGGCAGCCCTCCAAAAAGTGCACACTGTAAAGTTTTAATAGAAGTTATGGATGAAAATGATAATGCACCAGATATAGTTACGACTCCTCTGTTGGAAAGTGTGAAAGAGGACGCAAAACCGGGAACTGCTGTTGCTTTAGTCACAGTGTCTGATAAAGATGGAGGTAAGAATGGCATTGTTCACTGTGCGCTGAAAGGCTCGTTTCCTTTCAACCTGGAGACGTCATATAACAATCATTATTCTCTAGTGGTAGACGGACCTCTGGACAGAGAGAGTGTTTCTCAGTATAACATCACAATTACAGCTTCAGATGAAGGAACTCCGGCTCTTTCCAGCAGCACTGTTATAACTGTACATATCTCTGATGTTAATGACAATGCCCCACATTTCCCAGCACCCGTTATTAACGCTTTTCTAAGTGAGAATGGTCAAGCTGGAGGACTCGTGACAAAAGTGACAGCTGATGATTCAGACACTGGTGAGAACGCAGAACTTTCATATTCACTGTTAGACAGTTCCAGCTCCAGTGTTCCTGTAACAACACTGATTAATATAAACTCTTTGAGTGGAGAAATATTCAGCTTACAATCATTTAATCACGAAGAAACAAAAAGATTTCAGTTTGAAGTGATGGCAACAGACTCTGGTGTTCCTCCTCTGAGCAGTAATGTGACTGTAAATGTGTTTATTCTGGATGAGAATGACAACAGTCCGGTTATTTTACCACCTTATTCTGACCCTGGATCAGTTAATACTGAGAACATTCCCTACTCTGCTGAAGCGGGATACTTTGTAGCCAAGATCAGAGCTGTTGATGCTGACTCTGGATATAACGCTCTTCTGTCTTATCATATAAGTGAACCCAAAGGAACGAATCTCTTCCGCATTGGAAGTAGCACTGGAGAAATAAAGACTAAGAGACGAATGAGTGACAATGACTTAAAAACTCACCCACTTATTATTACAGTGTCTGATAATGGAGAGCCATCACTCTCAGCGACTATGTCCATGGATGTTGTGGTTGTTGAGAGTCTGGATGACATAAAGACATCATTCAGAGAAGTTCCTGTTAAAGAGGAGAGTTTTTCAGATCTGAATGTGTATCTGCTCATCGCTATCGTCTCAGTATCAGTCATCTTTTTACTGAGTCTCGTGGGTTTGATAGCAGCTAAATGCTACAGGACAGACGGCAGTTTCAGCAGGTACAGCGCTCCAGTGATCAGCACCCATCCAGACGGAAGCTGGTCCTTCTCTAAATCTACTCAACAGTATGACGTGTGTTTTAGTTCAGACACAATAAAGAGTGATGTAGTCGTTTTCCCCTCGACGTTTTCACCAGCAGACGCGGAGCTGATCAGCATTAATAGTGGAGAAGACACTTTTACGCGCACACAAACTCTTCCTACCACTGGAAAGGTAAGAAGATGATTGAAAATTAGTGTTTTAATATTTACATCTTAATTATTGTTCTGCAATTATTTCTTATGGTTGTCGCAAATGTTGGTTTGGGTTTCACAACGTGGTTGTTTCACTTGATTTTAAAGTTGTTGTGATAAATTATGAATACATTTAATCTGCAGTTTTACCAACATACTATGAATAATCTTGTCATGCATGCGGATGTTTTTTTTTTATTATTATTTTTTTCGTTTTCAAGTATCAAAACAGTTAGAGCATATTTAAAAAAACAAATGATCGATACAGTTTACAAAACAGAAAATCAACGTCAAGCAATTGTGACAAAGTTAAACAGACAGGAAATGTGAAATTCAAATGCGAAATAGAAACGAAATAATAATAATCATAACAATAATAAAGCTAATAATTCCAATCCTAAATACCGATTGGTCAATTCAGCATTCCAACCATTTTATTTGTCATGATATAGTAACTGCTTTGACCTCTTCAATATGTCTCTGCTATGCAACAAAAATAATGATACTCTTGGGGAGCTGCACAGTGTTCTCTCATTGTTAGCCAGCTTATTTTTTCCCCAATTTGCTTGCAGTCTTATTAGCTAATTAGGAGCATTAACAAGTGAATTATATAATAAGTAATCTGTCACTAATATATATTTTGCGGTGATTTTTATTGTTGAATTACTTTGAAAATCACTATCTTTGTTGGATCTCCAAGCATTTTGTTGTCCCTTCAGCTGTTTTGGTTATATATTAGTCCTGTTATGGCACACGGTGTCGCTGCAGACCGTCAGTTAAAGGTTTAAAGGATTTATTCTGAAGCCTCTCTTAGAATCTTAGTGTTATAGTGTATCTGTCGTTGAGACATGATGTTGGTTTCTGTTCCGTCTCGTGTTGTCTGAATGCTAAGAAGATTCTCGTGCGTTTATTTTTTGTTTTTACTGTCATTACCCCATTGTGAATCACCATCATGGCATTTACGGGATATTTCGAGTGTGGATTTATAATTTTCATTTCTTTGCTGGATTCTGCGTTTGCTCAGATCGTCTATTCCGTACCGGAAGAGGTAAATAAGGGAACAGTTGTTGGCAATATAGCGAAAGACCTGAACATAAATGTTCACGACCTGGAATCTCGCATGTTTGAGATCGTGACTGGATCAAATAAGAAGTATTTTGATGTAAATCTGAAAACTGGCGTGTTGTTTGTTAATGAAAGGATTGACCGTGAGGAGATATGTATGTCGAACCAGAAATGCTCTTTGAATATAGAGGCCCTCGCTAAAAATCCTCATCATCTTTACAGGGTGGAGATTAAGATCTTGGATATCAACGACAATGCGCCACATTTTCCTGTTAAAGTATTTACTGTGAATATTACAGAAAACGCGAGCCCTGGAGAGAGATTTCCTCTCCCTGTGTCCGAGGACTCTGATGTTGGCAGTAATTCACTGAAAGAGTACAAACTGAGTCCGAATGAACATTTCAGTCTCGATACACAGAGTGAAGACCAGAGTGTGTCTGCAGAGTTAGTGCTGAGCAAGGCTTTAGATCGAGAGAAGCAAGCGACTATTCAGTTAGTTCTCACCGGGACAGATGGAGGAAAACCACCAAAATCAGGAACTTTAAATATTATTATAAACGTCATGGATGTTAATGATAATAACCCAGTGTTCAGTCAACCTCTTTACAAAGTCAAACTAAAAGAAAATGTTGCTGCTGGTACTAAAGTTATCTCTGTCTTCGCCACTGATTCGGATGAAGGAATAAACCGTGAAATTGTGTACTCTTTTGTTGGTCATGGAAAAAAGAAAGATCTATTTACCATAATCCCAGAGACAGGAGATATTGTTGTAAAAGGGCAAATTGATTACGAGGAAAATCCTGCTATTGAGTTACGAGTTCAGGCAAGAGATAAAGGCAGCCCACCAAGGAGCACACAATGTAAAGTTTTAATAGAAGTTATGGATGAAAATGACAATGTACCAGAGATAACAGTGACTCCTCTTTTGGAAAATGTGAAAGAAGACACAAAGTCAGGAACTGCAGTTGCTTTAGTCACAGTGTCTGATAAAGATGGAGGTAAGAATGGCATTGTTCACTGTGCGCTGAAAGGCTCGTTTCCTTTCAAACTGGAGACGTCATATAACAATCATTATTCTCTAGTGGTAGACGGACCTCTGGACAGAGAGAGTGTTTCTCAGTATAACATCACAATTACAGCTTCAGATGAAGGAACTCCGGCTCTTTCCAGCAGCACTGTTATAACTGTACATATCTCTGATGTTAATGACAATGCCCCACATTTCCCAGCACCCGTTATTAACGCTTTTCTAAGTGAGAATGGTCAAGCTGGAGGACTCGTGACAAAAGTGACAGCTGATGATTCAGACACTGGTGAGAACGCAGAACTTTCATATTCACTGTTAGACAGTTCCAGCTCCAGTGTTCCTGTAACAACACTGATTAATATAAACTCTTTGAGTGGAGAAATATTCAGCTTACAATCATTTAATCACGAAGAAACAAAAAGATTTCAGTTTGAAGTGATGGCAACAGACTCTGGTGTTCCTCCTCTGAGCAGTAATGTGACTGTAAATGTGTTTATTCTGGATGAGAATGACAACAGTCCAGTTATTTTACCACCTTATTCTGACCCTGGATCAGTTAATACTGAGAACATTCCCTACTCTGCTGAAGCGGGATACTTTGTAGCCAAGATCAGAGCTGTTGATGCTGACTCTGGATATAACGCTCTTCTGTCTTATCATATAAGTGAACCCAAAGGAACGAATCTCTTCCGCATTGGAAGCAGCACTGGAGAAATAAAGACTAAGAGACGAATGAGTGACAATGACTTAAAAACTCACCCACTTATTATTACAGTGTCTGATAATGGAGAGCCATCACTCTCAGCGACTATGTCCATGGATGTTGTGGTTGTTGAGAGTCTGGATGACATAAAGACATCATTCAGAGAAGTTCCTGTTAAAGAGGAGAGTTTTTCAGATCTGAATGTGTATCTGCTCATCGCTATCGTCTCAGTATCAGTCATCTTTTTACTGAGTCTCGTGGGTTTGATAGCAGCTAAATGCTACAGGACAGACGGCAGTTTCAGCAGGTACAGCGCTCCAGTGATCAGCACCCATCCAGACGGAAGCTGGTCCTTCTCTAAATCTACACAACAGTATGACGTGTGTTTTAGTTCAGACACAATAAAGAGTGATGTAGTCGTTTTCCCCTCGCCGTTTCCACCAGCAGACGCGGAGTTGATCAGCATTAATAGTGGAGAAGACACTTTTACGCGCACCCAAACTCTTCCTAACTCAGAGAAGGTAAGACATTGCAACTTGTTTGTGCATTGCAATCACTGCTTGACTTGTAAAATTATTATTATTATATTTTTTTAGAAACGATAAGTTGAAAGTTTTGATTTTATAAACTATCTTTACAGTTTATATTCCAGTTTAGACGTCTATGAAAATAATAATAAAAAAGTAAATATCGTGTTTTTTTTTTTTATTTTATATATATATATATATATGTGGTGTTACGAGGATGGGATGGCCGTGTTGAGGCCACGCCCTCCAATACAGGGCTACAATGAATCACGACTACGCCACCCCAGCATTAATCCAGCTGGGGAAATACCCATAAAAAGGGCACACAAGTTCGTTTCTCCCTCCCACAATTACAAGACACCAAGACGTGAATACGTACAGAAAAATAGAATTCTTTATTTGATGGTCATATATAATTTAAAAGACTACTAGAGTCCGTAAAACAATGGTACTGGATGGCAAGACCACTAGTTTGTATATGAGCATTGAAGTTCAGTCAATAACCGGACATGTAGATTCTCGTGACGGAGCTGGGCAGGCTGAGCAGCAGTAGGCTCGAATCAGCCCGCAAAGAGTACACCGTGCCCAAAACTTCCAAAGCACACACACACTGGTGAAATCCACTACAAGAAAACCTATACCACACATTTAAGGAGGATTGCTGTACACCAGGCACCGGATGGCTAGCCTGCCCTAGCCTGCCCGCCTGCATATACACAATACAATGGACCTACCGCGCCGAAGAGCAGCAGTCATTCACAGCACGCCGTGTTATACGTGCGATCGGATCTCTTTTCTACACTGGAACTACAGCAGCAATGCAGAGGGAGAAAAACCCTCAAGCAGTACGCTCCATACCTCCACACAGACATCAGCTGCGTGGAAAAGTCAGCTCACAGAGCAAGCGGGCACCAGCAACCATGACACCCAGAAAAACGAAAGGATGACGCCATGTCCTACCACTCTGGGAATGCCCTTTATATAGTCCAAATAAGGCCCGCTACATAATCATGGGGCGGAGTCATGCTTAAAGGGGCACTTCACCACATATATATATATATATATATATATATATATATATATATATATATATATTTAGTTTTTTATATTACACGTATAACCCGATACTCAAGATAATACGTAACATACTGGACAGCTTAGTCAATTTTGAAATATTATTTAAATTTCTCACTTGTTGTTAAGATGATGCATTTTAGTTTTTCAAATTAGTTAATTATCTCGTGACTTTGGAAATACAGTGCTGGAATAATGACCTTATCAAACAAACTGCTGATTGTATTTTTTTATTTTTATTTTTTATTTATGGTTTAACTGTGGCCTATTTTGTATTTAAAAAGCTAAATAGATTCAGTAGCACGGACAGCGGCAATGACGTTATTCCTTCTCGATATTTGTATTTGCTGTTATACAAAACTTTTTCTGTTTCGTAATGATTGAGTTGATATGATGATTTCGATTTGAATTTATGAAGGTATGTTTTCGTTTAGTTCACTCTTTGTTTATAGAAACCTGTATGAAGTAACATCTCATTGTTTCATCACTGTTACAACACATGGTGGCACTGCAGACCACAACTTTGAGAGTCATCTGAGCTCCTCCTTTACAGCAACAGAATATGCGTTGAAAGGGTGCAAATAACCAAGGCTTATAGTAGCTTTTGCGTCGTGATTTCGGATTGTATCGAGAGAGGTTTATTTAGTTGTTTTAATCGCTTTAAATAGCAGGACATTTTCTTGCACGATCATGGATGTCACAGAATATTATGGCTTCTGGATCGTTTTATTTCTGTTATGGAAATCTTCGCTTGGCCAGATTGTCTATTCCGTCTCCGAGGAGGTGAATAAAGGAACCGTGATCGGGAATATTGCAAAAGACCTCAAGATCAGCGCTCAGGAACTAGAATCACGCATGTTTCAGATTATGCCTGGATCAAATGCAAAGTATTTTGATGTAAATGTGAAAACGGGGTCGCTGTTTGTCAAGGACAGGATTGATCGTGAGGAGTTGTGTGGCTCTAATCAGAAATGTACATTGAATTTAGAGGCTCTTGCTCAGAATCCTCACAGACTTTATCGGCTTGAAATTATAATTGTGGATGTGAACGACAATGCTCTGTTTTTTATTGACAGCATGCATGTTGTCAATGTTACAGAGAATGCAAATGAGGGGGACAGATTTCCTCTTCCAAATGCTAAAGATTCAGATGTCGGCAGTAATTCTCTGAAAGATTACAAACTCAGTTCAAATGAATATTTTTCTTTAGATGTTCATAGCGGGCAAAAGAGTATTTCTGCTGAGTTAGTACTTCAGAAAGCTTTAGACCGAGAGAAACAAGCCGTTATTCACTTAATATTAACCGCTGTTGACGGAGGAAAACCTCCAAAATCTGGAACCTTGAGTATTGTTGTTGACGTCATGGATATAAACGATAATAAGCCTATTTTCAGTAAACCTTTATATAAAGTTAAAGTGAAAGAAAACACACCAATTGGAACCAAAATAATTTCTGTTTCTGCCAGTGATTTGGATGAGGGCATCAATAGTGAAATTCAATATTCATTTCATGGAAATACCGATGAACTGAAACTGTTTAGCATTAATTCTAACTCTGGGGAAATTGTTGTTCAAGGACACATTGATTACGAAGAAGATTCTGCAATTGAGCTCCGTGTTCAGGCGAGAGATAAAGGCAGTCCTCCAAAAAGTGCACACTGTAAAGTTTTAATAGAAGTCGTGGATGAGAATGACAATGTGCCACAGATAGTTACGACTCCTCTGTTGGAAAGTGTGAAAGAGGACGCAAAACCGGGAACTGCTGTTGCTTTAGTCACAGTGTCTGATAAAGATGGAGGTAAGAATGGCATTGTTCACTGTGCGCTGAAAGGCTCGTTTCCTTTCAAACTGGAGACGTCATATAACAATCATTATTCTCTAGTGGTAGACGGACCTCTGGACAGAGAGAGTGTTTCTCAGTATAACATCACAATTACAGCTTCAGATGAAGGAACTCCGGCTCTTTCCAGCAGCACTGTTATAACTGTACATATCTCTGATGTTAATGACAATGCCCCACATTTCCCAGCACCCGTTATTAACGCTTTTCTAAGTGAGAATGGTCAAGCTGGAGGACTCGTGACAAAAGTGACAGCTGATGATTCAGACACTGGTGAGAACGCAGAACTTTCATATTCACTGTTAGACAGTTCCAGCTCCAGTGTTCCTGTAACAACACTGATCAATATAAACTCTCTGAGTGGAGAAATATTCGGTTTGCAATCATTTAATCACGAAGAAACAAAAAGATTTCAGTTTGAAGTGATGGCAACAGACTCTGGTGTTCCTCCTCTGAGCAGTAATGTGACTGTAAATGTGTTTATTCTGGATGAGAGTGACAACAGTCCAGTTATTTTAGCGCCTTATTCTGATCCTGGATCAGTTAATACTGAGAACATTCCCTACTCTGCTGAAGCGGGATACTTTGTAGCCAAGATCAGAGCTGTTGCTGACTCTGGATATAACGCTCTTCTGTCTTATCATATAAGTGAACCCAAAGGAACGAATCTCTTCCGCATTGGAAGCAGCACTGGAGAAATAAAGACTAAGAGACGAATGAGTGACAATGACTTAAAAACTCACCCACTTATTATTACAGTGTCTGATAATGGAGAGCCATCACTCTCAGCGACTATGTCCATGGATGTTGTGGTTGTTGAGAGTCTGGATGACATAAAGACATCATTCAGAGAAGTTCCTGTTAAAGAGGAGAGTTTTTCAGATCTGAATGTGTATCTGCTCATCGCTATCGTCTCAGTATCAGTCATCTTTTTACTGAGTCTCGTGGGTTTGATAGCAGCTAAATGCTACAGGACAGACGGCAGTTTCAGCAGGTACAGCGCTCCAGTGATCAGCACCCATCCAGACGGAAGCTGGTCCTTCTCTAAATCTACTCAACAGTATGACGTGTGTTTTAGTTCAGACACAATAAAGAGTGATGTAGTCGTTTTCCCCTCGCCGTTTCCACCAGCAGACGCGGAGTTGATCAGCATTAATAGTGGAGAAGACACTTTTACGCGCACCCAAACTCTTCCTACCACTGGAAAGGTAAGCTAGGCTACTGTTTATCTGTAAATATAATTTCACTGCAATTAAATTACACGCTACAATTTGTGTGAAACGCTTCAGAGACACACTGCTCCTTATTTTGGTAATGAAGTAGCTTAAAAATCTTAAAAAGTGAACAAAAATGCCATCCAGATATTTGTATCTGAAAACTAAAAACGTAAATTGATGCGTAAATTGATCTCGTGGGTTTGATAGCATCTAAATGCTACAGGACAGACGACAGTTTCAGCAAGTTCTTTAGTCCCCCTAAATTTCCGCCCTGCCCCCCTAAAAACTTACGATTAACTCCGTAATCTCTACACTAATTCGTTATCGCCTCAGTCCCCTTTAAAACACAAATGAAACCGGCGTCAGGCTTCGGCTCATCCCCGTATTTTAGTCAGCGTTATTCGTGTTCTTCAATCTTCATCGGCGCACCGCGTGCCGCGTCAGAAGCAGAAGACAACGTGTTTGCTTTTATTAATAGATTATGATATCTGCATCTGTGTAGTTTTTTTTGTCATAAACTGAGTTTACATATGATGCGGGAGCAAATCAAGTAAAATCTGGGCTTTAAAAAAAGAAAAAAAGAAAGAAAATGAAATTCATTTAATCTAAATGGCATGAGACTTTGTGACTTTTCTATACTTTATAATTCAGTGAAATAAAATTGCTAAAATTTGTTATGAATTTTAGCTGGTTATTTAAAATGATTAGAAATGAATTCAATATTCAGGGATTGATAGAACATTCTGTATTGTTCATTCCTACCCAAGTGTCAACAATTTATTACTAATATTTTATTTTTATTTTTTATTTTCTAAATCATATCATCATTGGAGGCTCAGAGACCCCCCCCCCCCATTTTGAAATCCTAGAATCGCCCCTGACTAATTGCTGTCAACTTGAACCTTTACAGACGTGCGACTCACGTCACTGGAAAGGAGTTCACGCGCAGTTTGTTATGTTTAGTAATTACATCAACTGTACTAACGGCATTAATACCATTTAACAATACATTAATTGACATTTTGAAATATGTATGTACTTGTGTGTTTTTGTATTTTGTGGCCGACTGGTTTAATATCGCATCCAACTGGTGTTAGTGAGTTGCGACTGCATCGATCAGCACCATGGACAGCAGCACAGTAATATGAGTTCTAGCGTGAAAATGTTACATTTCTGATGAATTTGAACATGTGCTTCTCTGTTTTTTTGGCCATTTAAAATTATCATAATTTACGATAAATCATAGACTTGTTTGTGTATGTGTGTGTGTGTGTGTGTGTGTGTGTGTGTGTGTGTGTGTGTGTGTGTGTGTGTTTGGTAACTATGATTTGTTTTTAGTGGTGTCATTTCATCTCAAATGCGTCAAGTGTTTCTTCAGTGGATTTGGAAATATAATATACCTGTAATGGCATAATGTCAGCACATGGTGTCACTGCAGACCGTCAGTTAAAGGTTTAAAGGAATTATTCTGAAGCCTCTCAGAATCTTGGTGTTATAGTGTATCTGTCGTTGAGACATGATCTTGGTTTCTGTTTCGTCTCGTGCTTCCTAATGCAAAGAAGAAATATTGGCTTCTCTCGCCTTTATCTTTTTATAGCTATCTTCAAGACATTTGTGAATCACCATCATGGCATTTATGGGATATTTCGAGTGTGGATTTATAATTTTCCTTTCTTTGCTGGATTCCGCGTTTGCTCAGATCGTCTATTCCGTACCGGAAGAGGTAAATAAGGGAACAGTTGTTGGCAATATAGCGAAAGACCTGAACATAAATGTTCACGACCTGGAATCTCGCATGTTTGAGATCGTGACTGGATCAAATAAGAAGTATTTTGATGTAAATCTGAAAACTGGCGTGCTGTTTGTTAATGAAAGGATTGACCGTGAGGAGATATGTATGTCGAACCAGAAATGCTCTTTGAATATAGAGGCCCTCGCTGAAAATCCTCATCATCTTTACAGGGTGGAGATTAAGATCTTGGATATAAACGACAATGCGCCACATTTTCCTGTTAAAGTATTTGCATTAAATATTACAGAAAACGCGAGCCCTGGAGAGAGATTTCCTCTCCCTGTGTCCGAGGACTCTGATGTTGGCAGTAATTCACTGAAAGAGTACAAACTGAGTCCGAATGAACATTTCAGTCTCGATACACAGAGTGAAGACCAGAGTGTGTCTGCAGAGTTAGTGCTGAACAAGGCTTTAGATCGAGAGAAGCAAGCGACTATTCAGTTAGTTCTCACCGGGACGGATGGAGGAAAACCACCAAAATCAGGAACTTTAAATATTATTATAAACGTCATGGATGTTAATGATAATAACCCAGTGTTCAGTCAACCTCTTTACAAAGTCAAACTAAAAGAAAATGTTGCTGCTGGTACTAAAGTTTTATCTGTGTTTGCCTCTGACTTGGATGAAGGAATAAACAGTGAAATTGTGTACTCGTTTGCGGATCATGGTAAGAAGCAAGACACCTTTACCATTATCCCAGAGACAGGAGATATTGTTGTAAAAGGGCAAATTAATTACGAGGAGTATCCTGCTATTGAGTTACGAGTTCGTGCAAGAGATAAAGGCCATTCGCCAAAGAGTACACAATGTAAAGTTTTAATAGAAGTTATGGATGAAAATGACAATGCACCAGAGATAACAGTGACTCCACTTCTGAAAACTGCGAAAGAAGACATAAAGTCAGGAACTGCTGTTGCTTTAGTCACAGTGTCTGATAAAGATGGAGGTAAGAATGGCATTGTTCACTGTGCGCTGAAAGGCTCGTTTCCTTTCAACCTGGAGACGTCATATAACAATCATTATTCTCTAGTGGTAGACGGACCTCTGGACAGAGAGAGTGTGTCTCAGTATAACATCACAATTACAGCTTCAGATGAAGGAACTCCGGCTCTTTCCAGCAGCACTGTTATAACTGTACATATCTCTGATGTTAATGACAATGCCCCACATTTCCCAGCACCCGTTATTAACGCTTTTCTAAGTGAGAATGGTCAAGCTGGAGGACTCGTGACAAAAGTGACAGCTGATGATTCAGACACTGGTGAGAACGCAGAACTTTCATATTCACTGTTAGACAGTTCCAGCTCCAGTGTTCCTGTGACAACACTGATCAATATAAACTCTCTGAGTGGAGAAATATTCAGTTTACAATCATTTAATCACGAAGAAACAAAACGATTTCAGTTTGAAGTGATGGCAACAGACTCTGGTGTTCCTCCTCTGAGCAGTAATGTGACTGTAAATGTGTTTATTCTGGATGAGAATGACAACAGTCCAGTTATTTTACCACCTTATTCTGATCCTGGATCAGTTAATACTGAGAACATTCCCTACTCTGCTGAAGCGGGATACTTTGTAGCCAAGATCAGAGCTGTTGATGCTGACTCTGGATATAACGCTCTTCTGTCTTATCATATAAGTGAACCCAAAGGAACGAATCTCTTCCGCATTGGAAGCAGCACTGGAGAAATAAAGACTAAGAGACGAATGAGTGACAATGACTTAAAAACTCATCCACTTATTATTACAGTGTCTGATAATGGAGAGCCATCCCTCTCAGCGACTATGTCCATGGATGTTGTGGTTGTTGAGAGTCAGGATGACATAAAGACATCATTCAGAGAAGTTTCTGTTAAAGAGGAGAGTTTTTCAGATCTGAATGTGTATCTGCTCATCGCTATCGTCTCAGTATCAGTCATCTTTTTACTGAGTCTCGTGGGTTTGATAGCAGCTAAATGCTACAGGACAGACGGCAGTTTCAGCAGGTACAGCGCTCCAGTGATCAGCACCCATCCAGACGGAAGCTGGTCCTTCTCTAAATCTACTCAACAGTATGACGTGTGTTTTAGTTCAGACACAATAAAGAGTGATGTAGTCGTTTTCCCCTCGCCGTTTCCACCAGCAGACGCGGAGCTGATCAGCATTAATAGTGGAGAAGACACTTTTACGCGCACACAAACTCTTCCTAACTCAGAGAAGGTAAGAAGATCATTGAAAATTAGTGTTAAAATATTTACATTTTAATTATTGTTCACACAATTATTTCTTATGGTTGTCATAAATGTTGGTTTGGTTTTCCAACACGATCTCATGAAAGTGCATATCTATAGCACGAATGATATTTCTCGTATCATTTACGCCTAAAAGAGTTTTTGCGTTCAAATGATACGCACTGTAAACTCCTTGGGTAGGATTAGGGGTGAGGAGAGCGTGCGTATTACACGCCATAAATTGCGTATCATATGCACGCGAACACTTGATTTTAAAGTTTTTGTGATAAATTATGAGTACGTTTAATCTGCAGTTTTACGAACATACTATGATTAATCTTATCCTGCATGGGTGTTTTTTTTTTTATTTTTTATTTTTTGCCGTTTTCAAGTATCAAAACAATTAATATTTTAAAATAATGTAATAATAATCGATATAGTTTACCAAACAGAAAAGCGATGTCAAGCAAAAGTAACAAAAGTACAGACGTACGTTACAGGAAATGTGAAATTAAATTGTAAAATAGAAACGAAATAATAATAATATTATTCATAATATTAATAGTAATAATAATAATAATTCCAATCCTAATTGGTCAATACAGCATTCCGACCATTTTATTTTTCATGATATAGTAACTGCTTTGACCTCTTCACTATGTCTCTGTGCAGCTCCCCAAGAGGATCATTATTTTTGTTGCAAAGCAGTGTTATCTCATAACCTGCCACGTGGAGAGTATTTTTTAGCCAGCGTCTTTTGCCCCCCATCTTTTTTTTTTTTTTCACTTTGTTTGCAGTCTTAGCTAATTAGCAGCATTAACAAGTGGATTATATAACAAGTAATCTGTCATTAAATTATAAATATATTGCGGTGCTTTTTATTGTTGGATTACTTTGAAAATCACTATCTTTGTTGGTGTCTTCAAGCACTGTGTTGTCCCTTCAGCTGTTTTGGTTATATTATTCCTGTTATGGCATAGTTTCAGCACATGGTGTCGCTGCAGACCGTCAGTTAAAGGTTTAAAGGATTTATTCTGAAGCCTCTCTCAGAATCTTAGTGTTATAGTGTATCTGTCGTTGAGACATGATGTTGGTTTCTGTTCCGTCTCGTGTTGTCTGAATGCTAAGAAGATTCTCGTGCGTTTAATTTTTTGTTTTTACTGTCATTACCCCATTGTGAATCACCATCATGGCATTTACGGGATATTTCGAGTGTGGATTTATAATTTTCCTTTCTTTGCTGGATTCTGCGTTTGCTCAGATCGTCTATTCCGTACCGGAAGAGGTAAATAAGGGAACAGTTGTTGGCAATATAGCGAAAGACCTGAACATAAATGTTCACGACCTGGAATCTCGCATGTTTGAGATCGTGACTGGATCAAATAAGAAGTATTTTGATGTAAATCTGAAAACTGGCGTGCTGTTTGTTAATGAAAGGATTGACCGTGAGGAGATATGTATGTCGAACCAGAAATGCTCTTTGAATATAGAGGCCCTCGCTGAAAATCCTCATCATCTTTACAGGGTGGAGATTAAGATCTTCGATATCAACGACAATGCGCCACATTTTCCTGTTAAAGTGTTTACTATAAATATAACTGAAACAGCAAATCCTGGAGAGAGGTTTCCTCTCCCTGTGTCCGAGGACTCTGATGTTGGCAGTAATTCACTGAAAGAGTACAAACTGAGTCCGAATGAACATTTCAGTCTCGATACACAGAGTGAAGACCAGAGTGTGTCTGCAGAGTTAGTGCTGAGCAAGGCTTTAGATCGAGAGAAGCAAGCGACTATTAAGTTAGTTCTCACCGGGACGGATGGAGGAAAACCACCAAAATCAGGAACTTTAAATATTATTATAAACGTCATGGATGTTAATGATAATAACCCAGTGTTCAGTCAACCTCTTTACAAAGTCAAACTAAAAGAAAACGTTGCTGCTGGTACTAAAGTTGTATCTGTCTTTGCCTCTGACTTGGATGAAGGAATAAATCGTGAAATTGTGTACTCGTTTGCTGGTCACGGAAAGAAACAAGACAGTTTTACCATTATCCCTGAGACAGGAGATATTGTTGTAAAAGGGCAAATTGATTATGAGGAAAATCCTGCTATTGAGTTACGAGTTCAAGCAAGAGATAAAGGCAGTCCACCAAGGAGCACACATTGTAAAGTTTTAATAGAAGTTATGGATGAAAATGACAATGTACCAGAGATAACGGTAACTCCACTTCTGAAATCTGTGAAAGAAGACACAAAGTCAGGAACTGCAGTTGCTTTAGTCACAGTGTCTGATAAAGATGGAGGTAAGAATGGCATTGTTCACTGTGCGCTGAAAGGCTCGTTTCCTTTCAAACTGGAGACGTCATATAACAATCATTATTCTCTAGTGGTAGACGGACCTCTGGACAGAGAGAGTGTTTCTCAGTATAACATCACAATTACAGCTTCAGATGAAGGAACTCCGGCTCTTTCCAGCAGCACTGTTATAACTGTACATATCTCTGATGTTAATGACAATGCCCCACATTTCCCAGCACCCGTTATTAACGCTTTTCTAAGTGAGAATGGTCAAGCTGGAGGACTCGTGACAAAAGTGACAGCTGATGATTCAGACACTGGAGAGAACGCAGAACTTTCATATTCACTGTTAGACAGTTCCAGCTCCAGTGTTCCTGTAACAACACTGATCAATATAAACTCTTTGAGTGGAGAAATATTCAGTTTACAATCATTTAATCACGAAGAAACAAAAAGATTTCAGTTTGAAGTGATGGCAACTGACTCTGGTGTTCCTCCTCTGAGCAGTAATGTGACTGTAAATGTGTTTATTCTGGATGAGAATGACAACAGTCCAGTTATTTTACCGCCTTATTCTGATCCTGGATCAGTTAATACTGAAAACATTCCCTACTCTGCTGAAGCGGGATACTTTGTAGCCAAGATCAGAGCTGTTGATGCTGACTCTGGATATAACGCTCTTCTGTCTTATCATATAAGTGAACCCAAAGGAACGAATCTCTTCCGCATTGGAAGCAGCACTGGAGAAATAAAGACTAAGAGACGAATGAGTGACAATGACTTAAAAACTCACCCACTTATTATTACAGTGTCTGATAATGGAGAGCCATCCCTCTCAGCGACTATGTCCATGGATGTTGTGGTTGTTGAGAGTCTGGATGACATAAAGACATCATTCAGAGAAGTTCTTGTTAAAGAGGAGAGTTTTTCAGATCTGAATGTGTATCTGCTCATCGCTATCGTCTCAGTATCAGTCATCTTTTTACTGAGTCTCGTGGGTTTGATAGCAGCTAAATGCTACAGGACAGACGGCAGTTTCAGCAGGTACAGCGCTCCAGTGATCAGCACCCATCCAGACGGAAGCTGGTCCTTCTCTAAATCTACACAACAGTATGACGTGTGTTTTAGTTCAGACACAATAAAGAGTGATGTAGTCGTTTTCCCCTCGCCGTTTCCACCAGCAGACGCGGAGTTGATCAGCATTAATAGTGGAGAAGACACTTTTACGCGCACACAAACTCTTCCTACCACCGAGAAGGTAAGAAGACTTTGGAACCCTAGTTGTGTAAAATTTGTGGAGTTTGAAATATTTTTGTTGTTGTCACTTAAGTTGTGTTGGTATTTGCAAAAAAAAAAAAATTTTATCGCTTCTTTTCTTTGATTTCGCTGAACTGAATAACAATTTCCTCGTAGCTATTTGTCAATGACAACAAAAAGGCAAGTACAAATATCGATGCTGAAAAAAATGATTCGTTGAATTTAATTAAAAAAATGTATGGTAAGTGGTTGCACACAATTGATTTTAGCTACATTTAAACAAATGCATTAAGTTGACTTAATCAATTTTAGTTAAATTTAATACATTTGTTTTAATCTAGCTAAAATCAGTTGTGTGCAACCACTTACTAGGGCTGGGTAAAAAATATCGATTTCTCGATTTTAATCGATTCTCATTTTTACGAAACAATATCGATTCTTAAATCCCAAGAATCGATTAGTCATCCTGTTTTCAGTTGATGAATGAATGTAACATTGTTGCGTGCATCCCATCCAATAAATCGCACTAATCTTTGTGCTTTGATATTATTGATATGAAACAAAGTCTCAGATTCAAATTACGTCCATTTTATTACGCAATTCAAAAACATAAATACCGTTTTGGCGCTGTGGCGTGAGATCGCTCTGGCGCAGCTGAGCTCAAGAGAAGCAGCGCGGAGCGCACGTGATATTCTCTTCCGCCTTAATAATACCAGTTACAGCGCGGAATAAACATGAATGAGCATCTGAAAGTGTGTTAAAAGATAGTGTACAACTTATCGAAATCCGTATCATGTGACATGGGATCGCTCAAATCAGTGTTTCTACCGTGGAAAGACGTCAGTAAATCAGCTTGCAAACAATGTCATGTAACGTCACATTTACCTCAGAAAAAACATATTCAGTGACCATAAACTCGTTAGTCAGCTAGAAAAATTAACTCTAGAGTGGAGCATTTTGCTAAATATATGCACCATATTACATATATAATTTTTAATGTTCTTCTATTTTTAATGCATGTTTGAATAAATCTGGCAGGTTTTTATGACAGCCACCATTTAAATGTTTATATTTCATATAACTTTATTATTATAAAAATAAATAAAAGTGTAATTTAAGTGTTTGTATACAAATCAGTTAATTTTTACCTTATTTTTAAGCTATATTATAGTAGGCTAATGAAGCCTACAGGCTAACTGACTCCCATAGTTAACAGCATTAGTTAAGTGATTTATTTTCCTTGAGAAAATTTGCCATGTATTGAACCTGATATCCAAAATAATCGATATTTAATCGAATCGAATCGTAATCGAAATCGAATCGAACTGCAAGCTTGCGAATCGAAATCGAATCGAATTGTGAAATTTGTGTCAATACCCAGCCCTACCACTTACCATAAAAAAATTGATTAAATCCAATGAATCTTTTTTTTTTCAGATGCAAGAAAATGCGATTTTTAATTACTAAAGATAATAAAAGACGATGACGACTGATAATAATAATAATAATAATAATAATAATAATAATAATAATAATAATAATAAATCATAGTCCGCATCTTATATTAAAGTTATTATGCTGTTTATATTAAACATTTATAAACTTAAGGGTACTTCGATTCTTTTTTGAGAGAGGGGGTCTTCAGCACCATGGACAAAGAACACCTCATATCCTCGCTTTTCTTTCCGTACATTTTGGTAATCTTGGTTAGATGTAAATATATTTTATTTAATTAGCTTCCTTCTATGATCATAATTTACTTATTATAGCGAGTGCTGCAGATCTTTACCCAAAATGTGTCTTTATATTTGCATTCATACTTTGCAATTCACTATAATTCGTTTTTTTTAAACATTATATATTTGAAGTGTGGAATATTGCACTCTAAATAAAATATCCCCATTCAGCATGCAGTTAAAACGCGCGATGTCGTTGTAGACCATGAATTTGAAGCACTTCTCGTATTAAAATGAGGCTCCTCCCCTAAAGTGGAAGAGCAAACGCCTATTATGAGCAAATGATAAGGTATTATACAGTAGCCTAATGCTTCCGAGACGAAGAGCCTGGCAGCAACAAGACACACATACGTTTAAAAAAAAAAACAAAAAAAAACATGATTAATCTTTGAAGGTTTGAAGGAACAACGATGGAAATCTTAAAATATTTTTGGGTCATAACAGCTCTTCATTTTGGTTTATGGCAATTTTCATTCAGCAAGATTATCTATTCGGTGTCGGAGGAAGTAAACAAGGGAACTGTTGTCGGAAATATAGCAAAAGATCTCAAGATCAGTGTTCAGGAGCTGGAATCTCGTATCTTGCAGCTTGTATCCGGATCCAACAGAAAATATTTTGACGTGAATTTGAAAACGGGAGCGTTGTTCGTGAATGAAAGAATTGACCGGGAGGAATTATGCTTTGCTAATCAGGAATGTGCTCTTAATTTGGAGGCTATTGTTCAAAATCCTCATAGTCTTTATCGAATTGAAATTAATGTTCTGGATGTTAACGATAATGCTCCATATTTTGTGGACAGCGTTGTGATGATAAACATTACCGAGGATGTTGTTCCGGGAGCTAGATTTCATCTTCCTGTAGCTGAAGATAACGACATTGGCATTAATGCACTTAAAGACTACAAACTGAGCAAGAATGAACACTTTTCTGTTGACGTGCAAACTGAAGAGCAAAGTGTGTCTGCTGAATTAGTGCTCCAAAAACCTTTAGATCGTGAAAAGCAATCGGTTATTTCTCTTGTACTAACAGCTGTTGATGGGGGAAAGCCTGCAAAGACAGGCACATTAAGTGTAATAGTGAATGTACTGGATATAAATGACAACTGGCCTATCTTCAGCAAACCATTGTACAAGATCAAGGTGAGAGAAAATGTTTATGTTGGTTCAAAAATCATCTCTTTGACTGCTACTGATTTGGATGAGGGCACCAATAGTGACATTATTTATTCCATAGCTGAACATGGAAACATAAAAAAGCAAAGTCTATTCACTGTGGTTCCTGAAAGCGGGGATATTGTTGTAAAGGGTCAAATAGACCATGAGATAAATGCTGCAATTGAATTGCGAATTCGGGCAAGAGATAAAGGCAGTCCACCAAAGAGCACCCAATGTAAAGTTTTAATAGAAGTTATGGATGAAAATGACAATGCACCAGAGATAATTGTGACTCCTCTTTTGGAAAATGTGAAAGAAGACCTAAAGTCAGGAACTGCAGTTGCTTTAGTCACAGTGTCTGATAAAGATGGAGGTAAGAATGGCATTGTTCACTGTGCGCTGAAAGGCTCCTTTCCTTTCAAACTGGAGACGTCATATAACAATCATTATTCTCTAGTGGTAGACGGACCTCTGGACAGAGAGAGTGTTTCTCAGTATAACATCACAATTACAGCTTCAGATGAAGGAACTCCGGCTCTTTCCAGCAGCACTGTTATAACTGTACATATCTCTGATGTTAATGACAATGCCCCACATTTCCCAGCACCCGTTATTAACGCTTTTCTAAGTGAGAATGGTCAAGCTGGAGGACTCGTGACAAAAGTGACAGCTGATGATTCAGACACTGGAGAGAACGCAGAACTTTCATATTCACTGTTAGACAGTTCCAGCTCCAGTGTTCCTGTAACAACACTGATCAATATAAACTCTCTGAGTGGAGAAATATTCAGTTTACAATCATTTAATCACGAAGAAACAAAAAGAGTTCAGTTTGAAGTGATGGCAACAGACTCTGGTGCTCCTCCTCTGAGCAGTAATGTGACTGTAAATGTGTTTATTCTGGATGAGAATGACAACAGTCCAGTTATTTTACCGCCTTATTCTGATCCTGGATCAGTTAATACTGAGAACATTCCCTACTCTGCTGAAGCGGGATACTTTGTAGCCAAGATCAGAGCTGTTGATGCTGACTCTGGATATAACGCTCTTCTGTCTTATCATATAAGTGAACCCAAAGGAACGAATCTCTTCCGCATTGGAAGCAGCACTGGAGAAATAAAGACTAAGAGACGAATGAGTGACAATGACTTAAAAACTCACCCACTTATTATTACAGTGTCTGATAATGGAGAGCCATCACTCTCAGCGACTATGTCCATGGATGTTGTGGTTGTTGAGAGTCAGGATGACATAAAGACATCATTCAGAGAAGTTCCTGTTAAAGAGGAGAGTTTTTCAGATCTGAATGTGTATCTGCTCATCGCTATCGTCTCAGTATCAGTCATCTTTTTACTGAGTCTCGTGGGTTTGATAGCAGCTAAATGCTACAGGACAGACGGCAGTTTCAGCAGGTACAGCGCTCCAGTGATCAGCACCCATCCAGACGGAAGCTGGTCCTTCTCTAAATCTACACAACAGTATGACGTGTGTTTTAGTTCAGACACAATAAAGAGTGATGTAGTCGTTTTCCCCTCGACGTTTCCATTGCCAGATGCAGAGCTAATCAGCATTAATGAAGGAGACACTTTTAATAGGACTCAAACTCTTCCAAGCACTGGCAAGGTAAGATAAAACTTATATCTTACAGTTTGAAAATAGTATCATACTGAACAGACTCTTGGTAGAAGTTTGGATTAGTTTTACTATGCAAGTGAATGTGTGATTTTGAAACATGGTTTAAGTACGTGGAGTTGTTCATTTTCACATATGTGACCCTGGATCACAAAACCAGCCACAAGTCGCACGTGTATATTTGTGGCAATAGTCAACAATACATTGTACGGGTCAAAATTATAGATTTTTCTTTTATCCCAAAAATCATAAGGATATTAAGTAAAGATCATGTTCCATGAAGATATTTAGTTAATTTCCTACTGTAAATATATAAAACATTTATTTTTGTGAGTGAATGCAGCACAATCGCAAACATAAATGAACAACTTTAATGGCGATTTTCTCAATGTTTCAATTTTTTTGCACCCTCAGATTCCAGATTTTCTTTCAGATGATGTATAAATCTCAATTTCAGATAATTTACCCATGTGACTGGTTTTGTGCTCCAGGGTCACATATCACGCTAAGGAAAGTTGTGAATGGGCAGTTGTGTTCAAGAGTACACACACATACACTGATTGTTTTCAGCATTGTTTACTCCAGTGTTACATTGGCATTCCAGTTCCATTTTTCTAATATGATATCTTTATGTTGGTACCACCAAGATGTACATAACATGCATTTAGTCTTGTCACTGCTGATCAGATTGTAGGTTGTCGTGCAAGTGATAAAATGTCAGCCAGGGTGGATGTAATGGCAAACAAGCACTACATTTGCCATGTTATAATTTCTTAATAATTGTTATTTTTGCTGTTCTGAGAGCATCTCCGTGTGTCTATCGTTCTTTTCAGATCATGTAGTTTGTTCCAGGGAAAGTAAAAAGAGGCTTGTTGTTGGAAATGTGCATTGTTGGAAGGCTGTCACATATTTCAGAGTCTGCATGAAGGACTGTGAAAGTAAATCTGAAAACAAGTGTTCTGTTTAAGTAAACAGAAAGATAAATGGCCATAAAATAATCATTTTTTAGCTGATTTTTTTCTTCTTCTGTTCATAGCTTCATGCTAGTATGTTTACAATACAGTTTCAAATCTGATTCTGAATTAGTGTCACTAATTTTCAGCGTTAAAATTTCAAGAACAAATATACTTTTTCGATTTAGTATTTTATTCATTTATTTTTGACATGTTTTTGCAAATAATTTACGACCATCTTATAACAGAATTAAGTGAATTTCAAATGGTACATAAGTTAATTTGTAATATGAGACTATTGAGGGGGGGGGGGAAGCTCTATAATTAACGGTTTGTGCCAATGTGCATTTTGAACGCATGCGCGTTTGAAGTTGTGCTGTGTTTTGGTGTAGCCTATAGACTTTTATTAGACAAGCAAAGCTTTTCCTGTGGTAACTTCATTTACTCTAGGTGATATTTTGTTTTGTGGTGCTGTAGCCTGTAATATTTGTGTGGTTTCGTCGCACAGAACCGCATGTAATCCGCGTGGTGTCACTGCAGACCGCGAAACTTTTATAATTTCCATATAGCCTTTGAACTCCGCCTACAGTTTGACTGAGTGACATGCTGTAACCGGGCGTCACAATCTAGATGCTTTTCGCGTGCATGTTTTCGTATATGTCATTCTTTATTCTGGGTGTTTAGAGTTTTGATCGCCGCTGTAGTGTTTTGATCACGTTGGCGTCTCACACGGAAGGATGGCAGACAGAATGGACTTTACGTTCCCGCATTTCATTTTCCTCTGGCTCGTGATGTGTGTTTCAGTGCCTGCGGATGGTCAGATTGTCTACTCCGTGTCCGAGGAAGTAAATATCGGAACTGTCGTCGGGAATGTGGTAAAGGACATGCATTTAAACGTCCAAGATTTGGAATCACGGGCGTTTCAGCTTGTATTCGGCACGAGGACGAGGTATTTCGATGTGAATCTGAAATCTGGCGTCTTGTATGTTGCTGAAAGAATTGACCGCGAGCAGCTATGTCCTAATACTCCATCCTGCTCCTTGAATTTTGAAGCGATAGTTAACCACCCTCTTAGTCTGAGCCGAGTGATAGTTAATGTTAATGATGTGAATGACAATTCTCCTACATTCCCTGTTGAAACTCAAGTTTTGAAAATATCTGAATCAGTGCAGCCAGGAGCTACATTTTCCTTGATCAATGCATTGGATGAAGATGTTGGACCTTTCTCTGTTAAAAGCTATAAACTGAGTCCTAATGAACATTTCTCATTAGAAGTGCACCCGGGTGGTGAACACGGCATGTCTGCAGAGTTAATCCTTCGAAAAGCTTTAGACAGAGAGAGAGAACCTGTAATTCGACTAGTCTTGACCGCTTCCGATGGAGGGAAACCGTCAAGATCCGGGACATTACAAATTATAGTTAACATTTTAGATACAAATGATAATGCTCCAGTGTTTAGCAATCCGCTTCATAAAGTCCGTGTGACAGAGAACACACCACGAGGAACTAAGATAATCAAACTCAATGCTACTGACATGGATGAAGGTTCAAATGGAGAAGTTACGTATTTGTTTAGCAGTCATGGTCAGGAAAAAAATCTTGATGCTTTTGCAATCAGTCCTGATTCTGGGGAGATTGAAGTAAAAGGAAATATTGATTTTGAGGACAAAGCTTTTTATGAAATCAGAGTAGAGGCCCATGATAAAGCCTCTTCCCCCATGACAACTAATTGTAAGGTACTAATCGAAGTCATAGATGTAAATGATAATGCACCAGAAATAGTAATAACATCCCTGCTGTCGTCATTAAGGGAAGATGCAAAAATTGGCACTGCTGTGGCTCTGGTCACAGTTTCAGACAAGGACGGTGGAATGAATGGGAAAGTGAGTTGTAAGCTGCAAGGAAATTTACCTTTCAAACTTGAGTCTTCCTACAGAAATTATTACTCTGTTGTTTTAGAAGGCCAGCTTGACAGGGAAAAAATCTCCAAGTATAATGTTACCCTAATAGCAGTGGATGAGGGAACCCCACCTCTTTCCAGCACCAGTGTGGTTTCTGTTGATGTTTCAGATGTGAATGACAATCCTCCGCAGTTTAATGGAAAAAGCATTAGTGTCTATGTAAAAGAAAACATGCCACCAGGAACCCTTATTCACACTGTGTCAGCAGTTGATAGAGATTCAAATGAAAATGCTGAGATTTCTTACTCTATTGTGGATAGTAAAGCAACAAGCATACATTCTGTTAGTGTTAACTCATTGACAGGCCAGTTGTATAACCTACAGTCTTTCAATTTTGAAGAGCAGAAAACCCTTAGTTTCCATGTTCAGGCCATAGATGCTGGTGCTCCTCCTCTGAGCAGTAATGTGACTGTAAATGTGTTTATTCTGGATGAGAATGACAACAGTCCAGTTATTTTACCGCCTTATTCTGATCCTGGATCAGTTAATACTGAGAACATTCCCTACTCTGCTGAAGCGGGATACTTTGTAGCCAAGATCAGAGCTGTTGATGCTGACTCTGGATATAACGCTCTTCTGTCTTATCATATAAGTGAACCCAAAGGAACGAATCTCTTCCGCATTGGAAGCAGCACTGGAGAAATAAAGACTAAGAGACGAATGAGTGACAATGACTTAAAAACTCACCCACTTATTATTACAGTGTCTGATAATGGAGAGCCATCACTCTCAGCGACTATGTCCATGGATGTTGTGGTTGTTGAGAGTCTGGATGACATAAAGACATCATTCAGAGAAGTTCCTGTTAAAGAGGAGAGTTTTTCAGATCTGAATGTGTATCTGCTCATCGCTATCGTCTCAGTATCAGTCATCTTTTTACTGAGTCTCGTGGGTTTGATAGCAGCTAAATGCTACAGGACAGACGGCAGTTTCAGCAGGTACAGCGCTCCAGTGATCAGCACCCATCCAGACGGAAGCTGGTCCTACTCCAAATCTACACAACAATATGATGTGTGTTTTAGCTCAGACACAATGAAGAGCGACATGGTGGTTTTCCCTTCACCATTTCCGTCTGCAGAAGCTGAACTGGTCAGCATTCATGGAGAAGATACTTTTACACAAACCCAAACTCTTCCTACCACTGGGAAGGTGAGCATTATTTAAGACCTTGGTTTACGAAGTAGCTGAATTTTCACTTGGCCTATGGCCTATTCACATATTCACATGCTTTTATTTGTTCTTATTTAGTTACTAGAAAAATATAGAAGTGAAGCAAAACATCATTCAGTTTTCTTAATTTATTTTTGGCCCGCTACTTACTTAAAATTATGCTGAATATGTGATTTATGCACAGATGTTGCAACTTGCATAACAAATCCTGCTACATTCAGTTTACTTAAATTATATCAATGATCCTGATTTAAAAATAGCAGTCTTTTTGGTTTTAGCAAGTTGTTACCATTCTTTCCATCACATTTATATGATTAGAGTTTTCCTGTTTCAATTATTACCACAACTCTGACTGCAAAGCTTGTATGTAGTGTAGTTTCAGCACCATCAGTGATGGACAGCACCACCTCACTGATACACAGGCACACCAAGAGCTTGGTAGTACTGCTCTCACATTGCACTCAAGATTTAATGATTTGATTATTAATTAATCAAAGACATCTGTTTTAATTATAACTCTTTAATTACATTAAACTGCAGTTTCAAGCAGGTTGCGACAGCTACTCCCTAGTCTTCAAAGAGAATTTAAATGATGTTTAATAAGCTTCACTAACCTACTGCTTAGAATACAGAATTGAAATGGTGATTTATTTAAAAGTTTTTGTAGAACTTTAGTTTTGTTTTGAGTTTTGCATGTTAAGTCACCAAATGCTTTATTTTTACACTTTCTGCACTTTTTTGTGCATGTTCAGTGATACTGCCAATATATGGATAGAAGTGTCTGCTACATGCATAAATGTAAATATGTATGTTTAATGTGAGTTGGTTGGTCTCAGACATATGCTCCATGTTCCTTCGTCTCATAGTTAGTAATGCCTCTTGAGTCTTTTTTTTCCCCTTAGTCCTTGAGAGAGGACAGGGATCAGGGCCCATGTAAATTTCTGTGCAATTGGGTCAGTACTGGGTTCTGCTTTGCCCGGCTGGTTGAGGGAGATAGATGGATTAGAAGTCTGTGGGTCTCTGGGCTGCTGGAGTGCTGCAGTCCCACCTGCATTATATCGAATTCTCTCAAGCCCCCTCCACTCAATGCATAATAAGCTGCAGACTCTATGAGAAAAAGACACAGCAGTATGCTGTTTAAAGAAACTGATCCTCTCTTTCCCTCTATGTGCAACCCATTTCATGCTGCTGTGCTTACAGTGTTTTTATTTATTATGTTTATATTTGTTTAAATAATTCACAAGTTTGTTACTTTAATGACATTAGTTTGGTATATGTGGTATTCATCTCTAACTACATTTTGGTTCTTGTTGTTTGAATGTCTCATTCCACTGATCCCTCTTCTGAACATGACAGATGGAATGAATTCTTTAGTGGCACCAGGGCATTTTACTTTCCACCCCTGTGAGTTTTCACATGAGAGTGCTATTAAATTGTTAACTTAATATGACACATTATTCCGATAAACGTGCCATTCAGTCTGCAGTTTATTGTAATTTGTCATATTAGTGGCAAAAAGTTGTCTGGAATGGGATAGTTTAATTAAACCATCAAAAATATGAGGAAGATATTGTATATATTTCTTTAATATTTTAAAACACTAAACTTGGTTAAGGTATTTTATATCTGACAAAATTATTTGGCAAAAAAAAAGGCTTTATTTAAAGGTTTTATTTTACTTTAAAAAAATACAAAAACAAAAAGCTCACAGAAAAACACTGACTACAACATAATCAGTTATTAATATTTCATTGGTTCTCTATTGTTTTCGCATGTGTTCATAATTACTTTGTATGACGGCCTGGCCAAAAATTGTCTGCACAATTTGGCATGTTTTATTATATTATCACAAAAATTAAACAGTTGACCAAGGCAAATATATTTTATATATTTTATAATATATTAATGACATTAAACTGCAGACATATAAATGACAGAGAAGACAGAGATATATTATCCGATGCAAAAGCCTCTAAAAGCCACCTCTGTCAAAAATGAGATAATAATATTGAGTGAATGCTCTCCGCACATAGTATTCGTTCATCAAATACTTTCACTTCAAACTCACTAAATCCCAGCCTCAGCCCATTCAGAAATGTCGGTACTTGGGTAGAAAGCTATACATAGGAGCCTGATAAAAATGTTAATATATATATAAAAAAAAAAACTTTAGTCAGACTTAGAGGCTTTTGCATCTGAAGTCTTCATATACTGTATATATATATATATATATATATATATATATATATTAACATTTTTATCAGGCTCCTATGTATAGCTTTCTACCCAAGTCCCGACATATACACATGCAAATCAAGGTTTAATAGAATCTCACCTCTTTTTTCTCCTCAGTCTGTCTGCATTGTCTTGCGCACAAGGATCATGTTTCAGTTATGACATTACTGCTTCAGCCAGCTGTGAATTTGTGGTTAATATGGGCAAACTTCAAGTCTATTTGCAGAGTGTAATGCTATGAGGTTTACCCAAGAAAGTGGATAAGTCTGTTTGTGCTTGTGTATGTTATTCATTAGAATATAAGCTTGGCAGAATCATGGAACTTATAGCTTAAGCATTGTGACATACTATGAGTCATAGTACAGACTGTGGGTAAATACAGACACTATCATTACTTCAGTGTTATTTATTGTGAACTGACTGTAAACTGCTAAGCTGTTGTCTGTGCACTGCAAGACATAAACTGTGTCTCTGCTGGCTTGTGTTTCTATCAGACAGAATGACCTGAGCCTTTTGTTAAGATCACACTGGGATTTCTGTCCCTCTGGATGGATGCATTTTTACCCTGAAATGGAGGTTCAGAGCACAATAAACAGATTGCCATGAATGACAAATGTTCCTTTCTTGGTTTTCACAAATTGCCCATTTGTCTCCGCAGGTCCTGCGGGTTCTCTAAATTCCCTAAAGTTAGATGTGGATCTGCATAATTTCTTGTTTACAAGGTTATTATCTCTGCAGATTCGCTTTCGCTGAAAATGAAAATGATCACTTTGCAGTGATCCATTAGGTTGTCATTATTGTACAAATGAAATGCTAATGCATTCAGCAAAGCATTTTAGGAGCACTTATAGTGCTATAACATATATTATTGTTTTAAGTCATCATTTATTTGCTTATGCTAGTTTGCATATCTATTCTGTTCAGTTGCCTCTCTCGGGTTGCTGGGTCTGGCAGTAGAAAGAACAGTCGATGATTCCCTGCAGTGTATCAGTGAGAGGATGGGTGGGTCATCTCTGCAGAGGGCTGCAGGTGGCAGAATGAGTCAAGCTGAACAGAATGCAGAGAGAGGGAGAGAGAGAGAGAGAGAGAGAGAGAGAGAGAGAGAGAGAGAGAGAGAGAGAGAGAGAGAGAGAGAGAGAGAGAGAGAGAGAGATGGAGGGGGGGGGGGGCTCTGGATGGCTTGCTAGTGCCCTCTGTTGGTTTCAGAGCTGTGTGGGATCCTTACTATAAAGTGTTTTATTTCCAACCTCAGCCAGTAGGGGTCTTACGCCATCCTTTTCAAGCATCCTCTGTGCCCAATCCTTTCAGACACCCTCTCTCTCTCTCTCTCTATTTTTTACTGTCACTTTGTGTTATGCACAACATGCCTTCTGCTCCCATAATGTTTTGCCTCTCATTTCTTTGAGGACGTGCAGTCCTTTTAAAGAAAATTCCCTCTCTCTGTCTTCTCACATATACTCACTGCATCATGAAATAATTTCAGGAACTAATATCTAGGAATTTTGCAAGTGTCTTTTGCAACACAGATTAAGCAAATAAACAGTAACAAAGAAGGTTGTCTATCATTAACAAAACAGGGCACTGCAAAAAAAGTTTAAATATCTAAACCAAATCCTTTAAAGATTCATTTACTTTACAATTTACAAGATTCATTTACTAAAAGACAGCAAATAAAATACTAAGACTTGTTTCGATGTATCTTAAGTGTATTCTGTCTCACTCTACAGCAGATTGTTTTACTTGACCTGTTTATTCTTAAAATGTAAAATATATAAGCAGCAATGTGACAGTTAAGACATGTATAATCAGGCCTTGACATTAACTTTTTAACACCAGACACTGTGGCTACTAGTGGTTTTCTAAAGTTACTAGCCACTTAGCATTTTCACTGGCCACAATTTTGACATCGATACCATAGAGAAAAACTGCCATATTTTAATAATATCTCATAATTTGGCAGCCGGTAAATTAGGCCTGACACACGGACCATATATATAGCCAATATATTTGTCTTTATGTGCACGCACTTTGGGTGTGTGCACAAAATCTGCGGGAATTACTAAAATTATGCTCAAAACGCGCAATCCCATGCCGAAATTCAAGCCCTGTAACACGAACAATATTCATCCGTAGCTAATGAAACGAGTGAGTAAAGGGACGCGGGTTTGTGTGTCAACTCGCTATCGGAGAGATTAGAGAGCGAGAACGCACAGCTGGTATTGTGTATCCTGCGGAACAGTTTCAGATATTTCAGTATTGATATGTATCGAAAAATCTATATTTTTGACAACACTAGATTGTTTTAGTTTGCACTTAGTTTATTGTTTTAGATGCCTTTTTAAAAGACTGCAATTGTAAATGTATATTAGGCCTATATAAAATTCAACCCGCCAAAGTGGCTAGTAGTGACTGCGTTACAATGTCAAGCCCTGTGTATAATGTAATGAAAGATTTCTATTTCAAATATATTCTGTTCTTTTGAACTTTCTATTCATCAAATAATCCTAAAAGGATATTCTTAAAGGAGAAATCCGGTCAATTTTAACATTGAGCTCATTTTTTTGTACATTTGGAGTGCTGTCAATACAGAGAACAACGACAAAAATCGGTGTTGCCTACACCGTGTTATCCTCTTTTTAAAATTTGCACCCTGTTGACTTCAATGGGGCAAGTTTTAAACCTGCTTTTAGCCTCTTAACATCCTTGATGTGTCATTACAAGTGCACAGTTCATGTGAGTGATTCCTTCGGAGTGAACACGGGTGAATCTGACTGCAGTAGATGTGAAAGATAGGGATAAAAATGATGTTCATTCAGCCAGCGCAAATACCTGTGTTTACATCCTGTTTTCGGTCGAAGTCCATAGTAATCGACTGTCGAGTTCACGCGCATTGGTTTAGTACCTATGATCACGCGCGTGAACTCGACAATCAATTACTATGGACTTCGACCGAAAACAGGATGTAAATACAGGTATTTGCGCTGGCTGAATAAACATAATTTTTATCCCTATCTTTCACATCAGCAAATCAGCTTATTAGAATGATTCATAGAATGATCATGTGACACTGAAGACTGGAGTAATGACGCTGAAAATTCAGCTTTGCCAACACAGCAATAAATTACATTTGAAAATATATTAAAATAGAAAACACTTATTTTAAATTATAAAAATATTTCACAATAGTACGGTTTTCACTGCATTTTTACATTTACATAATTTGTATGTTCTCTGAAAAAGAATCTTAATGTCTTATACAGTATTGCTTCTTAATTAGTAAAATAGTATGTTTATATATAGACCGATATCTGGGCCTGTGAAACTTGAGACTATGTTGTCCAGTCTGGGAGTTGGTTCATAGCCAATATATCTACCATTCACTCTAATTTTACCATTCGGTTCTATGACCTACATCATCAACACCTAATATAGGCCACAACTGGCAGAGTAGAGAGAAAGAATGAGAGAAGACGGCATGCATGCAAAGAGAGTGGGAAAGAGAGATGGAGAGAACATGAGAAAGAGAGATTTTTTTTTAGTGCACACTGCGGTGAGTGGTGTGACTCTGGATGCCCTTGCTGAGGGCACTGTTGGTGCAGGCTGTCTGTGCGGTGTCTCTCAGATGGGTGCATCTCTTTTAAAATATGGCACACTTATGTAAGTAGGGTCAGGGGAGGAGGAGTACCACTTGTATGGGTCTCTGCCATGGCAAAGGTCAAAGTTCACAAGTCAAAGCTCAACACAGTGTAATATCTTTCCATTTTCAACTGTTTAGCTTGTCTTTGTGACCACTAATGACAGAAGTCTAGCTTTATATATAGGTGACATAATAAGATCATTTGTTGATTTTTTTAATCCGTTTATTTTCTCGATTCTCTTTATACATTATAGCCAGCTAAATGTTATCAATTAAAAAAAAAAGATCCTGTTTTCTTAGGAGTCATTTACATCTTATTCAGTCTCCCTAGTGCAATTAGTCTGATGCTCCCTAGTGTGATTAGCCTATCACAAATAGACAACACTTAGTGTAGCAATGTTTGAGAATTTGACTGTTATTCTTAAATAGGAGCCTTATTTTTGGGGATGTCAATTGGCAGTATTATACTCATCCCTTTTTCTCTATCATTCACAACTTAACACACTCAGTTCCTCAAGGCTACAACTCACTTCTGCAAATGTCAAGACAGTCTTATTATTGCACACTGACAGTGAAAGTGCATGCATGCAGGATGAGGCCTGGTTGTGCCTTTAAATTTCCTGTAGGTTTGCTGAAGCAGAGACCTAGAGTTAATAGATCTAGAAGAACATGGACCAAAGCAGTCAAATCCATGGTTAAAAGACTTGATTTTTGATATTAGACTGCTTTCACCATACATTTTTTTTTTTACAATCTCTTTTTAAACTATGTTGAACCCAATAGCAATACACAGAGAAAGGGGACAAAGAAGAACAGGGAGGAAAGATGAGATGGAAGAGGAGGGAATGAAAGCAATACTTGCAACTGCTTGTAATAAGTCTGTATTTTTTATCTCTGCAATGAAGTTTCATTTTGACATTCATGCATGTGCAAAATTTCAGTTTTATAATACAATAAAAAATGATGTAATCGGTTTGTAAATATGTCTGGGTAATCTTTATTGGCAATTAAATGTCAATAAACATGTATGTGCATTGTGTGTGTGTTCAGGAGATACAGCAGGTGGGGCCAGAAACTAAATCTGGATTGTAGATATCTGAAAGTCAGAACAAAAGTAAACATGTGGGGATCTGACCCAGTGGCTTACAGAGCATTTGTGCTGCCAAACATGTGGTATCACTCACAGTACTTTCCAAAAAGAGCAAAACAATTACATTACGAAAACAATGAATAAACACTGCCTAGTGTTTCACATACACATACTGCCTATTCATCCTGTTGTTTCATCTAATATTGGCAGAGAACAAATAAAGACATGTGATTACCACCAGCTGTTCTGTGTTCCAGTGACCCCATACTGAAAAAAGTATGGTTAGAGTTAAAGGGATAGTTCGCCCAAAAATGAAAATTCTGTCATCATTTACACACCCTCAAGTTGTTTCAAACCTGTATGAATTTCTTTTTTCTGTTGAACACAAAAGAGGATATTTTGAAAAATGTCGGTAACCAAACAGTTGATGGACCCCATTGACTTCCATAGTATTTTTTTTTTTTTTTTTTTACTATGGAAGTCAATGGGGTCCATCAACTGTTTGGTTACCGACATTTTTCAAAAATATCTTCTTTTGTGTTCAGCAGAAAAAAGAAAGTCATACAGGTTTGAAACAATTTGAGGGTGAGTAAATGATGACAGAATTTTCATTTTTGGGCGAACTATCCCTTTAAAATTGTTGTGAACTTTGACATATGAATGGCCCATTTTATTCTTTAAATATACTGCACAAAATGTCTAACGTTAAAACAACAATAATAATCTGATATATAATACAATTATTTGATTATTATTTTTATTTCAAAATTAAATGAATTCTCATCTGAATGAAGATTGTTTTCTATTGCTTTATTTGGTGATGACATGAGGCGACCCTAATGCGACGGGTTTACGCTGACAGTCTGCCCTGGTTTAGTTTATGTCATCGGTTTCAGAGTGACACGCTCCCTCACTGTGGCGCATTTTGACGAATGCACAGAGATCGCGCCCAAGGCGCGCACGCCCGAATGACCTGGTCTGTCTGAAGTCAAAGCCACAGACGGGGAGAGGGAGGCGGAAAGAAAAAAACGCATTCTGGGGCAATGATAATTATAGCTTTTTATGATGGATATAGAAGTTGTGTGATCAATATAGAATAAAGGTATTTTGTATTTTCCCAAAACATTAGCAACATTTTTGTGAAACAATTGAGCCGCTTGGTTATAATGATTTGGACTGCCGTTCTTTGGGAGCACTGACAACGATGAACATTTTGAGAAGGTTTGAGAAGTCGCAGCCTGTCATGACAGTGCGCGAGATTGTCAGGCTATTTATTTGACAGCAACCTAAGGATAAACACGGTAAATTATATATATATATATATATATATATATATATATATATATATATATATATATATATATATATATATATATATATATATATATAAAATATATATATATATATATATAAAATATATATATATATATATGTGATAAATAAAATATATGATAAATTTACCCATTTTTACCATGTAAAAAACTTTTTTTTTTTTTTTTTTTTTTTTTTTACAGTGTAGGGAAAGTATCACGGCCACTCATATTAAGTAGAACTCACAACAGAATTCAATCTCTTACAGAAAACCACTTCGAACGCATTTCATTTTGAGTGTTTTTCCTCATCCGACTCCCTTAAAGTGATGAACGCACTGTCCTAGTTAAGGCAACGATATTAATATTTTCCAAGTACGTGTAGCTTTTTTTTCTTTTTCAAATTACCATAAACCTGATAGGCTAGTTTGATGGCAATGCATAGGGGAGCGCGGGGCACAACGTAACACGGGGCTAGTTGTAACACGCTTGTTTTAAACACGCCAAATTTTATTTATTTTTTATTTTTTTTGGGAAGATATCCATAGACATTTATTAAACCATAGCAAAAGTAAATTTCGTACTTAAGTTAATTTTTCATCTCTATTTTTTGTGTTTATTTAAAATAAGACAAATCTGATATTATTTTAATCTCCAATATGTTATTTAACAGTTGAGATAGTTATTTAATGCTTCGCTAAATAGCAGAAGACACTAGCAGGGTTTAAATCCCAATTGTGCAGGCGGGGCATGTTGTAACACTGCGTTACAATGAAATATGCTATTATATTCTATACTTTTATTAATTTTATTGAGAAAAAGGTGAATAAAGACTGAGAGTCAATGTTCAGAAATGACTAATTATTTATTTGTTTTGAACTATGTTGTATAGCTGTGTTTTCATGTGTTCGTAGTCAAAACTCAAAAATGAGTTTATATTTAATTATTAAAAATTGCCATTATTTTATATGAAAAAGTTTTTTAATTGTATTTTATTTAGAAAATATTTTAGTTTGTCTTGTATATATTTTTTTTAGATCAGATAACATTTTAAGCTGTCATATGTTATGTTACAATGTGCCCCACACATGTTACAATGTACCCCACCTATGGGGCATGTTGTCACATTTCACTTCCATTCTTTCGGGGTATATCAAGAAAAAAAGTATATACTGTATTAATAAAACAAAAACACATAATTGTACTGGACATGTGGGAAATTAATGTGGGAAAAGATAAATAATCTGAACCATAAGTAGATTTACACTAACTGAGAAAGTCAAAAAGCGTTACTTTGTGCCCCGCTCTCCCCTACGCTATATTTTGCTTTGTGGCGGCTTCCATCAAGCTGTTATATTTTCTTACAAGGTCTCGAATATCAGAATGCATTATATTTGAGTAGGCAGCCCCTCCCCCTGTGTGCCGCACCAACACCATCGAGCTATGAGGAAGAGGAGGAAAAGGAGTAGAATGGGAGGGGTGACTTGAAGCGGAGGGAGAAAGAGAGAGAGAGAGAGAGAGAGAGAGAGAGAGAGAGAGAGAGAGAGAGAGAGAGAGAGAGAGAGCGCGCACGGCGAAATATGCAGCACCAGTGGCAAGGAAACACACCCGTCAGCGGCGCGCAGAGGGAAAAAAAAAAGGATAAGCGCGGACAAAGGAAACATGGACGCATCTGAGAAGTATCCGTGCGCTTCTAGAATGGAATTGACAATTAGGCCATTGTGCACATAAATGAAAAACCTTTAATGCTGAAGTGGGAGGCAAGATATTGCAAACTGACAAGGCGGAGTGCTGTTTTTAATCCGTCTGCGGATCCTATGATCTTGCGATGGCTGTTGCAGGGATATGTGATTGCCTAGACAAAAAAGTGCCTCTTTCTTTTTTGCTATTTTTATTATTTTGTGGCCTTGCTCTCGGACAAATACGATATTCCGTGCCAGAGGAATCGGATAGTGGAACGATTGTAGGTGATATTGCACAGGATTTGGGTTTGGATATTCGAAAGCTCTCCACCCGAAAAATTAAGGTAACCTCTGACAGCGGCAGAAGGTACGTGGACCATAAGAATGGAAAATTATTGGTAAACGAGAGAATTGACAGAGAGACATTGTGTGACTCGAGCACCGCGTGTGTTTTGAATTTTGAGGTTCTTCTTGAAAACCCATCTGAAGACCATAATGTCGAAGTGGAGATTACAGACGTGAATGATAATACGCCGCAGTTCCCCAGAGACGAGTATCAATTGGAAATCACAGAATCGGCTTTGCCGGGCTCTCGTTTTCCGATCGAACACGCGCAAGATCCGGACATTGGAACCAATTCGGTTCGATTGTACCGGCTCAGCCCAAACGAGCATTTTGCTCTCGATTCCAACAAGCCTTCATTGAATTCTAAGCATATCGAGCTCGTTCTCAAAAAGCCCTTGGATCGCGAGCTCTCACCTTACCATCAGTTAATCCTGACAGCGACCGACGGTGGCACACCAGCACGAACAGGTACCGCAAAAATTAACGTTCGCGTCTTAGATTCGAATGACAACAATCCCGTTTTTGACAGCTCAGTATATAAAGTCAAACTGCTTGAAAATTCGCCCAAAGACACTTTGGTTATCAAACTGAATGCCACAGACCAAGATGAAGGAACAAATGGGGAGGTGCTTTATTCATTCAGCAGTTACACCTCAGATAGGGTCAGGCAGATGTTCAGCATGGACACCAACACTGGAGAAATCAGAGTCAAGAGCAATGTGGACTACGAGGACACCAATACGTATGAAATGTACATCCAGGCCATGGACAAAGGCCCAGCTCCAGTGGCAGCCCATTGCAAAGTGGTGGTGGACGTTGTTGATGTCAATGACAATGTTCCAGAGATTGTGCTCTCATCTTTGTCCAGTCCAGTGCGGGAAGATGCCCGTGCAGACACCGTGGTGGCCCTGATCAGCGTGACGGACCGGGACTCTGGCCCTAACAAACAGGTCACCCTTGAAATTCCATCTGGTCTTCCTTTCAAAATCAAGTCATTTAGAAATTACTATACCTTGGTAACCTCAGCCTTTCTTGACCGTGAGAACACAGCAGCCTATAATGTCACCCTCAGCGCTACAGATGGCGGCAACCCTCCACTTTCGTCTCAGAAGACCATTCAGGTGGATGTCGCTGATGTGAACGACAACCCTCCACGCTTTGACCAGACCTCCTACACTGTGTACGTCATGGAGAATAATGCACCTGGAGCCTCGCTCTGCACCATCAAGGCTCAGGACTCAGATGTCAATGAAAACGCTCGCATCACCTACACGGTCCTAAACGACAACAATCACGGGATCCTGGTCACCTCCTATGTGTCGGTTAAAGCGGACACTGGTGTTGCCTACGCCCTTCGCTCCTTTGACTATGAGTCATTACGGGAGTTTCACTTCCAGGTTAAAGCTCAGGATGGTGGTATCCCACCACTCAGTCGTGTAGCCACTGTCTACATATACATAATGGATCAAAACGACCACCCGCCTGAGATTGTGAATCCCCCAGCCAACGGCACGCGCTCAACAGAGACAGTGCTGAAAAATGCAGAGCCAGGTACATTGATCTCAAAAGTGGTGGCCTATGATGCAGATGCAGGACAGAACGCGTGGGTCATCTATCTGTTGGACCAGGCCAGCGATTTGGATCTATTTAAAGTGCATGAACACACAGGAGAAATTCGTACAACGAGGCGCGTTCTTGAAGACAACTCCACCTCTTTTGGTCTAACCGTACTAGTAAGGGACCATGGCGAACCACCTCTGTCATCCACTGCTACGATTAACGTCGCTGTCATGGAGGTGCCACCCAAAGTCATGCCTGACCCCAAACGAATCATCCGCCCTCACAGCGCTCTCTTGTTTTCTAAAGTGACACTGTACCTCATCGTGGCCTTGAGCGCCACAACCTTTGTGTTTTTGGTGACGGTTGTTGTGCTGGCCATCGTGCGCTGCCATGCATACTGCACCCAGCCTGGATCCTGTTCGCCATGCTGCGTGTCCCAGAAGGCCCAAGCAGAAGGTGGCTCGGGAGGGGGCGGTGGAGGAGGAGGCGGCGGTGGTGGTGGTGCTCAACCCAATAACAACGTGGTGCTTCGACGAGACCTCAAGGTTGAGCCTCATTATATTGAGGTCCGGGGTAATGGCTCTCTGACCAAGACCTATTGCTACAAGACCTGTCTGACTGCCACGTCGGGCAGTGACACCTTCATGTTCTACAACACAGGCAGACCCATCAGTGGCACCTGGGGCTCCGAGCGCTTTTTTACAGGAGGGAGCGGATTTGTTCGCAGGCTTAGTATGCCAGATGCAGCAATGCAGGTGTGTCCTATCACAAAGTATATATGTGACTCTGGATCACAAAACCAGTCACAAGTCACACGGGAATATTTGTGGCAATAGCCAACAACACATTGTATGGGTCAAAATTATCGATTTTTCTTTTATGTCAAAAACCATTAAGGTATTAAGTAAAGATCATGTTCCATGAAGATATTTTGTAAATTTCCTACCGTAAATATATAAAATATTGATTTTATCAATGTTTCGATTTTTTTGCACCCTCAGATTCCAGATTTTCAAATAGTTGTATCTCGACCAAATATTGCCATATCCTAACAAACAATACATCAATGGAAAGCTTATTTATTCAGCTTTCAGGTGCTGTATAAATCTCAATTTCGAAAAATGTAACCATGTGACTGGTTTTGTGGTCCAGGGTCAAATATCTGTAAAAAAAAAAAAACCCTGTCACATCTACAGTAACAACATTTATATAAAAAACACAACAACACAAAATAGAAAATTCTGCCAGAAATTCTGGATAAAATTATGATGACAGAAACATAACATAAAATACAGCACAATTATATATATATATATATATGTATATATATATATATATATATATATATATATATATATATATATATATATATATATATATATATATATATATATAAGAAGCTAATAAGAATAACTATTTAAATAAAATATAATCATATGTGATGCATCATGCAGGGAACTAAACGTTAGCTCAGTATACCCCAACTTTGCTTTCCAGTATGTCTAATATGTTTTAGTGTAAAAAGCAATTAAGTCCAACCAGAAGCTGCAATGAAGCTCTGTGTCCATGTGTCAGAAGCTTTTGACCTTGTCATTTCCTGTTGTACTGTGTGGTTATCTAGTCCAGCTTTACAGTGCTTTGCTTCACCCTGCATTAGTGTCAAACATCAAGACTTTCTAGAGTAGCACACTGCATTTATGATGATTCAGGCATTTGCTCCCACGCTTGAGGATGTCATCACATTTTCAGGATTATTACCTTCCACCCATTGCCACTCCAGGTCATGTCACTGTGTCTTTACTCCAAGATTGTGTTTGAATTTCAACATTATTTTGTATACACTAAAAATAAGGGACTTTTGAGAAAACAAAACCTGATGTCACAATTTTGCAAACCAAACGCAAAAACCCTTACAGTTTATGCAGATAAACTGTATTTCATGCCTGTGCAATGCATTTGCTGTCATAGATATTCAACTGATGTGTTTTTGTCAGTGTAATTGGCGTGAATTCATGTTCACTCTGTCAGCCATGGATTCGTGAAATGTGTTTTAATTAGCCAGAACATGATCCAAAGGCTGTGTGGCCTTGATCTCTGGCTCATGGAATGGGATGTTGCAGATGGTTTAAAAAAGATATAAAGGAAGAAAAAAAAGTCTAAAAATGTCTGCAGCACAAGAATAGCTAGAGTTTATGGAGTGATGCTCTTGACAGCGCCAGATCCTCTCACATGTGTTGGTGAGAGGCAGCACAGACACTGCAGCTCATTTGACACTGCAGAGGATTTAGGAGCAGAGGCCGTCTGTCAGAGATAAGAGAGCAGGCAATGAAATTAACCTCCAGCCTTTGATTCTCAAGCCCTGCAAATTACATTGTGAGAGCGAGGCAGAGTCTCTTTGCACGCACTCTCTCCCCCCTCTGAATTCACCTGATTAAAGAATGTTATTTACTCAAATTATCTGGGCCATTCTCTAATGCCTCATCCCATCGCATATTCTATGACCCAGGTTTTTTTTCTTTTTTTTTCAGGATTTTACTAGGGCAAATATAAATGGCAACTACGTGCTTGTGCTCTCCCTCTGTGTGAGACCAATTCATTCATTTACTGTGGATTGGTGGAGAAACAGATGACCATCTTGTGTTTGAGGCTTTGTATTTGGTTACAATGTAAATGGTCATCTTCTGACCAGTGCTCAGATTGAGTTGCTCTAGTTGAGGGCAGAAAATGCTCTAGTATCATATTACATGGGGTCAGCTGGTATCCCAGGATGATATCATTCCTGTACCATGGGGAATGGGATGGATGTTGGGAGAAGAAAAAAGACATTTAGGGCCTTGGTTTTGAGTAGAAGTTGTAGGGTCATTTAAAAATGTGTGGTAATGGCTAGGGATGCACAATATTAAAATTTTGGTGGATGCCAAATAAATATGTCAATGTTATGACTGATATTTAAATCCTATAATATTTTGTAAAAAAAAAAATATATATATATATATATATATAGAGAGAGAGAGAGAGAGAGAGATTTAAAAGCTGTAAAGTGAATTTAAGCATAACATCATAATTGGACATATGAAAGACAGATATTCATTCAAGATTAAATTTAACAGTGTTACTAAATGATTAAGTATCAATTTTGAATGAGCTTTTAGATGATGGCAAAGACTCTCTAAATCCAAAAATGATCATGCATTGCAAAATGAAATATCCAATATCGGCCAATATCGATAAGTTAAAAATCACTAATATTGTCCATTAACCAATATTGTGCATCCCTACAATGGGGTTGTGTATGTTATTAGGTGAATGCCAAGTGTCCTTCATATGCTTTATTATGAAGCACTCTCTCCACAATCACAAGATTATACAAAGTGAGTCATGGGCCATGGCGTAGTGCCAATAATCGTCCCTGGTCTCCTTTAGCTGTGGTTCATATTAAAATGCAAGGTAGAAACACACACACAGAGCACCATGATTTATTGATGAGAATGTATCTAACCCTTTTCTGTCCTTCCACCCCTTCTTTCCCTCTTTCTCTCCTCCAGCCCAAAGGGCCAAATGCTGACTGGCGTTACTCTGCGTCACTGAGGGCAGGAGTGCAGAGGTAAGCACTTTTGCTGTTAATAATGTCCTGAAAGAGTTACAGTCCTCTCTGAACCGAAATGGAACACACCTCATTCTCTGTAGCTATAAGAATTAAATATTAGGTTTTATTCTGTACTATATAGTAGTAACTTTTTTCTCAATTTATGAGAAAAGACCTTTAGACCACGGTTTGGTTGCTGAGTAAAAGTGTAAAAGCACTGTGAATCATGTCCAATTCTAATTTCCTCATTTCCTGACCCACAATAATCAAATTCTGACCCTCGATGTCATTATGCAGGAAACCATCTTGTTTGAACTTAATCTAATTGAAGGGAGAGCAGAAGCTAAAAAGCATCCTCAAAATATTATACATTACACAAAACATCTGTTGAATTTTTCATTAAACCTTAAGAATTGGAAAAATACTGATAATACTTTAAAGCAAGGTTAGATTTATAACAGTAATTAATGCTTTGGGTACCATGAACTAACAATTAAAATAATTTTTACAGCATTTAATAATCTAGATTAATGTTTTATTTTTTTAATTTATGGTAAAAATGTTGTTCAAGGCGATGTACACGTTACTACATGTACTTGCTATAGTAATAAAAGTAAATTATCCATAATTACAAGTAACTAACCCTAAACCAAACCCTAACCGTAAGTACATATAGTAGGGTAGGATTAAGGTTTGGTTGAGGGTTAGTTGCATGTAATTATGCATAATTTACTGTTATTACTGTGGTAAGTACATGTAAGATATGTAACAAGGACACTATAAAATAAAGTGTCACCATAAAATGTAACCGAATTCATGAATATGTTATTGATTGATGTTCACTTGTAATACTTGTAATAACTAATGGTAATTCATATCAGTGTTGTTTTAATATTCTTTAAATACTATTATAGTATTTATATTTTGAATGAGCTTTTATTTTTATATTTTCAATTTTCTTTTTTGAGTTAGTTTAAATTAAAGCTAAAAATGGCAAAAGCATACATTTAGAACTTCAACTTCAACTTATTTTATTAAAGTCCCCATGAAATCAAAATTGACCCTATTTACTTTGTTAGCGCATATTACTAGTCTTGTGGTGAACAATTAATCCGTGCAAGAAAATATTTAAAAAAAAAATGTTTTACCATGGTAATCTTTAATCAAAATCTGAAAATGCCCCTCCCCTCTGCATTGGAGGAACTTCTCTGATGACGTAGGTTTGAGGAATTGGTTTGGGCAACGCTTAACCACTCCCCTCAAACCGTTAGTCTGCTATGAGCAGAGATGGAGAGGAGGAGCGCTAGAGTAAAACCCTGCCCTCTGTTCAATATTCCTTTTCACTGGGAAATACGTCATAACACTGGAGAAAGTCGCTTGCAACTTCCAGTTTGTGTCCGTTTAAGTTTGCTGTTGATAGAGTTTAACAAAACAAGATGGAATGAAGAATTACAGAGGACAGGGAGCATATTAGTAAAGCACAAAAAGATTGTCAGTGTTGATGTTTGCTGATGGCTATAGAGAGCCACCAGAATCATGACCACCAGGAGCTCTCTGACTTCTTCCTGACCTCTTGCCTCTTCCTCTGTGGACCAACTGTGCTCTGTCTGCCTTTATCACGCACAAACACAAGCTTTGAAGCGTTTGCTAAGGGCCTTTCCCTGGCATAGTGGCTCTGCAAGTCTGATCTTGAGTATGTAGGTCATCAGCATTCTCCACAGCAGATGCACAGTCCTTCACAACCAAGCATAAAGGACAAGCTAGCAGATGAGCTGATTGTGTGAGCTTACCAACGCCCGATAAGCAGGCAATTTGAATCTCAGGGGGAGCATTTCAGTGCACAAATACTGACAAAATGAGTCATCTCTAAAATGCTAAATATTTATTCTCTCCCTAACTCTTCACACATACCCGCACACACACTTACAGAGACAACAAGGCCCCCTCCTCTACCACCACACATATACAGTTTCCAAAGGGTGAAGGGCTGTCTGTTTTATGTGATAATGTTGTGCTACCCTGTGGGCTCATCTCCAGGGATGGTTTAGTCTGTGTGTGTTTTATGTGCTTGTCTGTGACTGAAGGCTGGTGCAAAAAGGGGCACAGGAGACAGTACACACAAGGGAAAAAATAGATAACACCGTATTGACACCAGAGGCGAGCAGTGCGATGCGACAAAAGCAAACCCATTATAATCAGTGATGCTGTCTACACTGGATGTGGTGCGGCACAGCATGACACAATTAATTCCTAACGATAAACCGTTGCCCCGTTCAATTTCTGACATACTTCAAGCGTTCACGCTACTTCGGATACAAAGGACAAATGGTTTTGCAACGGCCAACGGGTGCTTTGACGCGTCCAATGTGGACAATTTCTAGCTTTTACGACGCGAGGACCGTCGCATCTGATGTAGAAACTGTGTTAGCCACTTTGAGCACCATTGAAATATAGTACAACATTAAAAATTTCATTTAGACATGCACCAACATTAAAATTCTGGCAGAGAAGCCAATTATTATGTTATGGTTGATTATCGAAAAAAAAAAGTAGATATTAAAATCCCTTACTGTTTTGTCTAAAGAAATTATTAATGAAGCACTAAGAATTAAAATCAATATTTTTTATGCGAATTTTGTGAATTTAGGTATCACAAGGTTATAATGTACAGAATTAAAAGAATAAAAAGGAATATTCAATTTGAGATTTGCTAAATATTATTATAAGTACATATTTTACAGTATTATTAAATTAATAGTGTTTTTAAAGATAAAGTAAGCATTAGAGGAAAGTAAAGGTAATATAGCCTAAATGTAAGAATAGGAGAAATAAACATGTACTTTTTAAAAGGAATTAATACTTTTATTCAGTGAGGATGCAATAAATTAGTATTTAAAAGTGACTTGTAAACATTTACATTTACATTGTTACAAACATTTTAATTAAAAACATTCCAAATTCCAAATGACTGTTGTTTCTATTCATAAAATAATCCTGAAAAAAATGTTTTCAACATTGATAATAATAAAGAAATGTTTCTTGAGCAGCAGATCAGCATATTAGACTGATTTCTGAAGGATCATGTGACACTGAAGACTGGAGTAATGATGCTGAAAATTCAGCTTTGTCAACACAGGAATAAGTTAAATATATTAAAAATAGAAAACAGTTATTTTAAAACTGTAATATTATTTCACAAATGTTTTTACAGTATTTTGGTCAAATAAATGCAGTCTTGATGAGCATCAGAGACTTCTTTCAAAAACATTAAAAACAATCTTACCAACCCCAAACTTTTAAACAGTTATGTATATTGCATATCTTTAATTACATTCATTATTTCAATTTAAACCATTACTTGTAGCTTAATTTCAGGAGAGGATGTTTAAAGGTATCTGTAAATTCAGTATGTCACCTTATTATTATTATTATTATATTGTAGATTTACATTATTTATTCATAACTTCCCTTTGACCCTTAATGAGCCAATAATTACGATGGTTAATTCCAGAATTGGAACTCTCTGCCATGCTTTCTCTTCATTTAGACTTATTCTGAACAGCTCCAGTATCCAAGCTTCCTCTCCAGTGGCTTTAAATCCACACCCCTCAATCGACAAGCCTCTCCTAAGGCTAGAAAAGTTACTGATTCACTCTGCCTCATGGCACAGGGTGCATTTCAGCTTTAAGGGAATTAGAAGGATCCATCATGCTAACACACACACACTGGATCAGAGTTATGGAAGCTGTAGCGGCTGGGCACACCCTGTGCTGCATTGCAGATGCCCTGCTATACCCACTTCCTTTCTGCTCCTCATGTCTGTACATTCATAATGGATGTATAGGAGTGCTGTGGCACTATTCACAGATCTGCTCTTTATGTGGGTGCTTGTCTGATCGTGGTTTCCATGGTGACAAACACACAGAGCCGTGCTAAAAGCAAAAGGCCATCGCTGAAAAGTGTATATAGGTAATGAAAAGTCCCTTTAATGTAATGCATGCTCGCAGCTCTAGGGTGCATCGCGGTATTTGCTGAAAGTACATAGTACATCTTCTGCTGTCTACCACAAGTTCCCAGGCTTATGTTATGCATGGCCTGCTGACAGACCGAGAATGAGAAATGAAGAGAGGAATGGAGGGAAGATAAAGATGGTAAAGAAACCCAACAATGTATTAGGGGAAATCAGATTATGAAATGGGCCCTTGTGAGAGAAGGGAGATGTTGAAAATGTAATAAATTTTCTACGCAATCCGCTTTTTTCTCTCTCTGATGAACGCTTTTCCTTTATATCATCTTTCTTTCTACATTCCTCCAGTATTTCTTTATCATTTCTGGATTGCAAAAATAAAATAAAAATCATGTTCATAACATTTATATTTGTCCAATTTTTCAGTTTATTGAAACAAGATACATTTATTTGTAACAACACTTCATAATATATTAAGATGAATGTTTATTTAACACATGCTTATTTTGACATTTGGCAGATTTTGTCATGTTTTAAGCGTAATCATAAACATGTTAAAACAAAAATATTCCAAATCAAAATATTGTAAACTTACTATTCAAAAGATTGGGGTCAGGATTTATTTTTATTATTTTTAAGAAATTTACTTTAATTGACTTATTTAGCAATGTGCATTAAATTGATCAAAATTGACAGTAACATTTATAATATTTCCACAAAAATATTAAGCAGCACAACTGTTTTCAACATTGATATTAATAAGAACATTTTATTGAGCATCAAATCATCATCTTAGTATGATTTCTGAACGATCATGTGACACTGAAGACTGGAGTAATGATGCTGAAAATTCAGCTTAAACATCACAGGAATAAATTACAATTTTAAAATATATTAAAATAGAAAACAGCTATTCTAAATTGTAATAATATTACACAATGTCACTGTTATAATCATGATACAAACATAATATCTTATGTGATGTTTTCTATTCAAGTAAAATTACCAAGAGGTAATTTTTGTATCATATTGCCCTGGTTTCACAGACAGGGCTTAGATTAAGCCAGTATTAGGCCTTAGTATAATTAGGACATTTAAGAAGCTTTTATAAACATGCTTTAAAAAATATATATAATATAATATAATATATATAATATAATATATATATATTATATTATAGGAGTTATGAAGGAGTTATATATATATATATATATATATATATATATATATATATATATATATATATATATATATATATATATATATATATATATATATATATTTTTTTTTATTTTTTTTTTTTTTTTTTTTTTTTATGTATATATGTATCACTGGTGTGCATCTTGAGACAAAACAATGGCACTGAATTATTTTAAGATATGCCAGTGTTGCGTTCAAAACATGCAATTTAGTCTGGGACTAGGCTTAAGCCTTGTCTGAGAAACCAGGGGATTGTGTATTTCTGTGTATTTCTGTGTATCTTTGTATCATTTCGGCCTATATATTTAGACACTCTGTCAATGTGCTTTCCAGTGAACATGTCTGAAGGAGTTAAAGCATCATGACAACCACCGAGACAACTTGCACACCACACACACATCACCTCACGCACAGACACATTAGATCACAGATAGTCTAGCACACACTGTCACATGTACTTTCACCATCACACGCACCTTCAGACCAAAGCTCAGAAAAATACACGCTAACACATCTGTCCCCGTTGCACATCTCATTTACTTTCACAGCCCAAAAGCGAAGCTGCATTTTAATGTGAGATATATTTAACATCAGTTTTATTGAGCATTTTCCTTTTTTTTAATAGCAGCCCAAAGAAGTTTGAAATTTCAAGACTAATGACGTCAACTGGTTTTGTTTTTAGCTCTGTGCATATGGAGGAGGCTTCAGCTGTGATGCAAGGAGCACAAGGCATGCTGGTCCAGAACTGGCCCACGGTCTCCAGCGCAGCAGGTGAGGTCACATCTTAAAGACATCCGCATTGCTAACTGAGTGTAATTAAATCTTAATCAATCGAAACCGACGACTCCATCATCTTCTCGCAAAACTTCATGCTCTTGCTAATCTGGTAATTTTCTCTCTAGCTAAATTATCATGTTTATCAACCTATTACATCTGTTTAAATGAACGTGCCTAATGCATATGGGAATTCTGGATTTCTTGTAATGAATCTTAGGAATAAATCAGGGCCGGCCAAAACTTTTGACCCAAATTGAAGCTGATTCCAACTGACATGGATTCATGCATGTTTAAAACAACCTGTTTAAAGCAGGTTAGACTCATTCATCCAAAAAATGTCAGCTCTTTCTCTGCTCTTTTACTGTTTTGCATGCCCTAAAAGATCTCCAATCCATGTACAGAGTGTTCTTTCCATTGTCACTCTCTATTGCAATACTGTTCCCAAGATCTAAAATGACAGGGAACAAGTCTGCAAGTCTGGCTTGAGCTTTACCATTAATTATTTCAGACTTCCTGTTACTAGCAATCCAGACAATTACTTGCTGTGGTTCAGTGGTGCGTCATTCTCTTAGATATATATATATATACTATCATATTTACTTTACTTATTCCAAAGTTTATTTTTATTAAAGTGTTCCTATTATGCTTTTACAATGCACAAAGTCCACTTCAAAGAGAGTTATTCTCTATATCAGCAAGCACTGTTTCTGAACTCCCTGAAATGCCATGATTTTAGTCTTCAGTTTTCTTCCAGGAACGAACAAATCACAATATTCTTCATTTAAATAATTCCCGCTCAAGGCATTAAAAAAAAGGGGGCGAGGCCTGGATGAGTTGCTTTAGTGTGTTGAAACTCAGAGTAATGGAAACATTTCTGAAACACGTTTTAAGCAGCTGACCAATCACAACACACTGGTCCAGCTGACCAATCAGAGCACATTGTGCTTTTCAGAAGGAGGAGCTTCATAGAGACAGGAACTAAACAGGGGTGCATTTCCCAAAAGCATCGTTAGCCAACTATGTTCGGAAGTTCTGTCGTTATCAACATAGTTCAATGAGTCTGTGTTTCCTGAAACCATAGTTCCAACAAACATTCGCAAACAGCATCGCAAAGTTGTGAAGCAGAGTTCTTTGTTTGCATTGCATGTGGACTCAATAAATCCTTATCTTAATCAAATAAACAAGCTAACATTCAGTACAATCTATATATTTTATTTAGAATACATACAAATGTCATTTACGTCTTTTAGTTTGTCATTAGATTTAAATCACCGTTTTTGAACAGTGTGCATGTGCGAATGTGCTCTAGTACGTAAGAACGAGCCTATGATTGAATCTGTAAATAAAGCAAAATAACTGAAAAAAATGAGAAATAGTCCTCAGATGCCATGTCCGTAATTTATAGCAAAACATCTAGCGTTAATTCGATCTCAAACAGATTAATTAAAAGTAGTTATTACTCCACCTCGTGCGTGACATCATTAATCAATGTGGTTGAACGTCCAATTAGCGACAATACAGTTTTGGGAAACAAATTTCTTCAATGATGCCTCGTACTATGGTAGTTAAGCAACGAGTTACGTCGTCGTACGGGAAACGCACCCCAGAGCGTTACGGACAGACCGGGAAGAGAGGTGCTGCAATAATGTAAAATGTTTGAAAAACAAGGTGTTTTTTGAACATTCAAGCATGAAAACATATTCTACTACACTGAAAAAAGGTATAATAGATTCCCTTTAACAAATATAGATGTATCAAGGCAAGTCCTCCTCTGACAGGATTTCATTTGTAATTTAGTGCTGCGTCCCTCAAATGCCTAACACATAATTAGGCAACATGATCATTAGTTGACACAATAAACCAAATGTGTTTATTTTGAGTAAGAGCATGATGTGCCTTGGATGGCATCTTTCATCTACTCTACTGAAGTTCAGTACCAAAGTATCTAAATATTGTGATGCATGAAGCCTGTTATTGAATTTGCATTACTGAGATATGCTTCTCCTCAAAGATCAGCCAGATAGACAGAGGACGATCAATCTAATGTGCCATTAGAGGAATGAAGGAAGAGTGGCTGGTCTCCTAGGGGGTGGATGGTGGAGATATTGACAGGCTGATAGAGCAGAGCCGGACTGGAATGACAGCAGACAGTGGGAAGAAATGGATAGAGTAAGTGGGACAGATCGAGAGAGGCACACTCGACTCGAGAGAGAAAGAGAAAGGAGGAGAGGTGAAAGAGAAATACATTGATTCTTTTCTAGCAGGCTGCAGAGAGGTTTGAAGTATGAACTATAAACTGTAAATCTGATAGACTTATGAAAACCAGTCTAGTTGTCCATTTAAAATCGGGGTTGTGATTATAAACAGGCTAATGTTGTGTTACTGAACCAGTGCAGGTGTGTTGTGTAAGGGCTGGTTTAGTGCTTGTAAATTATAACACAGTTGAGGTCATAGGAACAGGAGGAACAGAAAAGAGGCCAAGCAGGAAACTGAGACACAGATTAATTTGATTTAAGATATATGAGGTTGCTATACCGAGAGTCATTTAAAAGATAAAGCATGTGGGATGGAGAGAGACGACGAGTAATAGAGGAAGGAAAGAGATGATAGAATGAGAGTGATGCTGAAAGAGAAGGGGGAATGTGGGGGTTGGAGATGCACAGAGGTTCAGGATTGGCAGACCCCTCCGGTGGTCCTGTTGCTAGGAAACACTGTGTGACTTGTTGCCAGGCAACAACAATGAATCTTAGATGCTGCAGCAGGAGCAGCTGGGAGTGGGCGAGCGGGGATGGGGGAGGAGGTTTCCATGGCAACCAGCCGTACTCAAAATGGAAGAACGAGCAAGGTGTGGAAGGGGAGAGGAGTGGAAGGTAGAGAAAAAGAGAGGTAGAAATATTATACACTCTAAATTGAATTCAGGGGACTTGCTACCACAACTTAAATACATGTGTGGTTACAAGATAAAAACAATTCTTATTTATTGTTCTCTTACGAGAGGTTCTCTCGTATTGCGTAAGCTTGCTTACGCTGCGGGAAAGTCTTCTTTTCTCGAGATACTGAAGCCAAAAATTATCCTTAATTTCATTTTTTGTCAACGCAGTGCAGCTGCGGGCAGCTGAGCTAGAGCGGCATACTGCGCGCTCATTGGCTGCCGCGCGGCAACTGCTTAAGCCTACCAGTGAGCCTGGCGTGACGTCACGCCCAATGAGGGCGCGCGCGCCCTAGCGCGTCACAGCCCGCCAGAATGGGCGGCGTCAGAGCATATATAAGGAAGGCTCGTAGGCTATATTCTCTGATTTCTGTCTTTTCAGCGAAGCACTCGCATCGCTGATCTCGGAGAGGAAGCCGTCGCCGTTGTCCTTCAAGGCCCAGCTAACGAGCCAGCTTAGGTCAGCCTGAGGAAGCCGGACGATCTTCGCCGCCTTCAGCCTGCCGTGCCAGCTCAGCTATCCGGCGAATATCCTTTGCAAGCTCTTTTGTGTGTGTTCTTGCTTCCGCAGCACTTTCTAAAAGAGCAGAGGCGTTGTTGCAAATGCCTCGCACCACGTGCGGCTCATGCCGCTCCGCGCTCAGCGACGGAGACCGCCATCTTCTCTGCGCTCTCTGCCTGGGCCAGGACCACGCAGCCGTCGCGCTTTCCACGGGCGGCTGCGCTTTCTGTGAAGAGCTGCCGATGTCGACCCTGCGGGCTCGACTCGCCCTCTTCGCGGAATCTGCTCCAACTGTCCTCGGGCCGCGTAAGAAGAAACGCCGCTCGCAGCGACCACCGGAGCCCGAGACTCGAGCCAAGGCCTCGCCGGAGCCTCTCCCGCGAGCCTCGCTCTCTCCTTCTCCGCCCCCGCTTCCCGACGCGCAGCCGACGGCTCACGCCCTCGATGCCGTCGCCTCAGGGGATGAAGCGGATGATGACGCGCTACTGGACACGTGCTCACTAATGGCGTCGGACAGCGAGGAATGGTCCGGTTCTGTCCGCTCCGCCTCCTCCACCAGAGCGTCCAGCAGGACTCACGCCAGTGTGGACGCCGAGCTTCTCCGCCTCCTCACGGCAGCAGTCGAACACCTGGGCCTCGAATGGTCCCCGCCAGCGGTGACTCCGCCCAACAGACTCGACGGGTGCTTTCTGCCCGCCAGTCGACGAGCTCCAGTGTCCAGGCCAGCGCCTTTTCTGCCGGAGCTTCACGAGGAGCTTACCAAATCCTGGGACGCTCCAGTTTCGGCCAGACTCCGTTCTCCGGCCTCATCTACTCTCTCTCGCGTAGACGGAGCCAAGGAGAAAGGGTATGACCGGATCCCACCGGTCGAACCAGCGGTTGCAGCGCATCTTTGCCCCCCATCCGCGAGATGGCGCTCAAAGACTGCCCTCCCGTCCAAGGCCTGCAGGACTACTTCGGCGTTTGCCAGCCGCGCTTTCTCCGCTGCTGGGCAAGCCGCCTCAGCCCTGCACACAATGGCGGTTTTACAAGTTTTTCAAGCCGACCTCCTCAGCCAGCTCGACGAGGGAAAACTTGATAAATCTGCTTTGACCGACCTGCGCAGTGCGACGGATCTCTCTCTTCGCACGACGAAAACAGCAGCCCAAGCGATCGGACGATCTATGGCTGCGCTGACTGTCATTGAGCGCCACCTCTGGCTAACGCTAGCCGACATGGGAGAGCAAGAGCGGTCCGTTTTTCTCAACGCCCCGCTCTCACCCGCCGGCCTCTTCGGCCCCGCGGTAAGTGGCCTCGTGGACAGCTTCTCGGAAGTTCAGAAGGCGTCACAGGCCATGAACCTCTTCCTGCCCCGCCGCTCGAGCTCCGCTGCAGGCCGCTCTAAAACTCAGCCTCCTGCACGCAGTCCCACGCGGCGCCCCTCCCGACCTCCAGCATCGCAGCAGCGTCAGCGCGGCCGACCCAGGTCCCGCTCCACCAGCCAACACAGGCCGCCACCCCCGCGGGGTCCCCGGCCTAGAGTTTCGCTGAAAACCGAGCCTGCGAAATCCTCCTAGCACTCGCAAGGAGGAAAAGACGGTTGAGTCCCGCCGCGGCCGGACCGCCGTCGAAGCTAACCTGTATCCCTCTGCCAGTCCCCTTGATAAAGGCTACTGCAGTAGTGTCCACCGCAGCCAACGAGCCAGTTTCTCAACTCTCTCGCCTGCACACAAACGCCGTTTTTACGGCGACCCAGATAAATCGAATAAAGAGTGTAAAATCTGGTCATCCGGCTCACGCCGTCAGTGCTATGAGTGTAGTAAACATGCCCACACCCCAGTGCTCATCACTACACACAAGCACAATCCCCCCTGTGTACCCCACAGAGTGCACTCACATAAAGCGCGCTACGGCCACTCGAGTGTTAGCTGTAGGTCACGTGCCCACAACCCAGTGCTCACACCTACACAGTGCCCGCTCTGCCTCACACATTCGGGGACGAAAGCACTCCACCGCCGGCTGTGCGTTAATAAAGAGTCCTGTGCCCGCTATACAGCACGCACGCTCTCATGTACACACTCACGAGCCCGCCCCGCTTCCGCGCCGCGAGCCGTTGCTCAAAACGCTCTCTCACAGCGTCATTCAGCCGGCTGCCGCTATCAGCGAGCCCCCGTCTCCCCTCACTGTCACTGCGCGACTCGCGCACATACCGCCACAGGCTCCCCGTCCCGCGCTGTGCGGCGGGCGGGACCCGGAGGCTATCCGACCCCTAGCTATGAGTGCGAATGCATGGAAAGCTATTCCGGGAATGTCGGAATGGGTATTAAACACAGTGATAAAGGGCTATTCGCTTCAATTCGCTCGCCGCCCCCCGCGTTTTCGCGCCCGGGTCGAGACACAAGTGAAAGCAGATGCAGCCCATCTGCTTCACACAGAGATAGCGAATTTACTGCACAAAGGTGCCATAGAACGGGTTCACCCTCTGGCTGCCGAGGCAGGCTTATACAGCCGCTATTTCCTCGTACCCAAGAAGGGCGGAGCGCTCAGACCTATACTAGATCTGAGATATTTGAACAAAGCGCTCGTGAAACGACCGTTCAAAATGCTCACGACCGGTCAAATCCTCGCGCAGATTCGCCCGGGGGACTGGTTCATCTCTCTCGATCTGAAAGACGCGTATTTTCAGATTCAGATTATTCCCCGTCACAGGCCATTCTTGAGATTCGCCTTCGACGGTCAGGCATATCAGTACACCGTCCTGCCGTTCGGCTTGTCCCTGGCACCCCGTACTTTTACGAAGTGCATGGACGCGGCCCTCGCACCCCTGAGATCGAAAGGGATGCGAATTCTGAACTATCTGGACGATTGGCTCATTATAGCGCAGTCAACAGAGGAACTAGTTTCTCACAAGAAAGCGCTTCTCGGTCATTTGGAAAGCCTGGGTCTTTCCGTGAACTGGGACAAGAGCTCTCTAACCCCCAGCCAGTCTATCACTTTCCTGGGTATAGATCTGGATTCGGCGGCGATGACGGCCAGACTGTCAACACAGCGCGCGCGCCGTGTTCGGCACCTCGCCGCTTCCGTTCAGGTGGGAAAAGTTTTTCCCCTAAAAACCTTTCAGAGGCTTTTGGGCCATATGGCGTCAGCCGCAGCGGTCCTGCAGCTGGGTTTACTTCGAATGCGCCCGCTTCAGTGCTGGCTAAAGTCGGAAGTGTCCCGCAAAGCATGGATTTCGGGCCGTGCACCAGTCAGAGTGACTCAGCGCTGCGTCTCAGCCCTGCAGCCCTGGCTGGCGGCCGAATGGTTTCAGCGGGGAGTGTCGATGGGGGTCATCGCACACCGCAAAGTGGTCTCGACAGATGCGTCCAACATGGGTTGGGGAGCGACTCACGAGGGCAGTCCGATTTGCGGCCGGTGGTCGAATACGGAGAAAAGCCTTCACATAAACTGTCTAGAGATGCTGGCGGTCGAGAAAGCGCTGAAGCACTTTCTACCACTCCTACGGGGACACCATGTGCTAGTCCGCTCGGACAACATGTCAGTAGTGTCTTACGTGAACCGCCAGGGCGGAATCAGATCCAGAGCCCTGCGCGCTCTCACAGAGCGCCTCCTATCCTGGGCTCAGGGCCCGCTGCGCTCCCTAAGGGCAGCTCATGTACCCGGTCGCTTCAACGACGGCCCGGACAGACTGTCCAGGGACAACGTTCCCCCAGGGGAATGGTCTCTACACCGCCAGACGGTCCAAGCGCTTTGGCATCGCTTTGGCAAAGCGGAGATCGACCTCTTCGCCGCGAGCGAGAACGCTCAGTGCCAGAGGTTTTTCTCGAAACACGAGGACGCGCTGGCCCAGACATGGCCCAGCGTTCCGCTGTATGCGTTCCCCCCGATCTCGATGCTGCCTCAAGTGCTAGCGAGGATCAGGGAGACGAACTGCGCAGCGCTCCTCATAGCCCCGCGCTGGGAAAACCAACCATGGTTTTCCGAGCTGATGAGGCTGACAGACACAGCCCCATGGCCGATCCCGGTGAGGAGAGATCTTCTCTCTCAAGCTCGAGGATCGATTCTGCATCCCCATCCAGAGCACTGGTCTCTGCATGCGTGGGAAATCAACGGATATTCGTTGATCTGCCAGAAGGGGTAATTAACACGATCACGCAGTCCAGAGCCCCCTCGACGAGGCGGCTCTATGCGTCTAAATGGTCAGTGTTTAACAAATGGTGTGTGGAAATGGGTTCTAATGCTCAGTCCTGTGGAGTCCCACAGGTATTGAACTTTCTCCAAGAGATGTTGGACGCGGGCAGGTCCCCCTCCACGCTCAAGGTTTACGTCGCGGCCATAGCAGCGTTCGCCGATTCGGCGCGCGGCCGCTCACTGGGCAGGGATGAACTCATCACCCGTTTCCTGCGAGGGGCCAGGAGGATGAACCCTCCCCGGCCCCCGTCAGTCCCTATTTGGGACCTGTCCCTGGTCCTAGAGTCCCTGAAAGTGCATCCGTTCGAGCCTTTGGACTCTGTGGAGTTGAAATACTTGACGCTTAAAACCGTTTTTCTGCTAGCTCTGGCTTCAGTCAAACGAGTGGGCGATTTGCATGCGCTGTCTGTCAGCGCGTCGTGCCTCGAGTTTGGACCTAACGACTCGTTAGCCATTCTCAAACCGAAGCACGGCTATGTCCCCAAAGTGTTAGGTACTCCCTTTAGGGCTCAAGTCATTACCCTATCGGCCCTGCCGTCATCCGGCAGTGAGGAGGGTGTCAACCGCCTTTGCCCGGTCAGGGCGTTAAGGTGTTATGTCACGCGCTCTGCAGCCTTCAGGCTCTCAGAGCAGCTTTTCGTTTCGTTTGGAGGGCGCGCTAAGGGTCGCGCCGCCTCGAAACAGACGCTATCCAGATGGATAGTGGACGCTATTGCGGCAGCATATGCGTCAAAAGACCTGCAATGTCCGTTGGGCATACGGGCTCATTCCACCAGAGGCATGGCCTCATCGTGGGCATGGTCCAGCGGGATTTCCATTCATGACATTTGTATGGCGGCGGGCTGGGCGTCCCCCTCCACTTTTGTTAGGTTTTATAACCTGGAAGTTCCCGCTCTGCAGGCGAAACTTCTGTCAGTCTAGTCGTGTTCATGTCCTGCCCATATGCGCAGGTTGTACTATTGACTAGCTTGTCTGTTGAGCCGCACGCTCAGGGTCAGTATACATAGACCGGCCTTGCCGTTCGTGCGTTCCCTAGATGTGCTTATGAACATGTGTTGGCCCGCACCGCTGGCCACCTGTTTTTCACCTCTATGCTCTTCATAGAGTCATATGTGATTGTTAGGCTCGCACGGCGTGGACAAGGGGTTCCCGCAGCGTAAGCAAGCTTACGCAATACGAGAGAACCTCTCGTAAGAGAACGATACTCGGTTACTCACGTAACCTCGGTTCTCTCTAGAGAGGGAACGAGTATTGCGTTCCCTGCCGTGCTTGAAGCCTGTAGCTCGTGTCGCTTCATTCGACAGAAAACAGAGAATATAGCCTACGAGCCTTCCTTATATATGCTCTGACGCCGCCCATTCTGGCGGGCTGTGACGCGCTAGGGCGCGCGCGCCCTCATTGGGCGTGACGTCACGCCAGGCTCACTGGTAGGCTTAAGCAGTTGCCGCGCGGCAGCCAATGAGCGCGCAGTATGCCGCTCTAGCTCAGCTGCCCGCAGCTGCACTGCGTTGACAAAAAATGAAATTAAGGATAATTTTTGGCTTCAGTATCTCGAGAAAAGAAGACTTTCCCGCAGCGTAAGCAAGCTTACGCAATACTCGTTCCCTCTCTAGAGAGAACCGAGGTTACGTGAGTAACCGAGTATCGTTTTAATTAAACCTTTTAAGTTGCGAAAATTATTTTGTAGAGTTCTGTTGATATAATAATGTTGATCATTACATCAACTTAATATTGTCTGTAATTTAAACTCAAATTTCTGTGTTAATTATTATTATCGTTATTTTTTAATTAGGTTGTAGTAACTTAATGAAATTGTCTTGATAACTTAGGAAATTAGGCAGTGGAGTTCTAGTTCCCGGCATGCTTTGCATAGGACTGGATAAGGAGAATAAATGTTGAAATTGAGTGTTAATTTATTTGTTTTTAGTGAAGAGAAAGACCTGTTAGTGTTAAATGCTGTTATGTTTGACATTTAAAAGAGTTTTTGTGGTTACCATTATGCTGAAGAGTAGATACATAAAGGTAAACACATTGACTCTATAAGCAATGACTGCGCTAATGCCAGTGACGAGTAATACCTTGCTTGTTCATTAAATATACATGTTATGTTAGCATGTGCTATGATAGCTGTTGATTTGAACTGACATAGATAAGATTAATTGGTCCCAGGGTTACAACTCTGGAAGTTGCAGTGGCTTAATTTTTTTGAGGAATCAACTTAAAAATTTGTGTTTATACAAATTATTAAGTTCCTCTAACTCTATGTAGTTTGCTGGTTGAAGAATTCACTCAAATATAACTCAAAAAAATTGATGCAAACATTCTTTTTTAGAATGTAGGAAAGCACATCCAACACATGAATGCATATTAGATCACATATTTGTCTTTAAATGCACACATTTATCTGGCTGATCTGATGCCTTACAATGTTAAACATTACTATGTTTTATGTTTTGGAAAGAAGTCTCTTATGCTCATCAAGCCTGCATTTATTTGATCAAAAATACTGAAAAAAAACAGTAATATTGTGAAATATTATTACAATTTTAAAAACTTTAAAATGTAATTTATTTCTGCAATGCAAAGCTGAATTTTCATCAGCCATTAATCCAGTATTCTGTGTCACATGATATATATATCCTCACATATATATATATATTAGGTCCTACTATCCTACTTATTAGAGAAAAAAAAAAGAAAAAAAAAAGTTATTAAGCAGTGTGTTGTCAAAGTTGGTATTGTGGCTTTATAAATGGTCAGACGCTTGTGTGTGTCATCATATTATTGACATTTTACCAAAAATCAAGCTCAAATGGAATTACACGATTTTTTAGCAGTGAATGTTGGAGATTTTTATCCCTCATAAGAACAGCCTAATCTGGGGCAGTTTTTACAGACAGTTTGCAAATCCACAATCTATAAAAATAATGTTTTTAATTTCTGGAATAAAATTAATTTTGCATAAATTTAGAGTGCCAGATAGCCAATAATAATAGACAGCCAACAATAATAATAGTAATACTACTACTACTACTTCTAATAATAATAATAATAATAATAATAACTATTAAATAAATACAATTCTTGAAAAGAAACGCTGAAGTAATTTGGCAAAATCGTTTATTAATTCTTAGGATTCTTTAAAAAATAAAAAATGGATTCAATTAAGAAAATTGATTCGCTGCTTATTTATAGTTCAAAAATGTTTGCAGAATCAAAGGCATGTGGTGCAACCAACAAGTACAAAAATGCAGAAAATAACTTTGCTTTTTATTACTTTTATGTTTACAGTACAGTCATCAAATTGAAAGCAAAATGAATACATTTCTAAAAACTTGGCAAAATGTGTTTTTTAATTTTTTTTTTCCTTTAAATCAGTAACACTTATTTGTTATTGAACTTTACACCAAAGAGAGAAATGCAATGAAAGTTTGTTTTAAACTGTTGCTTAAAGCTTCACTGTGCTTATCTTCCCTTTGGTCTCATGAGGACGAGAACTAGTCTGCTCAGTTGACATGCTCTGACATGAAACTTAACAAGCAGACACACACATGCACTGATATTACTGCCATAATGAAAGCCACAGGGAGATGGAGTGAGGTGTGACTAACACATGAACACATGAGTTACTCTCTCACTAGAGATCTGACCACTCTGCAAGTAAATGCTACCACTCTAAACCACAATTTCTGACCTTCTCAGCCAAATGTGATCCGTCAAGCCCAGGGGTGGCGGCATACAGTGTGCATGTGAACACTCTCTCATTGACTCTTCGCTGCACCATCTGCGTGCCATGAGTGTTCTGTATTGATGCAGAGGTGGTATATTTTCAGCATGGTCAAGATTTTGAACAGTTACACATATTGGATCAGTAGCCATAGAAAAAAAAGCAGTTTGCATATTAATGGCTGTATTTGAAGTGTCTAAATTTAGACGTGCCTGAAACTGAGCGCGAGAAGGATTCCTAATTTAGTCTAGTAAGTTGTTGCACGCACACATAGATGCACAATCCACCCATGCAGATTCATTTAAGCTGAGGAAAGAATATCAAAATGGATAATCCCTGCTAGGGTTTGCATTTATTGAAATAAGCCGTGCGGTACTGTCATAAACGTACAGATCAAAAAACAAACAGAATTGCATTTCAGGGCCATGGTGAGATCTAAATAAAACACAGAAATGAAAGTAGGTCATAGAGTAACTGGTGTGGCAAAGAGCCCTGCTTCTGTAGGGAAAGTAGTACATAAGTCTCTCACTCTGTACTCAGCTCTCTGTCCCTGTTGGGGTAGTACACTTTCAAACATGAACATTGTATGAAAGTGCACTCAAGAGTGATGCTGTCTGTCTGTGTGTGTGTGTGTGTGTGTGTGTGTGTGTGTGTGTGTGTGTGTGTGTGTGTGTGTTTGTGTGCGCGCATTACTTGTAGGTTTAGATCAGTGTTAAATAAAGCAAAGAAAACATGCTTCTCCAATCATGCATTTGATGCAGATTGTTTTTGCCATTCGTCTCCAGAAAGAAAAAATAAAATAGTTATTAGAAGTGCTCTCTTTGTGTTTTATGTTTGTTTGATATAGTTTTGAAAACATTTAACATGATTCTTGTCATGCGGTGTAACCATCAAGTAAAAAGTAATAACATTTTAAAATGTAATGAAAATGTAATGATTCTTGTCATGCGGTGTAACCATCAAGTAAAAAGTAATAACATTTTATTTAGCGATTTATTTACAGACATACAGTAAACAGGTCTCTCTATGACATCATTTCCTTTTTTTCCAGTATGGTTTCAGCTTTGTTGGTTGCACAACATGACAAAAATGTTGAAAATAGTAATAAGCAATGAAGCTGTTTTTAAGGGCTGTCAATTGATTTAAAAAAACAAACAAAAAAACAAACAAAAAAAAAAAACGGAAGTTGAGTTAATTGCGTAAATTATTTAAAAAAATTTAATCAGTTACTCGTTACTTTATGCAACCTTGTTTTTATTTTCATTTCGTCAAACTTCTTAAGGTTTTCATTTCAAGAATTGTATTCTTTCAATGATGATTTTTTGTTGGTTTGTTTGTTGTAATATCAAGACAGTTGCATCACCCTGACATTTCTGTCTCCCCATATATATATATATATATATATATATATATATATATATATATATATATATATATATATATATATATATATATATATACACACACAAAAAAATTACACCTAGAAATTTAGAGGATTTCTTCAGTGAAAGCTACTAATAAGGCTTGAATTACATGTGTAGTATCCCTGGAGAAACTATGAGTTAGGTGTTAGATAATAGTAATTAGTAATTGGGTCAGTTTATTTTTAGTTTTGAATCAGATTTTTTTTTTTTAAGTGATGATGATAAAATCTAATCCTTGTATTTTTTCTCTCTCAGATGGGGAGGGAGAGGGACAGCTGTCCCCTCCTGTTGGAGCTGGAATCAACAGTAACAGCTGGAGCTTCCGCTACGGTGCGGGCCCCGGCTACGGTCCTCCACAAGCCCTGAAGCCGGGAGAGATTCCTCCTGAAGCCTTCATCATTCCCGGCTCCCCTGCCATCATCTCCATCCGGCAGGACCCAGGTGCTGTTGATGAGAAGGGCGAGTTCATCACCTTCGGAAAGAAAGAGGAGTCCAAGAAGAAGAAAAAGAAGAAGAAGGAAAAGAAGGACAAGAAGGATAAAGGGAAAGATGATGGCGAAGAGTAATGAAGAACGTCTACAATATTACAGCGATCAACTTGTGTTTGTAGCAAACGCTGACAGAAAGAGGAAACCAAAAATACTGAAAATGTAAAGAGAGAAAGATCCTTCTATATACCATACCTACCAATTCAAGTGAACATAAAAATCACAAATTAACCCTGTAAACATGTTTCCTTGACTCTGATTGGCTATTTTTCTAACTCTACTCTATTGTGCAGAAATTTATCAGCAATGTCTGCAAAATGCAAACCAAGTCTGCGTGCACCTTGTGAATGACATTTTCAACCACATCAAGGGAAGTCCCTCTCCTCTTTTAAAAGGATCAAACAAATGTCCAGTTAAACTGGATATTAACTCCTGTCATACCAAGAGTTTTCTCTGACTCCATCCCTGCCTTCCTCCCTCAACTTCAAATGGGGAAGAAACAACCTCCCCTGGCCCCGTCTCACGCCTTGATCTGCTGGAAACAAAACTTTGTAAAAGACACACAAAAAAAAGACACAAATCTAACTGCAATTATCAGAAAGACCAGTGTCTGATTTCTAGAGCAGATCTAAAGTAAACCTCTGCAGAGATGGGAATGTAGCAGCAAAATCCAAGACACTTGCTTTACACTCAGAAAAAAAGCTTCTTTCCTGCTCCTAAACTAACGCTGAAATCGCAGTATATTTTATAAGAGCAAGTAAATCTCATCTTATATAGTCCAAAATCATGCACAGACAAATTACGTGCATACAGCTAAAGAGATTCTTGCTCTCTAATACATAGGCTCTCCACTCGCTGTAAAGCTAAACCCACAACAGGACTGAAGCACAACAGCCTCTCAAAAGTCTGTAAAATAGTAGAATGGATGCTTGTTGCTTCTTTTCAAACACACCTACTTCCTTTGCTGCTGTTTTGAATGTTTGATAGACGTCATCCCACTTTCTGCCGGCTTAATGTCTTAGTCCAGCTTCTTGCCCTCACCTACTGCTTGTAACTTTTGCATATCTCATTTTGCCAACCTCCCTTTATCTGGTGTGCTGTGCTGGCCCCATGTCAGTACTGCCCCCTGGTGGCTCGTATTGTACAGTGTGACAAGAAAGAGGTGAAAAATCAAGCCTGTGAAATTGCCAATATCATTTTCACTCCTTCTGCTGGAAACATAAGCACATGTACTGGCCCCTACATGCACACACAAACTCAATACACTCCAGTGTTTATGCTCTCACAGCAGTGGAACCATCATGGACTATGTAGCCAAGCTTATTGTGGAGATGTTTAGCTATGGCGTATGGTGCTTTATAGGGCAATGATAGAGGGTGAGTGGAGATTAGACTGAAAAGACCACAGTAGTGGACAGAACAGATTTTTTCTACTGTATATAATCAATGGCGAGACATAGCTTCATGACATAGTTGTTGTAAATAATGGGATTTTTTTTTAACATTCAGAGGGATCACATCTCTCTTTTCTTTCCCTTCTAAGTCTGTAGAGGTACTGTTCAGTAAAGGAAAGATGTTTGTGCTGCTATGAGACCATATCATCACAAAGCGCTCACACACACACACACACACACACACACACACACACACACACACACACACACACACACACACACACACACACACACACACACACACACACACACACACACACACACACACACACACACACTCACTCAAGTCTCTTTCAGGTGTGGTTCAGTGCTGTCAGATCACCAAGTGACTGTTTTGCATGTTAAACGCAATTAAAACAAAAATTATATATAGATATAAATGAACAGATATGTTTTTCATAATTATTTTTTTCTCATTTAAGATGGAACTGGAGATGTGTATCGTCTCTGCTGAAGTATGTAGACATAAATCAAATTATTCACTCAGACATACTCAAACATAAACTGATTACATACATGCATAGAGTGTACAAAGAAGACACAGAACCGATGTCTGCTCTGTGGCGATCAACGTTAACATTAACATTCTAGATATATGTAAGCTGTAGTGTTATGGTCTAAATTGCTTTTCTTTACAACTTTATGATTTTTGCAACTTGAAAGGATCAATCCTTCGTTTTGTGCTAGGCTTTGAAATCAATAACACTGTATTGTGAACAAGTTCATACATCCCTATGATATAAGCCTCTTCCTTCTGGAAAAAAAAAATACAAAAAAAAATACAAAATACAAAAATGTCAAAAAATTATAAAAGAGAAATAAAAAGGGTCTATGTATTCTGCTTGTGTGTAGTAATTATATATAAATTCATCCAGTGCCTAAGTGGCACTATGCTTTTGACTTTGACGGTGCAAATATGTTGGACAAGATTTTTGTACACCTGCTCATCAGTGTAATGGTGTTTATTATTTTATATTACTTTATGAAATCTGGTAATGTGTTTTGTTTATAAATCACAAATAAAGTTTTCTTTCATAAGTATTTAAGGTTTTTCTGTGGTTTTGATTTTACCTATCTATATTGTCAGTAATAGCATTATTTATACAATATTCTCTATTAAATATTTTCTTCATTTTCTGCACTACATATGTCCACATATGGATTTTTATCTTAAACATCCGAAGTGCTGACCCATTTTTTTTACCAGTTGGATATTTGTCATAAATCTGGTTCCCAAAGATAAGCTTATTTTACAGTGGCAGGCCATATGGTAACTTGTCTGAGCTTTCTATTTTAAGACTTTCAGGCTGTTAAGAATAGATGGACCTGAACGTTTCACCTGCACAAAATACAACTTCTTCTGAAACAAACTGCCCTTGATTTGTTGATTTGTTCAAATAGGATTGAGCTATATGTTTGCATGTTTGGTTGGGGAATTATTTGAAGAGAATTCCAAAACTGTTTTAAATGTTTTATAATACTGGAACGAGAATACTTTGAAAAACAATACAATTAGGCAGACTTGGTGAAGGGTAAATAGTGTGTGCTTTGGAACTGTCATCTTTCTGATCATGATGCTTCAGCAAGATTCTTATTTATTCTTTTTTATTTGCTCGTTGTACACATAAAACACAAAGGCAAGGCATTGGTCTCGGATTAATGAACGTCAGATGTGTGCTGACTGTTACGAAGGAGACCGAATGTGTGCAGTTCAACAAAATATCTTTTTACCAGTCATTGTCTTCTCTAATGTGCAATCTTTTATATTTGTTTGACATTCCATTGCTGTGTACTGAATACATTTTGAAATAAAATGTCATCCTACGCACGTAATAGCACATTACAAGAGTTTTGTCCGGCGACTACTGCGTAGCTATCCATGGTGCTGAAATACATGTGTGTCCGTTAGTGGCGTGTGTAGCTAGTATGAACAACACCAATAATGTATATTGATGTAGTTCTAAAAAAAATATATATACGATATAAATGACCAGTATAAATGCTCACAAAAGTTAGAGTATGTATTTAAAATATAAACCCTTTTAAATACTTTGTCATAATACTGCGCTTCTGTTGGTTTATCTGCAGTGTGAGAAAAAAAACTATTTTGTTTTAAATATTTTGTTTGTATTGAGGGTTTTGAAGGAATCACTTCTCTATTAGTCAATATTAATGTTTCAAGGTTATATTTGATATGCCATGCGAGAATGTAATTTAAACCCACATTATGAGACACATCTCTGTAAATATGAAGCGTCTGCACAAACCATACATTTAACCTCACAAGCTGTTTACCTAAACTCAACTGAACCACACAGTGTCGCTGTTGATTAACTCTGTTTTTTGGGGGGCATAAGTACACACCCATTTGGTGCGAATATTTTTTCTATTCTGTTAACAACAGTCATTTGTCGAAATAGCAGTGCTATCCACGCAAATCAGTTGTTTGTGAGGAAGATTTCGAAACAGCGTTTTTACTTTATTACATACAAGAAAACATGGCGAAAACGTCTAAATTGTGTTGGGCCAAATGGCGATTATGGATAACGTCGCTTCTCTTCTGCGTTACCAATGCTGATGTTCGTTATTCTGTGCCGGAGGAAACAAAGACAAAATATGTTATTGGAAGTCTAAGTAAGGAGCTTCATTTGGATTCTAATCGCTTGAGGTTTCGCAAAGCCCGTTTGGATTACCAAGGGGAGAGAAGGTACTGTGATGTAGACCTAGATTCTGGAAATCTTTTTGTTTCGGAACGAATCGACCGAGAGATGCTATGCGGTACAACATCCCCCTGTCTCATGCACTTTGAATTTATTCTTGAAAATCCTTTAGAGCTTCATAACGTTGTTTTGGAGGTCCAGGACATCAATGACAACCCTCCTATTTTCCCCAAAGATTCAATTAAACTTGAGATAAGCGAAGCGGCACCGACGGGAAGCAAATTACAAATAGCTCGCGCACGGGATTTGGATGTTGGAATTAATTCAGTTCAGACGTATATTCTCAGTCAAAACAAACATTTTGTTCTTGATACAAAATCAAATAAAGACAGGCATGTGGACATTGTTTTGAAAAACAGCCTGGATAGAGAGACAAAGGGAGAGCATTCCTTGATTTTGTCAGCTGTCGATGGGGGAAATCCTCCAAAATCTGGAACTGTTGTTATTGAAGTACGCGTGTTAGACATGAATGATAATGCACCAGTGTTTTCTCAGCCTTTATACAAGACTCGTTTATCTGAAAATTCAGCACTCGGAACGTCTGTGATCAAAATTACTGCAACCGATTTGGATGAGGGTGCAAATGGGCAAATAACGTATTACATCAATCACCTATCCGACAACACAAAAGAATTGTTTCAAATTGACGAAAATTATGGAGAAATATCTGTTACTGGACAGTTGGACCACGAGAAGGCCTCCTCGTTCGAGATGGAAGTGCAGGCGGAGGATGGTGGAGGTCAGACAGGCCACTGTAAAGTTGTTATTGAAATAGATGATGTCAATGACAACGCGCCGGTTATATCTGTAAAGTCTCTAAAAGACCAAATCCCAGAAAACATCCCACCTGGTTCAGAGATCGCAGTGATAAACGTAAAGGACCAGGATTCAGGTGAGAATAGCCTGGTTACTTGTTCCATTTCGACGAGTCTGCCATTTCAACTACAGCCGTACATCAAGTCTTATTTCATTATCACAACAACTAGTTCGCTTGATCGAGAACAATTCGAAAATTACAATGTGACAATAACAGCAAAGGACGGAGGTACACCCCCCTTATTCTCCAATATAACTCTGAACATACGAGTTTCAGACATCAACGACAACTCCCCTACATTTGAGTTACAGAATTATGATGTTTATATAAGTGAAAATAACAAACCAGGCACTTCTGTTTGTTCTGTCAGTGCAAATGACCCAGACTGGAGACAGAACGGGACTGTACTGTACTCTCTGGTACCCAGTGAAGTCAATGGGGTCCCAGTGTCCTCATTTCTGTCTGTTAATGGAGATACAGGGGTGATTCATGCTGTAAGATCATTTGACTATGAGCAGTTCAGAAACTTCAGTGTCAAAGTTGTTGCCAGAGACAATGGTTCTCCTCCACTCAGCAGTAACGTGACTGTGAAAGTCTTCATAACAGATGAGAATGATAACTCTCCACAGATATTATACCCTGTTCCAGATGGAAAGTCTTTAATGACTGAAATGGTCCCTAAAGCGACTCTCTCAGGCTCTCTGGTCTCCAAGGTGATCGCTGTAGATGCTGACTCTGGACAGAACGCATGGCTGTCCTATCAGATCTTGAAATCTACTGATCCGGGACTTTTCTCCATTGGTCTCCATAGTGGAGAGATCAAAACACAACGAGACATTTCTGAATCTGACAATATGAAGCAGAACCTTGTTATTTCAGTGAAGGATAACGGGCAGCCGTCTCTATCTACAACCTGTGCTGTGAATTTACTGATTTCTGACAACCTTTCTGAAGTTCCTGAACTTAAAGATATGACTTATGAGGACAGTAACTCTAAAGTAACGTCATACTTGATCATTGCATTAGTCTCCGTGTGCACCTTCTTCCTGACGTTCATCATACTGATCTTGGCAGTGAAGTTTTGTCACAGGAGAAAGCCCAGACTGTTGTTTGATGGAGCAGTTGCTGTTCCCAGCGCCTATCTGCCTCCCAACTATGCAGAGGTGGATGGAGCAGGAACTCTCCGCAGCTCTTACAATTATGACGCATATCTAACCACAGGCTCGCGCACAAGTGACTTCAAGTTTGTGACATCGTATAATGAAAACACGCTTCCTGCTGGTGGCACTCTGGAACACAATACTCAGTTTGGCTCGAGCATGATAACACTAGATGTAACTGGAATTGAAGATGAGGTAAGAGAGGATTAACTCCTCTGGACTAATTTTTATTGTTATTATGCTTTTCGTGGTGTCTCCGCTGATTATATATTTTTAAATGTTATTAGCATTAATAAAACGCTGTATTACATTTGTATAAAAATACTATTTTAGGGGCAGATACAAGCTCACACATCACGGATCTACATAATTCACACATCACCGACAGCATGCATATTTGACACGTTCCCTTTAAGAAGGAGTTCAAGAGAGAGTATGGGGGGTTGGTAGATGTGCGTTTTCTGATATATAAGTTTAATAAAAAAACAACTGTTGTTGTTCTCACGCTGCAGTCCTGCCTCCGTGTATTTTTGATAGCTCAAAAAGCTACAGTATCATCATTCTTAATTTACCGCATTTCATATTATTTGATCTATTAATGCTTTTTGCCGCTGCTGATGAAAACAATTGAAATGGACCATGTAGGTCGAGAATTTCTGATCTCACAAATGTTTACTTCCTACAGACCTTTTACAGCACTTGAACGCTGCATTCATCAATTCTGGACACTGTTACGTCATATGTCTAGGGGTTTTTAGCAGAACACAACAAGATTAAGGAGAACATTCACATGGGCCCTGCCACAGCAAAACAACAAGGTCCTTTTTTAACAGTTTTGTTAAAGGCTCACAATATATAGCAAGGTTTCTTGTGAATAAACCGTACAACTTAGGGAAACTCCTCCTCCATAACAAAGAATGCAGGAGGGGGCAATGCCAAAATATCAAACACAAGTTTAGTCTACCTTGGGACTACATTAGTTAATCCCTTACTAAGCCTGTCACAGAAAAGAACAAATCAAGAACAGAAATGTACGCTCACTCCCTAGCCACAAACCAGGGGAAAACAGAGGATCACAATATAAAATGGCGCCCTCCCTACCGTTCCCAAGTTATAAAGAAAAAACAACAATCAGGAGGATAACGGCTTAACTGGTAAAGCAAAAAAAAAAAAAATAATAATAATAATAATAAAAAAAAAAAAAAAAAAAAAAAAACAAGGCACCTGTACAATAGCAAAGTTGAGTTGTAGACTGGGGCATCTCACAATAAAGCAACAGTACCTTAGGCTCAAGCGTTTAGCAGTGAACGAGCAAAGGCAACAGTACTCTGGACAAAACCATTCAATAGCAGACCAAAGGGGGGAAATTCAAACAATTAAACAGATTAGAAAAAAGAACGTTTATTTAATATGATTTCAAAGCTAAGTAAGTGCTTTCTTGTCCAATGTCTTTGAGGGCATCAGGTTTCAGCACGACATGCACGGACAGCGACATCGCTATCTGTTGTACTTTATCTCTGAATGCCTGACATTTTTAGTTCCTTTCCAATATATATAGATGTATGTAAATTATTATTTTACAAAAAAAAAAAAAAAAAAAAAAACGCTTAGACAAAAATAAGACTTCCCTTGGTTATTCACTGTTGTCTTTATAAACACATGAAAGATGCAATGAACAGAAAAATACTCACAGTGTCGCCATTCACCAAGAGTGCAGACTGATGCGTCTCTCCTCCCACACTTAATGTATGCAGTATGAGCTCTTTCTGGTAGAATAAACGCCGCACAAAATGGAGTAACAGTCCGTCGATGACGATAGAATTTTTGGAATAACATCGTCAAAAGATTAATTTGCCCTTGCGCAGGTGTGACATTAACCTTCAAAAATGGGATGCAGACTATTTTCAGTTCCTCTCTTTGCGTTTTTCGTCGCTCTCCTTCTGTTTCCTATGAAACTCGTCTGTGCAGATCTGAGCTACAATATTCCGGAAGAAACGAAGCGCCAGTATGTGATTGGAAATATAGCCAAGGATCTCAGGATGGATGTGAAACAATTATCTGCTCGTAAAGCTCGGATAGAAATGGAGGAAAGCAGCAAACGGTATTGTGATATTAATTTGAATACTGGTGATTTAATCGTGGCAGAGACAATAGACCGAGAAGAGCTTTGTGGTTCTCGAATGTCCTGCATTCTCAGTTATGAGCTCGTCCTGGAAAACCCTCTTGAAGTGCACCGGATAATTCTGCAAATTCAGGATATAAATGACAATGTGCCACGATTTCCAAATGAGCGTATTAATTTTGAAATTAGAGAATCAGCAGACAAAGGCCAGCGATTCCGTTTGCATGAGGCTCATGACTCAGATATTGGACATAACGCGGTCAATGGCTATTCACTGGAGAGAAACACACATTTTGTTTTGAATGTTCATGATAGTGCAGATGGAGGGAAATACGCAGAACTCGTGTTGGAAAAGGAGCTGGATCGTGAACAGCAGAAGGAGATAGATATGATCCTCACAGCCACTGATGGTGGTTCACCGCAGAGATCTGGCACTGCTGTCATACACATCACTGTTCTAGATGCCAATGATAATGTCCCAGTATTTAGTCAGCCTGTTTATAAGGTCACTCTGGCTGAAAATGCTCCTTCAGGAACAGAAATAATCAGAGTGAGCGCCACTGATGCTGATGAAGGTCCAAACGGGGAAGTGACGTATGACTTCAGCAGAATTTCAGATAAAGCTGCAAAAATATTTTCTATTGATAAAACAACAGGACAACTTCTGGTGACTGGAGAAATTGATTATGAAAATGAAAAAGACTATGAAATAGGAATTCATGCCCAAGACACATTTGGGTTGTCATCGACTGCTAAAGTTATCATAGATATAACTAATATTAATGATAATCCACCTAGAATCATCCTTAAATCTTTGAATAACCCGATACCTGAAAACTCTGATCCAGGTACTGAAGTGGGAATCATTAATGTTCAAGACAAAGACTCAGGAGAAAACCGGCAGATTCGTTGCTCTGTTCAGCAAAATGTTCCTTTCAAACTCAACCCATCTGTTAAAAACTATTTCTCTCTAGTAACTACAAAAGCTCTAGACCGAGAGAAAGAATCTGATTACAACATTACCATCACAGCCACAGATGGAGGATCTCCACCATTATCCACATCCATGACAATTCATTTATTTGTCTCAGATGTGAATGACAATCCTCCTGTATTTGAGCAGCAGACATACAGTGCTTATATAAGTGAAAATAACAAACCAGACACTTCTGTTTGTTCTGTCAGTGCAAATGACCCAGACTGGAGACAGAACGGGACTGTACTGTACTCTCTGGTTCCCAGTGAAGTCAATGGGGTCCCAGTGTCCTCATTTCTATCTGTTAATGGAGATACAGGGGTGATTCATGCTGTAAGATCATTTGACTATGAGCAGTTCAGAAACTTCAGTGTCAAAGTTGTTGCCAGAGACAATGGTTCTCCTCCACTCAGCAGTAACGTGACTGTGAAAGTCTTCATAACAGATGAGAATGATAACTCTCCACAGATATTATACCCTGTTCCAGATGGAAAGTCTTTAATGACTGAAATGGTCCCTAAAGCGACTCTCTCAGGCTCTCTGGTCTCCAAGGTGATCGCTGTAGATGCTGACTCTGGACAGAACGCATGGCTGTCCTATCAGATCTTGAAATCTACTGATCCGGGACTTTTCTCCATTGGTCTCCATAGTGGAGAGATCAAAACAGAACGAGACATTTCTGAATCTGACAATATGAAGCAGAACCTTGTTATTTCAGTGAAGGATAACGGTCAGCCCTCTCTGTCTACAACCTGTGCTGTGAATTTACTGATTTCTGACAACCTTTCCGAAGTTCCTGAACTTAAAGATATGACTTATGAGGACAGTAACTCTAAAGTAGCATCATATTTGATCATTGCATTAGTTTCCGTGTGCACCTTCTTCCTGACGTTCATCATACTGATCTTGGCAGTGAAGTTTTGTCACAGGAGAAAGCCCAGACTGTTGTTTGATGGAGCAGTTGCTGTTCCCAGCGCCTATCTGCCTCCCAACTATGCAGAGGTGGATGGAGCAGGAACTCTCCGCAGCTCTTACAATTATGACGCGTATCTAACCACAGGCTCGCGCACAAGTGACTTCAAGTTTGTGAGATCGTATAATGAAAACACACTTCCTTTTGGTGGGACTCTAAAAAAGGAAGACAGTATTCAGTTTGGCTCTAGCATGATTACACTAGATGTTACAGGAATTGAAGATGAGGTAAGAGCAGCTTCACTCTTTTCGACCCTTTTTAATTTTTGTATTTTATGTTGTCTCCGCTGAAATTTTAATTGATATTTGCATTATTATCACATACTTTATTAGGGCGGTCCCTGTTTAAAAATGTAAAAGTATTTTGGGAAACATATTAGACCTCACGCTGTACTAGGCTACATATAAAACTCCTATCATCTCTAACTACTATCGTCTTTCTTCTTTTAATAACGAAGGCTATATTTAAATACTTTAAATCATGTAGGTCGCGAATTTCTGATCTCATACATATACTTCCTGCACACCTTTACCAATATTTGAAGGCTGCATTCATCAGTTCCGAAAAAAGGTCTGTTTTTAAAGAAAATGATCTGCATTTTTTTATTTATTTTTTCTATTATATTTTATTAATGTGAATTGCGGTCTGTTTTGATTAGAAAAAAATAACATGGAATTGGCTAGTTGGTCTCTGTTAGATTTAAGTTTTGTTGGTTTGTTTTCTTTTATGTTTTAGTTTAAAAAACAAGCTTAGTTCTTTGGTAAGTTTAGCGTAGATGGTTTGAAAGTGTTTGGACATTTATCATTGTGAGGCCAATAGTACAGTATATCCTACATGTGCGTGTAAACCTACTACAGAAGTTTGGTTGAAGCGATGAATAATAAATATATATATATATATATATATATATATATATATATATATATATATATATATATATATATATTTATTCAGCACCTCGAGCCTGGACAGCGAGAACACTCTCTGTTTACTTTTTCCTCTGAATGCGAGACCTTTTTTAGTTGGTCTCAAACCGGTTCCACGGAGGGCCTAGTGTATGCAGGTTTTCTCTTTTACCTTGAACCAGACTGATTGAGTAGGTCACTAATTGGTTAAGATCTCCCCTCACCTGGTAGTCTAGGTCTTAATTGGGCACTAATTGAAGGGAAAGACCAAAAACCTGCATACACTAGGCCCTCCGTGGAACCGGTTTGAGAACTCATATATTTATGTAAATGATTATTTTACAAAATTACGCGATGAAAAACACTACGGTTCCACTTGGTTGATCCCTGTATAGTCATTTCATACATGAAAGATGCAATTAACAGAAAAATGCTCACAGTGTCGCTATTCACCAAGAGTGCAGACTGATGCGTCTCTCCTCCCACACTTAATGTATGCAGTATGAGCTCTGTCTGGTAGAATAAACGCCGCACAAAATGGAGTGACCGTCCGTCGACGCCGAGAGAATTATTAGAATATCATCCGTCAAAGATTAATTACTTTTGGACAGGTGCAACATCAAACCTTCACAAATGGAATACAGATTATTTTCAGTTCATTTCTTTGCGTTTTTCGTTGCTCTCCTTCTGTTTCCTCTGACAATCGTCTCTGCAGATCTGAGCTACAATATTCCGGAAGAAACGAAGCGCCAGTATGTGATTGGAAATATAGCCAAGGATCTCAGGATGGATGTGAAACAATTACTTTCTCGTAAAGCTCGGATAGACACGGAGGACAGCAGCAAACGGTATTGTGATATTAATTTGAATACTGGTGATTTAATCGTGGCAGAGACAATAGACCGAGAAGAGCTTTGTGGTTCTCGAATGTCCTGCATTCTCAGTTATGAGCTCGTCCTGGAAAACCCTCTTGAAGTGCACCGGATAATTCTGCACATTCAGGATATAAATGATAATGCGCCACAATTTCCAAATGACCGTTTTAATTTTGAAATTAGAGAATCGGCAGACAAAGGCCAGCGATTCCGTTTGCATGAGGCTCATGACTCAGATATTGGACATAACGCGGTCAATAGATATTCACTGGAGAGAAACAAACATTTTGTTTTGAATGTTCATGATAGTGCAGATGGAGGGAAATACGCAGAACTCGTGTTGGAAAAGGAGCTGGATCGTGAACAGCAGAAGGAGATAGATATGATCCTCACAGCCACTGATGGTGGTTCACCGCAGAGATCTGGCACTGCTGTCATACACATCACTGTTCTAGATGCCAATGATAATGTCCCAGTATTTAGTCAGCCTGTTTATAAGGTCACTCTGGCTGAAAATACTCCTTCAGGAACAGAAATAATCAGAGTGAGCGCCACTGATGCTGATGAAGGTCCAAACGGGGAAGTGACATATGAATTCAGCAGATTGTCTGATAAGAATGCAAAATTATTTTCTATTGATAAGACAACTGGACAAATTGTAGTTACTGGAGAGATTGATTATGAAAGTGAAAGAAACTATGAAATGGGAATTCATGCTCAAGATGCATCTGGATTGGCATCAACTGCTAAAGTTATCATAGATATAACTGATGTTAATGATAATCCACCTAGAATCATCCTTAAATCTTTGAATAACCCGATACCTGAAAACTCTGATCCAGGTACTGAAGTGGGAATCATTAATGTTCAAGACAAAGACTCAGGAGAAAACCGGCAGATTCGTTGCTCTGTTCAGCAAAATGTTCCTTTCAAACTCAACCCATCTGTTAAAAACTATTTCTCTCTAGTAACTACAAAAGCTCTAGACCGAGAGAAAGAATCTGATTACAACATTACCATCACAGCCACAGATGGAGGATCTCCACCATTATCCACATCCATGACAATTCATTTATTTGTCTCAGATGTGAATGACAATCCTCCTGTATTTGAGCAGCAGACATACAGTGCTTATATAAGTGAAAATAACAAACCAGGCACTTCTGTTTGTTCTGTCAGTGCAAATGACCCAGACTGGAGACAGAACGGGACTGTACTGTACTCTCTGGTTCCCAGTGAAGTCAATGGGGTCCCAGTGTCCTCATTTCTGTCTGTTAATGGAGATACAGGGGTGATTCATGCTGTAAGATCATTTGACTATGAGCAGTTCAGAAACTTCAGTGTCAAAGTTGTTGCCAGAGACAATGGTTCTCCTCCACTCAGCAGTAACGTGACTGTGAAAGTCTTCATAACAGATGAGAATGATAACTCTCCACAGATATTATACCCTGTTCCAGATGGAAAGTCTTTAATGACTGAAATGGTCCCTAAAGCGACTCTCTCAGGCTCTCTGGTCTCCAAGGTGATCGCTGTAGATGCTGACTCTGGACAGAACGCATGGCTGTCCTATCAGATCTTGAAATCCACTGATCCGGGACTTTTCTCCATTGGTCTCCATAGTGGAGAGATCAAAACACAACGTGACATTTCTGAATCTGACAATATGAAGCAGAACCTTGTTATTTCAGTGAAGGATAACGGTCAGCCGTCTCTATCTACAACCTGTGCTGTGAATTTACTGATTTCTGACAACCTTTCCGAAGTTCCTGAACTTAAAGATATGACTTATGAGGACAGTAACTCTAAAGTAACGTCATATTTGATCATTGCATTAGTTTCCGTGTGCACCTTCTTCCTGACGTTCATCATACTGATCTTGGCAGTGAAGTTTTGTCACAGGAGAAAGCCCAGACTGTTGTTTGATGGAGCAGTTGCTGTTCCCAGCGCCTATCTGCCTCCCAACTATGCAGAGGTGGATGGAGCAGGAACTCTCCGCAGCTCTTACAATTATGACGCGTATCTAACCACAGGCTCGCGCACAAGTGACTTCAAGTTTGTGAGATCATATAATGAAAACACACTTCCTGCTGGTGGAACTCTAAAAAAGGAACACAATATTGAGTTTGGCTCGAGCATGATTACACTAGATGTTACTGGAATTGAAGATGAGGTAAGAGCAGCTTCACTCTTTTCGACCCTTTTTTATTTTTGTATTTTATGTTGTCTCCGCTGAAATTTTTAATTGATATTTGCATTATTATCACATACTTTATTAGGGCGGTTCCTGTTTAAAAATGTAAAAGTATTTTGGGAAACATATTAGTCCTCACGCTGTATTACATATAAAACTCCTATCATCTCTAACTACTATCGTCTTTCTTCTTTTAATAACGAAGGCTATATTTAAATACTTTAAATCATGTTGGTCGCGAATTTCTGATCTCATACTTCCTGCACACCTTTACCAATATTTGAAGGCTGCATTCATCAGTTCCGAAAAAGGTCTGTTTTTGAAGAAAATGATCTGTACTATTTTTTTTTTCTATTATATTTTATTAATGTGAATTGCGGTCTGTTTTGATTAGAAAAAAATAACATGGCATTGGCTAGTAAACTTGTGTATTTGGTCTGTGCTAGATTTAAGTTTTGTTGCTTTGTTTTCTTTTTTGTTTTAGTTTAAAATCCAAGCTTAGTTCTTTGGTAAGTTTTAGCGTAGATGGTTTGAGTGTTTGAACATTTATCATTGTGAGGCCAATAGTACAGTGTATCATGTGCGTTTAAACCTACTACAGAAGTTTGGTTGAAGCTGTGAATAAAAAAATAATAATAAAAAAAACAGTTTCAGCACCTCGAGCATGGACAGCGACAACACTCTCTGTTTACTTTTTCCTCTGAATGCGAGACCTTTTTTTAGCTAATTTCCAATATATTGCCTATATATTTATGTAAATTATTATTTTACAAAATTACGCGATGAAAAACACTACGATTCCACTTGGTTGATCCCTGTTGTCATTTCATACATGAAAGATGCAATTAACAGAAAAATGCTCACAGTGTCGCTATTCACCAAGAGTGCAGACTGATGCGTCTCTCCTCCCACACTTAATGTATGCAGTATGAGCTCTGTCTGGTAGAATAAACGCCGCACACAATGGAGTGACCGTCCGTCGACGCCGAGAGAATTATTAGAATATCATCCGTCAAAGATTAATTACTTTTGGACAGGTGCAACATCAAACCTTCAAAAATGGAATACAGATTAGTTTTAGTTCCTTTCTTTGCGTTTTTCGTTGCTCTCCTTCTGTTTCCTCTGAAACTCGTCTGTGCAGATCTGAGCTACAATATTCCGGAAGAAACGAAGCGCCAGTATGTGATTGGAAATATAGCCAAGGATCTCAGGATGGATGTGAAACAATTACTTTCTCGTAAAGCTCGGATAGACACGGAGGACAGCAGCAAACGGTATTGTGATATTAATTTGAATACTGGTGATTTAATCGTGGCAGAGACAATAGATCGAGAGGGGATTTGTGGATCTCGAATGTCCTGCATTCTCACTTATGAGCTCGTCCTGGAAAACCCTCTTGAAGTGCACAGAATAATTTTGCAAATTCAGGATATAAATGACAACGTGCCACAATTTCCAAATGAGCGTATTAATTTTGAAATTAGCGAATCAGCAGACAAAGGCCAGCGATTCCGTTTGGATGAAGCGCATGACTCAGATATTGGACATAACGCGGTCAATGGATATTCACTGGAGAGAAACGCACATTTTGTTTTGAATGTTCATGATAGTGCAGATGGAGGGAAATACGCAGAACTCGTGTTGGAAAAGGAGCTGGATCGTGAACAGCAGAAGGAGATAGATATGATCCTCACAGCCACTGATGGTGGTTCACCGCAGAGATCTGGCACTGCTGTCATACACATCACTGTTCTAGATGCCAATGATAATGTCCCAGTATTTAGTCAGCCTGTTTATAAGGTCACTCTGGCTGAAAATACTCCTTCAGGAACAGAAATAATCAGAGTGAGCGCCACTGATGCTGATGAAGGTCCAAACGGGGAAGTGACATATGAATTCAGCAGAATTTCAGATAAAACTGCAAAATTGTTTTCTATTGATAAGATAACAGGACAAATTGTGGTGACTGGAGAAATTGATTATGAAAATGAAAGGAATTATGAAGTTGGAATTCAGGCCAAAGATGCCTCTGGATTGGCATCGACTGCTAAAGTTATCATAGATATAACTAATATTAATGATAATCCACCTAGAATCATCCTTAAATCTTTGAATAACCCGATACCTGAAAACTCTGATCCAGGTACTGAAGTGGGAATCATTAATGTTCAAGACAAAGACTCAGGAGAAAACCGACAGATTCGTTGCTCTGTTCAGCAAAATGTTCCTTTCAAACTGAACCCATCTGTTAAAAACTATTTCTCTCTAGTAACTACAAAAGCTCTAGACCGAGAGAAAGAATCTGATTACAACATTACCATCACAGCCACAGATGGAGGATCTCCACCATTATCCACTTCCATGACAATTCATTTATCTGTCTCAGATGTGAATGACAATCCTCCTGTATTTGAGCAGCAGACATACAGTGCTTATATAAGTGAAAATAACAAACCAGGCACTTCTGTTTGTTCTGTCAGTGCAAATGACCCAGACTGGAGACAGAACGGGACTGTACTGTACTCTCTGGTACCCAGTGAAGTCAATGGGGTCCCAGTGTCCTCATTTCTGTCTGTTAATGGAGATACAGGGGTGATTCATGCTGTAAGATCATTTGACTATGAGCAGTTCAGAAACTTCAGTGTCAAAGTTGTTGCCAGAGACAATGGTTCTCCTCCACTCAGCAGTAACGTGACTGTGAAAGTCTTCATAACAGATGAGAATGATAACTCTCCACAGATATTATACCCTGTTCCAGATGGAAAGTCTTTAATGACTGAAATGGTCCCTAAAGCGACTCTCTCAGGCTCTCTGGTCTCCAAGATGATCGCTGTAGATGCTGACTCTGGACAGAACGCATGGCTGTCCTATCAGATCTTGAAATCCACTGATCCGGGACTTTTCTCCATTGGTCTCCATAGTGGAGAGATCAAAACACAACGAGACATTTCTGAATCTGACAATATGAAGCAGAACCTTGTTATTTCAGTGAAGGATAACGGTCAGCCCGCTCTGTCTACAACCTGTGCTGTGAATTTACTGATTTCTGACAACCTTTCTGAAGTTCCTGAACTTAAAGATATGACTTATGAGGACAGTAACTCTAAAGTAACGTCATATTTGATCATTGCATTAGTTTCCGTGTGCACCTTCTTCCTGACGTTCATCATACTGATCTTGGCAGTGAAGTTTTGTCACAGGAGAAAGCCCAGACTGTTGTTTGATGGAGCAGTTGCTGTTCCCAGCGCCTATCTGCCTCCCAACTATGCAGAGGTGGATGGAGCAGGAACTCTCCGCAGCTCTTACAATTATGACGCGTATCTAACCACAGGCTCGCGCACAAGTGACTTCAAGTTTGTGACATCGTATAATGAAAACACACTTCCTTTTGGTGGGACTCTAAAAAATGAAGACAATATTGAGTTTGGCTCGAGCATGATTACACTAGATGTTACAGGAATTGATGATGAGGTAAGAGAGACTTAATTCCTCTGGACTCCTTTTATTTTTGCATTTTGTGGTGTCTCCGCTGATTATACATTTTAAAATGTTATTATCATTAATAATATCACTTACTTCATTAAAGAGGCTCCAATTTAAAGAAAGAACTAGGGTGCTAATATATTAAAAGCTCACGCTGTATTACACAAGTATGAAAGTACTACCATCTTTATTCTTTTACAGCATTTCATATCTCATCTAGCAAATGCTTTTGCCACTGCTATAATGAAAACAATTGAAATGGTCAAGATTATTTGGCTCGCAAATTTTTTTATCTCATAAATGTATTTACTTCCTACACACCTTTTACAGTACTTGAACGCTGCATTCATCAATTTTTGAACCCAAAAACAAAAGTCTAGGCATTGGCTAGTAAAGTTGTGTATTTTAAGAGTTCAGATGCAAAAGCCTCTAAGTGCCATCTGAAATTTTCTTCTAGAATAATAATTTTGATCAAGCTCATTTAAGTTCAGCTATTTCACTTAAATGGCAATGAAAATAACCTATTAATTGTCATTTAAGTGAAATTACTGAACTTAAATATACGAGCTTGATAAAAATGATCATTCTAGAAGAAAATTTCAGATGGCACTTAAGAGGCTTTTGCATCTGAACTCTTCATTTGATCTCTGCCAGATTAAATTTTATTTTTATTTTTTTATTTTTTTAACGATATTGTGTTATTGTTCTACTCTAAAAACGTTCCTTTACTCTAAAAACGTAGATGGTCTAAATGTGTTTCAACATTTCACTATGAGTCTCATAGTACAGTACTTCTGAGTTTGTTTGAAGCGGCTAGCAAAATGATAAGCCCTTTTCTTTTAAAAAGAATTTACGCGTTTTTTAAATATGATTTCAAAGTTACGTAAGTAATTTATTGTCCATTTTCTTTAAGGTCATCAGGTTTCAGCACCACAAACATGGACAGCGTCAGCATTGTCTGTTGTTTATCTCCGAATGCGTGACGTTTTTAGTTCCTTTCCAAAATATATAGATGCATGTAAATTATTATTTTACAAATATCCCCGTTGCCAAAGATCAGTCTTCACTTGGTTATTCACTGTTGTCTTTTTAATAAATAGATGAAAGATGCAATTAACAGAAAAATACTCACAGTGTCGCTATTCACCAAGAGTGCAGACTGATGCGTCTCTCCTCCCACACTTAATGTATGCAGTATGAGCTCTGTCTGGTAGAATAAACGCCTCACAAAATGGAGTAACAGTCCGTCGACGCCGATTTAATTATTACAATATCATCCTTCAAAGATTATTTACTGTTGGACAGGTGCAACATCAAATCTTCAAAAATGGGATACATACTTTCTTCAGGTCCTTTGTTTAAGTGTTTCGTGGCTCTCCTTCTGTTTCCCCTGAAAACCGTCTGTGCAGATCTGAGCTATAATATTCCAGAAGGAACGAAGCGCCAGTTTGTGATTGGAAATATAGCCAAGGATCTCAGGATGGATGTAAAACAATTATCTGCTCGTAAAGCTCGGATAGACACGGAGGACAGCAGCAAACGGTATTGTGATATTAATTTGAATACTGGTGATTTAATCGTGGCAGAGACAATAGACCGAGAAGAGCTTTGTGGTTCTCGAATGTCCTGCATTCTCAGTTATGAGCTCGTCCTGGAAAACCCTCTTGAAGTGCACAGAATAATTTTGCAAATTCAGGATATAAATGATAACGAGCCACGATTTCCAAATGACCGTTTTAACTTTGAAATCACTGAATCAGCAGTTAAAGGCCAGCGATTTCGTTTGCATGAGGCTCATGACTCAGATATTGGACATAACGCGGTTAATGGATATTCACTGGAGAGAAACACACATTTTGTTTTGAATGTTCATGATAGTGCAGATGGAGGGAAATACGCAGAACTCGTGTTGGAAAAGGAGCTGGATCGTGAACAGCAGAAGGAGATAGATATGATCCTCACAGCCACTGATGGTGGTTCACCTCAGAGATCTGGCACTGCTGTCATACACATCACTGTTCTAGATGCCAATGATAATGTCCCAGTATTTAGTCAGCCTGTTTATAAGGTCACTCTGGCTGAAAATACTCCTTCAGGAACAGAAATAATCAGAGTGAGCGCCACTGATGCTGATGAAGGTCCAAACGGGGAAGTGACATATGAATTCAGCAGATTGTCTGATAAGAATGCAAAATTATTTTCTATTGATAAGACAACTGGACAAATTGTAGTTACTGGAGAGATTGATTATGAAAGTGAAAGAAACTATGAAATGGGAATTCACGCTCAAGATGCCTCTGGACTGGCATCAACTGCTAAAGTTATCATAGATATAACTGATGTTAATGATAATCCACCTAGAATCATCCTTAAATCTTTGAATAACCCGATACCTGAAAACTCTGATCCAGGTACTGAAGTGGGAATCATTAATGTTCAAGACAAAGACTCAGGAGAAAACCGACAGATTCGTTGCTCTGTTCAGCAAAATGTTCCTTTTAAACTGAACCCATCTGTTAAAAACTATTTCTCTCTAGTAACTACAAAAGCTCTAGACCGAGAGAAAGAATCTGAATACAACATTACCATCACAGCCACAGATGGAGGATCTCCACCATTATCCACATCCATGACAATTCATTTATTTGTCTCAGATGTGAATGACAATCCTCCTGTATTTGAGCAGCAGACATACAGTGCTTATATAAGTGAAAATAACAAACCAGACACTTCTGTTTGTTCTGTCAGTGCAAATGACCCAGACTGGAGACAGAACGGGACTGTACTGTACTCTCTGGTACCCAGTGAAGTCAATGGGGTCCCAGTGTCCTCATTTCTATCTGTTAATGGAGATACAGGGGTGATTCATGCTGTAAGATCATTTGACTATGAGCAGTTCAGAAACTTCAGTGTCAAAGTTGTTGCCAGAGACAATGGTTCTCCTCCACTCAGCAGTAACGTGACTGTGAAAGTCTTCATAACAGATGAGAATGATAACTCTCCACAGATATTATACCCTGTTCCAGATGGAAAGTCTTTAATGACTGAAATGGTCCCTAAAGCGACTCTCTTAGGCTCTCTGGTCTCCAAGGTGATCGCTGTAGATGCTGACTCTGGACAGAACGCATGGCTGTCCTATCAGATCTTGAAATCCACTGATCCGGGACTTTTCTCCATTGGTCTCCATAGTGGAGAGATCAAAACACAACGAGACATTTCTGAATCTGACAATATGAAGCAGAACCTTGTTATTTCAGTGAAGGATAACGGTCAGCCCTCTCTGTCTACAACCTGTGCTGTGAATTTACTGATTTCTGACAACCTTTCTGAAGTTCCTGAACTTAAAGATATGACTTATGAGGACAGTAACTCTAAAGTAACGTCATACTTGATCATTGCATTAGTTTCCGTGTGCACCTTCTTCCTGACGTTCATCATACTGATCTTGGCAGTGAAGTTTTGTCACAGGAGAAAGCCCAGACTGTTGTTTGATGGAGCAGTTGCTGTTCCCAGCGCCTATCTGCCTCCCAACTATGCAGAGGTGGATGGAGCAGGAACTCTCCGCAGCTCTTACAATTATGACGCATATCTAACCACAGGCTCGCGCACAAGTGACTTCAAGTTTGTGACATCGTATAATGAAAATACACTTCCTGCTGGTGGCACTCTGGAACACAATACCCAGTTTGGCTCGAGCATGATTACACTTGATGTTACTGGAATTGAAGATGAGGTAAGAGAGGATTAACTCCTCTGGACTCATTTTCATAAGGTTTGCTGTTTATCCAGGTTTTTTTTTTTCTCTGTTTTGTTGATTCAGAGTTAGTTGGAGATATTTTTGGAGATCACAATGGGGTAGTGATATTTGGCTGTCTCATGGAACAGAACACTCAGCAGGGGTTTCTTGCCCGAAAAATAATGGTGGTGAGGTTTTGCATTTGGACTGTGATAAAAATGGCCACTTTATATGCTTAATTTTAAAATGTTTTAGTGTATTTTTATAGTAGTTAAAATTATGGATATAATTGTAAATCTGATAGTGACCAGTTATTATGTTTGTTGGAGGAAAGGCTTACACATTGGTTATCCAAATATCCTGATTCTTATTTAACAATAGGGAGTGATTTCAATGTTGTTTTAAATAAATAAATAGATAGGTGGTCATCAAGACGGCTTTCAAATTTAAATATTAAATATAAAAATATAAATTAATCTAAAATTGTTTATGGACAGATTTGATCTGATTGACATATGGAGAGAGAAACATTTAGATGATATTGTGTATACTTGGACTAACAAGGATGGCTCTAGATTGATTTTTGGCTTGTCTCTAACCATTTTGATTGGAACAATATTTTTTTAATGTTATGGCAACACCATTAACTGACCATAAGGCCATATTAATCAAAATTAATATTTCTCCAAACACAAATTGTATAATTCATACTGGAAAATGAATAGTTCTTTGCTTAAATTGAGTGTTGTTAAACATGGATTCAAGCCAAAAAGGAAGGTTTGTTTAGTCATAATTGGGAATTATTAAAATTTGAGAAAGTTTATAAGCACATTAGTTCAATCACAATGTCTTATGGAAGAGAAAAAAGTTAGTGAAAGCTTAGCCATTCCCACAGTGGACCTGTTAGAAGGACAGAGATTGCATCTAACAGAGCTGCAAAACGAGCTTGATAATATGTACAGAATGCGAGCACAAGGAGCCTTTATTCGATCAAGGCAAAAATGGTTAGAGCATGTGTCTGCTTATGTTTTTAAACTTGAAAAGTCAAGGGCTAAACTAAATTCTGTTTCTAAAATGAATATTAATGGATCTATTACAGAAAATGTTGACATAATTTCTAGCTTTTGCCATAATTATTACTTTAATTTATACACTTCTAAAATCAGTGAGCATAATATGACATCTTTTTGTAAACATTTTAAGAATGTCAAAACAATTACTGAAAAGGACCAAAAGTTATGTGATTTCCCAATAACTATTACGGAAATTAAGCAAGCTATTGAACGTTTAAAATTGACTAAATCACCTGGTAACGATGGAATTACTACGGAGTTATATAAGCAGTTTTCTGAGATTCTTACCCCATTTCTTTTTGAAGTATACTCTGAAAGCTTAAAGTGCTCACAACTTCCTACAACTATGACGCAAGGTATAATTTGTTTGATTCCTAAGTCCAAGAAAGATTTGTTGCTTATTGATAATTGGAGACCCATTAGTCTGTTGAATAATGACTATAAAATATTTGCTCATGTCTTTGCCCAAAGGTTCAAATTAGTATTAGATTCCATTATTGACGAAAATCAATCTGGGTTTGTGAGAAACAGACGTATATTTAATAATATCAGACTTATTTTTGATCTTATTGATTATTCTGACCTTATAAAAGATGATAGCTTTATAAATTTTTTAAAGATTTTTTTTCAAAGCCTTTGATTCTGTTGAGCATCCATTTATTTTTTTACTGTTTAGAACACTTTGGGTTTGGGGCCTATTTCTGTAATGCCATGAAAACTCTTTATGCAGGTGGAAATAGTTCTGTGAAATTAAATAATGCAGTGGCGATTTGTTTAAGACTGCAAGGGATGCTCGGCTTCCCCTATAATGTCAAAAAAATTAACGGTCAAATATGTACTATTGTATTAACATTTTATTGACTAAAATGCGTTAGAAAACGTTCGTCTCAAAGACGAGTTCGTTCAGAATCAGCTACATACAGCAGGTCTGCTGACTCGATTTCCTTCTCATACATTCCCGTAGCGTCACAGACAGCGCATTTCCCTGTTGAAGCCCAGCTTCCATTGACTTCTATGGGGCTGCTTCAAACAGTTTTTTTCTGCGCTTCGAAACTAGACGGTGATTGGATAAATGCTGCGATTATGTCCCGCCCATGGAAGCTCAGCTTCTCTGGGGGTGAACGGGGAGTGGGCTGGCCTGGACTCCGGGCTTCCGCGTGATGATTGGAGGGTCTGTCGAAAGGCTGTGTCTGCTTTTGATTGACAGCGATTTCATACAATAAAAAGTCGCTGATGTTGAAGCTGTTCGAGCTCAGTCCCATCGCGGATTTTTCAAAGACAAACTGCTGCAACCTATTTCTTGGTATTTGCTTGTCGAAATTGCTAGCCAATTTTCAATAATGGTGTGTTTAATGAGCTCCAGTATCCGCAGTGATGGGCAACGGCAAACTCAGTTTATTCATCAGATTGTGTAAGCATTGTGTAAGTAACTTTAACTTTAAGCTAACTATATTCTTCTCCCAGATCACCGGCCACTTACTTTCATGTATTTCGGGAGAAGTGGATGAATTCACGTGCTGTAAATCCAACAGATCCGATTCTCTGAACAGTGGCACAAACTAACGCGATCGTTTTAAATAATGGTGTGTTTAATGAGCTCCAGTATCCGCAGTGATGGGCAACGGCATCATTAAAAGGTGTTTAAACAACATAACACTTCCACTTGCATATATTTGACAATCGGAATATCAGATATTTCATGCCATAGCTAACTTTATTAATTAATTAATTTATAACTTTATAAATTTGTGAATATTTTGAATAAAAAAATGAAATAAAAGCAGATTTGTCACGTGACAAGCAATGACGCGTCACCATGGAAACTCACAGGGGTCAGCCAGGATATTTTAAATTTACGTTTAAAAGGGTTTAATATGAATACACATATTTTTTATAATACATTTCACACAATTATACATTTATACCTTTATTATATTATTACTTATTGTATTTTTTATATTATTATTATTAGTAATAATTCAAAAATCATTTTAAAAATATCTTATTATTACTAGGCTAGCATTATTATTATACTTTATTATATTATTATTATTTATACTTTTATTATATTATTACATTCATTTTTCACAGAGCATTTTCTTGAAAAGGAACGTAGAATTTACGTATAAATGAATAATTTTTATGATGTAGGCCGAAAATGAGCTTCCCCTCTTTGAAAGACCAGCAGCCGCCACTGAAATAATGGCACTACACAAAGGTTTTATCTGGAAAGAGGAGTTAGGCAAGGTTGCCCAGTTTCTGTTTACCTCTTTCTCATTGTTGCTCAGGCGTTTTGTCACTTCATTAAATCATGCAAGATAAAAGGAATTCAAGTTGAAGAGAGAAGTGTCCTGATAAGTCAGTTGGCTGATGACACAGCTCTTTTCTTGAAAAATGTTGATCAAATTCAGTCAGCTGTCAAGTTCATAGAATTTTTTTCCAGTGCCTTATAGGTCTATGCCTTAATTTACAAAAATGTGAAGTGTTTGCTTTAAAAAGTTGCCATGCCAGAACAATTTGTAATATTCCTGTAAAGGATGCTCCAACTTACTTGGGTAGGGTTATTACTAAAAATGTGCAGGAGAGAATCTCACAAAATTTTGACCCTGTGAATAAAAAAGTAAAGAACAGATTTAATATTTGGTTACAGAGGGACTTGTCTCTCAAACGTTCTGTTCTGCTGGCTAAGGCTGAAGGTATTTCTAGGCTTACTTATGTAGCTTGATACATACAGATATTAAAATAAATAAGAAAACTGATCAAAAAATGCTGAACTTTTTGTGGAAAACCCGTATACATTATATTAGAAAATCTGTAATTGTTCATTCATATAAAAATGGTGGGCTTAATTCTATTTTTTCTATGTTTTGAAATCTATTATAAATAACACTATTTTAAATTAACTGGTTGAAATATTTTCTAAAAAACACTAATTCTGTGTGGAATATGAATTCTTTTCATGCTTCAACTTCCCTGTTTCCCCTAAAGAATTTGCCTCTGTAACTGGTGCTATTTCTTCGGGTGTTGTCTCTTTATGTAGAGGTATTTCATACTCTAAACATGTGTCTTTATTTCATTTAGCTGATGCGTTCTGTGGTAAAGTTTGTTTTTCGACAAGCAAAAATAATAAGGCTATACATTCCCTTTTTCAAAAAGAAGTAGTGAGTAAACCACATGTCATTTCCTATTGGTCAAGGCTTATTGGAACTATTTATTGGAGTAAGGTCTGGCTGTTACCTAATAAATATATTACTACAAATTAGGTCAATGATTTAATTTAATTTAAGATATTGCAAAAATTTTACCCCGCTAAAAATTTTCTATCCAAGTTTAACAAAGACATTGAACAAAAAATTATTCATTTTGTTTTTTGCTAAAACTGTATGTCATTTATTTTGGCACTGTCAATACAAAGAGGTTATGGTAGGAAGTTTTATTTATTAATGACAAATTGGAATGCAACTTTCTTTTGTTATACCAACATGTTTTTTTTTTTTTTTTTTTTTCTTCAAATATGAAAAGAGTCTGTAAAATGAAACGTATATTGTTAAGTCTTGTAAATTTAGTAATCAGAAACCTTTTATTTATGTGGTATTGAAATAAATTATATGGTTTCCATTAATGACTGTACAAACTAAAAAAGCTGTTAAAACCATTCATTCATTGAATACATTTAAGATTTTGTGAAATAACAAAGACTTTTATTTTTTGTTTGGTCTATTATTCAGTTTTGTTTTTAATCACTTTCTTGTATTTTATATTTTTGTATCCTTAACCCTGGCATTTTTGTTTTTGTTTGTTTGTTTTATTTGCTCCTGTTCTGTAATTTTTGTTCAAGTAATAAAAAAATAAAATAAAAAACAACAACAACAACAATAATAATAATAATAATAATAAAAACAATGCACAACATTTACAATTTAATATAAAAAAATAAGATTGAACTGGTGAAAAAGACTTTCTTTGTACAACGAATTTACTCACTTAATATAAATGTAGGGTTTCGTCAAAATTTTCTCATCAAATCTGTCTGTGAGGTCATCCTGTTTCAGAACCACATGCCTGGACAGCGCCATCACTGACTGTAGTGCTATACCTCGAAAAGAGTCTCCGGTTTTCAGCTTTTACAGTATAATTCGTTTAAGTGAATAAATATTGCACAGCAACGGGCTTTGAAAAATGTTAGACTTTATTTGGTTCATTCCTATCGTCTTTTAATAGAAAACAAGCAAAATGCAATGAGTAGAAATATACGCACAGAGTCGCTGTTCACCAAGAGTGCAGACTGATGCGTCTCTCCTCCCAGTATGAGCTCTGTCTGGTAGCATAAACGCCTCACGAAATGGAGTAACAATCCGTCGATGCCGTTAGTATTATTGGAATATAATCCTTCAAAGATTAATTACTTTTGGGCAGATGCAACATCAACAATGGAATACAAATTATTCTCAGTCCCTTTCTTTGCGTTTTTCGTGGCTCTCCTTCTTTTTCCTCTGAAAATCGTCTGTGCAGATCTGAGCTACAATATTCCAGAAGAAACGAAGCCCCAGAATGTGATTGGAAATATAGCCAAGGATCTCAGGATGGACGTGAAACAATTATCTTCTCGTAAAGCTCGGATAGACACGGAGGACAGCAGCAAACGGTATTGTGATATTAATCTGAATACTGGTGATTTAATCGTGGCAGAGACAATAGACCGAGAAGAGCTTTGTGGAACTCAAATTCCCTGCATTCTCAGTTATGAGCTCGTCCTGGAAAACCCTCTTGAAGTTCACCGAATAATTCTGAATATTGAAGATATAAATGACAATGCACCACAATTTCCAAATGACCGTTTTAACTTTGAAATTAGAGAATCGGCAGACAAAGGCCAGCGATTCCGTTTGCATGAGGCGCATGATACGGATATCGGTCAAAATGCTATTAATAGCTATTCACTGGAGAAAAATAAAAATTTCATCTTGACCCTACATGATACTGCGGATGGAGGGAAATATGCAGAACTCGTTTTGGAAAAGGAGCTGGATCGTGAACAGCAGAAGAAGATAGATATGATCCTAACAGCCACTGATGGTGGTTCACCGCAGAGATCTGGCACTGCTGTCATACACATCACTGTTCTAGATGCCAATGATAATGTCCCAGTATTTAGTCAGCCTGTTTATAAGGTCACTCTGGCTGAAAATACTCCTTCAGGAACAGAAATAATCAGAGTGAGCGCCACTGATGCTGATGAAGGTCCAAACGGGGAAGTGACGTATGAATTCAGCAGAATATCAGATAAAATTGCAAAATTATTTTCTATTGATAAGACAACAGGACAAATTGTAGTTACTGGAGAAATTGATTATGAAAAAGACAAAAAGTATGAAATGGGAATTCATGCCCAAGATGCCTTTGGATTGGCATCAACTGCTAAAGTTATCATAGATATAACTGATGTTAATGATAATCCACCTAGAATCATCCTTAAATCTTTGAATAACCCGATACCTGAAAACTCTGATCCAGGCACTGAAGTGGGAATCATTAATGTTCAAGACAAAGACTCAGGAGAAAACCGGCAGATTCGTTGCTCTGTTCAGCAAAATGTTCCTTTCAAACTGAACCCATCTGTTAAAAACTATTTCTCTCTAGTAACTACAAAAGCTCTAGACCGAGAGAAAGAATCTGATTACAACATTACCATCACAGCCACAGATGGAGGATCTCCACCATTATCCACATCCATGACAATTCATTTATTTGTCTCAGATGTGAATGACAATCCTCCTGTATTTGAGCAGCAGACATACAGTGCTTATATAAGTGAAAATAACAAACCAGGCACTTCTGTTTGTTCTGTCAGTGCAAATGACCCAGACTGGAGACAGAACGGGACTGTACTGTACTCTCTGGTTCCCATTGAAGTCAATGGGGTCCCAGTGTCCTCATTTCTATCTGTTAATGGAGATAAAGGGGTGATTCATGCTGTAAGATCATTTGACTATGAGCAGTTCAGAAACTTCAGTGTCAAAGTTGTTGCCAGAGACAATGGTTCTCCTCCACTCAGCAGTAACGTGACTGTGAAAGTCTTCATAACAGATGAGAATGATAACTCTCCACAGATATTATACCCTGTTCCAGATGGAAAGTCTTTAATGACTGAAATGGTCCCTAAAGCGACTCTCTCAGGCTCTCTGGTCTCCAAGGTGATCGCTGTAGATGCTGACTCTGGACAGAACGCATGGCTGTCCTATCAGATCTTGAAATCCACTGATCCGGGACTTTTCTCCATTGGTCTCCATAGTGGAGAGATCAAAACACAACGAGACATTTCTGAATCTGACAATATGAAGCAGAACCTTGTTATTTCAGTGAAGGATAACGGTCAGCCCTCTCTGTCTACAACCTGTGCTGTGAATTTACTGATTTCTGACAACCTTTCTGAAGTTCCTGAACTTAAAGATATGACTTATGAGGACAGTAACTCTAAAGTAACGTCATACTTGATCATTGCATTAGTCTCCGTGTGCACCTTCTTCCTGACGTTCATCATACTGATCTTGGCAGTGAAGTTTTGTCACAGGAGAAAGCCCAGACTGTTGTTTGATGGAGCAGTTGCTGTTCCCAGCGCCTATCTGCCTCCCAACTATGCAGAGGTGGATGGAGCAGGAACTCTCCGCAGCTCTTACAATTATGACGCGTATCTAACCACAGGCTCGCGCACAAGTGACTTCAAGTTTGTGAGATCGTATAATGAAAACACACTTCCTGCTGGTGGGACTCTAAAAAATGATTACAATATTCAGTTTGGCTCGAGCATGATTACACTAGATGTTACAGGAATTGAAGATGAGGTAAGAGAGGTTTAACTCCTCTGGACTCCTTTTTATTTTTGCATTTCGTGGTGTCTCCGCTGATTATACGTTTTTAAATGATAGTAGCATAAATAATACCACTGACTTTATTAAGGGGGTTCCAGTTTAAAAAACAAAACAAAACAAAAACAAAACACTTGTGTGGTTATTTATTAGAAGCTATCGCTGTACTATAAATGTATAATTTTTATTCTTTTACCGCATTTCATATCAAATGATTTTGCCTCTGCTAATGAAAACATTTTAAATAGTCCACATTATGTCGCGAATTTCTGATCTCATAAATGTATTCCTACAAACCTTTCACAGTACTTGAACGCTGCATTAATCAATTCTGGACACAAAAATTTAGAGGGATTTCTCAGTATATATATATATATATATATATATATATATATATATATACACACACATATATACATATATATATATATATATATATATATATATATATATATATATATATATATATATATATATATATATATATACTGTTTTTTTTGTTGTTTTTTTACTATAATATTTTGTTAATGGGTATAGCGGTCTTCCAAAAAATAGTAAAATGCCATTTGCTAGTAAAGTTGTGTGTTTAATCTCTGCAATAATTTACAGTTTGTTACGATATTGTGTTGTTGTTTTAGTCAATACCAAACATATATATCTATTTTTTTTCTTAAGCTTTAACGTAGATGGCCTAATTTATTTTAAATATTTAATTTTGACGCTGATTCAATCTACATCTACGTTAAGTCTTACTAAATTACTAAATTAGGCCAGTTTGAGGCGGTGAATAAAAGGATAATCCTCCCTTTCTTTTACAGTCGGATTTACTCGTATATTTAATGTGATTTCAAAGCTACGTGAGTTGTTTCTTGTCCAATATCTTTGAGGTAATCAGGTTTCAGCACCATATGTGTGGACAGCGACAGTACTGTATGTTATTCGTCTCTGAATGCGTGACAGTTATAGTTCCTTTCCAATACGTAGATGTATGTAAATAATTATTTTAGAAAAATACGCGTTGACAAATAAGACTTCACTTGGTTATTCACTGTCGTCTTTTCGTTAAATACGTGAAAGATGCAATGAACAGAAAAATGCTCACAGTGTCGCTATTCATCAAGAGTGCAGACTGATGTGCCTCTCCTCCCACACTTAATGTATGCAGTAAAAGCTCTGTCTGGTAGAAAATTGAAGATTGCATCAAACGCCGCACAAAATGGAGTGACCGTCCGTCGACGCCGAGAGAATTATTTGAATATCATCCGTCAAAAGATTATTTACTGTTGGGCAGGTGCAACATCAAATCTTCAAAAATGGAATACAAATTATTTGCAGTTCCTTTCTTTGCGTGGATCTTTGCTCTCCTTCTGTTTCCTCTGACAATCGTCTGTGCAGATCTGAGCTACAATATTCCGGAAGAAACGAAGCGCCAGTATGTGATTGGAAATATAGCCAAGGATCTCAGGATGGATGTGAAACAATTATCTGCTCGTAAAGCTCGGATAGATACGGAGGACAGCAGCAAACGGTATTGTGATATTAATTTGAATACTGGTGATTTAATCGTGGCAGAGACAATAGATCGAGAGGGGATTTGTGGATCTCGAATGTCCTGCATTCTCAGTTATGAGCTCGTACTGGAAAACCCTCTTGAAGTGCACCGAATAATTCTGCACATTCAGGATATAAATGACAATGCGCCACGATTTCAAAATGAGCGTATTAATTTTGAAATCACCGAATCAGCAGTTAAAGGCCAGCGATTCCGTTTGGATGAGGCGCATGACAAGGATATCGGACATAACGCGGTCAATGGATATTCACTGGAGAGAAACAAGCATTTTGTTTTGAATGTTCATGATAGTGCAGATGGAGGGAAATACGCAGAACTCGTGTTGGAAAAGGAGCTGGATCGTGAACAGCAGAAGGAGATAGATATGATCCTCACAGCCACTGATGGTGGTTCACCGCAGAGATCTGGCACTGCTGTCATACACATCACTGTTCTAGATGCCAATGATAATGTCCCAGTATTTAGTCAGCCTGTTTATAAGGTCACTCTGGCTGAAAATACTCCTTCAGGAACAGAAATAATCAGAGTGAGCGCCACTGATGATGATGAGGGGCCAAACGGGGAAGTGACGTATGAATTCAGCAGAATATCAGATAAAGCTGTACAACTATTTTCTATTGATAAAACAACAGGACAAATTGTGGTGATTGGAGAAATTGATTATGAAGATGAAAAAAACTATGAAATGACAATTCAGGCCAAAGATGCCTCTGGACTGGCATCAACTGCTAAAGTTATCATAGATATAACTGATGTTAATGATAATCCACCTAGAATCATCCTTAAATCTTTGAATAACCCGATACCTGAAAACTCTGATCCAGGTACTGAAGTGGGAATCATTAATGTTCAAGACAAAGACTCAGGAGAAAACCGGCAGATTCGTTGCTCTGTTCAGCAAAATTTTCCTTTCAAACTGAACCCATCTGTTAAAAACTATTTCTCTCTAGTAACTACAAAGGCTCTCGACCGAGAGAAAGAATCTGATTACAACATTACCATCACAGCCACAGATGGAGGATCTCCACCATTATCCACATCCATGACAATTCATTTATTTGTCTCAGATGTGAATGACAATCCTCCTGTATTTGAGCAGCAGACATACAGTGCTTATATAAGTGAAAATAACAAACCAGACACTTCTGTTTGTTCTGTCAGTGCAAATGACCCAGACTGGAGACAGAACGGGACTGTACTGTACTCTCTGGTACCCAGTGAAGTCAATGGGGTCCCAGTGTCCTCATTTCTGTCTGTTAATGGAGATACAGGGGTTATTCATGCTGTAAGATCATTTGACTATGAGCAGTTCAGAAACTTCAGTGTCAAAGTTGTTGCCAGAGACAATGGTTCTCCTCCACTCAGCAGTAACGTGACTGTGAAAGTCTTCATAACAGATGAGAATGATAACTCTCCACAGATATTATACCCTGTTCCAGATGGAAAGTCTTTAATGACTGAAATGGTCCCTAAAGCGACTCTCTCAGGCTCTCTGGTCTCCAAGGTGATCGCTGTAGATGCTGACTCTGGACAGAACGCATGGCTGTCCTATCAGATCTTGAAATCCACTGATCCGGGACTTTTCTCCATTGGTCTCCATAGTGGAGAGATCAAAACACAACGAGACATTTCTGAATCTGACAATATGAAGCAGAACCTTGTTATTTCAGTGAAGGATAACGGTCAGCCCTCTCTGTCTACAACCTGTGCTGTGAATTTACTGATTTCTGACAACCTTTCTGAAGTTCCTGAACTTAAAGATATGACTTATGAGGACAGTAACTCTAAAGTAACGTCATACTTGATCATTGCATTAGTTTCCGTGTGCACCTTCTTCCTGACGTTCATCATACTGATCTTGGCAGTGAAGTTTTGTCACAGGAGAAAGCCCAGACTGTTGTTTGATGGAGCAGTTGCTGTTCCCAGCGCCTATCTGCCTCCCAACTATGCAGAGGTGGATGGAGCAGGAACTCTCCGCAGCTCTTACAATTATGACGCGTATCTAACCACAGGCTCGCGCACAAGTGACTTCAAGTTTGTGAGATCGTATAATGAAAACACACTTCCTGCTGGTGGGACTCTAAAAAATGAAGATAATATTCAGTTTGGCTCGAGCATGATAACACTAGATGTTACAGGAATTGAAGATGAGGTAAGAGAGGATTAATTCCTCTGGACTCCTTTTTATTTTTGCATTTCGTGGTGTCTCCGCTGATTATACATTTTAAATTATATTAGAATTAATAATATCACTTATTTCACTAAGGGGGTTCCAATTTGAAGAAAGGACTTGAGTGATAATTTGTTAGAACCTGACGCTGCATTACAAATGTATAAAAGTACTATCATATTTCTTCTTTTGCCGCATTTCAAATTATCTTATCAAATGCTTTTGCCACTGCTATAATGGAAACAATTTTAATGGTCCAGATTTTTTAGGTCGCAATTTTTTTTTATTTCATTAATGTATACTTCATACACACCTTTAACAGTACTTGATGCATTCATCAAATATGGACACAAATATAAAAGTCTGTTTTTGAGAAATGTCCCTGCACATATTTTCCCCCCTGTTATATTGTGTTAATGGGTATAGCGGTCTACAAACGAGTTTAGAAAATATAATATGGCATTGTCTGATAAAGTTGTGTATTTGATCTCTGTCATATTTAACAGTTTGTTACGATATTGTGTTGTTGTTTTAGTCTAAAACCCAAACTTAGTTTTTTAATAAGTTTTAAGGTAGATGGTCTAAAGGGTTTGAATTTTCACTTTGAGGCTTATAGTACAATCTACATCTACTTTAAGTCTTACTAAATAAACAAATTAGTTTGAAGCGGTGAATAAAAGGTTAAGCCTCCATTTTCTTTTAAAACGAGTTTACTTCTTTATTTAATATGATTTCAAAGTTACGTAAGAAATTTATTGTCCAATATATTTGAGGTCATCAGGTTTCAGCACCACATGCACGAACAGCGACAGCGCTGTCTTTTGTTTATCTCTAAATGCGTGAAGTTTTTAGTTAATTTCCAATATATTTTGATGTATGTAACTGACTATTTTACAAAATTACGCGATGAAAAAAATGACTTCACTTGGTTATTCACTATTGTCTTTTAAATAAATACATGAACGATGCAATGAACAGAAAAATACTCACAGTGTCGCTATTCACCAAGAGTGCAGACTGATGCGTCTCTTCTCCCACACTTAATGTATGCCGTAAAAGCTCTGTCTGGTAACATAAACGCCTCACAAAATGGAGTAACAGTCCGTCGACGCCGATATTATTCAGATATCATCCGTCAAATATTAATTTACTGTTGTGCAGGTGCGACATCGGACCTTCAAACCAGGGGCGTAGCCAGAATTTTATTTTTGGGGGGGCCCATCTTAAAATGAGGGGGCAACTAATATATATATATATATATATATATATATATATATATATATATATATATATATATATATATATATATATATATATATATATATATATATATATAGCAGCCTAGGACATAGCTCGGCGATTATTATCTTTTACATTATTATTTTAGTTCCCGCAAAAATCTGTATTGTGTTCTGGTCGGTGTTGAAAAGTCCATTTTTAATTTTACGTAAAATGCGATATCCACGCAGTGAGCGCACCATTCCCCGCTCTGTAAACCGTAACGGCAGCGCTTTGAATAAACCCGGCATCCTAGTTTTCCTTCTTCTTTGTGATCCACAAAAAATAATAATAATAATTTTGACGGCATTGGTGACCCTGTGGTGGTTTCTGCGGTGGGGAAGAAACGTAAGCCATCGAAATCTAATAATTTAGGCTACTTGAGGAGATTAAGAAGATGAGGCACGCTGGAGGAGGAAAAATGTCGACTGTTGCTTGTTCTCACACGACAGCATCAAACTTCTGTCACGCTGACACTTTGACCCAGGGGATCTTTTGAAAAACTTTCAATTGTTTTACTCAAAGTCAACGAAAACCGAGCAGGACCAAGCCATTTTACAGCTGATCGCCGTAAAAAAAAAAAAAGTTCAGGAGGTAGGCTATTTCGATGGTGATTTAATGTCGGCTATTTTTAGTCCAGTGCCTGTAGGGCTATATAAGATTAGTATTGACCGAGTTCAGAGGCTGTCATATGTGGATCAACTTACTTTGTTGTGTATTTCAACAGTTAAAATATGAAAAACTTTTATAGTGATTCAATGGATTAATTGCATTTTGGAGAAAAAAAAAAAAAGGTGTCATGAATTTATTGCATTTTGGGGGAAAACTAATCCTTTTTTATAATAAATATTTGAAAATCAAAATATGGATTTGAAATTGTTATTATAACCTAAAATATGCTATGTGAAAGTTTAAAACAAAAAATAGCCTAGTGGTTTTAATCTGTCCACTCTCTTGGTAAAGAAAACACATTATTACTCAAAATTAATCATAATGAATTTATCGCGTTTTGAAACCAAACTCTTCATATACAACAGATAGGCTATACAGGAAATGTGGTCATCACTGGTTGTGAAGGCGTTTCATTAATTGCAAACAAGTCATTGCGCAATGTGCCGATCTGAGTCGAAGTCTCACCGCTATTCTGTGATGAAATATGTGCGTTTCTGTCTAGCCGCTTCACTCGCTGTCGTCTTGTAGTAAGCTAAATCAAACTCAGATGTAGATGACTTATTTTCTCCTTCTCGCTCATATTTTCGTGCGTAATATTGTACTTTGCACAACGCTGCCATATTCACCGCATGAACTCTCACCGTGAGTCTCACGCGAAGATGACAGCGTAGGCACAACTTGCAAATCAAGTTTGAAAACAGCCGCATTTTACCGCGCAGTATTTTGATTGATCAATCTATCAATTAGACTAACACATCAAAAATTTCTTATTTTTATTATTTTATTTTAAGCCATCAGAAATCTGAGGGGGCCAGACATATAAATGGGGTTTATGCTCTGGGATAAAAAGCTTGATGCTGTGATAAAGCCGATCAGGCTTGATGTTGACTGGTGTATTGGGATACAATATACTTATAAATGTAATAACTTTGTCATTTTAAATGTTTATACTCCATATGAGTCTAGTGAGAATGAGGTTGAATATCTAAATAGATTGGCTTTTATAAATGCTTTTATTCAAGACAATAGCATTTGCAGTGTATATGTTGTTGGGGATATGAATGCTGATTTCAATGACAGTAACTCATTATTTGCTAAGCATCTGACCTGCTTCAGTGAAGATAATAACTTCATTCTATCAAGTAGAGTACTGTTGCCTGCAGACAGTTATACATACATAAGTGAAGCCTGGCACTCAACATCATGGCTTGACCATTGTTTTAGTACAGCTGATGGGCATGCAGCCATAGAAAATATGGGTATTAAGTACGGGGTCACAATAACAGACCATATACCCTTGGCCCTCACAATTAACATTGAAGAATTACCATCTACAGTCAGCAACAACAATGCTATTTGTGGTAATGTGAGTACTAAATTAGATTGGTCAACTCTTTCTGAAGAGGATCTTTTGGCTTATTATACTAACACAGACCATTATTTAAGCAATGTTTATCTGCCCAGAGAAGCTATTATGTGTAAGGATGTCAACTGTCAGATTGAGGAGCACAAGAGTAATCTATGTGCCATGTATGATGATGTTGTGGCTGCTCTGTTGGAGGGTGGTAAACCTCTTCAAAAACATAGGAGAAATAGGGCCTATAATATTAGACCAGGATGGAATGAGCATGTAGCACCATATCACGCTGAAGCTCGGGAAGCTTACAAGCTTTGGGCCCTGGCTGGGAGACCTAGGCAGGGCCCTGAGCTTGAAAATAAAAAGCTTGCCAATGCCAGATATAAGTATGCTGTACGTTTTATATCTAGAAATGAACAAGCCATGAGGGCTGACTCTATGGCCAGTAAAATGATGAGAAACAATATTACTGACTTTTGGAAGGATGTGAGGTCCCTCAATAACTGTAAATCTTCCATTCCTTGTACTGTTGAAGGAGTCTCCGGAGAAGATAATGTAGCTGAAATATGGAGACTGCCCTATAGCTCCCTTTTTAACTGTTTAAAACATGATCCACATGTGGAGGACTCTCCTATCAGTAATGAAGCAATAAGTATTCTGACACATGAGGTATTTGATGCCATATGTAAATTACCTAACGATAAAGCATGTGGTATGGATTCAATAACTGCAGAGCATCTGAAAAATGCCAGTCTTAGGCTTGCTTCCCTTTTAGCAATCAACTTTACTGGTTTGTTGATCCATGGCATACTACCAGATTCTATGTTGTCTATTCTGCTTGTCCCAGTTATCAAGGACAAAGCTGGAAAAGTTGGCTGCCTGGATAATTATAGACCTATAGCATTGGCCAGTATTTTATCCAAGGTCATGGAAAGAATCCTCCTTGATAGAGTGTGTGGGTATATCTCATCCCTGGATAATCAGTTTGGATTTAAGCCAAACCATGGCACAGACATGTGTATTTATGCTCTAAAGGAAATAGTGAATCTGTATAAGTCTAAAAATTCCACTATTCTCATGTGTTTTATTGATGCCTCCAAAGCATTTGATCGAGTGAATCACAAACAGCTTTTTATTAAGCTAAAGCAAAGGGGAGTCCCTGGGTATATTGTGAGGGTTCTTGCCTACTGGTATGCCCACCAGCAGATGCATATCAAATGGGGGGGTAGCATATCTGCCCCCTTTAGAGTGTCCAATGGTGTTAGGCAGGGAGGAATTTTGTCCCCTGTCTTATTTAATTTATATATGGATGAACTGTCAAGTAGACTTAATGGTTGCAACACTGGCTGTATGATTGGTGGCATGCTGGTGAATCATCTTATGTATGCAGATGATCTTGTTACTTTTAGTCCGAGTAGTGCTGGGCAGCAGGAGCTACTTAACATATGCTCTGACTATGGGGTGGAATTTGATATAAAATTCAATTCCTGCAAAAGCGCTGTTTTAATATGCAGAACGAAACAGGATAAATGGCTTAATTTTCCTGTGTTCACGCTAGCCAATAAGTGTCTTGAGGTCTGCAAAAAGATTAAATACCTTGGTCATTGTATTGCAGATGATATGAACGATGATGATGACATATACAGACAGTGTTATAAGTTATATGCACAGGCAAACACCATAGCACGTAAGTTTAGCTACTGTTCTACTCAAGTTAAAGTGGCTCTGTTTAAAGCTTACTGTACACCACTCTATACTGCCCATCTGTGGTCTTCTTATAAAAAATCCAGCATGCAGAAGCTACAAGTTGCCTACAATGATGGAATGAGAATTTTGCTTAAGGTTCCCAGAGGAGGGAGTGCTAGTCAGATGTTTGTATCTGTAGGAGTAATCACACTGAAAGCACTTTTAAGAAACTTGATGTTTAAGTTTATGCAACGTCTGGATGAGTCTAACAACAGTATCATGGTGGCACTCTCAAATCCCTTAGTGAGTTGCTCCAGGTACAAATCCAGACTGAGAGTGCATTGGCTGAAATGTCTGTATGTATTTTAATTATTGTATTTGCTTTTTATTATTGTTGTTTGCTTGTTTGTTTTGTTTGTTTTTATCTGTTCTGTCTTGCGTGGCTTTTGGACATGAGTCTGGCAAATAAACTGAATTGAATTGAATTGAATAAATGAGGGGGCCTAGGCCCACCCAGGCCCCCTCGTGGCTACGCCACTGCTTCAAACATGGAATACGGATTGTTTTCAGGTCGTTTGTTTACGTTTTTCGTGGCTCTCCTTTTGTTTCCTCTGAAAATCGCCTGTGCAGATCTGACCTACAATATTCCGGAAGAAACGAAGCGCCAGTATGTGATTGGAAATATAGCCAAGGATCTCAGGATAGATGTGAAACAATTATCTGCTCGTAAAACTCGGATAGAAACGGAGGACAGCAGCAAACGGTATTGTGATATTAATCTGAATACTGGTGATTTAATCGTGGCAGAGACAATAGACCAAGAGCTTTGTGGAACTCAAATTCCCTGCATTCTCAGTTATGAGCTCGTACTGGAAAACCCTCTTGAAGTGCACCGAATAATTCTGCAAATTCAGGATATAAATGATAATGCGCCACGATTTTCAAATGAGCGTATTAATTTTGAAATCACCGAATCGACAGTTAAAGGCCAGCGATTCCGTTTGCATGAGGCTCATGACTCAGACATTGGACACAACACGGTCAATGGCTATTCACTGGAGAGAAACACAAATTTTGTTTTGGATATTCATGATAGTGCAGATGGAGGGAAATACGCAGAACTCGTGTTGGAAAAGGAGCTGGATCGTGAACAGCAGAAGGAGATAGATATGATCCTCACAGCCACTGATGGTGGTTCACCGCAGAGATCTGGCACTGCTGTCATACACATCACTGTTCTAGATGCCAATGATAATGTCCCAGTATTTAGTCAGCCTGTTTATAAGGTGACTCTGGCTGAAAATACTCCTTCAGGAACAGAAATAATCAGAGTGAGCGCCACTGATGATGATGAAGGTCCAAACGGGGAAGTGATGTATGAATTCAGCAGAATTTCAGATAAAGCTGCAAAATTGTTTTCTATTGATAAAACAACAGGACAAATTGTGGTGACTGGAGAAATTGATTATGAAAAAGACAAAAAGTATGAAATGGGACTTCATGCCCAAGATGCCTTTGGATTGGCATCAACTGCTAAAGTTATCATAGATATAACTGATGTTAATGATAATCCACCTAGAATCATCCTTAAATCTTTGTATAACCCGATACCTGAAAACTCTGATCCAGGCACTGAAGTGGGAATCATTAATGTTCAAGACAAAGACTCAGGAGAAAACCGGCAGATTCGTTGCTCTGTTCAGCAAAATGTTCCTTTCAAACTGAACCCATCTGTTAAAAACTATTTCTCTCTAGTAACTACAAAAGCTCTAGACCGAGAGAAAGAATCTGATTACAACATTACCATCACAGCCACAGATGGAGGATCTCCACCATTATCCACATCCATGACAATTCATTTATTTGTCTCAGATGTGAATGACAATCCTCCTGTATTTGAGCAGCAGACATACAGTGCTTATATAAGTGAAAATAACAAACCAGGCACTTCTGTTTGTTCTGTCAGTGCAAATGACCCAGACTGGAGACAGAACGGGACTGTACTGTACTCTCTGGTTCCCAGTGAAGTCAATGGGGTCCCAGTGTCCTCATTTCTGTCTGTTAATGGAGATACAGGGGTGATTCATGCTGTAAGATCATTTGACTATGAGCAGTTCAGAAACTTCAGTGTCAAAGTTGTTGCCAGAGACAATGGTTCTCCTCCACTCAGCAGTAACGTGACTGTGAAAGTCTTCATAACAGATGAGAATGATAACTCTCCACAGATATTATACCCTGTTCCAGATGGAAAGTCTTTAATGACTGAAATGGTCCCTAAAGCGACTCTCTTAGGCTCTCTGGTCTCCAAGGTGATCGCTGTAGATGCTGACTCTGGACAGAACGCATGGCTGTCCTATCAGATCTTGAAATCCACTGATCCGGGACTTTTCTCCATTGGTCTCCATAGTGGAGAGATCAAAACACAACGAGACATTTCTGAATCTGACAATATGAAGCAGAACCTTGTTATTTCAGTGAAGGATAACGGTCAGCCCTCTCTGTCTACAACCTGTGCTGTGAATTTACTGATTTCTGACAACCTTTCTGAAGTTCCTGAACTTAAAGATATGACTTATGAGGACAGTAACTCTAAAGTAACGTCATACTTGATCATTGCATTAGTTTCCGTGTGCACCTTCTTCCTGACGTTCATCATACTGATCTTGGCAGTGAAGTTTTGTCACAGGAGAAAGCCCAGACTGTTGTTTGATGGAGCAGTTGCTGTTCCCAGCGCCTATCTGCCTCCCAACTATACAGAGGTGGATGGAGCAGGAACTCTCCGCAGCTCCTACAATTATGACGCGTATCTAACCACAGGCTCGCGCACAAGTGACTTCAAGTTCATCACGTCTTACAATGAAAACACTGTCCCTTTCTCTCAAGCTTTGTGTGACACAAAACCAACAGACACATGTAGTAACACCAATGGTGAAGGACTAAGCTACCCCACTCTGGAAAATAAATCATTTGATTAGTTTTGACTTCACATTTTCATTTCTTTCTTTCTTTTTTTCTTTTTTAGAGTGTGTGTGAGTATTAAGGTCACTACCTCTTCATTTTCCTGGTTTGAGTTCTGTAAAAGCATTTATGAGATTGTACAAAGTTCTGATCTGTGGTGTCAGCTATACACACTGAAAAAAAATGTTTAGTCGATTCAACTTAAAAGATGTACTTCATGTGGTCTACAATAACTGATTTTGTTGAAATGAAATAAATTATTTAAGATAACTGATTATAATGGAATTCAACCAACCTGAAAAAACAAGATTTTACTGAAGCATAACTTTCAGTAGGTATAACCTCATTTCTCCAGCTAGGTAAATTTACTTAATAAGTTTGATATAATATTTGTTGTTGTTGTTGTTGTTGTTGTTGTTTAATATGATGAAAGTCATTTTCCACCTTTATGTAAATACACTAAAAAAATTACCCTTTAATAATTAAAATAATAATAATTATAATAAAGTAAATAATAATACAATATATAATAGACATTTCTACACACAACTTAAATTAGTTTATTAAAAATAATTTTAATTGGATTAACAGTGTTGTTCATCATTAAGCACAATGTATATAATGAACTACTAAGTAAAGACAGGTATCAGACTGAGCATAGAACTCTGAGTACACACAGCCTAAGCACAATGGTAACAACACAATTCAGTAACAGAAACAACTCTGAATGTTCAACTTAACTGAACATTAATATAATCTACCAACATATTTTCCCTTTATTGAAAAACACATAAAATGAAACTTAATACCTAAATTTACTCTGCAAATGCAGTCCCTTGCAAAGCATGCTGGGAACTACATATCCACTGCCCAGGGCTGCATTTCTCAAAATCATAGTAAGCCTAAGTAGATTGTAGAGCCTTTGCCACCAATGGTCTCTATCATAACACAATTTAGCTCATGGTGCTTTTGAGAAATGCAGCCCTGGGCAGTGGATCTGTAGTTCCCAGCATGCTTGGCAAGGGACTGCATTAGGAGAGTAAATTTAGGGATTAAGTGTTATTTTATGTGTTTTTCAGTAAAGGGAAAGATGTGTTAATGTTCAATGTTGGACATTTAGAGGAGTTTCTGTTATTGAATTTTGTGGTTACCATTGTGCTGAAGAGTAGCGCTGTCAATTGTGATTTTCACTTTGATGCAACTTAATGTGTTAAATAAAATCACAATTTTTCATTGAAGCAAAATTCGCAGATCAGCAAGAAACAGGTGCGCATGTGTCGAATGTATCCATCCTGAGCTTTAATGGAAATTGTATTTTGGGTCAATGTAATTCAATTAAGTTAAAACAGCATTCCCTTGTTTTATGTTACGTTAAACAGATTGAAGTAGGTTACAATAACCAAAATAGAATTTGTAGGAAGAATCAGGTAATACCTCCATGTCCACTTTTTACAGTGCAGTCAACATTATTCTCTCTCGGAGTTATAGTCATTTGAGGTTTTCTGTCATGTTTATTTAACGATTTCAAACTACACATGTGTATTAATTCATCTGTAAATTCATATTAATTGTAAGAAAGTGTCTGAAAAAATGTATACCTTATTGTACTGTGGATGTCACACACACAAGTAATTGTCAAATAAAGTTCAAATTCCAAGACAAATTAAAGGTTTTTGTCACTTTACTCAATATACTCACTTTCTTTATAATAATAATAATAATAATAATATGTATAATAACATACCTCTATGCTTAAAATAAAAAAAAGAGTAAAAGTATGATTAGGCCTACTATTGATTTGATTTAACCCTAAATTGTATTTTTTTCCCCACCAGCTTGAATGGTTTGAAGGTTTAATTTAAACTGCCCTAACTTGTTTAATCTCACTTTTGTCTTTCATGCTATCCTCTATGAACCAATACTGGATTTTCTTCTATAGGTAAGAAAAACTCTTTTTTACTCTAAATTACCAGATGCATGCTTATGATGGATGATTCTACATTATTATGTGTCTAATAGAGACTGAAAAGCTTGGATATCTATTTGAACAACTGACCATAAACATATTCACTTGTACAACCAGGCACGACCTGTTGACACTATTCCAGTTTTTGTTCTACCTTTCATTTCAATGAGAGTCTGAGAGTGGAACATAGTATTCTGTATTGAATTCGTCGGGTGCTGTTCATTCCGATGGTGCTGAAATTGTCAACGGTTTCATCCAATTGCCTGTGTAGTGCTGGTTACTGATTTAACAGCCTGTGACCCAGTCACATATATATCAACATGAATCAGTTACATATAACAATAACAATAATAATAATAATAATTATTATTATTATTATTGTTATTATTATTATTATAGTGATGTTTATATTTTACATTTGGTTGCAGCCGCAGTGAGGCTACTGGTCTTGTATTTGCGACTTTAAAGCTCTGAGTGCCGCTGTTGATTAACGTGAGAAGAGAGAGTGTTTCTCTGTACAGTCAGTATTGCCAGTCCCTTACTGGCTCGGTTGGACATATGCTGCGTTTTTTCGACGGAAAGAACATGAATGCGTTATTTTGGATTTAAGAATGTAATGTTTTTTCGTGTTTGATCCCACTTTGTTTGACCACACAGTTTATCAAGATGGCTTTCTGCTGCTTATTAAGCATTTCAGATGGTTTGTGGATTATTTTTACGCATTCAAAATGGCAGGTTGTGTTTTTCATTCTCTGCTTCAGCGGAATGGACGTCGTAAATTGTAATGTGAGATATACCATCCCGGAGGAAATGCCAGAGGGATCATTCGTAGGCAACATCGCTAAGGATCTGGGGATAGAGATAAGTAGACTCATATCTGGAAAAGCTCGCGTCGTAACAAAGGGCGGACGACAGTATGTCGATCTGAGCAGAGACAAAGGGACTCTAGTAGTTAAAGAAAGGATAGATCGCGAAGAGCTCTGTAAGCAAACGACGCCTTGCAGCTTCAGTTTTGATCTTATCGTTGAAAACCCTATCCAGCTGCACCGAGTCACTGTTGAGGTGCAAGATATAAACGATAATGCTCCGTTATTTCCGAAAGACAATGTTTATTTGAAAATAGCTGAAAATTCAGTTTTAGGAGCTCGCTTTCCTTTGGATAGCGCTATAGATACAGATGTTGGTCTGAATAGTATACAGAGCTATAAACTACATCCAGCTGATAGTTTTAAACTGGAGGTGCATAGTCAGACCGATGGCAACAAATACATTGAGATGGTTTTACAGCGAGAACTAGATCGAGAGGAGCGCAATGAGATTAAATTGGTTCTTGTAGCAGCTGATGGTGGATCACCTCAAAAATCAGGCACTGCAAGAATTCATATTACTGTTCTGGATGTTAATGATAATGTCCCGGTGTGTAAACAGTCAGTATTTAAAACTGAAGTAAGGGAAGAGTCACCTGCTGGCACAGTCATTGGTTCTGTTAGTGCTGCTGATGCTGACGAAGGTGCAAATGGTCATGTTTCCTATTCCTTCGCTGTTGCCAGCAAAGAAGCGAGGGAGCTTTTTGAGATAAACACAGATACAGGTGAAATTACAATTCTTGGTCATTTAGATTATGAATCTCAAAATAGTTATCAATTGAATTTTAATGCAAGAGATGAAGGAGGTTTGTCAGATACATGCAAATTTGTCATAGATGTAATTGATGAAAATGACAACTCTCCCACCATACAGCTTATGTCCTTCTCAAACACCCTTCCTGAAAATTCCCCAGTGGGAACAACTGTAGCCGTCATTAACGTAGAGGACGCAGATTCGGGTAAAAACGGCCTTGTTCATTGCTCACTAAATCAAAACATACCGTTTAAAATTGAGTCATCTCTCTCAGACTATTATAGTTTAATTACTGATGATATGCTTGATCGAGAAAGTGTTTCTGAATATAACATATCGATCTTGGTATCAGACCAAGGAAGTCCAGCGCGACACGCAAACAAAACACTGACGGTAAAAATATCCGATGTCAATGACAACCCGCCTATATTCGATTCTGACGAATATAAAACATTTGTTAGTGAAAATAATTCTCCTGGTCTGACTATAATGACTGTTAAAGCAAAAGATGCTGACTGGGGTCCCAACGCGCAATTGTCCTACTTCCTGAAGGATGAAGACATGCGTGGTGCACCGCTAAGTTCTCTCGTGTCTGTGGATTCACTTACTGGAACTATTCATGCAGTGAAATCATTTGATTTTGAACAGTTAAAATCGTTTTCATTTAACGTGACAGCTCGAGACGGAGGATCCCCGCCCTTGAGCTCTGAAGTGACAATAAATATTAATATTCAAGATCAGAATGACAACGCTCCTCAGGTTCTGTATCCAGTACAGACTGGCGGTTCAGTGGTGGCTGAGATTGTGCCTCGTGCTGCAGATGTTGGATATCTCGTCACTAAAGTGGTGGCTGTTGATGTGGACTCTGGACAGAATGCCTGGCTCTCCTATAAACTACAGAAAGCTACAGACAGAGCGCTGTTTGAAGTGGGTTTACAGAATGGAGAAATAAGAACTGTGCGACAAGTGACTGATAAAGATGCTGTCAAACAGAAACTCACTGTTGTTGTGGAGGATAACGGACAGCCCTCTCGCTCAGCTGTGGTCTCCATTAACGTGGCTGTGGCTGACAGCTTTCCTGAAGTGTTGTCAGAGTTCACTGACTTTACGCATGAAAAACAATATAACGACAACCTGACTTTTTATTTAGTTCTCGCACTGGCCGCTGTTTCTTTCCTATTTATCACTTGTGTGGTTGTGATAATATCAGTAAAGATCTACAGATGGAGACAATCTCGCTTCCTCTTTCAGTCCAATCTGCCTGTTATTCCGTACTATCCACCGCATTACGCAGACACAGGAGTCACTGGAACTCTGCCGCACGGGTATAATTATGAAGTGTGCATGACGACTGACTCGAGGAAGAGTGACTGTAAGTTTTCTACACTCGGTGGACAGAGTGTGTTAGTGGTGGACCCGAGTTTCACTGAGACGATGCAGCGCGCAATCCAGGAAAAGAACATTCTTGAAAATTCTGAACTACATGAAATGGTAAGAGCACTTCAGGAATTACTGAATGTACACATAAATAGTAATAATAATAACAGTAACAATAATTTGCTGTGTCTTTATGGCCGTTAGGCCATAAATATATTCGGTTGTACAACCTGTTACAACCTGTTGATGTTGTTGAAACTTGAATCTGAAATATATTTATATACCTTAACAACTTAACATGCTGAAACTTGAAAATCGATATATTTAATCAAGGTCACATAAAACTGGTTGGCTAGATCTTTCGCTATGTTATTGTGAGTTGGACACTGCTGATAAAAACAACAAGGATCATATAATTCAGAAATAATATTCCAAGCCAAAGAAATTGTGTTAAAATGTAGTGTCTTTGTCATTGACTAAACGGTGTATTTCTGAAAGCTATGCGCTTTAGTTTTCATTTTTGATAACTTTCTGTTAACTTACATTTTAATGAGAGTCTGAGAGTCGAACATTTTATTCATGATGTAATTCGTCGGGTGCTGTTCATTCCGATGGTGCTGAAATTGTCAACGGTTTCATCCAGTTGCCTGATTGAACAACCTGCGACTCAGTCACATATGTATATCAACATGGAGCGGATACATATTATTATTATTATTATTAGTAGTAGTAGTAGTAGCAGTAGTAGTAGTAGTAGTATGATGATGATGTTTATGTTTTACGTTTGGCTTATACAGATACAGTGAGGCTACTGGTCTTGTACTTGCGACTTTAAAGCTATGAGTGCCGCTGTTGATTAATATGTGAGAAGAGAGAGTGTTTCTCTGTATAGTCTGTATTGCCAGTCCCTTACTGACACGCGTTTGCAGGTTGGACATATGCAGCGGTTTTCGGTGAAGAGAACGTGAATCCGTTATTTTGGATTTTGGATTTGTATGTGTTTTTTTTCATGCTTGGTACTATATTTCGCTTGACCACAGATGGCTTTCATCAGCTTATTAAGCAATTCGGACATTCCTTGGATGGTTTCCACGCATTCAAAATGGCAGATTGTGTTTTTCATTCTCTGCTTCTACGGAATGGACGTCGTACATTGCAATGTGAGATATTCCATCCCGGAGGAAATGCCAGAGGGATCATTCGTAGGCAATATCGCTAAGGATCTGGGGATAGAGATAAGTAGACTCATATCTGGAAAAGCTCGCGTCGTAACAAAGGGCGGACGACAGTATGTCGATCTGAGCAGAGACAAAGGGACTCTAGTAGTTAAAGAAAGGATAGATCGCGAAGAGCTCTGTAAGCAAACGACGCCTTGCAGCTTCAGTTTTGATCTTATCGTTGAAAACCCTATCCAGCTGCACCGAGTCACTGTTGAGGTGCAAGATATAAACGATAATGCTCCGTTATTTCCGAAAGAAAATGTTAACCTGGAAATAAGCGAAAATGCGATTTCTGGAACTAGGTTCCCTTTGGATAGCGCTATAGATACAGATGTCGGTCTGAATAGCATACAGAGCTATAAACTATATCCAGCTGATAGTTTTAAACTGGAGGTGCATAGTCAGACCGATGGCAACAAATACATTGAGATGGTTTTACAGCGAGAACTAGATCGAGAGGAGCGCGATGAGATTAAATTGGTTCTTGTAGCAGCTGATGGTGGATCACCTCAAAAATCAGGCACTGCAAGAATTCATATTACTGTTCTGGATGTTAATGATAATGTCCCGGTGTGTAAACAGTCAGTATTTAAAACTGAAGTAAGGGAAGAGTCACCTGCTGGTACAGTCATTGGTTCTGTTAGTGCTGCTGATGCTGACGAAGGTGCAAATGGTCATGTTTCCTATTCCTTCGCTGTTGCCAGCAAAGAAGCGAGGGAGCTTTTTGGGATAAACACAGATACAGGTGAGATTACACTACTGAGTAATTTAGATTATGAATCTCAAAATAGTTATCAGTTAAACATTAAAGCAAAAGATAAAGGAGGTCTCGCAGATACATGCAAATTTGTCATAGATGTAATTGATGAAAACGACAACTCTCCCACCATACAGCTTATGTCCTTCTCAAACACCCTTCCTGAAAATTCCCCAGTGGGAACAACTGTAGCCGTCATTAACGTAGAGGACGCAGATTCGGGTAAAAACGGCCTTGTTCATTGCTCACTAAATCAAAACATACCGTTTAAAATTGAGTCATCTCTCACAGACTATTATAGTTTAATTACTGATGATATGCTTGATCGAGAAAGTTTTTCTGAATATAACATATCGATCTTGGTATCAGACCAAGGAAGTCCAGCGCGACACGCAAACAAAACACTGACGGTAAAAATATCCGATGTCAATGACAACCCGCCTATATTCGATTCTGACGAATATAAAACATTTGTTAGTGAAAATAATTCTCCTGGTCTGACTATAATGACTGTTAAAGCAAAAGATGCTGACTGGGGTCCCAACGCGCAATTGTCCTACTTCCTGAAGGATGAAGACATGCGTGGTGCACCGCTAAGTTCTCTCGTGTCTGTGGATTCACTTACTGGAACTATTCATGCAGTGAAATCATTTGATTTTGAACAGTTAAAATCGTTTTCATTTAACGTGACAGCTCGAGACGGAGGATCCCCGCCCTTGAGCTCTGAAGTGACAATAAATATTAATATTCAAGATCAGAATGACAACGCTCCTCAGGTTCTGTATCCAGTACAGACTGGCGGTTCAGTGGTGGCTGAGATTGTGCCTCGTGCTGCAGATGTTGGATATCTCGTCACTAAAGTGGTGGCTGTTGATGTGGACTCTGGACAGAATGCCTGGCTCTCCTATAAACTACAGAAAGCTACAGACAGAGCGCTGTTTGAAGTGGGTTTACAGAATGGAGAAATAAGAACTGTGCGACAAGTGACTGATAAAGATGCTGTCAAACAGAAACTCACTGTTGTTGTGGAGGATAACGGACAGCCCTCTCGCTCAGCTGTGGTCTCCATTAACGTGGCTGTGGCTGACAGCTTTCCTGAAGTGTTGTCAGAGTTCACTGACTTTACGCATGAAAAACAATATAACGACAACCTGACTTTTTATTTAGTTCTCGCACTGGCCGCTGTTTCTTTCCTATTTATCACTTGTGTGGTTGTGATAATATCAGTAAAGATCTACAGATGGAGACAATCTCGCTTCCTCTTTCAGTCCAATCTGCCTGTTATTCCGTACTATCCACCGCATTACGCAGACACAGGAGTCACTGGAACTCTGCCGCACGGGTATAATTATGAAGTGTGCATGACGACTGACTCGAGGAAGAGTGACTGTAAGTTTTCTACACTCGGTGGACAGAGTGTTTTAGTGGTGGACCCGAGTTTCACTGAGACGATGCAGCGCGCGATCAAGGAAAATAACATTCTTGAAAATTCTGAACTACATGAAATGGTAAGAGCACTGCAGGAATGACTGAATGTACACATAATAATAATAATTATAAAAATAATAATAACAACAATAATTTGCTGTGTGTCTTTTATGGCCGTAAGACCATATATATATTCGTTTGCGCAACCTGTTGATGTTGTTGAAACTTGAATCTGAAATAGCCTATATCTACCTTAACAATTTAACATGCTGAAACTATAAAACAGATATGTTTAATCAGTGTCACATAAAACTGGTTGGCTAGATCTTTCGCTATGTTATTGTGAGTTGGACACTGCTGATAAAAACAACAAGGATGATATAATTCAGAAATAATATTCCTAGCCAAAGAAATTGTGTTGAAATGTTGTGCATTTGTCATTGACTAAACGGTGTATTTCTGAAAGCTGTGCTCTTTCGTTTTCATTTTTTATAACTTTCTGTTAACTTACATTTTAATTAGAGTCTGAGAGTCGAACATTTTATTAAGGATTTAATTCCTCGGGTGCTGTTCATTCCGATGGTGCTGAAATTGTCAACGGTTTCATCCAGTTGCCTGATTGAACAGTATGTGACTCAGTCACATATAATATCAACATGAAGCAGATACATATTATTATTATTATTATTATTATTATTATTATTATTATTATTATTATAGTAATGTTTATGTTTTGCGTTTGGCTTATACAGATTCGGTGAGGCTACTGGTCTTGTATTTGCGACTTTAAAGCTCTGAGTGCCGCTGTTGATTAACATGTGAGAAGAGCACGTCTCTCTCTGTATAGTCTGTGTTGCCAGTCCCTTACTGACGCGTTTGCAGGTTGGACATATGCAGCGGTTTTCGGTGAATGAGTCATTTTGGATTTAGGATTTTGATTTGTTTTTCATACTTGGTACCACTTCGTTTGACCACAGAGTGTAGATGGCTTTCTTCAGTTTATTAAGCAATTCGGACATTCCTTGGATGGTTTCCACGCATTCAAAATGGCAGGTTGTTGTTTTCATTCTCTGCTTCTACGGAATGGACGTGTAAATTGCAATATGAGATATTCCATCCCGGAGGAAATGCCAGAGGGATCATTCGTAGGCAATATCGCTAAGGATCTGGGGATAGAGATAAGTCGACTAATATCTGGAAAAGCTCGCCTCGTAACAAAGGGCGGACGACAGTATGTCGATCTGAGCAGAGACAAAGGGACTCTAGTAATTAAAGAAAGGATAGATCGCGAAGAGCTCTGTAAGCAAACGACGCCTTGCAGCTTCAGTTTTGATCTTATCGTTGAAAACCCTATCCAGCTGCACCGAGTCACTGTTGAGGTGCAAGATATAAACGATAATGCTCCGTTATTTCCGAAAGAAAATGTTAACCTGAAAATAGCTGAAAATGCCATTTTAGGAGCTCGCTTCCCTTTGGATAGCGCTATAGATACAGATGTCGGTCTGAATAGTATACAGAGCTATAAACTACATCCAGCTGATAGTTTTAAACTGGAGGTGCATAGTCAGACAGATGGCAACAAATACATTGAGATGGTTTTACAGCGAGAACTAGATCGAGAGGAGCGCGATGAGATTAAATTGGTTCTTGTAGCAGCTGATGGTGGATCACCTCAAAAATCAGGCACTGCAAGAATTCATATTACTGTCATGGGTGTTAATGATAATGCCCCGGTGTGTAAACAGTCAGTATTTAAAACTGAAGTAAGGGAAGAGTCACCTGCTGGTACAGTCATTGGTTCTGTTAGTGCTTCTGATACTGACGAAGGTGTAAATGGTCATGTTTCCTATTCCTTCGCTGTAGCCAGCAAAGAAGCGAGGGAGCTTTTTGGGATAAACACAGATACAGGTGAGATTACACTACTTGCTAATTTAGATTATGAATCTCAGCATAGCTATCAATTAAACATTTATGCAAGAGATAAAGGAGATTTGTCGGATACTTGCAAAATGGTCATTAGATGTAATTGATGAAAACGACAACTCTCCCACCATACAGCTTATGTCCTTCTCAAACACCCTTCCTGAAAATTCCCCAGTGGGAACAACCGTAGCCGTCATTAACGTAGAGGACGCAGATTCGGGTAAAAACGGCCTTGTTCATTGTTTACTTAATCAAAACATACCGTTTAAAATTGAGTCATCTCTCACAGACTATTACAGTTTAATTACTGATGATATGCTTGATCGAGAAAGTTTTTCTGAATATAACATATCGATCTTGGTATCAGACCAAGGAAGTCCAGCGCGACACGCAAACAAAACACTGACGGTAAAAATATCCGATGTCAATGACAACCCGCCTATATTCGATTCTGACGAATATAAAACATTTGTTAGTGAAAATAATTCTCCTGGTCTGACTATAATGACTGTTAAAGCAAAAGATGCTGACTGGGGTCCCAACGCGCAATTGTCCTACTTCCTGAAGGATGAAGACATGCGTGGTGCACCGCTAAGTTCTCTCGTGTCTGTGGATTCACTTACTGGAACTATTCATGCAGTGAAATCATTTGATTTTGAACAGTTAAAATCGTTTTCATTTAACGTGACAGCTCGAGACGGAGGATCCCCGCCCTTGAGCTCTGAAGTGACAATAAATATTAATATTCAAGATCAGAATGACAACGCTCCTCAGGTTCTGTATCCAGTACAGACTGGCGGTTCAGTGGTGGCTGAGATTGTGCCTCGTGCTGCAGATGTTGGATATCTCGTCACTAAAGTGGTGGCTGTTGATGTGGACTCTGGACAGAATGCCTGGCTCTCCTATAAACTACAGAAAGCTACAGACAGAGCGCTGTTTGAAGTGGGTTTACAGAATGGAGAAATAAGAACTGTGCGACAAGTGACTGATAAAGATGCTGTCAAACAGAAACTCACTGTTGTTGTGGAGGATAACGGACAGCCCTCTCGCTCAGCTGTGGTCTCCATTAACGTGGCTGTGGCTGACAGCTTTCCTGAAGTGTTGTCAGAGTTCACTGACTTTACGCATGAAAAACAATATAACGACAACCTGACTTTTTATTTAGTTCTCGCACTGGCCGCTGTTTCTTTCCTATTTATCACTTGTGTGGTTGTGATAATATCAGTAAAGATCTACAGATGGAGACAATCTCGCTTCCTCTTTCAGTCCAATCTGCCTGTTATTCCGTACTATCCACCGCATTACGCAGACACAAGAGTCACTGGAACTCTGCCGCACGGGTATAATTATGAAGTGTGCATGACGACTGACTCGAGGAAGAGTGACTGTAAGTTTTCTACACTCGGTGGACAGAGTGTGTTAGTGGTGGACCCGAGTTTCACTGAGACGATGCAGCGCGCAATAAAGGAAACAAACTTCGTAGAAGATCCTGACAGTCTTAAAATGGTAAGACCAAATGCAATTAAAAAGACTGAAATAAAATCTTTATAATTTTGAAATTGCAAACAGTAAATGTTGGCTAGTATTAGGAAGCTTGTTATATAGCCTACCGTGTTGAATCTGTAACACTTTACAGCAATGTTCAGTTTCGTTACATTAATGCATTAGCTACCATGAACTAAAAAAAAAAAATTTTTACAACATTTATCTTGGTTATTGTTAATTTCTGAATATAATACATTGAACGTTGTATAAATTAGTCCGTAAACGAATGATCTGACAATTAACGATATTATTAGGCCTAATGAAAATTAACAATAAACAATAGTATATTGGTTAATCAATATGAACCGTGAATAATAAATGCTGTATTAGTCATTATTAGTTAACGAAATGAAGCTTTTATATTATATAAAATACTCATATAATATATATAAATATATTCTATCTTTGTTGAGATCAATTTTATAGCTTTTATTAGTGTCATTTCTCGTTCTCAACTCTAAGGGCCGCTGTTGATTTGTAGAAAAGCATGTAGGTGATATCCTGTGATTGGTGGAGCTGTGTTGATGCTGGTTAGGAGATTGTGGAGGAGACTAAAGAGAGTCCATGAAGGGACACAGTCACTGACTAAAAGCTGCCGAGCTGGATTACTTCGTGGATATTCCAATTGATAAGCATTAAATACATTTTGTAAATTGAATACATAATGTATAACATTTTCGCAATTACATTGTGTAGAAGAATTCATTTTTACCAGTCGCGAGGACAGCCATTGGATGGTGTTTTCCTATGGAGGGTTTTATTCATCATGGCCGTTTGCTTGATCTCAAACATAAACGCACAGATTCGTTACTCAGTTCCAGAGGAAATGAAGAAAGGATCTCTTATCGGGAATATAGCTCATGATCTTGGTCTGGATGCTCAAAGACTGCGCTCGGGTCGGGCTCGTATCGTGTCTGGCGACAGCACTGAATACGTAGAGCTGAAAACAGACAAAGGGATTTTGGTTGTGAAGGAGAGAATTGACCGAGAACAGCTTTGCGCTGAAACCACTCCGTGCAGCTTCACATTTGAAATAATACTTGATAATCCAATGGAGCTGCATCATGTTACGGTAGAAATATTGGATGTAAACGATCACTCACCAACATTTCCTAACGATGAAATTATTCTTGAAATAAGTGAATCGGCCGCGCCTGGGGCTCGTTTCTTACTGGGAAGCGCAGATGATCCTGATGTAGGTGGAAATGGTATACAAAATTATGTCATATCACAGAATGATAATTTTATTTTAAAACAACATGCACGGCCAAGTGGGGTCAAATATGCTGAAATGGTGCTTCAGAAACCTCTAGACAGAGAGCAGTATCCACGACTGTTCCTCATTCTCACAGCGGTCGACGGAGGAAACCCTCAAAGATCTAGTAATATGAAAATAGCTGTGAATGTACTAGATGTAAATGACAACGCGCCAGTGTTCAACCAATCAGTATATAGAGCAACAATAGCAGAAAATTCACTTAAGGGGACATATATAACCAGCGTCAATGCTAGTGATGCAGACAGCGGCGCAAATGGATTGTTTTCTTATAGCTTTGGGAATTTGAAAGTCATTGCTGAGATTTTTAAGATGAATGAAAGCACAGGTGTTATAACTCTAAATGGAGTGCTTGATTACGAAAAAGCAAAGAAATACGAATTTGATATCGAAGCAAAGGACCAAGGTGGTTTGGGAGACTCTGCCAAAGTCATAGTTGAATTAATTGATGTAAATGATAATGCGCCGTTTATTAGTGTTATGTCATTTTCAAACCCAGTGTCTGAGGAAGCACCTCTTGGTACAACTATCGCGATCTTCAGTGTCAAAGATTTGGATGCAGGAGACAATGGACACGTTGAGTGTACTGTTGATACTCCGTTCAAATTACATTCTTCATTGCGGAATTATTACACTTTAGTTACTGACGCTGCTTTAGATCGAGAACGTGTGGCAGAATATAATATCACAATCACAGCTACAGATTCAGGGTCTCCTGCGCTTTCCAGTCAGAAAACTTTAAATCTGAAAGTATCAGATGTTAATGACAATCCGCCCAGGTTTCAAAAAAGTATTTACACTGCATATGTTACTGAAAATAATTCACCTGGTTTATCCATATTCACTCTGAGTGCTCAAGATGATGACTGGAACCAGAACGCTCGTATCTCGTATCTTCTAGATGAAACTACAGTGGGTGGATCCCCTGTTTCCTCTTTTATATCAGTAAATGCTGACAGTGGAGTGGTGCACGCGCTGCGCGGTTTTGACTATGAGCAAATGAAAAGTGTTCGTGTCTGTGTGAAAGCACAAGATGGAGGCTCTCCACCCCTCAGCACTAATGTGACTTTGGACATTATAATCCAAGATCAGAATGACAACGCTCCTCAGGTTTTGTATCCAGTACAGACTGGCGGTTCAGTGGTGGCTGAGATTGTGCCTCGTGCTGCAGATGTTGGATATCTCGTCACTAAAGTGGTGGCTGTTGATGTGGACTCTGGACAGAATGCCTGGCTCTCCTATAAACTACAGAAAGCTACAGACAGAGCGCTGTTTGAAGTGGGTTTACAGAATGGAGAAATAAGAACTGTGCGACAAGTGACTGATAAAGATGCTGTCAAACAGAAACTCACTGTTGTTGTGGAGGATAACGGACAGCCCTCTCGTTCAGCTGTGGTCTCCATTAACGTGGCTGTGGCTGACAGCTTTCCTGAAGTGTTGTCAGAGTTCACTGACTTTACGCATGAAAAACAATATAACGACAATCTGACTTTTTACTTAGTTCTCGCACTGGCCGCGGTTTCTTTCCTATTTATCACTTGTGTGGTTGTGATAATATCAGTAAAGATCTACAGATGGAGACAATCTCGCTTCCTCTATCAGTCCAATCTGCCTGTTATTCCGTACTATCCACCGCATTACGCAGACACAGGAGTCACTGGAACTCTGCCGCACGGGTATAATTATGAAGTGTGCATGACGACTGACTCGAGGAAGAGTGACTGTAAGTTTGCTACACTCGGTGGACAGAGTGTGTTAGTGGTGGATCCGAGTTTCACTGAGACGATGCAGCGCGCAATTAAAGAAAATAACTTCTTAGAAGATCCCGACAAGTGTCCTGAAATGGTAAGATCACCTGTTATATATAAAAAAGTATATATAATATTAAACTTAAAAGTGCTTTGTAATATTAGAAATGATTTTCACTATTTAAAATTAGTATACAATAAGATTTGGTTCGTTAACGTAAGTTAATGCATTACTTTTTATCAGTTACCATTAATTAACATGTTTATAGAATGTATTAATATAAATGTATTATTGCTCACTGTTAATTAATTTTTGTTCATAATACGTTATTTATAAAAAATTCCAAAGATATTAGTTCATTTGATAATATTATACTAGTTTAATAATTTCTATAAATGTTGTTCATTCAATCTTTATTTGATATTAAGACTATGTTCTGTCTCTAAAAGAGATGATTTGTCGCACTGCCATTAATTCACGCTTTCATTGAATCTTACTTTAAAATGTATGTGAAACTATTTTCGGTTTTACTTTGTTTTGGTGGTAAATTTAACACATTCTGTTGACTATAAGTAACGCTGCACCTACATGTCTATAGACTCGCATTATAGTGTTTGCAGAGTATTAGTAGACTGCTGGGTTAAAAAAAAGTTGACATGTATTTGCAAAGTTACTTATAATCAGTAAATGTCTGTTGGAGGACCGTTACAATTAAAGGATAGCAGATATTAAGCAGACAGTCAACTAATACTCTAATGAGAGTAGTTGACATGTAGATGCAAAGTTACTTATAGTCAACAGACTTTTCAAAAAGGACCATCAAAATAAAAGTGTTACCTTATTTTCCCTATCTCCGGAATAATGATTGATTTCTTATATTTAAGTATTCTGCAATGTACAGTAAGACTAAAATTTACGAGAACGTTTGTGCGTTATTTGATTGTTTATAGTTATGTTTTATTTTTGTTGGGAGCAAATTACGAAACTGAATCCTTGTTCTGAAACACTTTGTTGCTTTTATTAGTGTCGTTTCTCGCTCTCAACTCTAAGGGCCGCTGTTGATTTGTAGAAAAGCATGTAGGTGATCTCCTGTGATTGGTGGAGCTGTGCTGATGCTGGTTAGGAGATTGTGGAGGAGACTAAAGAGAGTCGATGAAGGGACACAGTCCCTGACTAACAGCAACCGAGCAGGATTACTTTGTGGATATTTCAATTGCTGAACATCATCTACAGTCTGTAATCTGAATACGTAGGCTTAATGTATAAAATGTTTGTGATTACAGTATTTAAAATGATTCATTGTTCCCAATCGCGAGGACAGCCATTGGACCGTGTTTTCACATGGAGGGTTTTATTCATCATGGCCGTTTGCTTGATCTCAAACATAAACGCACAGATTCGTTACTCAGTTCCAGAGGAAATGAAGAAAGGATCTCTTATCGGGAATATAGCTCATGATCTTGGTCTGGATGCTCAAAGACTGCGCTCGGGTCGGGCTCGTATCGTGTCTGGCGACAGCACTGAATACGTAGAGCTGAAAACAGACAAAGGGATTTTGGTTGTGAAGGAGAGAATTGACCGAGAGCAGCTTTGCGCTGAAACCACTCCGTGCAGCTTCACATTTGAAATAATACTTGATAATCCAATGGAGCTACATCATGTTACGGTAGAAATATTGGATGTAAACGATCACTCTCCAACATTTGCTAAGGATGCAATTAATCTTGAAATAAGTGAATCGGCCGCGCCTGGATCTCGTTTCTTACTGGGAAGCGCAGATGATCCTGATGTAGGTCTAAACGCACTACAACATTATACTATGTCACCTAATAGTTATTTTAATCTTAAAGAACACTCGCGCCCCGATGGAGTCAAATATGCTGAAATGGTGCTTCAGAAACCTCTAGACAGAGAGCAGCATCCACGACTGTCTCTCATTCTCACAGCGGTCGACGGAGGAAACCCTCAAAGATCTGGTAATATGAAAATAGAGGTCAGTCTATTAGATGTAAACGACAACGCACCTGTCTTTAACCAGTCAGTTTATAGGGCAACTATAGAGGAAAATGCACGTAAAGAAACTTATATTACGACTGTTAATGCAAGTGATGCAGATAGTGGAATGTATAGTTTGATTTCATACAGTTTTGCTAATTTAAAAGGTAACATAAAAGACATTTTTAAAATCGATGAGAAAACCGGTGTTATAACACTAATAGGGGTACTTGATTATGAAAAGGCAAAGAAATATGAAATTGGCATCGAGGCCAAAGATCAGGGTGGTTTAGGAAACTCGGCTAAAGTCATAGTTGATTTAATTGATGTAAATGACAATGCACCAGTTATCAGTGTTATGTCATTTTCAAGCCCAGTTACTGAAGACGCAACTGTTGGAAACACTATCGCTATTGTCAGCGTCAAAGATCTAGATGCAGGAGACAATGGACACGTTGACTGTACAATTGATAGAAACACACCATTCAAACTTCAGTCTTCACTGCGGAATTATTACACTTTAGTTACTGATGCTGCTTTAGATCGTGAACGTGTGGCAGAATATAATATCACAATCACAGCTACAGATTCAGGGTCTCCTGCGCTTTCCAGTCAGAAAACTTTAAATCTGAAAGTATCAGATGTCAATGACAATCCGCCCAGGTTTCATAAGACTGTTTACACTGCATATGTTACTGAAAATAATTCACCTGGTTTGTCCATATTTACTCTGAGTGCTCAAGATATTGACTGGAACCAGAACGCTCGTATCTCGTATCTTCTAGATGAAACTACAGTGGGTGGATCCCCTGTTTCCTCTTTTATATCAGTAAATGCTGACAGTGGAGTGGTGCACGCGCTGCGCGGTTTTGACTATGAGCAAATGAAAAGTGTTAGTGTCTGTGTGAAAGCACAAGATGGAGGCTCTCCACCTCTCAGCACTAATGTGACTTTGGACATTATAATCCAAGATCAGAATGACAACGCTCCTCAGGTTCTGTATCCAGTACAGACTGGCGGTTCAGTGGTGGCTGAGATTGTGCCTCGTGCTGCAGATGTTGGATATCTCGTCACTAAAGTGGTGGCTGTTGATGTGGACTCTGGACAGAATGCCTGGCTCTCCTATAAACTACAGAAAGCTACAGACAGAGCGCTGTTTGAAGTGGGTTTACAGAATGGAGAAATAAGAACTGTGCGACAAGTGACTGATAAAGATGCTGTCAAACAGAAACTCACTGTTGTTGTGGAGGATAACGGACAGCCCTCTCGCTCAGCTGTGGTCTCCATTAACGTGGCTGTGGCTGACAGCTTTCCTGAAGTGTTGTCAGAGTTCACATACTTTACGCATGAAAAACAATATAACGACAACCTGACTTTTTATTTAGTTCTCGCACTGGCCGCTGTTTCTTTCCTATTTATCACTTGTGTGGTTGTGATAATATCAGTAAAGATCTACAGATGGAGACAATCTCGCTTCCTCTTTCAGTCCAATCTGCCTGTTATTCCGTACTATCCACCACATTACGCAGACACAGGAGTCACTGGAACTCTGCCGCACGGGTATAATTATGAAGTGTGCATGACGACTGACTCGAGGAAGAGTGACTGTAAGTTTTCTACACTCGGTGGACAGAGTGTTTTAGTGGTGGATCCGAGTTTCACTGAGACGATGCAGCGCGCAATGAAAGAAAATAACTTCTTAGAAGATCCAGAATTGCAAGAAATGGTAAGATCGGCTGTTCTTTAAAAGACTGAAATAATGTTGAAACAACATGCAGTAAATTGGTGGTGGTTGGTGAGATTTCCCCCTTCTATGTAAAGCGCTTGGAGTGCAGAAAAAAGCGAAAAGCGCTATATAAATATAATAAATTATTAATATTATTATTAAGTTGTGGCCAGTAATAAAAAAAGCCTATTACATTATCTGTAACACTTTACAATAAGGTTCAGTTCGTTAACATTAATTATTGCTTTAGCAACCATGAACTAAAAATAAATAGCATTTTTACAACATTTATTTATATAGATAATTATTATATTTTGGATATACTATACATTTCTAACATTTTAATATATTTTTGTGTTGTATGAATCAATGTTTGTTAACGTGTTTTGACCGAAAATTTTATTTGCAATAAACAATAATATATTTGTTAAACAAATTTGACCTAGATTATCAAATGTTGTATTGTTAATTGTTAGTTCATACCTAGTACATTAGCCAGTGTTAACGAACGGAAGCTGATTGTACAGTATTAGCTTTAAAAAATAAAATGCGCCATTCTTAATGTTCTATCTGTAAATGAGGTTTTCTCACATGTTACTTTCTTTACTACTAAACGTAAAACAATATTAAAATGTATTATGGGAGAATCTAAAGGTTGTTTGATTATATAGTTCTTTTGAGATATTTTATCCTGTTCAATTTTTGTTGAGATCAAAGGACGGCATGCAATTCTAGTTCTGAGATATTTCAGTGCTTTCATTAGTGTCATTTCTCGTTCTCAACTCTAAGGGCCGCTGTTGATTTGTAGAAAAGCATGTAATCCTGTGATTGGTGGAGCTATGCTGATGCTGGTTAGGAGATTGTGGAGGAGACTAAAAAGAGTCGATGAAGGGACACAGTCACTGACTAACAGCGACCTAACTGGATTAATCCGTGGATATTTCGAATGTAGAACACCATATTCAGATTGTAATCTGAATACTTAATATATTAAAATGTTTGTGATTACGGTTTGTAGACGGATTCATTGTTTCCAATCGCGAGGACAGCCATTGGATGGTGTTTTCCTATGGAGGGTTTTATTCATCATGGCCGTTTGCTTGATCTCAAACATAAACGCACAGATTCGTTACTCAGTTCCAGAGGAAATGAAGAAAGGATCTCTTATCGGGAATATAGCTCATGATCTTGGTCTGGATGCTCAAAGACTGCGCTCGGGTCGGGCTCGTATCGTGTCTGGCGACAGCACTGAGTACGTAGAGCTGAAAACAGACAAAGGGATTTTGGTTGTGAAGGAGAGAATTGACCGAGAGCAGCTTTGCGCTGAAACCACTCCGTGCAGCTTCACATTTGAAATAATACTTGATAATCCAATGGAGCTGCATCATGTTACGGTAGAAATATTGGATGTAAATGATCACTCACCAACATTTCCTAAAGATGAAATTAATCTTGAAATAAGTGAATCGGCCGCGCCTGGGGCTCGTTTCTTACTGGGAAGCGCAGATGATCCTGATGTGGGCGTGAATGCTCTCCAAAATTATGTCTTATCACCGAATGATAATTTTATTTTAAAACAGCATGCACGACAAGGCGGTGTCAAATATGCAGAAATGGTGCTTCAGAAACCTTTAGATAGAGAACAACATCCACTACTTTCTCTCACTCTTACAGCAATTGATGGAGGAAATCCGCAAAGATCAGGTAACGTAAAAATAGCTGTGAATGTACTAGATGTAAATGACAACGCGCCAGTATTCAACCAGACAATTTACAGAGCAACAATAGCAGAAAATTTGCCAAAGGGAACTTACATAACAACAGTTAATGCAAGTGATGCTGACAGCGGTGCTAATAAATTAATTTCCTACAGTTTTACGAATATAAAGGTCGTTGGTGTGATATTTGAGTTAAATGAAACCACTGGTGTTATAACACTAACTGGGCTGCTTGACTACGAAAAAGCAAAAAAATACGAAATTGATATCGAAGCAAAGGACCAAGGTGGTTTAGGAAACTCAGCTAAAGTCATAGTTGATTTAATTGATGTAAATGATAATGCACCAGTTATCAGTATTATGTCATTTTCAAGCCCGGTTACTGAAGACGCAACTGTTGGAACCACTATCGCTATTTTCAGTGTCAAAGATCTAGATGCAGGAGACAATGGACACGTTGACAGTACAATTAATCAAAATATTCCATTTAAATTACAATCCTCGCTGCGGAATTATTACACTTTAGTTACTGATGCTGCTTTAGATCGTGAACGTGTGGCAGAATATAATATCACAATCACAGCTACAGATTCAGGGTCTCCTGCGCTTTCCAGTCAGAAAACTTTAAATCTGAAAGTATCAGATGTTAATGACAATCCGCCCAGGTTTCATAAGACTGTTTACACTGCATATGTTACTGAAAATAATTCACCTGGTTTGTCCATATTCACTCTGAGTGCTCAAGATGATGACTGGAACCAGAACGCTCGTATCTCGTATCTTCTAGACGAAACTACAGTGGGTGGATCCCCTGTTTCCTCTTTTATATCAGTAAATGCTGACAGTGGAGTGGTGCACGCGCTGCGCGGTTTTGACTATGAGCAAATGAAAAGTGTTAGTGTCTGTGTGAAAGCACAAGATGGAGGCTCTCCACCTCTCAGCACTAATGTGACTTTGGACATTATAATCCAAGATCAGAATGACAACGCTCCTCAGGTTCTGTATCCAGTACAGACTGGCGGTTCAGTGGTGGCTGAGATTGTGCCTCGTGCTGCAGATGTTGGATATCTCGTCACTAAAGTGGTGGCTGTTGATGTGGACTCTGGACAGAATGCCTGGCTCTCCTATAAACTACAGAAAGCTACAGACAGAGCGCTGTTTGAAGTGGGTTTACAGAATGGAGAAATAAGAACTGTGCGACAAGTGACTGATAAAGATGCTGTCAAACAGAAACTCACTGTTGTTGTGGAGGATAACGGACAGCCCTCTCGCTCAGCTGTGGTCTCCATTAACGTGGCTGTGGCTGACAGCTTTCCTGAAGTGTTGTCAGAGTTCACAGACTTTACGCATGAAAAACAATATAACGACAACCTGACTTTTTATTTAGTTCTCGCACTGGCCGCTGTTTCTTTCCTATTTATCACTTGTGTGGTTGTGATAATATCAGTAAAGATCTACAGATGGAGACAATCTCGCTTCCTCTATCAGTCCAATCTGCCTGTTATTCCGTACTATCCACCGCATTACGCAGACACAGGAGTCACTGGAACTCTGCCGCACGGGTATAATTATGAAGTGTGCATGACGACTGACTCGAGGAAGAGTGACTGTAAGTTTTCTACACTCGGTGGACAGAGTGTGTTAGTGGTGGATCCGAGTTTCACTGAGACGATGCAGCGCGCAATGAAAGAAAAGAACTTCTTAGAAGATCCAGAATCGCAAGAAATGGTAAGATCGGCTGTTCTTTAAAAGACTGAAATAATGTAATAACATGCAGTAAATTGTGGCTAGTAATAAAAAAGCCTGTTACATTATCTGTAACACTTTACCATAAGGTTTAATTCGTTAACATTCATTAATGCATTAGCAACAATGAACTAAAAATAAATAGCATTTTTACAACATTTATTTGTATTGTTAATTACTCATTTTTATATATACTTTACATTTCTAACATTGTAACATATTCTCAGGTTTTATGAATCAATGTTTGTTAACGTGTTTTGACCGAAAATTAATTTGCAATAAACAATAATATTTGTTAATCAAATCTGACCTAGATTAACAAATGTTGTTTTGTTCACTGCTAGTTCATAACTAGTGCATTAGCCAGTGTTAACGAACTGAAGCTGATTGGACAGCATTATCTTTAAAAAATAAATGCGCCATTCATAAGGTTCTATCTGTAAAGGAGGTTATCTCACGTTACTAAGAATATTGATTATAAATCTCTTTACTACTAAACGTAAAACAATATTAAAATTTATTATAAAAATTTGGAAGGTTGTTTGATTATATAGTTCTTTTGGGATATTTTATCCTGTTCTATTTTTGTTGAGATCAGAGGACGGAATTCAATTCTAGTTCTGACATATTGCAGTGCTTTCATTAGTGTCGTTTCTCGCTCTCAACTCTAAGGGCCGCTGTTGATTTGTAGAAAAGCATGTAGGTGATATCCTGTGATTGGTGGAGCTGTGCTGATGCTGGTTAGGAGATTGTGGAGGAGACTAAAGATAGTCGATGAAGGGACACAGTCACTGACTAACAGCGACCTAACTGGATTAATCCGTGGATATTTCGAATGTAGAACACCATCTTCAGATTGTAATCTGAATACTTAAAATATAAAAATGTTTGTGATAACAGTTTGTAAAAGGATTCATTATTTCCAATCGCGAGGACAGCTATTGGATGGTGTTTTCCTACGGAGGGTTTTATTCATCATGGCCGTTTGCTTGATCTCAAACATAAACGCACAGATTCGTTACTCAGTTCCAGAGGAAATGAAGAAAGGATCTCTTATCGGGAATATAGCTCATGATCTTGGTCTGGATGCTCAAAGACTGCGCTCGGGTCGGGCTCGTATCGTGTCTGGCGACAGCACTGAATACGTAGAGCTGAAAACAGACAAAGGGATTTTGGTTGTGAAGGAGAGAATTGACCGAGAGCAGCTTTGCGCTGAAACCACTCCGTGCAGCTTCACATTTGAAATAATACTTGATAATCCAATGGAGCTGCATCATGTTACGGTAGAAATACTGGATGTAAACGATCACTCACCAACATTTCCTAACGATGAAATTAGTCTTGAAATAAGTGAATCGGCCGCGCCTGGAGCTCTTTTTTTACTGGGAAGCGCAGATGATCCTGATGTAGGTCTAAACGCACTACAACATTATACTATGTCACCTAATGATTATTTTATTCTGAAAGAACATTCGAGCCCCGATGGAATCAAATATGCTGAAATGGTGCTTCAGAAACCTCTAGACAGAGAGCAGCATCCACGACTGTCTCTCATTCTCACAGCGGTCGACGGAGGAAATCCTCAAAGATCTGGTAATATGAAAATAGAAGTCACTCTACTAGATATAAATGACAACGCACCTGTCTTTAACCAGTCAGTTTACAGGGCAACAATAGCGGAAAATGCGCCTAAGGGTACTTATATTACAACTGTAAATGCCAGTGACGCAGATAGTGAAGCAAACAGTTTAATTTCCTACAGTTTCGCTAATTTCAAAAGCAACAGAAATGACATTTTTAAAATCGATAGAAAAACAGGTGTTATCACTCTAACTGGAATGTTTGACTATGAAAGAGCAAAAAAACACGAAATTGGCATCGAGGCAAAAGATCAGGGTGGTTTAGGAAACTCGGCTAAAGTCATAGTTGATTTAATTGATGTAAATGACAATGCACCAATTATCAGTATAATGTCATTTTCAAGTCCAGTGACAGAAGACGCAACCGTTGGAACCACTATCGCTATTTTCAGTGTCAAAGATCTAGATGCAGGAGACAATGGACACGTTGACTGTACAATTAATAAAAATATTCCATTTAAATTACAATCCTCGCTGCGGAATTATTACACTTTAGTTACTGATGCTGCTTTAGATCGTGAATGTGTGGCAGAATATAATATCACAATCACAGCTACAGATTCAGGGTCTCCTGCGCTTTCCAGTCAGAAAACTTTAAATCTTAAAGTATCAGATGTTAATGACAATCCGCCCAGGTTTCAAAAGAGTGTTTACACTGCATATGTTACTGAAAATAATTCACCTGATTTATCCATATTTACTCTTAGTGCTCAAGATGATGATTGGAACCAGAACGCTCGTATCTCGTATCTTCTAGATGAAACTACAGTGGGTGGATCCCCTGTTTCCTCTTTTATATCAGTAAATGCTGACAGTGGAGTGGTGCACGCGCTGCGCGGTTTTGACTATGAGCAAATGAAAAGCGTTAGTGTCTGTGTGAAAGCACAAGATGGAGGCTCTCCACCCCTCAGCACTAATGTGACTTTGGACATTATAATCCAAGATCAGAATGACAACGCTCCTCAGGTTCTGTATCCAGTACAGACTGGCGGTTCAGTGGTGGCTGAGATTGTGCCTCGTGCTGCAGATGTTGGATATCTCGTCACTAAAGTGGTGGCTGTTGATGTGGACTCTGGACAGAATGCCTGGCTCTCCTATAAACTACAGAAAGCTACAGACAGAGCGCTGTTTGAAGTGGGTTTACAGAATGGAGAAATAAGAACTGTGCGACAAGTGACTGATAAAGATGCTGTCAAACAGAAACTCACTGTTGTTGTGGAGGATAACGGACAGCCCTCTCGCTCAGCTGTGGTCTCCATTAACGTGGCTGTGGCTGACAGCTTTCCTGAAGTGTTGTCAGAGTTCACAGACTTTACGCATGAAAAACAATATAACGACAACCTGACTTTTTATTTAGTTCTCGCACTGGCTGCTGTTTCTTTCCTATTTATCACTTGTGTGGTTGTGATAATATCAGTAAAGATCTACAGATGGAGACAATCTCGCTTCCTCTTTCAGTCCAATCTGCCTGTTATTCCGTACTATCCACCGCATTACGCAGACACAGGAGTCACTGGAACTCTGCCGCACGGGTATAATTATGAAGTGTGCATGACGACTGACTCGAGGAAGAGTGACTGTAAGTTTTCTACACTCGGTGGACAGAGTGTGTTAGTGGTGGATCCGAGTTTCACTGAGACGATGCAGCGCGCAATGAAAGAAAAGAACTTCTTAGAAGATCCAGAATCGCAAGAAATGGTAAGATCGGCTGTTCTTTAAAAGACTGAAATAATGTAATAACATGCAGTAAATTGTGGCTAGTAATAAAAAAGCCTGTTACATTATCTGTAACACTTTACCATAAGGTTTAATTCGTTAACATTAATTAATGCATTAGCAACAATGAACTAAAAATAAATAGCATTTTTACAACATTTATTTGTATTGTTAATTACTCATTTTTATATATACTTTACATTTCTAACATTGTAACATATTCTCAGGTTTTATGAATCAATGTTTGTTAACGTGTTTTGACCGAAAATTAATTTGCAATAAACAATAGTATTTGTTAATCAAATCTGACCTAGATTAACAAATGTTGTTTTGTTCACTGCTAGTTCATAACTAGTGCATTAGCCAGTGTTAACGAACTGAAGCTGATTGGACAGCATTATCTTTAAAAAATAAAAGCGCCATTCATAAGGTTCTATCTGTAAAGGAGGTTATCTCACGTTACTAAGAATATTGATAATAAATCTCTTTACTACTAAACGTAAAACAATATTAAAATTTATTATAAGAGATTTGGAAGGTTGTTTGATTATATAGTTCTTTTGGGATATTTTATCCTGTTCTATTTTTGTTGAGATCAGAGGACGGAATTCAATTCTAGTTCTGACATATTGCAGTGCTTTCATTAGTGTCGTTTCTCGCTCTCAACTCTAAGGGCCGCTGTTGATTTGTAGAAAAGCATGTAGGTGATATCCTGTGATTGGTGGAGCTGTGCTGATGCTGGTTAGGAGATTGTGGAGGAGACTAAAGAGAGTCGATGAAGGGACACAGTCACTGACTAACAGCGACCTAACTGGATTAATCCGTGGATATTTCGAATGTAGAACACCATCTTCAGATTGTAATCTGAATACTTAATATATTAAAATGTTTGTGATTACGGTTTGTAGAAGGATTCATTGTTTCCAATCGCGAGGACAGCTATTGGATGGTGTTTTCCTACGGAGGGTTTTATACATCATGGCCGTTTGCTTGATCTCAAACATAAACGCACAGATTCGTTACTCAGTTCCAGAGGAAATGAAGAAAGGATCTCTTATCGGGAATATAGCTCATGATCTTGGTCTGGATGCTCAAAGACTGCGCTCGGGTCGGGCTCGTATCGTGTCTGGCGACAGCACTGAATACGTAGAGCTGAAAACAGACAAAGGGATTTTGGTTGTGAAGGAGAGAATTGACCGAGAGCAGCTTTGCGCTGAAACCACTCCGTGCAGCTTCACATTTGAAATAATACTTGATAATCCAATGGAGCTACATCATGTTACGGTAGAAATACTGGATGTAAACGATCACTCTCCAACATTTGCTAAGGATGAAATTAATCTTGAAATAAGTGAATCGGCCGCACCTGGAGCTCTTTTTTTACTGGGAGGCGCAGATGATCCTGATGTAGGTCTAAACGCACTACAACATTATACTATGTCACCTAATGATAAATTTATTCTTAAAGAACACTCGCGCCCAGATGGAGTCAAATATGCTGAAATGGTGCTGCAGAAACCTCTAGACAGAGAGCAGCATCCACGACTGTCTCTCATTCTCACAGCGGTCGACGGAGGAACCCCTCAAAGATCTGGTAATATGAAAATAGAAATCACTGTACTAGATGCGAATGACAACGCGCCAGTGTTCAACCAGTCACTTTACAGAGCAACAGTAAAAGAAAATTCACCTAAAGGAACCTATATTACAATTGTTAATGCTAGTGATGCAGACAGTGGTGCAAATAGTTTGATTTTATACAGTTTTGCTAATTTTAAAGGGAACATAAATGACATTTTTAAAATCGATGAAAAAACCGGTGTTATAACACTAACTGGGCTTATTGACTACGAAAAAGCAAAAAAATACGAAATTGATATCGAAGCAAAAGACCAAGGCGGTTTAGGAAACTCGGCTAAAGTCATAGTTGATGTAATTGATGTTAATGATAATGCACCAGCTATCAGTGTAATGTCATTTTCAAGCCCGGTTACTGAAGACGCAACTGTTGGAACCACTATCGCTATTTTCAGTGTCAAAGATCTAGATGCAGGAGACAATGGACACGTTGACTGTACAATTAATAGAAACACACCATTCAAACTTCAGTCTTCACTGCGGAATTATTACACTTTAGTTACTGATGCTGCTTTAGATCGTGAACGTGTGGCAGAATATAATATCACAATCACAGCTACAGATTCAGGGTCTCCTGCGCTTTCCAGTCAGAAAACTTTAAATCTGAAAGTATCAGATGTTAATGACAATCCGCCCAGGTTTCAAAAGAGTATTTACACTGCATATGTTACTGAAAATAATTCACCTGGTTTATCCATATTCACTCTGAGTGCTCAAGATGATGACTGGAACCAGAACGCTCGTATCTCGTATCTTCTAGATGAAACTACAGTGGGTGGATCCCCTGTTTCCTCTTTTATATCAGTAAATGCTGACAGTGGAGTGGTGCACGCGCTGCGCGGTTTTGACTATGAGCAAATGAAAAGTGTTAGTGTCTGTGTGAAAGCACAAGATGGAGGCTCTCCACCTCTCAGCACTAATGTGACTTTGGACATTATAATCCAAGATCAGAATGACAACGCTCCTCAGGTTCTGTATCCAGTACAGACTGGCGGTTCAGTGGTGGCTGAGATTGTGCCTCGTGCTGCAGATGTTGGATATCTCGTCACTAAAGTGGTGGCTGTTGATGTGGACTCTGGACAGAATGCCTGGCTCTCCTATAAACTACAGAAAGCTACAGACAGAGCGCTGTTTGAAGTGGGTTTACAGAATGGAGAAATAAGAACTGTGCGACAAGTGACTGATAAAGATGCTGTCAAACAGAAACTCACTGTTGTTGTGGAGGATAACGGACAGCCCTCTCGCTCAGCTGTGGTCTCCATTAACGTGGCTGTGGCTGACAGCTTTCCTGAAGTGTTGTCAGAGTTCACAGACTTTACGCATGAAAAACAATATAACGACAACTTGACTTTTTATTTAGTTCTCGCGCTGGCTGCTGTTTCTTTCCTATTTATCACTTGTGTGGTTGTGATAATATCAGTAAAGATCTACAGATGGAGACAATCTCGCTTCCTCTTTCAGTCCAATCTGCCTGTTATTCCGTACTATCCACCGCATTACGCAGACACAGGAGTCACTGGAACTCTGCCGCACGGGTATAATTATGAAGTGTGCATGACGACTGAATCGAGGAAGAGTGACTGTAAGTTTTCTACACTCGGTGGACAGAGTGTGTTAGTGGTGGACCCGAGTTTCACTGAGACGATGCAGCGCGCAATCCAAGAAAAGAACTTTATAGAAGAAAACAGTCTTTCGGAATTGGTAAGATAAAGCCCTTTTTAAAAGTTTTTTTTTCTTATAAATTGTTTGTCCTCTAATGGTGTATTTGATGGCTAATCTCAAAGACACTGCAAAAGTGCTTCGTTTAAGATGGCACGGACAGGTTTCAGCACCACTGGACAGCGCCAAACGCAGTAATAATCTTTTTTTCCCGCTTCTTTTGAGTTCAGTCAAAAAATTTCACAACAAATTATTATTATTATTATTATTATTATTAATGATAATAATAATTTTATTACATTTGTATTTTGTCAAATCACTTGTGTCCTAGTTTTCTATGATTTATCAGAAACAAATGAATGCAATTCAAAGATAAGGCTCATAGGGCCGCTGTTGATCAACGCAGCGCATTCGCTCTATATTTCTCAGACCTATACCCCCATTTCAGTGATGTCAGAGAACAGCGAACGAAAGCCTGATGACTCGAAACAATTATTTTGTCGGATGTTCTGTAAATAGATATCCTCGTCGTACAGTAGATTTTATGCTAGTTCTTACACATCTCGTCTTTATTTTCTATTTAAACTAACCGATCTTCAGGATCTGCAGAACAAAGGGGGGAAATGGCCAGCTCTGCAATGTGGCAGGCTGCGGCGTTTTTTATGATTATGTGTCAATACTCGGTGAGAGGGCAGATCAGCTACTCCATTCCAGAAGAAATGGCAAAAGGGTCTATCGTCGGAAATATTTCCCAAGGTTTGGGTTTGGATTTAAAAAGACTGAAGTCAGGGAAAGCGCGCATATTTGCTGGAGACAACACCGAATTCGTCGGATTGAATAATGAGAGGGGGATACTTCTCACCGAGGAAAAAATAGACCGCGAGGCTCTTTGTGCTAAAACGACTCCTTGCGCTTTACATCTTCAGCTGATTTTGGAAAATCCAATGGAATGGTACGATGTCACGGTGGAAATTACCGACATAAATGATAACGCTCCGAGTTTTCCAAAAGGTGAGATTACATTTGAAATAAGCGAGTCAGCTGTAACCGGAGCCAGATTCATGTTGGAAAACGCGATTGATCTGGATGTTGGATCTAATTGTCATCTAAGCTATTCACTTAAACCGACAGATAATTTTGTATTAAGTTTGCAAAGTCAAACGGATGGCGACAGAAACATGGAGATGGTGCTACAAAAGGCTCTAGACCGTGAAAACAAAAAACAGTTATCTTTGTTGTTAACAGCAATGGATGGAGGAGAGCCTCAGTTGACCAGTACTGTGCGGATACATGTAACAGTGTTAGATAATAACGACAATCCCCCTGTGTTCAATCATAGGGTGTACAAAGCCACTCTTGCTGAAAATACACCTAAAGACACTGTTATCACGTCCGTCAGCGCTTCTGATGCAGATGAAGGTTCGAATGCAATTATAACGTACTACATGTCAGGCACTGGAGATGTAAATGATTTATTCATGGTTGACGCACGAAGCGGGGAAATATCCTTAAAAGGCTCAGCTGACTTTGAGAAAGCAAGTCGTTATCAAATAAACATTCAAGCACGCGACCAAGGAGGACTGTCTGATTCATGTAAAGTTATAATTGATCTCTCAGATATGAATGATAACAAACCAATGATAAGCATCGTATCTATGTCAAATTCAATATCCGAAGAGTCTAGACCTGGCATTGTTGTGGCAATGTTAAACGTAAATGATCTTGACTCCGGATTGAATGGTCAGGTTCATTGCCACATAAATGACAATATTCCTTTTGCTATTGCATCATCCAGTAGTTTCTTCAGCTTGCAAACAGAGCTGGAACTGGACAGAGAGAGAGAATCCGAGTATAATATCAGTGTAATATGTACTGATGAGGGAGTTCCCGCACTATCCAGCAGTGTCTCTCTCCGTGTGCAGATATCAGATGTGAATGACAATGCTCCTGTCTTTGAGAAAACTAACTATGAGGCCTGTGTGGTGGAGAATAACACACCTGGTGTCTCTATATTTTCAGTTAAAGCCAGTGATGCTGATTGGAATCAGAATGCTTGTGTTTCTTATATTCTAGAAGACAGCACTGTTAATGGAATCTCTGTCTCATCATATGTGTCAGTGCAACCTGACAGTGGAGTGATTACAGCTATGCGCTCTTTTGACTATGAGACACTGAAACATTTCCACTTCCGGGTAAAAGCGCAAGATGGAGGCTCTCCTCCACTCAGTAGTAACGTGACTGTGAAAATTACTATTCAAGATCAGAATGACAACGCTCCTCAGGTTCTGTATCCAGTACAGACTGGCGGTTCAGTGGTGGCTGAGATTGTGCCTCGTGCTGCAGATGTTGGATATCTCGTCACTAAAGTGGTGGCTGTTGATGTGGACTCTGGACAGAATGCCTGGCTCTCCTATAAACTACAGAAAGCTACAGACAGAGCGCTGTTTGAAGTGGGTTTACAGAATGGAGAAATAAGAACTGTGCGACAAGTGACTGATAAAGATGCTGTCAAACAGAAACTCACTGTTGTTGTGGAGGATAACGGACAGCCCTCTCGCTCAGCTGTGGTCTCCATTAACGTGGCTGTGGCTGACAGCTTTCCTGAAGTGCTGTCAGAGTTCACTGATTTTACGCATGAAAAACAATATAACGACAACCTGACTTTTTATTTAGTTCTCGCACTTGCCGCTGTTTCTTTCCTATTTATCACTTGTGTGGTTGTGATAATATCAGTAAAGATCTACAGATGGAGACAATCTCGCTTCCTCTTTCAGTCCAATCTGCCTGTTATTCCGTACTATCCACCGCATTACGCAGACACAGGAGTCACTGGAACTCTGCCGCACGGGTATAATTATGAAGTGTGCATGACGACTGACTCGAGGAAGAGTGACTGTAAGTTTTCTACACTCGGTGGACAGAGTGTTTTAGTGGTGGACCCGAGTTTCACTGAGACGATGCAGCATACAATCAAGAAAAATAACTCCATCGACAGTCTCGGGTCTACAGAATCGGTAAGAAAGTTTTGGTTAGACCATTTTTGTTATTTTTATTTTAACTGAAAAAGTAATACAAGGCTAACCAAGTATACCATAAACAAATAAATAGGCTAATAACACTTAAATAAAGTGCAAGGTGTCTGAATTAATAACCTGAATGTAAGTGAAATCAGTAATCAGAAACTGAGTCTGTCAAATTCTTGCATACTATTGACTATCGAACTGAATATGACCTATAATCCGCATTGTCTATTATGAAAATACTATATGTCGGAATATATACTGTATAATCACAACATGCTCACCTTACAAGTGCATATAGCATTAATATTTATACGAGCATTAACTTGTTCCATCTATGGTATGAACGTAAAACAAAACTTACATTCTCACCATCGTCATGCCAACATAACCTGAACCCCTTAACCTGAACAGATACAAAACATACGAATGAGATTTATATGAATTTTCTACAAATTTGTAAAAACATACAATAGTTATGGATTGGCATGATACTCTGTTGGTTTTCTCTTATTCCATGACCAGTATATCAAAATTATAAGTTTCCACAAGTTGTCTTTAGAATGTTTTGGTCGTGGACAAATAAGTGACTGAAATGATATATTGTGGTAAATAGAATAAATAATATATAAAAAAATAGTAACAGCGTGTTATGTTTGATGTAGACCTATATAGACAACATGTTCAGATTTGTTCAAGTGAATTATCGAGAAAAGAAAAACGCAAGGGAACTTTGACACCGTTCAGCACCACTTGTGGTGAACAGCGCCTCGTTAGATGAAGGGCTACTATTAAAGATGTCTATGGTCTTTTTGTGTGTGTGTGTTGTGATTAGTGCCAGCATTATAATTTTGCTCAAATTCCTACTGTTACAAATTTCACTTATACTGCAACTGATCATTTGCACATCCAACCTACATGATATATATATTTTGATTTAAACAACAAAAGGTCCTGGAACAAAGTATGGCATTCTGCGTATGATATTTGCAGTGTGATATAGGCCTAGAAAATAATATTCGTTGATAAAATGCTTCTTATGTGTAAGGTTCTAATTGTGATATGCAGTTCTGTATTTACACTCAGAGGGCCGCTGTTCGTCGACAAACAGCGGAGAAACAGTATTTCACAGACCAACCCCCAGCATCACACAATACCACGGAGAAAAAAAAAAAAAGCAGTATAGCTGCCACCGCGAATATTTTTCCTACACGATGCTTCTATTCATCTCTCGTCGTCGTGTACGGAGTTAATGTCTGCATTTGGAATTTCCTATATTTAAAGGATACACTGATCGATTGTTGTATTATTATTTTTTTAAACATCTGTGCAGTTGAGACAATGCCTGATGCAATGATACAGCACTCGGTGCTGTTTTTGACGCTTCTGATTCACATAGCGCGAGGACAGGTCAGTTACTCCATTCCAGAAGAAATGGCAAAAGGATCGATGGTGGGAAACATTGCGCAGGATTTGGGCTTGGATGTACAACGTTTAAAGTCAGGAAAAGCGCGACTGTTTGCAAGAGACAAAACGGAATACATCGAACTGAACAGAAACACAGGTTTGCTGCTTATCAGAGAGAAAATGGATCGCGAGTCTCTTTGTGCAAAAACAACTCCGTGTGCTTTGCATCTTCAGATGATTTTAGACAACCCGATGGAATTATACACGATTACAATCGAAATTACAGATATAAATGATAACGCTCCCAGTTTTCAGAAAAAGGACTTTAGATTCGAGATCAGCGAATCGGCGGTGGCTGGTGCTGGGTTTATGCTCGGTAGAGCTTTCGATCCGGATGTAGGAACAAATGGTCTTCAGAGTTACTCGCTGAAACCGACTGATAAATTCCGGCTTCAATTTCACAATCAGGCAGATGGTAGTAAAAATGTCGAGATGATTTTGCAAAGACCACTTGATAGAGAAACGCAAAGCTCGTTTACTTTGTTGTTAGAAGCCTTTGATGGAGGCAATCCAGTGCTCTCTGGCACTGTACAAATACACATTACTGTGTTAGATAATAATGATAACGCTCCTGTGTTTGCACAAAAAGAATATAAAACCACCATTACAGAAAACGCACTAAAGGATACTGTATTAACAGTCGTGAGCGCGTCTGATGCAGACGAAGGATCTAATAGTGTGGTGACGTATTACATATCTGACACAATGGACAGTAATGTGGCTGACATGTTTCTTGTTAACGAAAAAACTGGTGAACTAATATTAAATGGTCCAGTTGATTATGAAAAAGTGAGCCATTATGAGCTTAACATTCAGGCAAAAGATCAAGGAGGACTCTCTAACGCATGCAAAGTAATTATTGATGTGTTGGATATTAATGATAATTCTCCTAGTATTCAAATCCTGTCAAGTTCCCATTTAGTAACTGAAGGGTCCAAGTCTGGTACTGTTGTTGCAATGCTAAATGTTGATGATCTTGATTCAGGTGTAAATGGCCAGGTTCAGTGTTTCATAAGTGAGGATATTTCCTTTGCTATTACATCTCAGTCTAGCAGTTTCTTCAGCGTGCAAACAGAGCAGGAACTGGACAGAGAGAGAGAATCTGAGTATAATATCAGTGTAATATGTACTGATGAGGGAGTTCCCGCGCTCTCCAGCAGTGTCTCTCTCCATGTGCAGATATCAGATGTGAATGACAATGCTCCTGTCTTTGAGAAAACTAACTATGAGGCCTGTGTGGTGGAGAATAACACACCTGGTGTCTCTATATTTTCAGTTAAAGCCAGTGATGCTGATTGGAATCAGAATGCTCGTGTTTCTTATATTCTAGAAGACAGCACTGTTAATGGAGTCTCTGTCTCATCATATGTGTCAGTGCAACCTGACAGTGGAGTGATTACAGCTATGCGCTCTTTTGACTATGAGACACTGAAACAGTTCCACTTCCGGGTAAAAGCGCAAGATGGAGGCTCTCCTCCACTCAGTAGTAACGTGACTGTGAAAATTACTATTCAAGATCAGAATGACAACGCTCCTCAGGTTCTGTATCCAGTACAGACTGGCGGTTCAGTGGTGGCTGAGATTGTGCCTCGTGCTGCAGATGTTGGATATCTCGTCACTAAAGTGGTTGCTGTTGATGTGGACTCTGGACAGAATGCCTGGCTCTCCTATAAACTACAGAAAGCTACAGACAGAGCGCTGTTTGAAGTGGGTTTACAGAATGGAGAAATAAGAACTGTGCGACAAGTGACTGATAAAGATGCTGTCAAACAGAAACTCACTGTTGTTGTGGAGGATAACGGACAGCCCTCTCGCTCAGCTGTGGTCTCCATTAACGTGGCTGTGGCTGACAGCTTTCCTGAAGTGTTGTCAGAGTTCACTGATTTTACGCATGAAAAACAATATAACGACAACCTGACTTTTTATTTAGTTCTCGCTCTGGCTGCTGTTTCTTTCCTATTTATCACTTGTGTGGTTGTGATAATATCAGTAAAGATCTACAGATGGAGACAATCTCGCTTCCTCTTTCAGTCCAATCTGCCTGTTATTCCGTACTATCCACCGCATTACGCAGACACAGGAGTCACTGGAACTCTGCCGCACGGGTATAATTATGAAGTGTGCATGACGACTGACTCGAGGAAGAGTGACTGTAAGTTTTCTACACTCGGTGGACAGAGTGTGTTAGTGGTGGATCCGAGTTTCACTGAGACGATGCAGCATACTATCAAGAAAAATAACTCCATCGACAGTCTCGGGTCTACAGAATTGGTAAGAAAGTTTTGGTTAGACCATTATTGTTATTTTTATTTTAACTGAAAAAGTAATACAAGGCCAACTAAGTATACTATAAACAAATAAATAGGCTAAGAACACTTAAATAAAGTGCAAGGTGTCCGAATTAATAACCTGAATGTAAGTGAAATCAGTAACTGAATCTCTCAAATACCTGCATTGACTATAGAACTGAATATGACCTACACTAATCTGCATTGTCTATGAAAATACTATATGTCTGGATATATACTGTATAATCACAACATTCTCACCTTACAAGTGCATATAGCATTAATATTTACACAAGCACTAACTTGTTCCATCTATGGTATAAATGTAAAACAAAACTTACATTCTCACCATCGTCATGCCAACATAACCTGAACCCCTTAACCTGAACAAATACAAAACATACGAATGAGATTTATATGAATTTTCTACAAATTTGTAAAAACATACAATAGTTATGGATTGGCATGATACTCCATTGGTTTTCTCAAATTCTATGAAAGTATCTCATAATTATAAGTTTCCACATGTTGGAAACAAAGATCTTTTTGTTTATTGCTTGCCATGTTGCTTACTGCCAGGCTACAATTTTTTGAGACTGTATCAAACAATAGCCTTTTGGTGCTGTTATATTCATAACTGCCATATGTGCTGTTATATTCATCTGCTTGTTTGACAAGGAACTGGAAATCTCGTCCATAATTGTTTTGGTGTGCATGACAACTGATTCGAGGAAGTGTGGCTGTACATATGTTAACTTTGTGGAACATAGAGATTAGACTGAGTTTTATTGGGATCATGAAATTCATCCCTGTAAAGTGTTGGAATTGTTATATGATTCTTAGCTAAATGTATGCCAGAAGAGAGTGACCCTATGATTTGCTATGCAGCCTAAGCCTATTCATTCTTTAGAATGTTTTGGTCGTGGACAAACAAGTGAATAAAATTATGTATTGTGGTAAATAGAACAAATGATATCATAAATGACCAACAGCGTTTTATGTTTGATGTAGGTCTATATAGACAACATGTTCAGATTTGTTCAAGTGAATTATCGAGAAAATAAAAACGCAAGGGAACTTTGACACCGTTCAGCACCACTTGTGCTGAACAGCGCCTCGTTAGATGAAGGGCAACTATTAAAGAGGACTATGGTCTTTTTTGTGTGTTGCGCATTATAATTTTGCCCCACTTTATATTAGGTGGCTTTAAGTACTATATGTACTTACATTGAAATTAATAGTTTGATACAATGGACTTATTGTGTACATGTTTTTACATTGTACTTATATTTTGAAAATACCTGCATGTAATTACAGCGGTAATTAATTTATGTAATTACAGTGGTAATTAATTTATGTAATCACATTTGTAATTACACGTGGACCCTTCCCTTACACCTTAACCCACCCTTAAACCTACCAATACCACCACACCTGTCCCTAACTTTACCCGTAATACACCTCAATAGCAGCAAAGTGTTTTGCAACACAACATGAACACAATAAGTACATTGTACTTATTTTTCGATGCAAGTACATAGTACTTAAAGCCACTTAATATAAAGTGGGACCTATATTTTTTATTTAATCAGCAAAAGGTCCTGGAACAAAGTATGGCATTCTGCGTATGATATTTGCAGTGTGATATAGGCCTAGAAAATAATATTCGTTGATAAAATGCTTCTTAGATGTAAGGTTCTAATTTTGATATGCAGTTCTTTATTTACACTCAGAGGGCCGCTGTTCGTCGACAAACAGCGGAGAAACAGTATTTCACAGACCAACCCCCAGCATCACACAATACCACGGAGAAAAAAAAAAAGCAGTATAGCTGCCACCGCGAATATTTTTCCTACACGATGCTTCTATTCATCTCTCGTCGTCGTCTACGGAGTTAATGTCTGCATTTGGAATTTCCTATATTTAAAGGATACACTGATCGATTGTTGTATTATTTTTTTAACCATCTGTGCAGTTGAGACAATGCCTGATGCAATGATACAGCACTCGGTGCTGTTTTTGACGCTTCTGATTCACATAGCGCGAGGACAGGTCAGTTACTCCATTCCAGAAGAAATGGCAAAAGGATCGATGGTGGGAAACATTGCGCAGGATTTGGGCTTGGATGTACAACGTTTAAAGTCAGGAAAAGCGCGACTGTTTGCAAGAGACGACACGGAATACATCGAACTGAACAGAAACACGGGATTGCTGCTTATCAGAGAGAAAATGGATCGCGAGTCTCTTTGTGCAAAAACAACTCCGTGTGCTTTGCATCTTCAAATGATTTTAGACAACCCGATGGAATTATACACGATTACAATCGAAATCACAGATATAAATGATAACGCTCCCAGTTTTCAGAAAAAGGACTTTAGATTCGAGATCAGCGAATCGGCGGTGGCTGGTGCTGGGTTTATGCTCGGGGGAGCTTTCGATCCGGATGTAGGAACAAATGGTCTTCAGAGTTACTCTCTGAAACCGACTGATAAATTCCGGCTTCAATTTCACAATCAGGCAGATGGTAGTAAAAATGTCGAGATGATTTTACAAAGACCACTTGATAGAGAAACTCAAAGCTCGTTTACTTTGTTGTTAGAAGCCTTTGATGGAGGCGATCCAGTGCTCTCTGGCACTGTACAAATACACATTACTGTGTTAGATATTAATGATAATGCTCCTGTGTTTACACAAAAAGAATATAAAACCACCATTACAGAAAACGCACTAAAGGATACTGTATTAACAGTCGTGAGCGCGTCTGATGCAGACGAAGGATCTAATAGTGTGGTGACGTATTACATATCTGACACAATGGCCAGTAATGTGGCCGACATGTTTCTTGTTAACGATAAAACTGGTGAACTAATATTAAATGGTCCAGTTGATTATGAAAAAGTGAGCCATTATGAGCTTAACATTCAGGCAAAAGATCAAGGAGGACTCTCTAACGCATGCAAAGTAATTATTGATGTGTTGGATATTAATGATAATTCTCCTAGTATTAAAATCCTGTCAAGTTCCCATTCAGTAACTGAAGGGTCCAAGTCTGGTACTGTTGTTGCAATGCTAAATGTTGATGATCTTGATTCAGGTGTAAATGGCCAGGTTCAGTGTTTCATAAGTGAGGATATTTCCTTTGCTATTACATCTCAGTCTAGCAGTTTCGTTAGCTTGCAAACAGAGCTGGAACTGGACAGAGAGAGAGAATCTGAGTATAATATCAGTGTAATATGTACTGATGAGGGAGTTCCCGCGCTATCCAGCAGTGTCTCTCTCCGTGTGCAGATATCAGATGTGAATGACAATGCCCCTGTCTTTGAGAAAACTAACTATGAGGCCTGTGTGGTGGAGAATAACACACCTGGTGTCTCTATATTTTCAGTTAAAGCCAGTGATGCTGATTGGAATCAGAATGCTCGTGTTTCTTATATTCTAGAAGACAGCACTGTTAATGGAGTCTCTGTCTCATCATATGTGTCAGTGCAACCTGACAGCGGAGTGATTACAGCTATGCGCTCTTTTGACTATGAGACACTGAAACATTTCCACTTCCGGGTAAAAGCGCAAGATGGAGGCTCTCCTCCACTCAGTAGTAACGTGACAGTGAAAATTACTATTCAAGATCAGAATGACAACGTTCCTCAGGTTCTGTATCCAGTACAGACTGGCGGTTCAGTGGTGGCTGAGATTGTGCCTCGTGCTGCAGATGTTGGATATCTCGTCACTAAAGTGGTGGCTGTTGATGTGGACTCTGGACAGAATGCCTGGCTCTCCTATAAACTACAGAAAGCTACAGACAGAGCGCTGTTTGAAGTGGGTTTACAGAATGGAGAAATAAGAACTGTGCGACAAGTGACTGATAAAGATGCTGTCAAACAGAAACTCACTGTTGTTGTGGAGGATAACGGACAGCCCTCTCGCTCAGCTGTGGTCTCCATTAACGTGGCTGTGGCTGACAGCTTTCCTGAAGTGTTGTCAGAGTTCACAGACTTTACGCATGAAAAACAATATAACGACAACCTGACTTTTTATTTAGTTCTCGCACTGGCCGCTGTTTCTTTCCTATTTATCACTTGTGTGGTTGTGATAATATCAGTAAATATCTACAGATGGAGACAATCTCGCTTCCTCTATCAGTCCAATCTGCCTGTTATTCCGTACTATCCACCGCATTACGCAGACACAGGAGTCACTGGAACTCTGCCGCACGGGTATAATTATGAAGTGTGCATGACGACTGACTCGAGGAAGAGTGACTGTAAGTTTTCTACACTCGGTGGTCAGAGTGTTTTAGTGGTGGACCCGAGTTTCACTGAGACGATGCAGCATACAATCAAGAAAAATAACTCCATCGACGGTCTCGGGTCTACAGAATCGGTAAGAAAGTTATGGTTAGACTACTAGTTGTTTGTTCGTTTAAACTGAAAATACAACTAATATAACGGCAAGCAGCTATATATAAGCTGCCCGTAAATATATATAGGCCTATATCATTTTTTTTTTTTTTAAGGTTAAAGTTGACCGTAAATAAATATACTTACTCAGAACTCACGAGTAACTGGTGGTGCGTTAGCTATGGAAATGTATTTTTTTCTGAAATCAATAAACAAAATATAAGTTAAATATTTATCAATGAGGCAATACAATTCCTGCATTATATCCCACCCGATCACAACACTGTAGTAAACACCTAACTGAATATTTCCTTTTGCCCTCCGTTTTGTCTATTCCTGCAGACACATCACATCATACACATCTTATAAGTACGTTAATACGATTAACATTTTCAAGTCATTATATTCAAAGTACCACCTTGTTATGTGTAAAGTAAAACAAAATACACTTTCTCTGTCATGCTTTGTCCTGGTGCGAACACAAGCAAGTGATCTCAATGTCAATGTTTTTTTTATTTTTTTTATTTTTATTTTTTATAAACAATCATATCACGGTCTTCTTAATTCTAATACATGCATCTTGCACTTAGAAAAGTTTCAGGGTGTTGAAAAATTTGGAATCGGTGTTTGTTTCTCGCTGTGTTGCTAATTGCCAGGTCTGACTGAAATAATCTGAAATTGTATCAGACAATATAGACAGGCGTAAGGCTGTATAACTGCCATGGGTGCTGTTATATTAATATGTTTGTTAGAATGAAACTCAGCTCATTTTGTATCATTTGTAAGTGTGCTTGACAGGTGGTTTGAGGACGAATTAGGTCACACTGTTTAAGTGATGAACAAAGGCGTCACTGAGACTATTGCATCGCGCTAAAAAACAAAAATTACTTGATGATGAAACTTCCCAGCAGCGTGGTATTGTGCACAATGCACACAGCCATGGGCTATGCCGCATTTGTTAAAGTTTGTTCAAGTATATGATCAGGAATTATTTCATGAAAACGAAAGGGAAATTTGACTGTTCAGCACCGCTTTCGCTGAACAGCGCCTCTTTGGAAAAGTTATAGGCTGCTGAATAGAGGACTTTGGTCTTACTAATTATGTGCTGTACCTCCACGTATTATAATTTTGTTAATCTCATCGTTGGTTGCATATTGATTTATTCTTCATATTTTCTTTTCTACTTCCAACATATGTATTTGGTTTGTTTAATCAGCTGGGGTTTTCAAAAATAGTTTTATGCACTATGATATGCGCCTAGAAAATAATCAATTTGAAATGCAATTCCCAATTTACACTCAGAGGGCCGCTGTTCGTCGACAAACTGTGGAGAAACTGTATTTTACATATCCACCCCAGCATCACAACATATCAGAGAGAAAGGATGAGAAGCCACCACCTCAGAAATTATTCTCTTGCGCGGATTTTCTACAACACCCATTGTCGTGTACACGGATAACCCAAGCGAATGTACGTGGTATTTTATATATATATTTAAAGGATACACTGATCGATTGTTGTATTGTTTTAACCATCTGTGCAGTTGAGACAATGCCTGATGCAATGATACAGCATTCGGTGCTGTTTTTGAGTATTCTGGTTCACATAGCGCGAGGACAGGTCAGTTACTCCATTCCAGAAGAAATGGCAAAAGGATCGATGGTGGGAAACATTGCGCAGGATTTGGGCTTGGATTTACAACGACTGAAATCAGGGAAAGCGCGAATATATACGAGAGACAGCACGGAATACATCGAACTGAACAGAAACACGGGTTTGCTGCTTATCAGAGAGAAAATGGATCGCGAGTCCCTTTGTGCAAAAACAACTCCGTGTGCTTTGCATCTTCAAATGATTTTGGACAACCCGATGGAATTTTACACCATTACAATCGAAATCAAAGATATAAATGATAACGCTCCCAGTTTTCAGAAAAAGGACTTTAGATTCGAGATCAGCGAATCGGCGGTGGCTGGAGCTGGGTTTATGCTCGGGGGAGCTTTCGATCCGGATGTAGGAACAAATGGTCTTCAGAGTTACTCTCTGAAACCGACTGATAAATTCCGGCTTGAATTGCACAGCCAAGAAGATGGTAGTAAAAATGTCGAGATGATTTTACAAAGACCACTTGATAGAGAAACGCAAAGCTCATTTACTTTGTTGTTAGAAGCCTTTGATGGAGGCAATCCAGTGCTCTCTGGCACTGTACAAATACACATTACTGTGTTAGATATTAATGATAATGCTCCTGTGTTTGCACAAAGGGTATATAAAACCACCATTACAGAAAACGCACTAAAGGATACTATATTAACAGTCGTGAGCGCGTCTGATGCAGACGAAGGATCTAATAGTGTGGTGACGTATTACATATCTGACACAATGGCCAGTAATGTGGCCGACATGTTTCTTGTTAACGAAAAAACTGGTGAACTAGTATTAAATGGTCCAGTTGATTATGAAAAAGTGAGCCATTATGAGCTTAACATTCAGGCAAAAGATCAAGGAGGACTCACTAACGCATGCAAAGTAATTATTGATGTGTTGGATATTAATGATAATCCACCTAGTATTAATATCGTGTCTAATTCCAATTCCATATCTGAAGGGTCCAAGTCTGGTACTGTTGTTGCAATGCTAAATGTTGATGATCTTGACTCAGGTGTAAATGGCCAGGTTCAGTGTTTCATAAGTGAGGATATTCCCTTTGCCATTACATCTCAGTCTAGCAGTTTCTTCAGCGTGCAAACAGAGCAAGAACTGGACAGAGAGAGAGAATCTGAGTATAATATCAGTGTAATATGTACTGATGAGGGAGTTCCCGCGCTATCCAGCAGTGTCTCTCTCCATGTGCAAATATCAGATGTGAATGACAATGCTCCTGTCTTTGAGAAAACTAACTATGAGGCCTGTGTGGTGGAGAATAACACACCTGGTGTCTCTATATTTTCAGTTAAAGCCAGTGATGCTGATTGGAATCAGAATGCTCGTGTTTCTTATATTCTAGAAGACAGCACTGTTAATGGAGTCTCTGTCTCATCATATGTGTCAGTGCAACCTGACAGCGGAGTGATTACAGCTATGCGCTCTTTTGACTATGAGACACTGAAACATTTCCACTTCCGGGTAAAAGCGCAAGATGGAGGCTCTCCTCCACTCAGTAGTAACGTGACTGTGAAAATTACTATTCAAGATCAGAACGACAACGCTCCTCAGGTTCTGTATCCAGTACAGACTGGCGGTTCAGTGGTGGCTGAGATTGTGCCTCGTGCTGCAGATGTTGGATATCTCGTCACTAAAGTGGTTGCTGTTGATGTGGACTCTGGACAGAATGCCTGGCTCTCCTATAAACTACAGAAAGCTACAGACAGAGCGCTGTTTGAAGTGGGTTTACAGAATGGAGAAATAAGAACTGTGCGACAAGTGACTGATAAAGATGCTGTCAAACAGAGACTCACTGTTGTTGTGGAGGATAACGGACAGCCCTCTCGCTCAGCTGTGGTCTCCATTAACGTGGCTGTGGCTGACAGCTTTCCTGAAGTGCTGTCAGAGTTCACAGACTTTACGCATGAAAAACAATATAACGACAACCTGACTTTTTATTTAGTTCTCGCGCTGGCTGCTGTTTCTTTCCTATTTATCACTTGTGTGGTTGTGATAATATCAGTAAAGATCTACAGATGGAGACAATCTCGCTTCCTCTTTCAGTCCAATCTGCCTGTTATTCCGTACTATCCACCGCATTACGCAGACACAGGAGTCACTGGAACTCTGCCGCACGGGTATAATTATGAAGTGTGCATGACGACTGACTCGAGGAAGAGTGACTGTAAGTTTTCTACACTCGGTGGACAGAGTGTTTTAGTGGTGGACCCAAGTTTCACTGAGACGATGCAGCATACTATCAAGAAAAATAACGATTTGGAAAGTGAAAATTCGACATTGGTAAGACTATTTTTTATACTCAATTTCAAAACAAACAAAATCACAGTGTTCATGAGAATTAATTAAAATTATATCAAGCATTTATTTAAAACAATAATATTTTAGGCTACTTTCAGCACCACATCTTGGACAGCGACATAGTCATGCCATTCATTTTTAAATTAGACAGTAACGGTTAAATGTTTTCCTTCCATCAGCTAAATCAAAACATTTCTCCAGAAAATCTATATTTTTTTTAACATCATTACTACACATATTCTTGATTATTATTATTTTTTCATAAACGTTTTCAAAAAACCTTGTCTACTAAAGATTTGCTGTGATTTTATTTGTAGTGCTTGGTTTAGACTCACAGGGCCGCTGTTTGTCAATGTAACACAGTAACTGTGTGTATTTTAAACCCAGCCCCATTTTCAGTGAGAGAGGAAAAGGGGAAAGCTTTTGGATCGTTTATTATTTCCAAGTGTCTTGAAACAAACGCGACATCATTTACTTTGTCCGATTCATAGGATTTGCATTAAATATTCTTCCATTAGAACACACCTTTTGGAAGTCGTTAAGATCGTTTTTATGGTTTGTTGGCGCTACCGAGGAAATGTCTGGTGTCGTGATGTGGTACTCGGTATTGTTTGCCTTCTTCCTGCTTCATTCGGCACGCGGACAAGTCAGTTACTCCATTCCAGAAGAAATGGCTAAAGGTTCCACTGTGGGAAATATCGTGCAGGATTTGGGCTTGGATTTACACAGATTGAGGTTAGGAAAAGCGCGCATATATACAGGGGACAGTACTGAATACATTGGCCTCAATAAAGACACTGGATTGCTGCTCATCAAAGAGAAAATGGATCGCGAGTCTCTTTGTGTGAAAACGACTCCGTGTGCTTTGCACCTTCAGCTGATTTTGGAAAACCCGATGGAATTATACACGATTACGGTTGAAATCACGGATATAAATGACAATCCACCCTCTTTCGAGAAAAAGCGAATTAATTTTCAGATAAGCGAGTCGGCTGTACCGGGCGCGAGATTCATGCTGGAGGGAGCCGCGGATGCGGATGTAGGAGTTAATGGTCTTCAAAGCTATTCTCTTAAACCAACTGATCATTTTGTCCTTGAACTGCTCAGTCAACCAGGCGGTGATAAAAAAGTTGAAATGGTTTTGCAAAGACCTCTTGATAGAGAAAAGAAAGGAGTGGTTATGTTATTATTAACCGCCATTGACGGCGGTGATCCGCAGTTGTCTGGAACTGTTCAAATAGATGTTACTGTACTTGATGCTAATGATAATTCTCCCGTATTTGCGCAAAAGGAATATAAAGCCACATTGACTGAAAATGCAGCGAAAGGGACTAAACTGACCACAGTCAGTGCTACTGATGCAGACGAAGGATCTAATGGTCAGGTGACGTACTACATTTCAAGCAAAGAAGATATTGTGCGAAAAATGTTTATTATTGATCAGCATAGTGGCGAAGTCACCTTAAATAGCTTAGTCGACTTTGAAAAAGCAAGTCACTACCAGATTGATATCCAGGCTAAAGATCAAGGGGGGCTTTCTGATTCCTGTAAGCTGATTATTGATGTGCTGGACATTAATGATAACAAACCAGTGATAAATTTACTCTCCATGTCAAACTCAGTGTCTGAGGACTCCACAACAGGCACAGTTGTTGCTATGATGAAAGTGGATGATGCAGACTCAGGTGTTAATGGCCAGATTCACTGTATCATAAATGACAATATTCCATTTGCTCTGACATCATCATCCAGCAATTTCATCAGTCTGCGTATAGAGCAGCAGCTGGACAGAGAAAAAGATGCTGAATACAATATCAGTGTCACATGCTCTGATCAGGGGGTGCCTGCGCTCTCCAGCAGCGCCTCTCTGTCTCTACAGATATCAGATGTGAATGACAATGCTCCTGTCTTTGAGAAAACTAACTATGAGGCCTGTGTGGTGGAGAATAACACACCTGGTGTCTCTATATTTTCAGTTAAAGCCAGTGACGCTGATTGGAATCAGAATGCTCGTGTTTCTTATATTCTAGAAGACAGCACTGTTAATGGAGTCTCTGTCTCATCATATGTGTCAGTGCAACCTGACAGTGGAGTGATTACAGCTATGCGCTCTTTTGACTATGAGACACTGAAACATTTCCACTTCCGGGTAAAAGCGCAAGATGGAGGCTCTCCACCTCTCAGCACTAATGTGACTTTGGACATTATAATCCAAGATCAGAATGACAACGCTCCTCAGGTTCTGTATCCAGTACAGACTGGCGGTTCAGTGGTGGCTGAGATTGTGCCTCGTGCTGCAGATGTTGGATATCTCGTCACTAAAGTGGTTGCTGTTGATGTGGACTCTGGACAGAATGCCTGGCTCTCCTATAAACTACAGAAAGCTACAGACAGAGCGCTGTTTGAAGTGGGTTTACAGAATGGAGAAATAAGAACTGTGCGACAAGTGACTGATAAAGATGCTGTCAAACAGAAACTCACTGTTGTTGTGGAGGATAACGGACAGCCCTCTCGCTCAGCTGTGGTCTCCATTAACGTGGCTGTGGCTGACAGCTTTCCTGAAGTGTTGTCAGAGTTCACTGACTTTACGCATGAAAAACAATATAACGACAACCTGACTTTTTATTTAGTTCTCGCACTGGCCGCTGTTTCTTTCCTATTTATCACTTGTGTGGTTGTTATAATATCAGTAAAGATCTACAGATGGAGACAATCTCGCTTCCTCTTTCAGTCCAATCTGCCTGTTATTCCATACTATCCACCGCATTACGCAGACACAGGAGTCACTGGAACTCTGCCGCATGGGTATAATTATGAAGTGTGCATGACGACTGACTCGAGGAAGAGTGACTGTAAGTTTTCTACACTCGGTGGACAGAGTGTGTTAGTGGTGGACCCGAGTTTCACTGAGACGATGCAGCATACAATCAAGAAAAACAATGATTTGGAAGGTGAATATTCGACATCGGTAAGAAAAATGCTTTATACTAAGTTACAAAACAAGCCTGTTCACAGTGTACAGAATAATTCATGAAAATTATTTCAAATATTTACTTAAATCAATATTAACAGTAAATGTATTTATAATATATATATATATATATATATATATATATATATATATAGTTATTATTATTGTTATTATTATTATTGTTATTATTTGTTGTCTCATTAAATGTTAATTTAGCCTACTTTCAGCACCACCTCTTGGACAGCGACATAGTCATGCCAGTTATTTAAATTAGACAGTAAACGGTTAAATGTTTTCCTTCCATCTGCTAAATCAAATAATTTCTCCAGAAAGTCAAAAATTTTCAACATCATTTCTTCCAGTATTCTTTATTTATTTTTTTGTTTTTTTTGTTTTCATAAACATTTTCAAAAACCCTTGTCTGCTATAGTTTTGCTGTGATTTTATTTGTAGTGCTTGGTTTAGACTCACAGGGCCGCTGTTTGTCAATGTAACACAGTAACTGTGTGTATTTTAAGCCCAGCCCCATTTTCAGTGAGAGAGGAAAAGGGGAAAGCTTTTGGATCGTTTATTATTTCCGAGTGTCTTGAAACAAACGCGTCATCATTTACTTTGTCCGATTTATAGGATTTGCATTTAACATTCTTCCATTAGAACACACCTTTTGGAAATCGTAAGATCGTTTTTATGGTTTGTTGGCGCTACCGAGGAAATGTCTGGTGTCGTGATGTGGTACTCGGTATTGTTTGCCTTCTTCCTGCTTCATTCGGCACGCGGACAGGTCAGTTACTCCATTCCAGAAGAAATGGCTAAAGGTTCCACTGTGGGAAATATCGTGCAGGATTTGGGCTTGGATTTACAAAGATTGAGGTTAGGAAAAGCGCGCATATATACAGGGGACAGTACTGAATACATTGGCCTCAATAAAGACACTGGCTTGCTGCTCATCAAAGAGAAAATGGATCGCGAGTCTCTTTGTGTGAAAACGACTCCGTGTGCTTTGCACCTTCAGCTGATTTTGGAAAACCCGATGGAATTATACACGATTACGATTGAAATTACGGATATAAACGACAATCCACCCACTTTCCAGAAAAAGCGAATTCATTTTGAAATCAGCGAATCGGCTGTAACGGGCGCGAGATTCATGTTGGAGAGAGCCGTGGATGCGGATGTAGGAGTTAATGGTCTTCAAAGCTATTCTCTTAAACCAACTGATCATTTTGTCCTTGAACAGCAACTTAAAGCAAGTGGAGATAAAAACGTCGAGATGATTTTGCAAAGACCGCTTGATAGAGAAAAGAAAGGAGTGGTTACGTTATTACTAACCGCCATTGACGGCGGTGATCCGCAGTTGTCTGGAACTGTTCAAATACATGTTACTGTATTAGACGTTAATGATAATGCGCCTGTCTTTACGCAAAAGGAATATAAAGCCACACTGACTGAAAATGCAGCGAAAGGGACTAAACTGACCACAGTCAGTGCTACTGATGCAGACGAAGGATCTAATGGTCAGGTGACGTATTACATTGCAAGCACAGAAGATTCTGCGCGAAATGTGTTTTTTATTGATCAGCATAGTGGCGAAGTTACTTTAAATGACCTAGTCGACTTTGAAAAAGCAAATCATTATGAGCTTGATATCCAGGCTAAAGATCAAGGGGGGCTTTCTGATTCCTGTAAGCTGATTATTGATGTGCTGGACATTAATGATAACAAACCAGTGATAAACTTACTCTCGATGTCAAACTCAGTGTCTGAGGACTCCACACCAGGCACAGTTGTTGCTATGATGAAAGTAGATGATGCAGACTCAGGTGTTAATGGCCAGATTCACTGTATCATAAATGACAATATTCCATTTGCTCTGACATCATCATCCAGCAATTTCATCAGTCTGCGTATAGAGCAGCAGCTGGACAGAGAAAAAGATGCTGAATACAATATCAGTGTCACATGCTCTGATCAGGGGGTGCCTGCGCTCACCAGCAGCGCCTCTCTGTCTCTACAGATATCAGATGTGAATGACAATGCTCCTGTCTTTGAGAAAACTAACTATGAGGCCTGTGTGGTGGAGAATAACACACCTGGTGTCTCTATATTTTCAGTTAAAGCCAGTGACGCTGATTGGAATCAGAATGCTCGTGTTTCTTATATTCTAGAAGACAGCACTGTTAATGGAGTCTCTGTCTCATCATATGTGTCAGTGCAACCTGACAGTGGAGTGATTACAGCTATGCGCTCTTTTGACTATGAGACACTGAAACATTTCCACTTCCGGGTAAAAGCGCAAGATGGAGGCTCTCCACCTCTCAGCACTAATGTGACTTTGGACATTATAATCCAAGATCAGAATGACAACGCTCCTCAGGTTCTGTATCCAGTACAGACTGGCGGTTCAGTGGTGGCTGAGATTGTGCCTCGTGCTGCAGATGTTGGATATCTCGTCACTAAAGTGGTGGCTGTTGATGTGGACTCTGGACAGAATGCCTGGCTCTCCTATAAACTACAGAAAGCTACAGACAGAGCGCTGTTTGAAGTGGGTTTACAGAATGGAGAAATAAGAACTGTGCGACAAGTGACTGATAAAGATGCTGTCAAACAGAAACTCACTGTTGTTGTGGAGGATAACGGACAGCCCTCTCGCTCAGCTGTGGTCTCCATTAACGTGGCTGTGGCTGACAGCTTTCCTGAAGTGTTGTCAGAGTTCACAGACTTTACGCATGAAAAACAATATAACGACAACTTGACTTTTTATTTAGTTCTCGCACTGGCTGCTGTTTCTTTCCTATTTATCACTTGTGTGGTTGTGATAATATCAGTAAAGATCTACAGATGGAGACAGTCTCGCTTCCTCTATCATTCCAATCTACCTGTTATTCCGTACTATCCACCGCATTACGCAGACACAGGAGTCACTGGAACTCTGCCGCACGGGTATAATTATGAAGTGTGCATGACGACTGACTCGAGGAAGAGTGACTGTAAGTTTTCGACACTCGGTGGACAGAGTGTGTTAGTGGTGGACCCGAGTTTCACTGAGACGATGCAGCATACAATCAAGAAAAACAATGATTTGGAAGGTGAATATTCGACATCGGTAAGAAAAATGCTTTATACTAAGTTACAAAACAAACCTGTTCACAGTGTACAGAATAATTAATGAAAATATTATTATTATTTGTTGTCTCATTAAATGTTAATTTAGTCTACTTTCAGCACCACCTCTTGGACAGCGACATAGTCATGCCAGTTATTTAAATTAGACAGTAAACGGTTAAATGTTTTCCTTCCATCTGCTAAATCAAATAATTTATCCAGAAAATCTAAATTTTTCAAAATCATTTCTTCCAGTATTCTTTATTATTATTATTTTTTTCATAAACATTTTCAAAAACCCTTGTCTGCTATAGTTTTGCTGTGATTTTATTTGTAGTGCTTGGTTTAGACTCACAGGGCCGCTGTTTGTCAATGTAACACAGTAACTGTGTGTATTTTAAACCCATCCCCATTTTCAGTGAGAGAGGAAAAGGGGAAAGCTTTTGGATCGTTTATTATTTCCGAGTGTCTTGAAACAAACGCGACATCATTTACTTTGTCCGATTCATAGGATTTGCATTTAGCATTCTTCCATTAGAACACACCTTTTGGAAATCGTTAAGATCGTTTTTATGGTTTGTTGGCGCTACCGAGGAAATGTCTGGTGTCGTGATGTGGTACTCGGTATTGTTTGCCTTCTTCCTGCTTCATTCGGCACGCGGACAGGTCAGTTACTCCATTCCAGAAGAAATGGCTAAAGGTTCCACTGTGGGAAATATCGTGCAGGATTTGGGCTTGGATTTACACAGATTGAGGTTAGGAAAAGCGCGCATATATACAGGGGACAGTACTGAATACATTGGCCTCAATAAAGACACTGGATTGCTGCTCATCAAAGAGAAAATGGATCGCGAGTCTCTTTGTGTGAAAACGACTCCGTGTGCTTTGCACCTTCAGCTGATTTTGGAAAACCCGATGGAATTATACACGATTACGATTGAAATTACGGATATAAACGACAATCCACCCACTTTCCAGAAAAAGCGAATTCATTTTGAAATCAGCGAATCGGCTGTAACGGGCGCGAGATTCATGTTGGAGAGAGCCGTGGATGCGGATGTAGGAGTTAATGGTCTTCAAAGCTATTCTCTTAAACCAACTGATCATTTTGTCCTTGAACAGCAACTTAAAGCAAGTGGAGATAAAAACGTCGAGATGATTTTGCAAAGACCGCTTGATAGAGAAAAGAAAGGAGTGGTTACGTTATTACTAACCGCCATTGACGGCGGTGATCCGCAGTTGTCTGGAACTGTTCAAATACATGTTACTGTATTAGACGTTAATGATAATGCGCCTGTCTTTACGCAAAAGGAATATAAAGCCACACTGACTGAAAATGCAGCGAAAGGGACTAAACTGACCACAGTCAGTGCTACTGATGCAGACGAAGGATCTAATGGTCAGGTGACGTATTACATTGCAAGCACAGAAGATTCTGCGCGAAATGTGTTTTTTATTGATCAGCATAGTGGCGAAGTTACTTTAAATGACCTAGTCGACTTTGAAAAAGCAAATCATTATGAGCTTGATATCCAGGCTAAAGATCAAGGGGGGCTTTCTGATTCCTGTAAGCTGATTATTGATGTGCTGGACATTAATGATAACAAACCAGTGATAAACTTACTCTCGATGTCAAACTCAGTGTCTGAGGACTCCACACCAGGCACAGTTGTTGCTATGATGAAAGTATGATGCAGACTCAGGTGTTAATGGCCAGATTCACTGTATCATAAATGACAATATTCCATTTGCTCTGACATCATCATCCAGCAATTTCATCAGTCTGCGTATAGAGCAGCAGCTGGACAGAGAAAAAGATGCTGAATACAATATCAGTGTCACATGCTCTGATCAGGGGGTGCCTGCGCTCACCAGCAGCGCCTCTCTGTCTCTACAGATATCAGATGTGAATGACAATGCTCCTGTCTTTGAGAAAACTAACTATGAGGCCTGTGTGGTGGAGAATAACACACCTGGTGTCTCTATATTTTCAGTTAAAGCCAGTGACGCTGATTGGAATCAGAATGCTCGTGTTTCTTATATTCTAGAAGACAGCACTGTTAATGGAGTCTCTGTCTCATCATATGTGTCAGTGCAACCTGACAGTGGAGTGATTACAGCTATGCGCTCTTTTGACTATGAGACACTGAAACATTTCCACTTCCGGGTAAAAGCGCAAGATGGAGGCTCTCCACCTCTCAGCACTAATGTGACTTTGGACATTATAATCCAAGATCAGAATGACAACGCTCCTCAGGTTCTGTATCCAGTACAGACTGGCGGTTCAGTGGTGGCTGAGATTGTGCCTCGTGCTGCAGATGTTGGATATCTCGTCACTAAAGTGGTGGCTGTTGATGTGGACTCTGGACAGAATGCCTGGCTCTCCTATAAACTACAGAAAGCTACAGACAGAGCGCTGTTTGAAGTGGGTTTACAGAATGGAGAAATAAGAACTGTGCGACAAGTGACTGATAAAGATGCTGTCAAACAGAAACTCACTGTTGTTGTGGAGGATAACGGACAGCCCTCTCGCTCAGCTGTGGTCTCCATTAACGTGGCTGTGGCTGACAGCTTTCCTGAAGTGTTGTCAGAGTTCACAGACTTTACGCATGAAAAACAATATAACGACAACTTGACTTTTTATTTAGTTCTCGCACTGGCTGCTGTTTCTTTCCTATTTATCACTTGTGTGGTTGTGATAATATCAGTAAAGATCTACAGATGGAGACAGTCTCGCTTCCTCTATCATTCCAATCTACCTGTTATTCCGTACTATCCACCGCATTACGCAGACACAGGAGTCACTGGAACTCTGCCGCACGGGTATAATTATGAAGTGTGCATGACGACTGACTCGAGGAAGAGTGACTGTAAGTTTTCGACACTCGGTGGACAGAGTGTGTTAGTGGTGGACCCGAGTTTCACTGAGACGATGCAGCATACAATCAAGAAAAACAATGATTTGGAAGGTGAATATTCGACATCGGTAAGAAAAATGCTTTATACTAAGTTACAAAACAAACCTGTTCACAGTGTACAGAATAATTAATGAAAATATTATTATTATTTGTTGTCTCATTAAATGTTAATTTAGTCTACTTTCAGCACCACCTCTTGGACAGCGACATAGTCATGCCAGTTATTTAAATTAGACAGTAAACGGTTAAATGTTTTCCTTCCATCTGCTAAATCAAATAATTTATCCAGAAAATCTAAATTTTTCAAAATCATTTCTTCCAGTATTCTTTATTATTATTATTTTTTTCATAAACATTTTCAAAAACCCTTGTCTGCTATAGTTTTGCTGTGATTTTATTTGTAGTGCTTGGTTTAGACTCACAGGGCCGCTGTTTGTCAATGTAACACAGTAACTGTGTGTATTTTAAACCCATCCCCATTTTCAGTGAGAGAGGAAAAGGGGAAAGCTTTTGGATCGTTTATTATTTCCGAGTGTCTTGAAACAAACGCGACATCATTTACTTTGTCCGATTCATAGGATTTGCATTTAGCATTCTTCCATTAGAACACACCTTTTGGAAATCGTTAAGATCGTTTTTATGGTTTGTTGGCGCTACCGAGGAAATGTCTGGTGTCGTGATGTGGTACTCGGTATTGTTTGCCTTCTTCCTGCTTCATTCGGCACGCGGACAGGTCAGTTACTCCATTCCAGAAGAAATGGCTAAAGGTTCCACTGTGGGAAATATCGTGCAGGATTTGGGCTTGGATTTACACAGATTGAGGTTAGGAAAAGCGCGCATATATACAGGGGACAGTACTGAATACATTGGCCTCAATAAAGACACTGGATTGCTGCTCATCAAAGAGAAAATGGATCGCGAGTCTCTTTGTGTGAAAACGACTCCGTGTGCTTTGCACCTTCAGCTGATTTTGGAAAACCCGATGGAATTATACACGATTACGGTTGAAATCACGGATATAAACGACAATCCACCCACTTTCCAGAAAAGGCGAATTCAGTTTGAAATCAGCGAGTCGGCTGTACCGGGCGCGAGATTCATGCTGGAGGGAGCCGTGGATGCGGATGTAGGAGTTAATGGTCTTCAAAGCTATTCTCTTAAACCAACTGATCATTTTGTCCTTGAACTGCTCAGTCAACCAGGCGGTGATAAAAACGTCGAGATGGTTTTGCAAAGACCTCTTGATAGAGAAAAGAAAGGAGTGGTTACGTTATTACTAACCGCCATTGACGGCGGTGATCCGCAGTTGTCTGGAACTGTTCAAATAGATGTTACTGTACTTGATGCTAATGATAATTCTCCCATATTTACGCAAAAAGTATATAAAGCCACATTAACTGAAAATGCAGCGAAAGGGACTAAACTGACCACAGTCAGTGCTACTGACGCAGACGAAGGATCTTACGGTCAGGTGACGTACTACATTGCAAGCAAAGAAGATATTGTGCGAGAAATGTTTATTATTGATCAGCATAGTGGCGAAGTTACTTTAAATGGCCTAATCGACTTTGAAAAGGCAAGTCACTACCAGATTGGTATCCAGGCTAAAGACCAAGGGGGGCTTTCTGATTCCTGTAAGCTGATTATTGATGTGCTGGACATTAATGATAACAAACCAGTGATAAACTTACTCTCGATGTCAAACTCAGTGTCTGAGGACTCCACACCAGGCACAGTTGTTGCTATGATGAAAGTAGATGATGCAGACTCAGGTGTTAATGGCCAGATTCACTGTATCATAAATGACAATATTCCATTTGCTCTGACATCATCATCCAGCAATTTCATCAGTCTGCGTATAGAGCAGCAGCTGGACAGAGAAAAAGATGCTGAATACAATATCAGTGTCACATGCTCTGATCAGGGGGTGCCTGCGCTCTCCAGCAGCGCCTCTCTGTCTCTACAGATATCAGATGTGAATGACAATGCTCCTGTCTTTGAGAAAACTAACTATGAGGCCTATGTGGTGGAGAATAACACACCTGGTGTCTCTATATTTTCAGTTAAAGCCAGTGACGCTGATTGGAATCAGAATGCTCGTGTTTCTTATATTCTAGAAGACAGCACTGTTAATGGAGTCTCTGTCTCCTCATATGTGTCAGTGCAACCTGACAGTGGAGTGATTACAGCTATGCGCTCTTTTGACTATGAGACACTGAAACATTTCCACTTCCGGGTAAAAGCGCAAGATGGAGGCTCTCCTCCACTCAGTAGTAACGTGACAGTGAAAATTACTATTCGAGATCAGAATGACAACGCTCCTCAGGTTCTGTATCCAGTACAGACTGGCGGTTCAGTGGTGGCTGAGATTGTGCCTCGTGCTGCAGATGTTGGATATCTCGTCACTAAAGTGGTGGCTGTTGATGTGGACTCTGGACAGAATGCCTGGCTCTCCTATAAACTACAGAAAGCTACAGACAGAGCGCTGTTTGAAGTGGGTTTACAGAATGGAGAAATAAGAACTGTGCGACAAGTGACTGATAAAGATGCTGTCAAACAGAAACTCACTGTTGTTGTGGAGGATAACGGACAGCCCTCTCGCTCAGCTGTGGTCTCCATTAACGTGGCTGTGGCTGACAGCTTTCCTGAAGTGTTGTCAGAGTTCACTGACTTTACGCATGAAAAACAATATAACGACAACCTGACTTTTTATTTAGTCTTGGCTCTTGCTGTGGTCTCCCTGCTCTTCGTAGTCTCGATTATTTCAATCATCTCAGTGAAAATCCACAGATGGAGGCAGAATAAGTTATTTTTTAAATCAGGGGCAAATCTACCTGTAATTCCATATTACCCTCCAGTGTACGCAGACGGCACATTACAGCATGTGTATAAATATGAAATGTGCGGGACCACTGATTCAAGGATGAGTGACTTGAAGTTTGTCAGGCCCTACAGTCAGAACACACTGGTGAGCCAGAGTCGTTCGGGGACAGTTCAGAGAGAAAAGAAGGAGCAGGAGGTTGATGATCTGACTTTAGAGGTGAGACCTTGTTTGATTTTTTAAAATCATCTCATCTGAATTAAAATGGAGAAAAATAAAACAGTATTTGTGTTGTACTTTGTGTATCAAACTTGGATATACAGTAAGTTCCCCAAGTATATATATTTCAAATTAAAGTTGAAAGTTATACCTAATTTAATTACTCGGAATTGGAGTAAAAATAATTTAATAAATATGTACAAATATATTACGTTGATATTAAGTTTGCATGTGCTTTTCACTCTCACAGTTGTGTCAACTGTATCTCACTTATAGTGGCCCCAAAATATATTTGGACATTTAAGCCATAATTCTAAATGTACTGTATTTGCATAATATAACATAATATCAAAGCAAGTGGCATTTATTTTAAAAGAAATATAGCACAAACACACTTTTCAATGAAAATATTTCATAAAGTGAAAGTTTCTTAGGTTTAAAAATATGAACCAATAAATAATGGCTTTAAGACCAGTCAGTTAAAAACAGTGGTAACACTTTATTTTTATAGTCCACTTTAGACATTCTACTAACTATAAGTAACTTTGCAACTACATGTCAAATAACTGTCATTAGAGTATTAGTAGACTGTCTGCTCAATATCTGTTAACACTTTATTTTGTTGGTCCCCCAACATACATTCTACTGACTATAAGTAACTTGGCAACTACAAGTCAACTTATTCTACTAACCCGAACAGTAACACCTAACCATAACCATAACCATAACCATAACCATAACATAACAGTCATACTGACAGTCTACTACAGTCTACTAATACTCTAATGAAAGTTGACATGTAGTTGAATAGTTACTTAGTAGAATGTCTAAGTGGACTATCGAAATAAAGTGGAACCAAAACAATTTTAAAAAGTGTCTTAGAAAAGTAAAGTTAGTTCTGAGGAAAGCTCTACTATCATTTACTTGCAGATTCTATATTGGTACACCATCTCATTTTGTGCAGTCTTTTTGAGCCCAGTAGAATTAAATGTAGAAAGTCATGTTACAGCCCTTTCCATCTCCTCGAGCATTTTTAAAAACATGTATATTTTTTAAGTAGATGTTACATAAATGAAAGAGGAAAATATGCTGAATCAGATGATATGCATTTTGGTATTTAATATGACCAATCAAATTGTAAACCAAAAGTGAAAAGTTGATTTTATTACCTAAATACTTTATTTATTTATTTATTTATTTATTTATTTATTTATTTTACACAGAGCCTTATAACTTCCACTGTCACCTTAGGAACGTCATGGTCATGTATAAGGATTTCACCCTTGTACATAAGTTACAACTGGTTAAACTCGAATTTCTCTCCCAGTCTCCGGGATTGTTTAGGTGCTCCGACCTGTGAAGCATTTGTCACAACCCCCTCAGTCCCCTAACAGAGGACAACAATTTGTTTTATTTATTTTTTATTTTTTACTTTGAGCCATGTTACACAATAGAGCGCATAACTTTATATATGCTTTTTAACTCTTTTAAGTCCTTGATTGTATATTTTTGATGAAGTGACAATTCTGTAGTGCTGCATCTAGGACTCTAAGTGCCGCTGTTCAACCTCTGTAGTCTTTTTGGTGTGTGCTTGTATCCCTCCGTTTAACAAAACCCAAAGCAGAGGCATAATTCAGATATCATCAACAACTAACATCGGATGCTACATAGCAGACCACCAAATCGAGTTCAAATTGGCCTCCGGATTCTTTAACCCGAACGAAGACGGAATTTGCTGTAAACATAACTGACCGTATTTTGCTTTTTTGGATGCTTCTGCTCGATCTTTGTTCAAAAATGGAGTCGGGAGGAAAAGGCTGGTTACATGGGTCGCTATTCTTCTATACAGTGTGCGCGTTGGCTTTATTTTCCTCTCGTGTGAACGGACAGATTCGTTATTCTATACCTGAGGAAATGCCAGTGGGCTCGTTTGTTGGAAATATTGCCTCGGACCTTGGGCTTGAGCCGAAGAGACTGATTTCAGGAAAAGCGCGTGTTTTCACGGCGGACAGCAGTGAGTACATTGGACTGGACAAGGAGAACGGGCATCTGGTTGTTAAGAATAAAATTGACAGAGAAGAGCTGTGTGGAGAGATATCAGCATGTAGTGTCAGTTTTGATGTCATTTTTGATAATCCGATGGAGCTTTATCGAGTTACCGTTGACATACAGGACATCAATGACAACAGCCCCGTCTTTCCGAAATCTAAAATTGAACAAGAAATCAGCGAATTAGCGGTACTGGGTGCGCGATTTCCTTTAGAGAGCGCAATAGATCCAGACGTGGGAGTGAACACGCTACAGAAATATACTCTTCAACCCACCGATCATTTTAAGCTACACATTCTGACTAGTGAGGATGGCAGTAAAAACGTCGAGATGGTTCTTCATTCTCCCCTAGATAGAGAAAAGAAAAAGCATCATAACTTAATTCTGACGGCTTTTGATGGTGGAAAACCACAAAGGTCTGCAACTGTACAGATTAATATCATTGTTCTCGATGTCAATGACAATGCGCCTGTGTTTAGCCAGTCGTCTTATAAAACATCAGTTGTTGAAAATGCTCCTAAAAGCACAATCGTAACAAAAGTCAGTGCGACCGACGCTGATGAGTCTAGTCACGGCATCCAGTACTATTTTGAGCACGCGACATCTGCGGTAAAAGCTTTGTTCTCCATTGATGCGGATTCTGGTGAGGTTAAAGTCATAGGAGATATAGATTATGAAAAACACAAGCAGTTTAAAATCAAAGTCAAAGCTAAAGATCACGGAGGTTTGACTGACTCGAGTGAGATAATTATTGACGTCATTGACATAAATGATAACACGCCCAAAATTACAATAATGTCTTTTTCCAGTGCAGTATCTGAAGACGCAGCACCTGGAACTGTTATAGCAATGATAAATGTACAGGATCTGGATTCAGGTGACAACAGTAAGATTACATGTTCTATTGATCTGAACTCTCCTTTTAAAATCATGTCCTCATTAACTAATTATTACAATCTGGTGACAGACTCAGAACTAGACAGGGAACAGACAGCAGAGTACAATATCACTGTAACTGCTGTAGACGGGGGAAACCCACCTCTTTCAAGCAAAGAGATTTTGAACCTTAAGATATCTGATGTAAATGATCACGCGCCTCAGTTTAAACAGGAATCATATAATGCCTTTATAGCTGAAAATAACCCGCCATCTACAACTATTCTGACTGTCAAAGCAGAAGACATGGACTGGGGACCAAATGCAAAGGTTTCATATTTTCTTATCGATGGAGATTTGAATGGAGCACCTTTGGCATCTTACATTTCTATAAATTCAGAAAATGGAGTAATTTATGCAGAAAAATCTTTTGATTATGAACAGCTGAAATCGTTCAAAATGCAAGTCAAAGCTCAAGACGGGGGCTCTCCTCCTTTATCAAACAATGTGACTGTAAACATCATCATCCAAGATCAGAATGACAACGCTCCTCAGGTTCTGTATCCAGTACAGACTGGCGGTTCAGTGGTGGCTGAGATTGTGCCTCGTGCTGCAGATGTTGGATATCTCGTCACTAAAGTGGTGGCTGTTGATGTGGACTCTGGACAGAATGCCTGGCTCTCCTATAAACTACAGAAAGCTACAGACAGAGCGCTGTTTGAAGTGGGTTTACAGAATGGAGAAATAAGAACTGTGCGACAAGTGACTGATAAAGATGCTGTCAAACAGAAACTCACTGTTGTTGTGGAGGATAACGGACAGCCCTCTCGCTCAGCTGTGGTCTCCATTAACGTGGCTGTGGCTGACAGCTTTCCTGAAGTGTTGTCAGAGTTTACTGACTTTACGCATGAAAAACAATATAACGACAACCTGACTTTTTATTTAGTCTTGGCTCTTGCTGTGGTCTCCCTGCTCTTCATAGTCTCAATTATTTCAATTATTTCAGTGAAAATCTACAGATGGAGGCAGAATAAGTTATTTTTCAAATCAGGGGCAAATCTACCTGTAATTCCATATTACCCTCCAGTGTACGCAGACGGCACATTACAGCATGTGTATAATTATGAAATGTGCGGGACCACTGATTCAAGGATGAGTGACGTGAAGTTTGTCAGGCCCTACAGTCAGAACACACTGGTGAGCCAGAGTCGTTTGGGGACAGTTCAGAGAGAAAAGAAGGAGGAGGAGGTTGATGATCTGACTTTAGAGGTGAGACCTTGTTTGATGTTTTAAAATTAACTTATTAAGATTCAATTAACAAGAGCCCAGGGAGTGTTGTAATACTTTTTGCTTTTATTTCTGTAACTTAGACTATGATATAAGTTCAGCACATTTATGCACTACAGCTTAAAGTTGTTTTGAAGAAAGGGTATACATCTATGACATACTTATCTTTGGCATTAAAAAAAAAAATGAAACAAGTGCACAAATATGATAATAATAAATTACAGAAAGTTTGTGTGTGTTAGTCAGTTTCACAATTGTGCTCAATGTCGGTCTATACACTGTGCCGCTTTGTACAGTTTTTTGTCCAGTAAGTCAATAGGAAATATATTGTTTCCATGATATTAAATAAACATATTTCTATTTATCAATTTATATTTTTGGTAAATGTTTGGAAGATATGTTATATTTCATATTAGACAAGAGAATCTGCTGAATTAGATGATATATGTTCTCTTGTCTTCCATGAATTAACTTGATCACAAACCAAATAATAAACCAGAAGTGAAATGTTGATTTTGTACCTCAAAGTTATTATTATTAGTAGTAGGAGTACAATACGTTTTTCATATTTTTACACAGTGTTACAACAGCTGCCGTCACTTCAGGAGACTGATGTTCCTCATCAATTTAACCAATGAATTGAAAGGATAGTCCACTCATAAATGAAAATTCTCATCATATATATACTCATATACATCATATACACATAATATATTTTGAGAAATGTCTTAGTGTTTTTATGTCCATACAATGGAAGTCAATGTAGTCCAATGTTGTTTGGCTCCCAATGTTCTTCAGAATATCTTTTGTGTTCCATGAAATAAACTTTTTTTATATACAGATTTCATTTTGCAGGGAACATCCCTTTAATAATAGGTTAAACTAAACGTGGTACAACCTAGTAATACAATGCTTTCTTGTAGATTGAGGTTCTCAGATTTGTGAAGCATTTGTCACAATCATCTCTGCCCTCTCACTCTTTGCTCTTTCAACAGAGACATGTTCTTTTTTTTTTGGTATGTAGGCCTATAACATTACACAGTGCAAAACCTTATATATGGGATATTTAACACTTTTTCTAGTTTCAGTCCTTGATAGTGTTGGTTTTTCGAGAGTGACTATTCCGTAGTACTATATTTGGACTCTAAGTGCCGCTGTTCAACCTATAAAGCTAGTGTTTTTATCCTCCCCTTCAACCCAAAGCAAAGGCATAATTTAAACATCGTCAACAGATAACTGTGAAAGCTACAAAACAAGACCGCAAAACCGCTTTCAGCTTTGTCTCCAGACTCTTCAAGCCTGAGAAAGGTGCATTTAGTTGGAAACATAATCTATCAAATTGTCTTTGGATGCTACTGCTCGATCTTTGTTGATCAAAAATGGAGTCGGGAGGAAAAGGCTGCTTACATGGGTCGCTATTCTTCTATACAGTGTGCGCGTTGGCTTTATTTTCCTCTCGTGTGACCGGACAGATTCGTTATTCTATACCTGAGGAAATGCCAGTGGGCTCGTTTGTTGGAAATATTGCCTCGGACATTGGGCTTGAGCCGAAGAGACTGATTTCAGGAAAAGCGCGTGTTTTCACGGCGGACAGCAGTGAGTACATTGGACTGGACAAGGAGAACGGGCATCTGGTTGTTAAAAATAAAATTGACAGAGAAGAGCTATGTGGAGAGATATCAGCATGTAGTGTCAGTTTTGATGTCATTTTTGATAATCCGATGGAGCTTTATCGAGTTACCGTTGACATACAGGACATCAATGACAACAGCCCCGTCTTTCCGAAATCTAAAATTGAACAAGAAATCAGCGAATTAGCGGTACTGGGTGCGCGATTTCCTTTAGAGAGCGCAATAGACCCAGACGTGGGAGTGAACACGCTACAGAAATATACTCTTCAACCCACCGATCATTTTAAGCTTAATGTTCAGAATGGTGCTGGTGGGAATAAAAACGTCGAGATGGTTCTTCATTCTGCCCTAGATAGAGAAAAGAAAAAGAATCATAACTTAATACTGACGGCTATTGATGGTGGAAAACCACAGAGGTCAGCAACTGTAATGATTAATATTATTGTTCTTGATGGAAATGACAATGCGCCTGTGTTTAGCCAGTCGTCTTATAAAACATCAGTTGTTGAAAATGCTCCTAAAAGCACAGTCGTAACAAAAGTCAGTGCGACCGATGCTGATGAGTCTAGTCACGGCATCCAGTACTATTTTGAGCACGCGACATCTGCGGTAAAAGCTTTGTTCTCCATTGATGCGGATTCTGGTGAGGTTAAAGTCAGAGGTGATATAGATTATGAAAAACACAAGCAGTTTACAGTCAAAGTCAAAGCTAAAGATCAAGGAGGTTTGACTGACTCGAGTGAGATAATTATTGACGTCATTGACATAAACGATAACACGCCCAAAATTACAATAATGTCTTTTTCCAGTGCAGTATCTGAAGACGCAGAACCTGTAACTGTTATAGCAATGATAAATGTACAGGATCTGGATTCAGGTGACAACAGTAAGATTGCATGTTCTATTGATCTGAACTCTCCTTTTAAAATCATGTCCTCATTAACTAATTATTACAATCTGGTGACAGACTCAGAACTAGACAGGGAACAGACAGCAGAGTACAATATCACTGTAACTGCTGTAGACGGGGGAAACCCACCTCTTTCAAGCAAAGAGATTTTGAACCTTAAGATATCTGATGTAAATGATCACGCGCCTCAGTTTAAACAGGAATCATATAATGCCTTTATAGCTGAAAATAACCCGCCATCTACAACTATTCTGACTGTCAAAGCAGAAGACATGGACTGGGGACCAAATGCAAAGGTTTCATATTTTCTTATCGATGGAGATTTGAATGGAGCACCTTTGGCATCTTACATTTCTATAAATTCAGAAAATGGAGTAATTTATGCAGAAAAATCTTTTGATTATGAACAGCTGAAATCGTTCAAAATGCAAGTCAAAGCTCAAGACGGGGGCTCTCCTCCTTTATCAAACAATGTGACTGTAAACATCATCATCCAAGATCAGAATGACAATGCTCCTCAGGTTCTGTATCCAGTACAGACTGGCGGTTCAGTGGTGGCTGAGATTGTGCCTCGTGCTGCAGATGTTGGATATCTCGTCACTAAAGTGGTGGCTGTTGATGTGGACTCTGGACAGAATGCCTGGCTCTCCTATAAACTACAGAAAGCTACAGACAGAGCGCTGTTTGAAGTGGGTTTACAGAATGGAGAAATAAGAACTGTGCGACAAGTGACTGATAAAGATGCTGTCAAACAGAAACTCACTGTTGTTGTGGAGGATAACGGACAGCCCTCTCGCTCAGCTGTGGTCTCCATTAACGTGGCTGTGGCTGACAGCTTTCCTGAAGTGTTGTCAGAGTTCACAGACTTTACGCATGAAAAACAATATAACGACAACCTGACTTTTTATTTAGTCTTGGCTCTTGCTGTGGTCTCCCTGCTCTTCATAGTCTCAATTATTTCAATTATTTCAGTGAAAATCTACAGATGGAGGCAGAATAAGTTATTTTTTAAATCAGGGGCAAATCTACCTGTAATTCCATATTACCCTCCAGTGTACGCAGACGGCACATTACAGCATGTGTATAATTATGAAATGTGCGGGACCACTGATTCAAGGATGAGTGACGTGAAGTTTGTCAGGCCCTACACTCAGAACACACTGGTGAGCCAGAGTCGTTTGGGGACAGTTCAGAGAGAAAAGAAGGAGCAGGAGGTTGATGATCTGACTTTAGAGGTGAGACTCTCTCATAATCGCTCATTGCTGCAGGAGTTTGAAGCTTTAAGCACTTTAAGTTTGTTTGTGTTTTTTCTCGAAAAGAAACTAAGTTATCCATTTTAAAACCTTATATGTGACCCTGGATCACAAAACCAGTCTTATGTTGCACGGGTATATTTGTGGCAATAGCCAACAAAACATTGTATGGGTCAAAATGATAGATTTTTCTTTTATGCCAAAAATCATTAGGATATTAAGTAAGGATCATGTTCCATGAAGATATTTTGTAAATTTCCCACCTTAAATATATAAAACATTTATTTTTGTGAATGGATGCAGCACTATTGCCAATAGAAATGGACAACTTTAAAGGCGATTTTCTCAATATTTCGATTTTTCTGTACCCTCAGATTCCAGATTTTCAAATAGTTGTACCTCGGCCAAATATTGTCCTATCCTAACAAACCATACATCAATGGAAAGATGATGTATTCAGCTTTCAGATGATGTATAAATCTCAATTTTAAAAAATTACCCATAAGACTGGTTTTGTGGTCCAGGGTCACATATGTTAGCAGATGTTGTATATATCGTTTTGAGAAATTGGACTTCTTATTCAGTTTCACAAACACATCACAATGTTGGTGCACAGTGAACTCGGTTCCACCCACGCACAGAGAGAGTGAGATTTCTGCTACTCCATTAAAGTCATGAATATCATGATATTTAAATTTATAGCAGTACATACATACACAGATGTTTCTTTTTTTTTTTTTTTTTTTTTTTTGCTTTGTGTTTTGTTACACTCCTGTGTGGTTTTGTCAGACAATTCTATGGTACATTTGTCCAGGCTTTATGGTGGATTTGCTTTATGGTGGATTTGCCATAAATATTGCTTCAACGTTTGCTCCTTTTTATACTTTTCACTATCTCAGTATATCAGGGATTTGTAATACTGCAAATATTATTTTGTTATTTCTGCATTATTATGTTTAGGATTCTGGCAATGCTAAAATAATTTTGAATGTTTTCTTGAAGGTATCGCTTGGATGCAAAATCTGTGTATTTTTTTACCATAATTATCAACTGAAATACAATATCAAAAATGTCCATAGAACGGTTTATCAGATGCAGGCATGCTTTTCAGTAATCAACTTGATTTTTTTTTTTTTTATGATAGCCTGATACATCATGAACATCCATTTTGATTGGCTTTTCATGCTAACTTTGTTGTGAGAAGATTGTAAATTAGGTCAGTCAATGTATTTGCTAGCTTCATAATCTCACTAAGTTGAATAAAGTGTTAAAATACAGACAACAAATACTCAAAGTACTTTTACAGTGATACAGTGTTTAGAATGGAATAGAGTTTTACTGCTTTGATTTTCTTTCACTCTCTGTTAAATGAGTCTCTTTTTACTCCAGTGCTGAATAGAAACCCTGCACAGTAAGCTTTTGTGCATTAAATTGACACACTCGCCTCACATTCTCTGTGTATAAGGAATTACAAAACCCTTTCTATGCATTCAATGCATGCATACCCAAAAAGTTACTATGGAGAAGTAAATTAGTGAATAGTCTATTTTCTTCTGCTTTCTTCTTTGCTGTCAATACCTTTGTGTATTTGACACATCTGGATTTTAAATCCCCCTTCTTAATTCACACTCAGATTAATGACGAACATCATATAATTATTTGTATTGTGTTATTAGTATTAGAGCTGCTGAAGGAGGTGTGGGTTCTGCATTAAACTCTCATAGATGCTGGGAGTGGCTTCTCTGAGTGCGAGTGCAGCCAGATATCTGAAACATCATTCAGTATCAAATCTGTGTCAGCTGAAGCATTACTGGGTCCACTGCCCAGTGTTCATAAATATCACATTTATATTCATAAAGAAAAAATCCCTTTCTCTGATGTTTTCAGTACGCCAAAAACGTTGGATTCCCTGTTTATAGTTACAGAAAACTGTAAAACACTGATTTGGTCAATATATATACATTGCCAACATTTATCTACATACAGTGATCAATGAAAATGTATTATAGTGAATTTTACAATTATCAATGTGAGTAAAGCTCAGACAGCAGTTGAGATCTGTGGTGGTGTTTGTGAGAATGCTGACTCTCAGCCAGGGGGAAGGAGGGGCCTTTTCTCTCTGCAGTGAGAGTCTTTGTCCTGCTTCTGCCTCCTCAAACCTCTACCAGAGCTGGATACAAACACTGATGCTGTCAAAAAGCTTGAAATTATATAGCAAATTTCTTTGCATAAATTTTCAGAATTTTGTGTGCACATATTTTCAGGTCTATACATGTGTAATATAAATATTTATATGCAGTGCTTTAAACAAATCCTTCTTATTTTGTATCCTTTATCTGTTTGCTCGGACAGCTTAAACGCAACCCACTCCACCTATGTATATGCATGTCCATACACTGTATTTTCCTTTGACACACATATTACTCCCTTGACAACATGCGTTTCTATGACAACAGACTGAGTCAGACCATTCCATTTCCTCTTTATAGGGGTGGGAGCCTGTCCATATGTTTGTGGGGGATGGTCTTGTCCATCCCCCCGTCTCTCCCATGCTCCCTCTTGTGCTTAATAGAAGTGTATACCACTGTGTTATTATCAGTTTACATGTTTTCTTAAATTTGTACTGCTCAATTACTTTTGGTAAAATAATTGAGTGTGGTAGTTGTTTTGATTGCATACTGCTCATGATCTGCTCCTTTATCAGTGGAGATGGTAAAACTGGAGGAAGCAACTAACTAATTGCTGTGCATCACAATCTATGTAGAAATTATATACATAAACCGCACCGCATCATAAAATAATAAAAAGTTGCAATAGTCAATTTCAGATGAATACAAACACAGATGAATACATTGTTATTACAATTCTAACAATGTGTTTATCTTTTTTCTCTCCTTATTTTGTCTGGCACATTCCACCTCTTTACCTGGCTTTCACCAACAAAGGTAAGAGCAAATTTCCTTTTTTGTATATTAAAAATGTGTTTAGCAATAACAAAAAGACACTTGCCTCTAAAATTGAATGTATTATATTTACTAGAGCAAACTATTTCTTATAATTAAATATTTTCAAGATGAAATTGGATGGGTACAATATGTTTTTCTTTTCTTCAGATGTAGGGTACAGTGGGTCTCAATGCGCTTTTCTCTCTCTCTCTAAGCTCTAAACAACAACACCTTTGTCACTATATGCACCGAGAAAGGGTCATCATATGCAAATAAAAAGAAATTGAGGGTACTGGATCTAACATGATATTAAAAACTTTATGTAGTTAATAAAAATCCCTGAAGTAATGATTAAATGATTTTGAGACAAAATATTATGATAATATTATGATATGAATATTTATGATTTTAAATCTCAATGTAATTAAATTGAAAAATAAGTTGTTCTATTAATCTATACTCAAATACTTAGTACTTGCATAAATATTATTAAATATCATAGCATATTGTATTGCTATATCATATAGTGACATCACTATTGCCTCAACATCATTATAGACTGCACTGGGATGGGGGGCCTTTATCCAGAATGTTAGGTAAAAGACCCCTCTAGCTGCAATTACATTTACTGTATTTTGAATTATATTGCTCCATTTAAATTTTTTTTTAAAAAGCAACATTTTGATTGTCATACACAATGATAAGGGAAAAATTATTCCTTAAGGACGCTTTTAGCCCCATTGTACCCAAATCTATTTGCTCCATAGGTTAGGCAGATGTGTATTGCCATTTTTATTCCACACACTCATAGAAACACAATAACAACTCTCATAGTACAAAGTCCGCCACTGTCAGTGCACAAGACACGGTATTAATAGACGATCAATGTTTCTGTAACTTGATGCTGTTACGCAAGGTAGAAAAAAGGAAAAGAAGATTTTCAAATGCACATATCCAGGTAAGTGAGTGGCTCGCGCAAGACGTTTCTGTGAATTTTTCCTGGGGAAAATAAGTCTCAATGTTTTCTACTGCTTCTGAACGACGTTATGATACTTTTAAGAACTATTCCTGCTGTGGCATGCGTAAGTATGTTTGCGAAGATAAAAAGACAAACAGCCTGGATTGACCGAGATGGAAAGCATGGGAATATACATTCTTTCCTTCTGAACACATGAGTGTAGCTGCTGGAACAGGCCGCCTGTGTGGCGCTGTCCACCCGCGTGGTGCTGAAATGCTCTCTTCACTCTGGCTGCTTGCTGTCTCCCCCCACTCATGGTTGAGTCCTTTGTTGCAAGAGGATCATGCAGTCTTTTACGGATAAAGGGCATTTTATCGACTAATATTGGAATATATGTATATAATTTCATTGTTTTTAAAGGCGATAATTATAACTGAAATGTAAATACGTCTGATAATTTATTTGGTTACAATGTAAAAATCTCACGCTCCTCCAGCAATAACTTTAACACACACACTGCAATGCACGCACCGCTCAAACGATAGACATGTACGGTTGCGCTTCTCTCTGTCGCCACATGACGGCACACGTTCATATTCTTTCTGTTTAAGATACAGCACACACACACACACACACACACACACACACACACACACACACACACACACACACACACACACACACACACACAATAGATGGTTAATAATACTGATAAAAAATAACAACAATAACACTAATAAAAATAGCATTAATAAAAATACCACATTATTACTATTATTGTTATTAATATTATTATTGCATAGTATTATTATAATTATTTCATATTATTATTATTATTATTTCATATTATACTTTAATTTCTTGCTTCTAGATTCTTGTTTCTCTCCTCTGACTCACTTTGCCTGTTCCTCACTCGTACTACCCCTTTAATATATTTAAATGACTGGATTGGTTCAAGATAAATGCACAGTCGACCAATGAGGTGCAGACTTGGACAAAGAGATCCACTCCCTCCCACGGCTGTGGCATCTTTCTGAGCTTGAGCACAGAGAACGCATGAATTACTCGTTTTTATCAAAAAGGACCTCTTACACTAAAAAGGAATATGCCATCAATATATTGTTTGGGATTATGTAACTGTTGCAAATATTTTGAAACCTTGAGAAAACTTGGATAAATCGTCAAAAGCTTGGAGCCGGAGATGATGGAATCTCTTTTGTTTTTGAGGAGAATTTGGTGGTGCTGTGTCTTTATTCTTCCTTGGAGTACAATAGAGGCACAGATTCGATACACAATTCCAGAAGAGCTAAGAGAAGGATCTGTGGTCGGAAATATCGCTAAAGATCTAGGTTTGGATGGGTCTAAGATTATAGATCGTAAACTACAAATAGCATCTGAGACTGGTAAGCAGTATTTCGCTTTGGATGTGGAAAAAGGTGATCTTATTGTGAATGAGAGAATTGATAGAGAGGGTTTATGTGGATACAATGTCCCGTGTGTTTTGCCTCTTCAAGCCGTTTTAGAAAATCCTCTGCAGATGCATCGAGTTGAGATTGAAGTACAAGATATTAATGATAATACGCCCAATTTTAAATCTAATGAGCGTGTACTGAACATTCCAGAATCTATTAATTCAGGAGCAAAATTCCTTTTAGAGAGCGCTATTGACTCAGATGTACAGTCAAACTCTTTAAAATCATACAGTCTGAGCATTAATGATCATTTTGTTTTAAACGTGAAAACTCAAGATGCTGTCAAAATTCCAGAACTAGTACTCAAGCAACCTCTTGACCGAGAAAAACAGGCTGTTCATAAGTTAATATTAACGGCAGCTGACGGAGGGAATCCAGTGCGCACGGGCACATGTGAGATCACGGTTGTAGTTTTGGATAATAATGACAATGCTCCTGAATTTGAAAAGCCTTTCTATGAGACTGTTGTTGATGAAAACGAAATAATCCATAAAGAAATTTTAAGAGTCAAGGCTATAGATTTAGATGAAGGGTTAAATGGAGAGATTGAATATTTTTTTTCAGACCAAACATCAGATACAGCTTTGTTTAATATTAACCAACAAACTGGTGCCATCACAGTTAAAGGACAACTTGACAATGAAAAAGCAAGCTTACATAAATTTGATATAGTTGCAAAGGACAAAGGAAATCCTCAAATGGAGGGCCACTGCAGTGTAAAGATAAAAGTTAATGACGTAAATGACAACGCACCTGATATAATTATAACTTCACTCTCAAGTCCAATTCCTGAGAATTCCTCAAATGGCACAGTCGTTTCATTAATTAGTACAAAAGATGCAGATTTAGGAGAGAACGGGAAAGTGAAACTTACGTTGGCTCCTGGGACACCGTTTAGATTGAGCCCTACAGTTTCCAATCATTACGCACTAGTTACTAACGGTCCTCTAGATAGAGAAACTTACTCTGAATATAAAATTGAATTAAACGCTGTTGATGCAGGTTCGCCACCGCTATCTAGTGGGAAAACAGTCACAATCGGCATTTCAGACGTAAATGACAACCCTCCAATGTTTTCTGAGAAGTCTTATACGGTTTACGCTAAAGAAAACAGCGCTCATGACTCAATATTGTGCTCAGTCTCCGCCCATGACCCAGACTTGGGCGAAAATGCTAAAATCTCCTACTCTGTTTTGGACTCTAAAGTTCAAGACGTGCCTGCATCTTCTTATATCTACATAAACTCAGAAAACGGCAGCATATTTAGCATGCAGTCATTTGACTACGAGAAAATCAAAGTGTTTCAAATCCTCGTTCAGGCTAAAGATCATGGCTCTCCATCTCTGAGCAGCAACGCCACTGTTCATGTGTTTATTTCGGACCGGAACGATAACGCTCCTGCTGTCATTTACCCGTCCACATCCATGGGGTCTGTCTCTCATCAGAGGATGCCCCGTTCTGCGAAAGCAGGACATCTCGTTACTAAGGTAACAGCAGTGGACGCGGACTCGGGTCATAACGCCTGGCTCTTCTACAGGCTCGCGGAGGCCACGGACGCGTCACTGTTCAGTGTGAATTTACATACGGGAGAGGTGAGGACTAAACGCGCTGTTTCAGAGCAGGATGACTCCTCTCAGAGACTGATGATAGAGATAAAGGATAATGGAGAACCGATCCAGTCCACCACAGTCACAGTGGATATACTTATAGAGGACGGGTTTCATGAACCCATCTCAGACTATCGTGAAAAAACTATCGAGCCCAACAAGAAGACTGGTAAAATAACTTTATATCTGATCATCTCTTTAGCCGCTGTGTCTTTGTTGTGTCTGATGACGTTTTTCATCTTGCTGGTGAAATGTGCGCGAGGCAGTAGAGGTGGCTCAAGCTGCTGTATCAGGCGAACTGATTCTGGATACAAGAACCCCAACAGAAACCTGCAGATCCAGCTCAACACTGATGGGCCCATTAAGTATGTGGAGGTTCTGGGAGGAGACATGATGTCTCAGAGTCAGTCCTTTGGCTCCTATCTCTCTCCAATGTCAGAATTCAGTGATCTCACCCTCGTTAAGCCCAGCAGCACCACAAACTTTACAGACACGCTAAACGTGCTTGATGCGTCATTACCAGACAGCGCGTGGACGTTCGAGAGCCAACAGGTGAGCGCGTGAAATTGTTTAAATTATATTTTGAATATTATGCTATATGTATGAATATTTATATTATATGGCGTTATTGATTTAATTATGTGAAAACACTAATTATTCTAACCACTTTTATAATCATAAAGTAACACTGTATTTGCATCAAAACTACTGTAGATTACTGGTGCTTTGTAGTTGTAATAGCTCTGCTGAAAATACAGTGTTTGTTATGATTATGGGTTTTACTTTCAAAATGATCAGGGGTGCGTTCTCCGATAACGTTGTCTCTTAGCGCGCTACGAAGACTCAGAACGTACACCTTAACTACAGGTATACCTTTCCTACGTGTGTTCTCCGAACTATACCTTAGGATGTTGCTTAAGGTAAACCTTCTTTAGTTCGACCTTAGCAGGCGCTGTCCATGGTGGAGGCGCTGAATAGGTTGATATCGATGCCTCGATGATCGATTGTGCGCTCTTTCCTTCACAGCGGTATAGGTAAAGTATTGAGAAAACAATGTTCTTTATAAAGAAGCGTTTTAGAAATAGTACAAACTGCATTTATCGGGGCTCATTGAAATATGTACATGCAGAAATAAATATGAGTATGTGTTTATAATTTAGCAAGTGTGCAATCCCAAACCCTCACGGCCATAAGTGTGTTAATGTTCTCCACAACGTATGCTGATTATCCACCAGCCATGTAGTTGACATACACTAACTGGCTCCGCGGACGGCGCCGTCTTTGATTTAAAACAAGTACTCGCTGTCTCGCTGCCATAGCTATAAAGTTTGTGTAAACTCATCTTTCTTTATATAGACTCCTAAGCCTTTTCTGTCAAATGGTTCGCCAGCTGATGTGCCTTAGGATAGTAATTAAAAAAGCTAACAACCATTAGTGTATGGAAACTTTATTAATGAAAACACTTCCATACACTGGGTGTAGGCTATAACAACTTAAGTATTTTATGTGTAAAATTTTAAAGTAAAGTAAAAATGTAATTTTAATACTAAATCAGATTTTATATTAAATGTTCATATAACATTTTCTATGTGTAATTAAACTGCGATGTAAAAAAGCTTTTTGCGTAGTGGTGGCCACTAGCGGTATGAACCGTCAGCAGCGATAAGGTATAGCTAAGAGCGCTCCAGACCAACCTTACGAACGTATGACTTACAGAAGGTATACTTAACTAAGAAGGTTTCGGAAACCACGTATTAACGATAAGGTACTTCTTAAGGTACAACTTAAGAACGACGTAGCGTTAAGGTAGTTTCGGAGAACGCACCCCTGGCTCTTATACTTGTGCGTGTGTTACATGTTTGAGCACCGACGTTTTCTGCAGCATCTATAGTAGGGTAAAATGGTCCCATTGGGCAAGATGACCCACACCACACTTTTTTTTTTCTCTTGGCCATAGATGGCACAACATCTCATGTCATTTCATCGGATATATCCACATTTGTGAGATTTAAAAAACAGTTTTGAGGTTAATAAAACTAATTTTGTGTCTCTGGAAAATAGTGATCACTTATGTTAAATATAAGTTTGGTGTTTGTTTATCAGGGAATTGCAGGTACATTAATGTTTTCTACATTTTAAAAATTTTCACAAAAGTCCCAGTTGACCTTATGCAGGAGGGCATCTTAGTAGTGGGGCAAATAATTTTACAATATGGCAACTTAAAGTTTCCATTCCCTTAATAACATATTGACTGATGTATCATCATTCTGCCTGCTAAACCTATATCTAATTACAATTTAAAAGTAAATGCACATTGTTCTCTTTTTAAATACAGATTTATGTTCTGCACTTTATTTCTAAATATTCTAATGATCTGTAATTGCGTTTGAAACAACTAATTGGAAACATAATCGACGTTTCAATTTAAAGTGAGCTAAACATGAACTGTATATTGTCTGTATGGGTGTTGCGCGTGGCTTTGCTCTGCCTCTTTAAGACTGATTCGTGTTGTGACTGGTGAGCCCTTGTCCAATAGTGGGACTGCACTGCACAAAGGGATCTACTCCCTCCCTCTGACATAATGCTGAAAACCATTACGCACAGACCTGAGACAAAATGCACTGCACTCGCTGCAATTTATTTAACAGCGGAATATAACCTGGAGTTCTATACATTTTAAAATGTCACATTATTTTTGTGACGGCTTACACGCGTAAGATGTATGTCAGGATACTGGTATCAACGATCATTTATCGTGTTTGGAAATGAGGACTCAAATACAAAGGAGAATTTTGTTCTGGCAGGCGCTGTGGCTGTTGTGTTTCGCTGTTTTGTGGAGCGAGACAGACGCACAGCTTCGTTATACAATACCGGAGGAGCTGAAGGAGGGATCCATTGTTGGAAATGTAGCTAAAGATCTCGGTTTGGATGTATCTGAAATATCTAATCGTAAATTACGGATAACATCTGAGTCTGGTAAGCAATATTTCAGTCTGAATTTGCGGAATGGCGAGCTGCTTGTTAATGAAGTAATAGACAGAGAAACCCTGTGCGGACAAAGCGCGAGCTGTGTGTTACCATTACAAGTCATAATCGAGGATCCACTCCAGTTTTATCGTGTCGAAGTGGACATTCAAGATATTAACGACAACTCTCCAATATTTTTGTCGGAAATAAACACAATTGAGGTACCAGAGTCAACGCTAACTGGAGCGAGGTTTCGTTTGGAACCTGCTCACGATCCTGACGTTGGAACGAACTCCTTGCGCACATACGCGCTTAATAAAAATGAACATTTTGTTATGCATATAAAAAACGAAAAAGACGGAACAAAAGTACCAGAAATAGTCTTAGAGAAATTTGTAGATAGAGAAAAAAATTCTGTGCACCATCTAATTTTGACAGGTATTGATGGAGGTGACCCAGCGAGGTCAGGTACCACCCAGATCACTGTAAAAATTCTTGACGCAAATGATAATGCTCCAATATTTGAACACGACTTATATGAGGTTAAAGTAATGGAGAGCACAGTCCCGGGTACAATGATACTTACTGTAAAAGCTGTTGACTTGGATGATGGTATAAACGGTGAGGTCGAGTATTCCTTTGCGGCACATACACCTGAAATAATTCACAATGTGTTTTCTATTAATCCTGTGACAGGCGAATTAGTCGTTTCCAATAATCTTGATTATGAAATCAGCACCTCATATAAAATTGACATACGCGCAAGAGACAAAGGGCCACTTGCAATGGAGGGACATTGTTCAGTCCAGGTGAATGTTTTAGATGTGAATGATAATGCACCTGAGATCACCATCACCTCCTCACCCAAACCTGTGCGAGAAGATGTGCCCGCTGGGACTATGGTAGCGTTAATAAATGTTAAAGATTTGGATTCAGGCGTAAACGGAAATGTTACACTTATGATGTCACCAGGCACCCCTTTTAAATTAAAGCCAACATTTTTAAACCATTACGCACTAGTGACAGATTCACAGTTAGATCGAGAAAAGTTTCCTAGATATGATATTGAGCTTAAAGCGTCAGACTCTGGATCACCTCCACTGGTATCTAGCAAACTCATTACAGTAAATATATTAGATGTCAATGATAATCCTCCTGTTTTCTCTGAACGCGTGTACTCGGTTTACATGAAAGAAAACAGCGCCCCGGGATCAATTTTAGCATCAGTGACGGCATCAGATTTAGATACGGGAGAAAATGCCAAAATTGTCTATTCGGTTCTCGACACTAATACTCGAGACGTACCTGTCTCTTCATATGTATACATCAACTCAGAAAATGGTAGTATATTTAGCATGCACTCTTTTGACTATGAGAAAATGAAGGTCTTTAATATGATCGTGCTCGCTAAAGACAATGGCTCTCCATCTCTGAGCAGTAACGCCACTGTTCATGTGTTTATTCTGGACCGGAACGATAACGCTCCTGCTGTCATTTACCCGTCCACATCCATGGGGTCTGTCCCTCATCAGAGGATGCCCCGTTCTGCTAAAGCAGGACATCTCGTTACTAAGGTAACAGCAGTGGACGCGGACTCGGGTCATAACGCCTGGCTCTTCTACAGGCTCGCGGAGGCCACGGACGCGTCACTGTTCAGTGTGAATTTACATACGGGAGAGGTGAGGACTAAACGCGCTGTTTCAGAGCAGGATGACTCCTCTCAGAGACTGATGATAGAGATAAAGGATAATGGAGAACCGATCCAGTCCACCACAGTCACAGTGGATATACTAATAGAGGACGGTGTTCATGAACCCATCTCAGACTATCGTGAAAAAACTATCGAGCCAAACAAGAAAAGCGGCAAAATCACTTTATATTTGATCATCTCTTTGGGAACCGTGTCAATTTTATCTGTGTTGTCATTGTTTACGTTGATTGTGAAGTGCGTTAGAAGTAGCATCGGAAGTTCAAGCTGTTGTATCAGGCGAACTGATTCTGGATACAAGAACCCCAACAGAAACCTGCAGATCCAGCTCAACACTGACGGGCCCATTAAGTATGTGGAGGTTCTGGGAGGAGACATGATGTCTCAGAGTCAGTCCTTTGGCTCCTATCTCTCTCCAATGTCAGAATTCAGTGATCTCACCCTCGTTAAGCCCAGCAGCACCACAAACTTTACAGACACGCTAAACGTGCTTGATGCGTCATTGCCAGACAGCGCGTGGACGTTCGAGAGCCAACAGGTGAGACAGAAAGTATAAAAACATAATATGTATTGCAAATGTTAGCATTGACAGTATTGTCTGTTGTTTGGTTCAATTCAGGTTCTAACGTGTTTAAATTTGTGAGTGGAACGTGTGCATATGCCAATGTTTTGCTATAATATGATGAAATTAGTGTGTGTTTTTAAGAGAGTGGAGGCGACAAAGACAGAAACTATTATGTTTCAGCACCTAAATACTGGACAGCGACATTCATTATATGTTGCTCACATCCATGTACATGTATGCATTCTATCTATCTATCTATCTATCTATCTATCTATCTATCTATCTATCTATCTATCTATCTATCTATCTATCTATCTATCTATCTATCTATCTATCTATCTATATATATATATATATATATATATATATATATATATATATGGCGTTATTGATTTGATTATGTACAAACACAGGTTATTCTAACCATTTTAGAAATCCACAATAAATAGCATTTTGTTTTCATCAAAACTATTATAGTAATAGTTTTGATGCAAAAACAATGTTATTTATGAGTGTATTTGTTTGTTTGTTTTGGATTATGGAAATTGTGGTTATAGAGTAATACTTTAAAGCGATATTCCTTTTCATATTTGTGCGTCCATGTGCTTTTCTCAGCATCTCCTTAAAGAGTACTAAAAACTACAATTGTAATATATTATTTCAAAATGTATCCTGTTTTTAAAAACGAGTAAATGGGGGTGGGGGATCGTCGTTTCCATGTAAAGTGAGCTAAACATGAAATGTATATTGTCTGTATGGGTGTTGCGCGTGGCTTTGCTCTGCCTCTTTAAGACTGATTCGTGTTGTGACTGGTGAGCCCTTGTCCAATAGTGGGACTGCACTGCACAAAGGGATCTACTCCCTCCCTCTGACATAATGCTGAAAACCATTACGCACAGACCTGAGACAAAATGCACTGCACTCGCTGCAATTTATTTAACAGCGGAATATAACCTGGAGTTCTATACATTTTAAAATGTCACATTATTTTTGTGACGGCTTACACGCGTAAGATGTATGTCAGGATACTGGTATCAACGATCTTTTATCGTGTTTGGAAATGAGGACTCAAATACAAAGGAGAATTTTGTTCTGGCAGGCGCTGTGGCTGTTGTGTTTCGCTGTTTTGTGGAGCGAGACAGACGCACAGCTTCGTTATACAATACCGGAGGAGCTGAAGGAGGGATCCATTGTTGGAAATGTAGCTAAAGATCTCGGTTTGGATGTATCTGAAATATCTAATCGTAAATTACGGATAACATCTGAGTCTGGTAAGCAATATTTTAGTCTGAATTTGCGGAATGGCGAGCTGCTTGTTAATGAAGTAATAGACCGAGAAACCCTGTGCGGACAAAGCGCGAGCTGTGTGTTACCATTACAAGTCATAATCGAGGATCCACTCCAGTTTTATCGTGTCGAAGTGGACATTCAAGATATTAACGACAACTCTCCAATATTCTTGTCGGAAATAAACACAATTGAGGTACCAGAGTTAACGCTAACTGGAGCGAGATTTCGTTTGGAACCTGCTCAAGATCCTGACGTTGGAACGAACTCCTTGCGCACATACGCGCTTAATAAAAATGAACATTTTGTTATGCATATAAAAAACGAAAAAGACGGAACAAAAGTCCCAGAAATAGTTTTAGAGAAATCTGTAGATAGAGAGAAAAATTCTGTGCACCATCTAATTTTGACAGGTATTGATGGAGGTGATCCAGCGAGGTCAGGTACCACCCAGATTACTGTAAAAATTGTCGATGCAAATGATAATGCTCCAATATTTGAACACGACTTATATGAGGTTAAAGTAATGGAGAGCACAGTCCCGGGTACAATGATACTTACTGTAAAAGCGATTGACTTGGATGATGGTATAAACGGTGAGGTTGAGTATTCTTTTGCGACACATACTCCTGAAATAATTCAAAATGTGTTTTCTATTAATCATGTGACAGGCGAATTAGTCGTTTCCAAGAATCTTGATTATGAAATCAGCACCTCATATAAAATTGACATACGCGCCAGAGACAAAGGAGCGCCTGTCATGGAGGGACATTGTACAGTCCAAGTGAATGTTTTAGATGTGAATGATAATGCACCTGAGATCACCATCACCTCCTCACCCAAACCTGTGCGAGAAGATGTGCCCGCTGGGACTATGGTAGCGTTAATAAATGTTAAAGATTTGGATTCAGGCGTAAACGGAAACGTAACACTTAGCATGTCACCAGGCACCCCTTTTAAATTAAAGCCAACGTTTTTAAACCAATACGCACTAGTAACAGATTCACAGTTAGATCGAGAAAAGTTTCCTAGATATGATATTGAGCTTAAAGCGTCAGACTCTGGATCACCTCCACTGGTATCTAGCAAACTCATTACAGTAAATATATTAGATGTCAATGATAATCCTCCTGTTTTCTCTGAACGCGTGTACTCGGTTTACATGAAAGAAAACAGCGCCCCGGGATCAATTTTAGCATCAGTGACGGCATCAGATTTAGATACGGGAGAAAATGCCAAAATTGTCTATTCGGTTCTCGACACTAATACTCGAGACGTACCTGTCTCTTCATATGTATACATCAACTCAGAAAATGGTAGTATATTTAGCATGCACTCTTTTGACTATGAGAAAATGAAGGTCTTTAATATGATCGTGCTCGCTAAAGACAATGGCTCTCCATCTCTGAGCAGTAACGCCACTGTTCATGTGTTTATTCTGGACCGGAACGATAACGCTCCTGCTGTCATTTACCCGTACACATCCGTGGGGTCTTTCCCTCATCAGAGGATGCCCCGTTCTGCTAAAGCAGGACATCTCGTTACTAAGGTAACAGCAGTGGACGCGGACTCGGGTCATAACGCCTGGCTCTTCTACAGGCTCGCGGAGGCCACGGACGCGTCACTGTTCAGTGTGAATTTACATACGGGAGAGGTGAGGACTAAACGCGCTGTTTCAGAGCAGGATGACTCCTCTCAGAGACTGATGATAGAGATAAAGGATAATGGAGAACCGATCCAGTCCACCACAGTCACAGTGGATATACTAATAGAGGACGGTGTTCATGAACCCATCTCAGACTATCGTGAAAAAACTATCGAGCCCAACAAGAAAAGCGGCAAAATCACTTTATATTTGATCATCTCTTTGGGAACCGTGTCAATTTTATCTGTGTTGTCATTGTTTACGTTGATTGTGAAGTGCGTTAGAAGTAGCATCGGAAGTTCAAGCTGTTGTATCAGGCGAACTGATTCTGGATACAAGAACCCCAACAGAAACCTGCAGATCCAGCTCAACACTGACGGGCCCATTAAGTATGTGGAGGTTCTGGGAGGAGACATGATGTCTCAGAGTCAGTCCTTTGGCTCCTATCTCTCTCCAATGTCAGAATTCAGTGATCTCACCCTCGTTAAGCCCAGCAGCACCACAAACTTTACAGACACGCTAAACGTGCTTGATGCGTCATTGCCAGACAGCGCGTGGACGTTCGAGAGCCAACAGGTGAGACGGAAAATAAAAACATAATCTGTATTGCAAATGTTAGCATTGACAGTACTGTCTGTTGTTTGGGTCAATTCAGGTTCTAACGTGTTTATATTTGTGAGAGGAATGTGTGCATATGCCAATGTTTTGCTATAATATGAGTGGAGGCGACAAAGACAGAAACTATTATGTTTCAGCACCTAAATACTGGACAGCGACATTCATTATATGTTGCTCACATCCATGTACATGTATGCATTCTATCTATCTATCTATCTATATACCATAATCAGTTCTTAAAAATAGCTTAAAAGAAGTATAAGTCTGAGAACGATGTAGAAGATAGATTTATACATCTAAATTGTGTGTTTCTATTGAAGTCAAAATTAATATTTATTACTTAAGTTTGGTCGCTTCTTTAAAGAAGACACTTGGCAGATTACTGTAGAAGTGAAAAACATTTGAAAGTAAAATTATAGAAATTTATGGAAGTTTAATCTTTAAAAAATTTGTAATCTTATGAGAAAAGTGTAAAATTATATTTCATATATATATTACTAAACATAGTTTGACTCTTAAACTGCAAGAAAACCAAAGGCAAAAATCTGAACAAGTTGTGTTCCAAATTGTAGGTTGATATCTCAAAAAGTAGCTTTCAGTAGATTTTGTTTGGGCGCAGTACCAATCAGTTCCAATAGATGACCTGTGTCCGTGTACGTTTCGTTCATTCGTTTTTTTATTTAATATTGAAAGTAGAAAAATGAGAAAACAGCTCAGCTCCTTTTTCGTTTTTTATTTTTTTCAAAAAAACAAAAAAAACAAAAAAAAAAAAACGAAAAACAAGTATTCAGCTTGATTTTTCGTCCTCAGGTAGAAAAATGTATAAACAGCTTGAATATTCGATTTCTACATGTGGGCGAGAATGAAACGCCCCTTTCCCCTGATTTGTCAGCCGAAGATCAAATTGTTCCTTCGTCAATTCTTCCTCAGTTCCGGACAGCAGAATAAAAGTCCTCCGCTGCTGCGGTTGTACGGATTCTTAACGCGTTTATTGCAACTAGTACATTTCAAATGTTTCTCGTCAAACAACCAGATATGGCTCGACACAACCTGTACCGGGGAAGAGCCTAGACAGGGATTTTATTCTGTGTAGATATAAATTCACGTAGACCTGCTGTGCAGAACCGAGGAAGAATTTATGACGGAACAGTTTGATCTTCGGCTGACAAATCAGAGGAAAGGGGCGTTTCATTCCCGCCCACATGTAGAAATCGAATTTTCAAGCCGTTTATACATTTTTCTACCTGAGAATGAAAAACGAAAGATCAAGCTGAATACTTGTTTTTCGTTTTTTTTTTTTTTTATTAAAAAAGAAAAAGGTACTGTTTTCTCGTTTTTCTACTTTCAATATCAAATCAAAAAACGAATGAACGGTCACGGACCTGGCATTATTATGGCTCTTAACCTCGAACAAACGCATAAAACACATGCGAAAAGAATACGGATGTGCGTTATAGCTCGTCACTGCATCACAACTGGAGAATCTAACGGTTTTTTCTCAATATTTAAAAACATTTTCAGACCTGAACAAACAAACTGAGGTTTCCACCAATCTTTCATGATTTTCTTTTAAATGTGCATCGCTATTTCAGACGTCTTCTTATGAAATGAGTCATGCAAAATAATAACTTTTCCTCTGTAATTTTATTTGCATTGAAAATCAGACCCCATCTATGAAAATTAGAGTTTGTAAGCTTTCAAGTGATATATAGTTTTTCAATATTACTTTAGGTTTAGACTATGATATAATTGTTTTAAATATATAATAGCAAACGTCCCACTGGTAGGACGGTGACAGTTAAGGGGGGAGACAGCGAGACATGAGAGAGCTCTGCACCAATCACGTAACAGAACGTACAAAGTGATCTACTATGTCCCCCAGTCAGAGCAGCAGAACAATGAAGAGAGCTGAAGACAGAGAGAGGTAGCTTCACATGCTGCTATGAAGCCGATTACAACAAAACGGACACCTTCAGTGGATTGTATTACCACAAAATGAAGATCTTTTCTTGGTTAAATTGTTCATAATAGAGGAATATGTTACGGGAATGGGAAAATATATCGTGAAAATGAGACGCGGGAGGAATGGAGAATCGAAATGGGCAGCGCTTTGGCTACTCGGCGTCTCTCTTTTGTGGAATACAGTCGGAGCTCTGACTCGCTATACTATACCAGAAGAACTACATGAGGGGTCAGTCATTGGAAATATCGCTAAAGATCTTGGTCTTGATGTCTCAGCTATTGCAAATCGCAATTTACGGATAGCTTCTGAGAGCAGCAGACAGTATTTCAGCGTTGATTCAGAAAAGGGTGAGTTGGTCGTGAACAGCAGAATTAACAGAGAAAGTCTGTGTCCTCAAAGCGCTAGCTGCATTTTGCCATTACAGGTTATTATAGAAAATCCGTTACAACTGCATAGATTCGAGATAGAAATACAAGATATCAATGATAACGCACCGATTTTCCGCACATCAGACGGTATTTTGGAAATAGCTGAATCCATCTCCCCGGGAGACCGATTTCCGCTTGAGAGTGCAGAGGATTTGGATGTAGGGAGGAATAGTTTGAAATCATATTCGCTAAGCAATAATGAATGTTTCCGATTAAATGTGAAAACGCTTGGGGATGGTAGGAAAGTACCAGAGCTTGTTGTTGATAAACCACTGGATAGAGAGAAAAAATCTGTCTACAAACTAATTTTAACTGCTGTAGATGGCGGTGAGCCTGCCAAATCTGGGACTACTTTAATACAGATCAATGTTGTGGATAGTAATGACAATGCTCCAAAATTTGACCTGCCAGCATACAAAGCATCCATACGAGAAGGTGCTCCCGTTGGTTCGACTGTGTTAACTATAAAAGCCACAGATTTAGATGAAGGTGACAATGGCGAGATACAATATTTTTTAGGTGTACATACACCCGAACCTGTGAGAAAATGTTTTTCTTTGAAACCGGACACGGGGGAAATTACAGTTATAGGAAATATTGACTACGAATCTGCTAAATCATACAGATTTGACGTGAGTGCTAAAGACAAAGGGAATCCAGAACTAGTGGGTCATTCGTCGGTTCAAATAGACATAATTGATGAAAATGATAACCCTCCAGAGATTATTTTAACATCATCACCCAGCCCAGTGCCTGAAAATGCCTCTGTCGGAACAGTTGTAGCTTTAATTAACGTAAATGATTTAGATTATGATGTTAATGGCAGAGTAAACGTTAATATATCTCCCGGGGTCCCATTTACCTTGAAACCGTCCTTTGACAATCATTATTCACTGGTCACAGACTCATCTTTAGATCGTGAGGTAATTGCAGAATATAACATAGAAATAGTAGCGACCGACTCTGGTGTACCACCCTTAAAGACGTTAAAGGCTGTAAATGTTAAAGTACTTGACGTGAATGACAACCATCCAGTATTCTCGCAGACCTCATATAATGTTTATATACAGGAAAATAATTTAGCAGGTGTTTCATTGTTTTCTGTATCTGCATCTGACAATGACCAAAATAAAAACGCTTTACTCACTTATTCAGTTTTAGATTTAAGTTCAAGCCAAGTGCCTGCATCATCTTATTTTTATATCAATTCTGAGAACGGAACTATTTACAGCATGAGCTCATTTGATTATGAGAAAATGAAACTAATCAGTATCGTAGTTCAGGCTAAAGATCATGGCTCTCCATCTCTGAGCAGCAACGCCACTGTTCATGTGTTTATTCTGGACCGGAACGATAACGCTCCTGCTGTCATTTACCCGTCCACATCCATGGGGTCTGTCCCTCATCAGAGGATGCCCCGTTCTGCGAAAGCAGGACATCTCGTTACTAAGGTAACAGCAGTGGACGCGGACTCGGGTCATAACGCCTGGCTCTTCTACAGGCTCGCGGAGGCCACGGACGCGTCACTGTTCAGTGTGAATTTACATACGGGAGAGGTGAGGACTAAACGCGCTGTTTCAGAGCAGGATGACTCCTCTCAGAGACTGATGATAGAGATAAAGGATAATGGAGAACCGATCCAGTCCACCACAGTCACAGTTGATATACTGATAGAGGACGGGTTTCATGAGCCAATTTCAGACTATAGAGAGAAAACAGTCGAGCCCAGGAAGAAAAGCGGAAAAATAACTTTATATCTGATCATCTCTTTAGCCGCTGTGTCTTTGTTGTGTCTGATGACATTTTTCATCTTGCTGGTGAAATGTGCGCGAGGCAGTAGAGGTGGCTCAAGCTGCTGTATCAGGCGAACTGATTCTGGATACCAGAACCCCAACAGAAACCTGCAGATCCAGCTCAACACTGACGGGCCCATTAAGTATGTGGAGGTTCTGGGAGGAGACATGATGTCTCAGAGTCAGTCCTTTGGCTCCTATCTCTCTCCAATGTCAGAATTCAGTGATCTCACCCTCGTTAAGCCCAGCAGCACCACAAACTTTACAGACACGCTAAACGTGCTTGATGCGTCATTACCAGACAGCGCGTGGACGTTCGAGAGTCAACAGGTGAGACAAATAAAACTTTTGCTACATTCAGAGCTGTCATTTGTATCTAAAAACAAATATGTCTCTAAAAAATCGCATTATGTGTTTTGCTAGTTCATTATATATATATATATAGAGAGAGAGAGATAGAGAGAGAGAGAGAGAGAGAGAGAGAGAGTGAGGGAGAAAGAATTATATTTCTATTCTGTTGAAATACTGCGTGTTTTAAGCGCGTATGCTTTGTGTGGGTTAAAGGGTGCTGAAAACAATTCATTGAGCACATTTCAGAACCGCAGCAGTGGACAGCGACACGATCATAATGTTGATAGTTTGCCCAAATAGAATACATTTTTAACGGGTTGTTTTGAGATTCTTATTGACTTATATGACTGCAGCTAGTTAATTTGGAGATAACACTCGACTGAATTTAGCTTTATTTAGCTTTATTTATTTTTATTCAATTTCTTCTTTTTTCACAGCATCATTTCGTGGTTGCATGCAAGAAGACACTTTCTATATAAAGAGTAAAATTTGCTTAGTGTGAACATTACATGTAAAATGGTAACAAATGCAATTTTCATGTTAAGACAATATTTTGTCCATTCGTATAAATGCAAGTAAACATTTATAGGTGTTTTCATTTTGTAACAATTCACAGTTAATTTCACACATAATTTCCAGGGGGGAAAAAGTAGCATGTACGCCTTTAAGAGAGACTCTGTCCTCTATTGGACAGCAGCGCACTGAGCTCAGCGCCAATAAGGTGCGAGACTACACAAAGGGATCTACTCCCTCCCTTAGCAGGAAAGGGCTACAATGAGTGATATGAGCTGAAGGAGAATGTACTCGCGGTTATGACGCTGATCACTTCTAAGCCGACCCCTCGATCGAAATGGATTTGCGATCTTAATTAAGAAGAAAAACTACGTTTTTTTCTGGATATATGCGAAGCACTCATTGATGGAAAGGTTCAAAGCACCGTGGAAATGAGAAGCATCCGAGTGTGGAAACGGGCAGCGCGTTGGCTGTTTGTTTTCTCTCTATTATGGAATACAATTGGAGCTCAAATTCGCTACACCATACCAGAGGAACTAAAGGAAGGGTCTGTTGTTGGAAACATTGCAAAGGACATTGGTCTGGACATTTCAGACATCGCTAATCGTAAGTTACGGATAGCCTCTGATTCTAGTACGCAATATTTTAGTGTGGATACAAGGAATGGTGAGCTGATAGTCAATGGTAGAATAGACAGAGAGGCGCTCTGTGGACAAAGCGTCAGTTGTCTGATGCCGTTACAACTGGTTATAGAAAATCCATTGCAGTTATATCGTGTGAATATAGAGATACAAGATATAAATGACAATGCACCGAATTTTCATACAAAGGATGACGTTTTGAAAATAGCTGAATCAGTAGCTGTGGGCGCAAAATTTCCATTTGAAAGTGCCGAGGATTTAGATGTCGGTAGCAATAGTCTCAAATCCTATACTTTGAGTAATAACGCTTTTTTTCGTTTAAATGTGAAAACACTTGAAGATGGTAAGAAAGTACCTGAGTTAATAATTGATAAACCACTTGACCGAGAGAAACAGTCTGTACATAAGCTCATTTTAACAGCATTAGACGGTGGCGATCCTGTCAAATCTGGAACTATTATGATACAAGTAATCGTTCAAGACATTAATGACAATGAGCCAAAATTTGAACAATCGCAATATAAAGCGTCTGTGCAGGAGAGTACGGCATTAGGTTCAAGTGTCTTAACTGTAAAAGCCACTGATTTAGATGAAGGTCTTAACGGCGAAATACAGTATTTTTTTGGTGCACATACACCAGATCACGTGAGAAACATTTTCAGTATCAATGTTGAAACCGGAGATATTACAGTGATTGGAAAACTAGATTATGAATTAACAAAATTATACACATTTGATGTCTGCGCTAAAGACAAAGGGAGCCCAGAACAGGAGGGCCGTTCTTCAGTGAGGCTGCACATCATTGATGAGAATGACAATGTTCCCGAAATCATTTTGACATCTTTACCTAGCCCAGTGTCAGAGAATGCATCAGTCGGTACAGTTGTAGCTTTAATCAACGTTAAAGACTTAGATTCGGGTAATAACGGGAAAGTAAATCTTACCATCTCCGCTCGTTTTCCTTTTAAACTAAAACCAGCATTTGACAATCATTATTCTTTGGTAACTGACTCACTCTTGGACCGTGAAGCTAATGCAGAATATGACATAGAATTAGAAGCAACAGACTCTGGTGTACCATCTTTAAAATCTAGGAAAACTTTAAATGTAAAAATACTTGATGTGAATGACAACCCTCCAGTATTCTCACAGTCCTCGTACACAGTGTATATAAAGGAAAATAGCCCACCAGGTGCTTCATTGTTTTCTGTATCTGCGTCTGATATTGACCAAGATAAGAACGCAATACTGAGTTACTCAATTCTAGATTTAAGCTCAAATCAGATTCCAGCATCATCTTATTTTTATATCAACTCTGAGAACGGAACTATTAACAGCATGAGCACCTTTGATTATGAGAAAATGAAACTCATCAGTATCGTAGTTCAGGCTAAAGATCATGGCTCTCCATCTCTGAGCAGTAACGCCACTGTGTATGTGTTCATTTTGGACCATAACGATAATTCACCTGCTGTAATTTACCCGTCCACATCCATGGGGTCTGTCCCTCATCAGAGGATGCCCCGTTCTGCGAAAGCAGGACATCTCGTTACTAAGGTAACAGCAGTGGACGCGGACTCGGGTCATAACGCTTGGCTCTTCTACAGGCTCGCGGAGGCCACGGACGCGTCACTGTTCAGTGTGAATTTGCATACGGGAGAGGTGAGGACTAAACGCGCTGTTTCAGAGCAGGATGACTCCTCTCAGAGACTGATGATAGAGATAAAGGATAATGGAGAACCGATCCAGTCCACCACAGTCACAGTGGATATACTGATAGAGGACGGGTTTCATGAGCCAATTTCAGACTATCGTGAAAAAACTATCGAGCCCAACAAGAAGACTGGTAAAATAACTTTATATCTGATCATCTCTTTGGCTTCCGTGTCCTTGTTGTGTCTGATGACGTTTTTTATCTTGCTGGTGAAATGTGCGCGAGGCAGTAGAGGCGGCTCAAGCTGCTGTATCAGGCGAACTGATTCTGGATACAAGAACCCCAACAGAAACCTGCAGATCCAGCTCAACACTGATGGGCCCATTAAGTATGTGGAGGTTCTGGGAGGAGACATGATGTCTCAGAGTCAGTCCTTTGGCTCCTATCTCTCTCCAATGTCAGAATTCAGTGATCTCACCCTCGTTAAGCCCAGCAGCACCACAAACTTTACAGACACGCTAAACGTGCTTGATGCGTCATTACCAGACAGCGCGTGGACGTTCGAGAGCCAACAGGTGAGACACAGAATAACTAATTACCTCAGCATAAATAGATATTTTTATGTGATTATTTTATTCTTCTCAAACAGTGCATAAACACAATTTAAGTTAGACACATGATGGTGCACATGCTTGATTGTGTGTGTGGGTGGTCTGGTAAACCCTACATTATGAGGGCAAAATATCTCCACAAATATGGCAATATCCGAAATCCTTGTCCTTGCCCATGAGGAAAACAGCTTATAATTCATAAGTGATGGTTTGTTTGTTTTTTGTTTGTTTTTTGTTTTGTTTTTATGTAAATATGCATAAAGTTTTCTGTGATATGTAGGTTTAGGGGTATGGTTAGTGTAATACAGTTTGTACAGTATTAAAAAAAACATGTCTATGAAAAGTTCCCATGAAACATGAAAATACGCGTTAGCGTGCGTGCGTAAGTGTGTGTGTGTGTGTGTGTGTGTGTGTGTGTGTGTGTGTGTGTGTGTGTGTGTGTGTGTGTGTGTGTGTGTGTGTGTGTGTGTGTGACGGCGGCCGCAGCGGGGCGGTTGGCACAAAGATCGCTACCTGGTTTATTTAAGCATAATAATTTTGGACAGAGGTAGAATTTCTGTAGGGAATTTTTTTTTTTTTTTTTTTTTTTTTTTTTTTGTATTTAGAGAAAACGAACAATTTGAAATATTAAGACATTCATAAGTTTGATAAAACGTGACAGCCGGAAAAACGAAATCACATTTTAAAACGATATGTGTAGGCCTACATGTCTCATAATGCAACCCGGTATCCTTGATATATTAATGCTCGCGTTTCTCTTTATGGGGATATATTTGTGGAGTAGTTCAGGGCGCTGATGCCCATCATTGTAAGACTGTTGTGTATAGCCTCTCAGGCACAATTCGGTACATATGGATATCGAAGCAAACTCTTGGAGATACTACCGACGGTTTTGGACTGTGTGTTCAGCACTTTAGACTGGACAGCTCCCGTGACGTTATGACACTGCACAGTTTTAGGTGCTACTTTATGCGTGCTGGTTTGGAAGACATTGTTGCATCATTAATTACAAATAAATAAACAAAAATCAAACCATAAATAAATAAAATTTGCTGTAATAATTATTTAACACTTAATTTTAAGAACAACATAATTGCTCTTGCTCTTCTCTGTTATGCTCAAATGCTCACCCTGTTACTTTAACGATTTTTTGCGTACAACACCATTTGCCCATCTAGCTAAGAAATGACTCTGAGTTTAGCTGCATTGCATATTTCAAGCACAACTCTCCACTAGATGCCGTAACACCACAGAGGGCTGGTTACGCCTTAAAGAAACAGCAGAGCATCTATTGGACGAGTGAGCGTTGAGCTCTGTACCAATCGTGCTTCAGACCATACAAAGGGATCTACTCCCTCCCCCAGCCAGAGGAGGAGTACAATGATGAGAGCTGTAGAGCGAGAGGAAACATGAACGCTTTATGAGGCTGATCAACACAACGAGGATGCGTTGAATAGACGTAATTAATTGAAAATGGAGAACAGCATTCTGAATTTCTATGGATATAAGATCAAGATTTGTTGATGGGAATATCAAGTGCAACAGAAAAATGAGGAACAGGAGGATCAAAGGGTGGAAATGGGCAGCGCTTTGGCTGTTCGCTTTTTCTCTATTGTGGAATACAGTTGGAGCTCAGATTCGCTACACAATACCTGAAGAGTTAAAGGAAGGATCTATCGTTGGGAATATCGCGAAGGATCTTGGTTTTGACATCTCAGATATCGCGGAGCGTAAGTTACGGATAGCATCTGAATCAAATAGACAGTATTTCAATGTGGATTCAGGGAAGGGTGATCTGGTAGTAAATGGCAGAATAGACAGAGAAACGCTCTGTGGACAAAGCGCCAGTTGTCTGATGCCACTGCAGATCGTTATTGAGAATCCATTACAGTTACATAAAGTTGAAATAGAAATACAAGATATAAATGATAATGCACCAATCTTTAATACTAAAGAGGCCACATTAAAAATATCTGAACTGATTGCTCCAGGCACACGATTTACCCTTGAAAGTGCCGAGGACCTCGATGTTGGCAGCAATAGCTTAAAGTCTTACTCACTAAGCAATAACAATTATTTCCGTCTTAATGTTAAAACTATAAAAGATGGAAGAATAGTACCAGAACTTGTGGTTGAAAAACCTTTAGATCGAGAGAAACAGGCCGTTCACCAGCTAATATTAACAGCTCTGGATGGTGGTAATCCAGTGAAATCTGGCACGTCTTTACTGCAAATAATTGTTCAAGATATAAACGACAACGAACCTAAGTTTGAAGTTGCTGCATATAAAGCATCTGTTTTAGAAAGCGCCGTTGTTGGCTCAAGTGTGATCAAAATAAAAGCAACAGATTTGGATGAAGGTCCTAATGGTGAGATACAGTATTCATTCGGTGCGCACACGCCTGAACTTGTAAGAAATGCGTTTACTGTGAACGCTGAAACCGGTGAAATAACAGTCATTGGAAAATTAGATTACGAGACTAAAAAAACGTACACATTTGATGTCTGTGCTAAAGACAAAGGGAATCCAGAGCTCGAGGGACAATCATCGGTTCAGATAGATATCATAGATGAGAATGACAACCCTCCAGAGATTATACTGACATCTTCACCGAGCCCTGTACCTGAAAATGCAACGGTGGGAACTGTGGTGGCTCTGATTGCCGTCAAAGATTTGGACTCCGGTAATAATGGCAAAGTTGAGCTTATTACCTATCCGGGTGTTCCATTTAAATTGAAACCCTCTTTCGATAACCACTATTCGTTGATAACGGATTCATTATTAGACCGCGAGGTTCATTCTGAATATGATGTAGAAATACAGGCCATAGACTCTGGTGTACCACCCTTAAAAACTGTGAAGACAGTAAATATTAAAGTAATTGACGTGAATGACAACTCTCCAGTATTCTCACAGTCTTCATATAACGTTTACATAAACGAAAACAATCTGGCAGGTGTTTCATTGTTTTCTGTGTCTGCGTCTGATATTGACCGAGAAAAGAACGCTCTACTCACTTATTCAATTTTGGATTTAAGTTCAAATCACGTTCCAGCATCATCTTATTTTTATATCAATTCTGAGAACGGAACTATTTACAGCATGAGCTCATTTGATTATGAGAAAATGAAACTAATCAGCATTGTAGTTCAGGCTAAAGATCATGGCTCTCCATCTCTGAGCAGCAACGCCACTGTTCATGTGTTTATTCTGGACCGGAACGATAACGCTCCTGCTGTCATTTACCCGTCCACATCCATGGGGTCTGTCCCTCATCAGAGGATGCCCCGTTCTGCTAAAGCAGGACATCTCGTTACTAAGGTAACAGCAGTGGACGCGGACTCGGGTCATAACGCCTGGCTCTTCTACAGGCTCGCGGAGGCCACGGACGCGTCACTGTTCAGTGTGAATTTACATACGGGAGAGGTGAGGACTAAACGCGCTGTTTCAGAGCAGGATGACTCCTCTCAGAGACTGATGATAGAGATAAAGGATAATGGAGAACCGATCCAGTCCACTACAGTCACAGTGGATATACTGATAGAAGACGGGTTTCATGAGCCAATTTCAGACTACAGAGAGAAAACAGTCGAGCCCAGGAAGAAAAGCGGTAAAATAACTTTATATCTGATAATCTCTTTAGCCGCTGTGTCTTTGTTGTGTCTGATGACGTTTTTCATCTTGCTGGTGAAATGTGCGCGAGGCAGTAGAGGCGGCTCAAGCTGCTGCATCAGGCGAACTGATTCTGGATACAAGAACCCCAACAGAAACCTGCAGATCCAGCTCAACACTGACGGGCCCATTAAGTATGTGGAGGTTCTGGGAGGAGACATGATGTCTCAGAGTCAGTCCTTTGGCTCCTATCTCTCTCCAATGTCAGAATTCAGTGATCTTACCCTCGTTAAGCCCAGCAGCACCACAAACTTTACAGACACGCTAAACGTGCTTGATGCGTCATTACCAGACAGCGCGTGGACTTTCGAGAGCCAACAGGTGAGACGCAGAATAATTAATTACCTCAGCATAAATTTATATTTTGATGTGATTATTTTATTCTTCTAAACAGTGCATACACACAATTTAAGATATACATATGATGGTGCACATGCTTGATTGTGTATGTGGGTGGGTGCGTGGCCTGGTAAACCCTACATTATGGGGGCAACATGTCTCCACAAAGATGGCAATATCCGAAATCCTTGTGGAGACATTTTTTGTTCCTTATGAGGAAAACAGCTTATAATTTATAAGTGATGTTGTTTATTTTATTTTATTTTTTATGTAAAAATGCAGAAAGTTTTATGTGATGGGTAGGGTTAGTGTAAGGGGATATAATATACACTTTGTACACTATAAAAAATAATAATAAAAAAAACATGTCCATGAAAAGTCCCCATAAAACATGAAAACGCGCGCGTTGTGTGTGTGTGTGTGTGTGTGTGTGTGTGTGTGTGTGTGTGTGTGTGTGTGTGTGTGTGTGTGTGTGTGTGTGTGTGCGTGTGTGTGTGTGTGTGTGTGTGTATGTGTGTGTGTGTGACAGCGGCCGCGGCAGGGCGGTTAGCACAAATATCGCTACCTGGTTTAATTGAGCATAACCATTTTGGACAGAGGTCAGCATCAGCTAGAATTTTAAAAGAAAAAGGGTGATTTTTTTGTTTTGTTTTGTTTTTGTTTTTGTATTTAGATAAAACGTAAAGGAAAACAAATAATTTCTAAGACATTTTTAAGTTTAATAAAACGTGACAATCGGAAAAATAAAATCACATTTTAAAACGATATGTGTGCATGTCTCATAATGGGCCTGGTAAATGGTAATCTTGATCTATTAATGCCCGACGCGTTTCTCTTTATGGGAATATAGAGCGCTGATGCCCGTCATTGTAAGACTGTTGTGTATCGCCAAGGCACAGTTCATACCATATTTATGATATCGAAACAAACTTTCGGAGATAATGGCGAAGGTTTTGAACTGTGTGTTCAGCACTTTGAACTGGACAGCTCCCGTAACGATGTGATGCTGCACAGTTTTAGGTGCTACTTTATGCGTGCTGGTTTGTATATATATATATATATATATATATATAATGAGCAAAACTTGGCCACTCATAATTTAATATTCTATTTTTTAATTATCACAATTAAAGTTTTAATTTTATTAAATTGAACAAGCACAACATTCAGCATCCAATCAAATATTCTTAAGGATTTATTATTATTAGTGGTGCTTGCTGAAAGCAAGGCATCACTATTGTTATTGCTCATACTTATTATTCTTATTATTATTCTGGACAAAGTTTGGCGCGTAACTCGTCCCGCACCGTTTGTCTCAGACCCATGAATGAGGTGTCAAATCGACCGGCTCATTGAGGAGAGGTGTGCTATGACTTTTATAAGCGATCGGGGGTGCGGTGTTCGCCCCAGGGGCGAAAAAGCGGCCAAAAAAGTCCCATTGACTTAACATTGAGACAAATTTTGACCACACGTAGCTCTAAGCGAGGATTTCGCAGAAACGTGTGATTTGCCACATTTGAAGAGGCTGACAGGCTCTGTAAGAACATACCTCACAATGGGGTAAAAGTTGCACCCATGGGGGGCAGGAGCGTCCCAAAGTTGCCCCATTGACTTACTATGGGGAAGGAACGTCCCGTGAAACACACATGCTTTTCCTACTATGGTAAATTGCATAGAGATTTTGTATTGAACGTAGCTCTGGATCAAAGTGTCATAGAGACAAGGGGGAGGGCTCATTTTACTCAGACGACCAATCAGTCTCTCAGGATCATTGTGAAGCTATCAAACCACGCCCTAGCAACCATTTAGAGCCCCTTAGCAACAAGTTCCATAGACTTCCATTGAAAGAGTTCAAAGAGATATCTCCAGACTAAATTGTCATAGAAACATGGGGGTGGTCTCATTTGACTCGGGGCAGCAAACAGCCAATCATGAATCACCTCAACACTTCCAAGCCACTCCCTAGCAACCATTGTCGAGCACCTTAGCAACCAAAATCCAAAGAGGGATATCTTCCATTCTGAATGTCCCAGAGGCATGGGAGTTGGTTTATATCATTCATAGTGACAAGAAGCCTTTGCAGTTTCATCATTGGCATCTGCCAAGCCACTCCATAGCAACCAAACAGAGTACCCTAGCAACCAAAATCCAAAGAGGGATATCTGCCATTCTGAATGTCACAGAGAAATGAGAGTTGGTTTATATCATTCATACTGACACGAAGCCTTTGCAGTTTCATCATTGGCAGCAGCCAAGCCACTCCCTAGCAACCAAACAGAGTACCCTAGCAACCGTTTAGCAAGACCTATATCTCTGCATCAGAACATCGTATAGAGATGGGAGTTGGTTTATATCATTCATACTGACAAGAAGCCTTTGCAGTTTCATCATTAGCAGCTGCCAAGCAACTCCCTAGCAACCAAACAGAGTACCCTAGCAACCAAAATCCAAAGAGGGATATCTTCCAGTCTGAATGTCACAGAGGCATGGGAGTTGGTTTATATCATTCATAGTGACAAGAAGCCTTTGCAGTTTCACCATTGGCAGCTGACAAGCAACTCCATAGCAACCAAACAGAGTACCCTAGCAACCGTTTATCAAGACCCATGTCTCTGCATCAGAACATCGTATAGAGATGGGGGTTGGCTCTTTTGTTTCGGTTGGGAAACAGTCTGTAAATATCACCATGGTAACTGTGTATTCACACCCTAGCAACCATTTAGAACCACCTAGCAACCATATTGCAACATATAGAAGCCATATTTCAGCTCCACAACATCGTACAGACATGGTTGTTGGCTCGAATGCAATCATGTACAACACCCTAGCAACCGAGTGGAGAGTTTTGCCACTGCAAGCACCACTTCACATTTTCTTCAGGAAATGTACATTCTAGTTAGTGGTGCTTTTCAAAGCAACACTATTGTTATTGCTCATACTTATTCTGGACCAAAGTTTGGCGCGTAACTCGCCCCACACCGTTTGTCTCAGACCCCTGAGTGAGGTGTCAAATCGACCGGCTCATTTAGGAGAGGTGTGCTATATCTTTTCTAAGCGATCGGGTGTACGATGTTCGCACAGCGGACGAAAAAGCGGCCAAAAAAGTCCCATTGACTTAACATTGGGCATTCCAAAAAATTCAAATCCAAACCGACTTTTTCACACACACAGACACAAAGGGCCTGACACCCCTGCGTCTCTCCCTCTCTCTCTCCCTCAGAGGATTTATATTATCAAGCAACCAATAAGTAATGGCCTAAAATCTTCATAGCCACACCCTAGCAACCAGTTTCAGCACCCTAGCAACCACTAAGAGCTCCCTAGCAACCACCCTAAACCAATAAATAATAAAAAAAAAAATTTGTTACATTTTTTAAAGCAATATCACACTCGTAGCCTTGTGATATTGCTCCATGCTTGTGCATATTCAGCCCTGCGGCCTCGTGCCATACTGAAGGCACTCGTTATTAAAGATTTTAAGAACTCTGTAAAAACTCCATAGTAACCATCTTTGACAACTACCTACCACCTAGTAACACCATAGCAACTTCCAAACATACCTTAGCAACCACCCTGAACACCCTAGCAACATCTAGAAACGCTCTAGTAACCACCAAAAATACCAGAGCAACCACCCAGAACACCCTAGCAACTGCTTAGCAACCACCCAGAACACCTAGCTACCACCTAGAACACCCTAGCAACTGCCTAGCAACGCCCTAGCATCCACCCAGAATACCATAGCAACTGCCTAGAAACACCATAGCAACCACCCACAACACCCTAGCAACCACCTAGCAACCACCCACAACACCCTAGCAAACACCTAGCAATGCCCTAGCAACCACCGAGAATACCCTAGCAACCGCCTAGCAACCACCCAGAACACCTTAGCAACTGCCTAGCAACACCATAGCAACCACCCAAAATACCCTAGCAACTGCCTAGCAACACCCTAGCAACCACCCAGAACACCCTAGCAACCACTCAGAACACCTTAGCAACTGCCTAGCAACACCCTAGCAACCACACAGAATACCCTAGCAACCGCCTAGCAACACCTTAGCAACCACTCAGAACACCCTAGCAACGCCCTAGCAACCACCCAAAATACCCTAGCAACCGCCTAGCAACACCTTAGCAACCACTCAGAACACCCTAGCAACTGCCTAGCAACGCCCTAGCATCCACCCAGAATACCATAGCAACTGCCTAGCAACACCATAGCAACCACCCAGAACACCCTAGCAACCACCTAGTAACGCCCTAGCAACCACCAAGAATACCCTAGCAACCGCCGAGCAACCACCCAGAACACCCTAGCAACTGCATAGCAACGCCCTAGCAGCCAGTTTCAGCACCCTAGCAACCACTAAGAGCTCCCCAGCAACCACCCTAAACCAAAAAAAAACATTTATTTATTTATTTATTTTTTTAAAGCAATTTTACTCACGTGGCCTTGCGATATCGCTCCATGCTTGTGCCTATTCGGCCATAGGCACGAGGCCGCAGGCCGAGTGCCGTACTGAAGGCACTCGTAATTAAAGATTTTAAGAACTCTATAAAAACTCCATAGTAACCATATTTGGCAACTACCAACCACCTAGTAACACCATAGCAACTACCAAAAATACCTTAGCAACCACCCTGAACACCCTAGCAATGTCTAGAAATGCTCTAGTAACCACCAAAAAACTCTAGCAACCACCCAGAACACCCTAGCAACTGCCTAGCAACCACCCAGAACACTTAGCAACTGCCTAGTAACCACCCAGAACACCTAGCAACTGCCTAGCAACCACCCAGAACACCCTAGCAACTGCATAGCAACGCCCTAGCATCCACCCAGAATACCATAGCAACTGCCTAGCAAGCCCATCGCAACCACCCAGAACACCCTAGCAACCACCTAGCAACACCCTAGCAACCACCAAGAATACCCTAGCAACTGCCTAGCAACCACCCAGAACACCTAGCAACTGCCTAGCAACCACCCAGAACACCCTAGCAACTGCCTAGCAACACCTTAGCATCCACCCAGAATACCATAGCAACTGCATAGCAACACCATAGCAACCACCCAGAACACCCTAGCAACCACCTAGCAACGCCCTAGCAACCACCAAGAATACCCTAGCAACTGCCTAGCAACCACCAAGAATACCCTAGCAACTGCCTAGCAACCACCCGGAAAATGCTAGCAACATGCTAATCATGTTAGCATCATGCTACCAACATGCTAATCAAGCTAGCATAATGCTAGCAACATGCTAATCATGTTAGCATCTAGCTAAAAACATGCTAGCAACATGCTAATCATGCTAACATCTTGTTAAAAGCATGCTAACAACATGCTAATCATGCTAGCATCATGCTACCAACATGCTAATCATGTTAACAACATGCTAATCATGCTAGCATCATTCTAACAACATGTTAATCATAATAAATCATGCTGGAATGTGTTAAATCGTAGTAAATCATCTTAGAAACATGGTAAATCGTGGTGAATAATGTTAAAACGTGGTATATCATGGTATCACGACATATTAATTGTGTTAGCATCTGCCCAAGTGCGAATTTTGCCACTGCAAGCACCACTTCACATTTTCTTCAGGAAATGTACATTCTAGTTATTATTATTATTATTCTGGACAAAGTTTGGCGCGTAATGCGCCCCGCACCGTTTGTCACAGACCCCTGAGTAAAGTGTCAAATCGACCGGCTCATTGAGGAGAGGTGTGCTATGACTTTTCTAAGCGATCGGGTGTACGATGTTCGCACAGCGGACGAAAAAGCGGCCAAAAAAGTCCCCATTGACTTTACATTGGGCATTCTAAAAATATTTGAATCCCAACCGACGTTTTCACACACACACCACTCCAAAGGGCCTGACAGCCCTGCGTCTCTCCCTCTCTCTCTCCCTCAGAGGATTTATATTATCAAGCAGCCAATAAGTAATGGCCTAAAATCTTCATAGCCACACCCTAGCAACCAGTTTTAGCACCCTAGCAACCACTAAGAGCTCCCTAGCAACCACCCTAAACCAAAAAAAAATTTTTTTTACATTTTTTTGTATTTTTTAACGCAATATTACACTCGTGGCCTTGCGATATTGCTCCATGCTTGTGCCTATTCAGCCATAGGCACGAGGCCGCAGGCCGAGTGCCGTACTGAAGGCACTCGTTATTAAAGATTTTAATAACTCTATAAAAACTCCATAGTAACCATCTTTGACAACTACCAACCACCTAGTAACAAAATAGCAACTACCAAAAATACCTTAGCAACCATCCTGAACACCCTAGCAACGTCTAGAAACGCTCTAGTAGATCATAGAAACACCAAGGTGGTCTCGTTTCACTCAGGGCATCAAATGGCCAATCATGAATCACCTCAACACTTCCTAGCCCCTCCCTAGCAACCATTGTCGAGCACCTTAGCAACCAAAATCCTAGAGGGATATCTTCTATTCTGAATGTCACAGAGGCATGGAAGTTGGTTTATATCATTCATAGTAACAAAAAGCCTTTGCAGTTTCATCAATGGCAGCTGTCAAGCAACTCCATAGCAACCAAACAGATTACCCTAGCAACCAAAATTCAAAGAGGGATATCTTCCATTCTGAATGTCACAGAGGCATGGGAGTTTGTTTATGTCATTCATACTGAAAAGCAGCCTTTGGAGTTCATCATTAGCAGCTGCCAAGCCACTCCATAGCAACCAAACAGAGTACCCTAGCAACTATTTAGCAAGGCCTATATCTCTGTATCAGAGCATCGTATAGAGATGGGGGAAGGTTTATATAATTCAATATTGACAAGAAGCCTTTGGAGTTTCATGATTGGCAGCTGCCAAGCCACTCCCTAGCAACCAATCATAGTACCCTAGCAACCAAAATCCAAAGAGGGATATCTTCCAGTCTGAATGTCACAGAGGCATGGGAGTTGGTTTATATCCTTCATAGTAACAAAAAGCCGTTGCAGTTTCATCAATGGCAGCTGTCAAGCAACTCCATAGCAACCAAACAGATTACCCTAGCAACCAAAATTCAAAGAGGGATATCTTCCATTCTGAATGTCACAGAGGCATGGGAGTTGGTTTATGTCATTCATACTGACAAGAAGCCTTTGGTGTTTCATGATTGGCAGCTGCCAAGCAACTCCATAACAACCAAACAGAGTACCCTAGCAACCAAAATCCAAACAGGGATCTCTTCCATTCTGAATGTCACAGAGGCATGGGAGTTGGTTTATATCATTCATACTGACAAGAAACCTTTGGAATTTCATCATTGGCAGCTGCCAAGTAACTCCATAGCAACCAAACAGAGTACCCTAGTAACCAAAATCCAAAGAGGGATATCTTCCATTCTGAAAGTCACACAGGCATGGGAGTTGGTTTATATCATTCATTATGACAAGCAGCCTTTGGAGTTTTATGATTGGCACCTGCCAAGTCACTCCCTTGCAACCAAACAGAGGACCCTAGCAACCAAATTCCAAAGAGGGATATCTTCCATTCTGAATGTCACAGAGGCATGGGAGTTGGTTTAAATCATTTATACTGACAATCAGCCTTTGGAGTTTCATCATTGGCACCTGCCAAGTCACTCCCTGGCAACCAAACAGAGGACCCTAGCAACCGTTTATCATGACCCATGTCTCTGCATCAGAACATCACATAGAGATGGGGGTTGGCTCTTTTGTTTTGGTTGGGAAACTGTCTGTAACTATCACCATGGTAACTGATTTCACACCCTAGCAACCGTTTAGAGCCACCTAGCAACCATATTGCAACATATAGAAGCCATATTTCAGCTCCACAACATTGTACAGACATGGTTGTTGGCTCGAATGCAATCATGTACAACACCCTAGCAACCAAGTGGAGAGTTTTGCCACTGCAAGCACCACTTCACATTTTCTTCAGGAAATGTACATTCTAGTTAATAATGTTATTTCAACATAATATCTCGTTATTTCTACATAATGTGTGCATGGAACAAGCGAGATGTACATTTGTAAATCCGGTGACACACGTGCATTGAATTTTATTAATAAACTAGTGTTTTCTGTGTCAGTGTTGGCTGCAAAGCTCCGTAGTGAACGCGCCTAGAGAAAATGCACATAATGGATTACATAATCAGAGAGTAGCCTATTTCATTTCGTTTTGAATTGTTTCGTTTAAAGGCATTTCAAGCTTTCTATAGATATATTTCTCATGTCTGCGAGGCATATGCTGAGTTTCGGTTAATTTATGATGAGATGCACTCCAGTTCACCTGCAATGCAATCGCGCCTGTCTCCATGTCATGATTATATTGTCTGCTATATTCTTATTTATTAAATCCAGGCAATTGGTTGATGAAAAATGTATTAAAATTAAGATACAGTTTATACAAAACGAAATTCCCTTCAAAGAAAGGCTTTCTACAAAACAAAACTTAATAAAGTGGTCAAAATCATGTCTGACCCACTCCATGTCTCCCGATATATTGTGCATCCTATCTTATTCCTGCTGTTCACTTTTCATAATTAGCATAGATGAAAAAAAAAACCATTATAATATTTGAACAAATATGAAACTAAATGCACTTATTTAATGGCTACAACACATATAGAAGGCCCACAGACTCTCTATTTGTAAAAATTGCTGCACATTAATTTAATTCAGAATTTTGCAAAAATAAGTTGAAATGCATTTGTTTGTGCATAGTAAAACATATCTGCAACATTTATCAAGGTCACTGATAATTGTTTGTGCATTTATTAATCATTATGAGACTAAAATCATAATAAAGTAGGCAATACTATGTACAAAAAATCAGATGTGCCCAGAATATGAACGCAACGTGTTTACATGTTAAGCATTTTCCTCCCTTAGAAAACCATTATAATAACGCTTAATGTGGCTTAATGCAGAATGTCCCCTTATTATGTCGAAATAACGTGATATTGTGTCGAAATAACAGATGTTATGTCGAAATAACGACTTATTATGTCGAAATAACGACTTATTATGTCAAAATAACGACTTATGTCGAAATAACATTATGTTGAAATAACTACTAATTATGTCGAAATAACTAGATATTATTTTGAAATAACGACTTAATATCTCGAAATAACAAGATACTTTTTTTTTTTTTTTCACCATGCGGTTCAAGGCTTCCAAAGAATACAGCCTGAATATACATTGCTTCCAGACATTATTTTTGGGGGTGCTATCAGGGTGCTTTGGTCTTTCTTGGGGGTGCTGAAACACCTGCTAGCCCCTCCCTAGCGCCGCCCATGCTGGTTTGGAAGACATTGTTGCGTCATTACAAAAAAAAAAAACATAAATAAATAAATAAATAAATAAAATTTGCTGTAATAATGATTTAGCACTTAATTTTAAGAACAACTAAATTGCTCTTGCTCTTCTCTGTTATGCTCATCTTGTTACTTTAACGATTTTTTATTTATTTATTATTTATTTTTGCTTACAACAACATTTGCCCATCTAGCTACGAAATAAGTCTGAGATAAGCTGCATTGCATATTTTAGCTCACAGTTATCCACTAGATGCCGTAGCACCACAGAGGGCTAGTTATGCCTTTAAGAAACAGCATAGCATCTATTGGACGAGTGAGCGTTGAGCTCTGTACCAATCGTGCTTCAGACTATACAAAAGGATCTACTCCCTCCCCCAGCCAGAGGAGGAGTACAATGATGAGAGCGAGAGGAAACATGAACGCTTTATGAGGCTGATCACCACTACGAAGATGCGTTGAATAGACGTAATTATTTGAAAATGGAGAACAGCATTCTGATTTTCTATGGATATAAGATCAAGATTTATTGATGGGAATATCAAGCGCAACAGAGAAATGAGGCACAGGAGGATCAGAGGGTGGAAATGGGCAGCGCTTTGGCTGTTGGCTTTTTCTCTATTGTGGAATACAGTTGGAGCTCAGATTCGCTACACAATACCTGAAGAGTTAAAGGAAGGATCTATCGTTGGGAATATCGCGAAGGATCTTGGGTTTGACATCTCAGATATCGCCGATCGTAAATTGCGGATAGCATCTGAATCAAATAGACAGTATTTCAATGTGGATTCAGGGAAGGGTGATCTGGTAGTTAATGACAGAATAGACAGAGAAACGCTCTGTGGACAAAGCGCCAGTTGTCTGATGCCACTGCAGATCGTTATTGAGAATCCATTGCAGATGCACAGGGTAGAGATCGAAATACAAGATATAAATGATAATGCACCAAACTTCCACAATAAAGATGGCGTATTGAATATTTCTGAATTGACTGCTCCAGGTGCTCGATTTCCCCTTGAAATTGCCGAGGACCTCGATGTTGGCAGCAATAGCTTAAAGACTTATTCTCTGAGCAATAACAACTTCTTCCGTTTAAATTTAAAGACACTTAAAAACGGAAGGCAAATACCTGAGCTGGTGCTTGATAAATCATTAGATAGAGAGAAACAATCAGTTCACAAGCTAATATTAACAGCTCTGGATGGTGGTAATCCGGTAAAATCTGGCACGTCTTTACTGCAAATAATTGTTCAGGATTTTAATGACAACGAACCAACATTTGAAGTTGCTACATACAAAGCATCTGTTCTAGAAAGCGCCGTTGTTGGCTCAAGTGTGATCAAAATAAAAGCAACAGATTTGGATGAAGGTCCTAATGGTGAGATACAGTATTTATTCTCTGCGCACACGCCTGAACTTATAAGAAATATTTTTAGTGTGAACGCTGAAACCGGTGAAATAACAGTAGCTGGAAATCTAGATTACGAGACTACCAAATCATATACATTTGATGTCTGTGCTAAAGACAAAGGAAATCCACAGCTCGAGGGACAGTCATCGGTTCAAATAGATATCATAGATGAGAATGACAACCCTCCAGAGATTATATTGACATCTTTACCGAGCCCTGTACCTGAAAATGCAACGGTGGGAACTGTGGTGGCTCTGATTACCGTCAAAGATTTGGACTCCGGTAATAATGGCAAAGTTGAGCTGATTGTCTCTGCGGATGTTCCATTTAAATTAAAAGCAACTTTTGATAGCCATTATTCACTGATAACGGATTCTTTCTTAGATCGTGAGTTTCATTCTGAATATAATGTAGAAATACAGGCCATAGACTCTGGTGTACCACCATTAAAAACTATGAAGACTATAAATATTAAAGTGCTTGATGTAAATGACAACCCTCCAGTATTCTCACAATCATCATATAATGTTTACATAAACGAAAATAATCTGGCAGGTGTTTCATTGTTTTCTGTGTCTGCGTTTGATATTGACCAAAATAAAAACGCTATACTCGCTTACTCGATTTTGGATTTAAATTCAAATCACGTTCCAGCGTCATCTTATTTTTATATCAACTCTGAGAACGGAACTATTTACAGCATGAGCACCTTTGATTATGAGAAAATGAAACTCATCAGTATCGTAGTTCAGGCTAAAGATCATGGCTCTCCATCTCTGAGCAGTAACGCCACTGTTCATGTGTTTATTCTGGACCGGAACGATAACGCTCCTGCTGTCATTTACCCGTCCACATTCATGGGGTCTGTCCCTCATCAGAGGATGCCCCGTTCTGCGAAAGCAGGACATCTCGTTACTAAGGTAACAGCAGTGGACGCGGACTCGGGTCATAACGCCTGGCTCTTCTACAGGCTCGCGGAGGCCACGGACGCGTCACTGTTCAGTGTGAATTTACATACGGGAGAGGTGAGGACTAAACGCGCTGTTTCAGAGCAGGATGACTCCTCTCAGAGACTGATGATAGAGATAAAGGATAATGGAGAACCGATCCAGTCCACCACAGTCACAGTGGATATACTGATAGAAGACGGGTTTCATGAGCCAATTTCAGACTATAGAGAGAAAACAGTCGAGCCCAGGAAGAAAAGCGGCAAAATAACTTTATATCTGATCATCTCTTTAGCCGCTGTGTCTTTGTTGTGTCTGATGACGTTTTTCATCTTGCTGGTGAAATGTGCGCGAGGCAGTAGAGGTGGCTCAAGCTGCTGTATCAGGCGAACTGATTCTGGATACAAGAACCCCAACAGAAACCTGCAGATCCAGCTCAACACTGACGGGCCCATTAAGTATGTGGAGGTTCTGGGAGGAGACATGATGTCTCAGAGTCAGTCCTTTGGCTCCTATCTCTCTCCAATGTCAGAATTCAGTGATCTCACCCTCGTTAAGCCCAGCAGCACCACAAACTTTACAGACACGCTAAACGTGCTTGATGCGTCATTACCAGACAGCGCGTGGACGTTCGAGAGCCAACAGGTGAGACGCAGAATACTTAACTCAGCATCCATATAGAATTGTCATAATTGTATTCTTCGAAACGGTGCATAAATATAATTTCACATAAATTTCACCTTTAAAAGTGTGATGGTTCACATTTTTGATACGTGTGTGTGTGTGTGTGTGTGTGTGTGTGTGTGTGTGTGTGTGTGTGTGTGTGTGTGTGTGTGTGTGTGTGTGTGTGTGTGTGTGTGTGTGTGTGTGTGTGACGGGGTGGTTGGCTTGGCTTGGCTCAGAGATCTCTTGTTTATCTGAGCGTCTCTATTTTGGACAGAAGTCAGCATTAGCTAGAATTTCTGTAGTTTTATTTTTTGTAAAAAAAAATTAAATAAATAATAAATAATATAAATATACAATAATAATAATAATTTTTGAGGAATCGTAGAGAAAACTTGGACATGTTTGCCCGGTTTCACGGACAAGGCTTAGATTAAGCCAGGATTAGGCATTTGTCCAATTGGGGCATTTAAGTAGATTTCGTAACGTGCATTAGAAAAAAACAAAAAAAAAACAAACAAAAAAAAAAAAACATTACTGGTGTGCATCTTGAGACAAAACAATGACATTGACATGTCAGTGCAAGTTTCTTTTAGTTAAAGCAGCTCAAACATTCATTTTAGTCTGGGACTAGGCTTAAGCCGTCTGTGAAACCGGGGGGTTAAGACGTTTATTCGTTTGATAGAGCTTACCAATAACGGGAATTCGCATTTAAACGGGAAAACGTACAAATTCTACGAGGTGGCTTATTCGTGCGAATTCATACGACCTGACTCGTACGAATTAGTACGATTTTTGCAAAATCGTACATATTTTACGAATAGCCCAATTCGTATGAATTCATACGAATGACCTACCCCTGACCCCGCCCCTAAACCTACCCATCACGTGGGTTTAGACAAATCGTACAAATTCGTACGAGTGAGGTCGTACGAATTAGTACGAATTAGCCAATTTTTTATCATTCGTACGAATTCGTACGAATTGGTCGTGAGATAGCGTTGGTTTCATTATAATAGTTGTAAACGTCTTGTGCCGATCCACATTGCGTGCAGTGAAATAAAATGGATTTAATTTTAAACAGTTTAGCATCAATATTTCTAAAACCATGACTCAGCAACGCTATCATTAAAGGTTTTTTTCTGAATTCAAAAACGTTTAATAAATTTTACTGACGTGCAAATTCTATATTTAGCCACCTTTTCGCACAATATTTGATGTCATGTCGAAACTCCTGGAGATAAACGTTTTCAGGCTGCGGTCAGCACTTTGGACTGGAGAGCTCCCGTAACGCTGCGACTCTACAGCAGCGACATGCAAAGTCAGTCCTGAAGTGCCGCTGTCCTGCAGAGTTTAGCTCCAACCCTAATCAAACACATCTGAAACAAACTAATCAATGTCTTCAGGACATCACTAAGGCTTCAGACCAATGAGTTTTATTTATTTTTTAGGGTTGGAGCTCAACTCTGCAGGACAGCGGCACACCAGGACGTTGTCTATTCCTGCTCTAAAGTTTTAAAAGGCATTGTTGCAACAACAACCAAAAAAAAAAAAAAAAAAATTATGATAATTTTTATTGGGACAATTTGCTCGTCATAGAAATTGAAAATGCAAATACCAAATAAAATATGCAAAAGGGCTTAAATAGCACATTAAATTACTTGAACTGTTTTATACTGAATTTTAAGAACAAACTAGTTACACTTGCTCATCTCCCCTATATGCTCAATGATCATACGCTGTCATTTAAAAGTCGTTTTGCGTACAGAAACATTTGCCTCTCTAAGTAGCTCAGAAACTAGAATAATACTATCTGAATTGCACGTTTTAGCTCACAGTTCTCCGCTAGATGCCGTAACACACTACAAGGGGCTGGTTAAGATTTTAAAGAAACAGCAGAGCATCTATTGGACGAGTGAGCGTTGAGCTCTGTACCAATCGTGCTTCAGACCATACAAAGGGATCTACTCCCTCCCCCAGCCAGAGGAGGAGTACAATGATGAGAGCTGTAGAGCGAGAGGAAACATGAACGCTTTATGAGGCTGATCAACACAACGAGGATGCGTTGAATAGACGTATTTTTTTTTAAAATGGAGAACAGCATTCTGATTTTCTATGGATATAAGATCAAGATTTGTTGATGGGAATATCAAGTGCAACAGAGAAATGAGGCACAGGAGGATCAGAGGGTGGAAATGGGCAGCGCTTTGGCTGTTCGCTTTCTCTCTATTGTGGAATACAGTTGAAGCTCAGATTCGCTACACAATACCTGAAGAGTTAAAGGAAGGATCTATCGTTGGGAATATCGCGAAGGATCTTGGGTTTGACATCTCAGATATCGCGGAGCGTAAGTTGCGGATAGCCTCTGAATCAAATAGACAGTATTTCAATGTGGATTCAGGGAAGGGTGATCTGGTAGTAAATGGCAGAATAGACAGAGAAACGCTCTGTGGACAAAGCGCCAGTTGTCTGATGCCACTGCAGATCGTTATTGAGAATCCATTACAGATGCATAGCGTAGAGATAGAAATACAAGACATTAATGACAATGCACCAAACTTTCATACTAAAGATGCCACATTAAAAATATATGAACTGACTGCTGCCGGCGCACGATTTCCCCTCGAAAGTGCCGAGGACCTCGATGTTGGCAGCAATAGCTTAAAGACTTATTCTCTGAGTAATAACAATTTTTTCCGTCTTAATATAAAAACTTTAAAAGATGGAAGAATGGTACCAGAACTTATGGTTGAAAAACCTTTAGATAGAGAGAAACAGTCTGTACACAAGCTAATATTAACAGCTCTGGATGGTGGTAATCCAGTGAAATCTGGCACATCTTTACTGCAAATAATTGTTCAAGATATAAACGACAACGAACCAAAATTTGAAGTTGCTGCATACAAAGCATCTGTTTTAGAAAGCGCCGTTGTTGGCTCAAGTGTGATCAAAATAAAAGCAACCGATTTGGATGAAGGTCCTAATGGTGAGATACAGTATTCATTCGGTGCGCACACGCCTGAACTTGTAAGAAATGCGTTTACTGTGAACGCTGAAACCGGTGAAATAACAGTCATTGGAAAATTAGATTACGAGACTAAAAAAACGTACACGTTTGATGTCTGTGCTAAAGACAAAGGGAATCCAGAGCTCGAGGGACAGTCATCGGTTCAAATAGATATCATAGATGAGAATGACAACCCTCCAGAGATTATATTGACATCTTTACCGAGCCCTGTACCTGAAAATGCAACGGTGGGAACTGTGGTGGCTCTGATTACCGTCAAAGATTTGGACTCCGGTAATAATGGCAAAGTTGAGCTTATTGTCTCTGCAGATGTTCCATTTAAATTGAAACCTTCCCATAATTATTATTCTTTAATAACTGACTCATTTCTTGACCGTGAGGTTCATTCAGAGTACAGTGTAGAAATACTGGCCATAGACTCTGGTGTCCCACCATTAAAAACTGTGAAGACTTTAAATATTAAAGTGCTTGATGTAAATGACAACTCTCCAGTATTCTCACAGACCTCATATAACGTTTACATTAACGAAAACAATCTTGCAGGCACTTCATTGTTTTCTGTATCTGCATCTGATATTGACCAGGATAAAAATGCTCTACTTACGTATTCAATCCTGGACTCAAGTTCTAATCACGTTCCAGCGTCATCTTATTTTTATATCAACTCTGAGAATGGAACCATTTACTGCATGAGCACCTTTGATTATGAAAAGGTAAAATTGTTCAGTGTTCTAGTTCAGGCTAAAGATCATGGCTCTCCATCTCTGAGCAGCAACGCCACTGTTCATGTGTTTATTCTGGATGGGAACGACAACGCTCCTGCTGTCATTTACCCGTCCACATCCATGGGGTCTGTCCCTCATCAGAGGATGCCCCGTTCTGCTAAAGCAGGACATCTCGTTACTAAGGTAACAGCAGTGGACGCGGACTCGGGTCATAACGCCTGGCTCTTCTACAGGCTCGCGGAGGCCACGGACGCGTCACTGTTCAGTGTGAATTTACATACGGGAGAGGTGAGGACTAAACGCGCTGTTTCAGAGCAGGATGACTCCTCTCAGAGACTGATGATAGAGATAAAGGATAATGGAGAACCGATCCAGTCCACCACAGTCACAGTGGATATACTGATAGAAGACGGGTTTCATGAGCCAATTCCAGACTATAGAGAGAAAACTATAGAGCCCAGGAAGAAAAGCGGCAAAATAACTTTATATCTGATCATCTCTTTAGCCGCTGTGTCTTTGTTGTGTCTGATGACGTTTTTCATCTTACTGGTGAAATGTGCGCGAGGCAGTAGAGGCGGCTCAAGCTGCTGTATCAGGCGAACTGATTCTGGATACAAGAACCCCAACAGAAACCTGCAGATCCAGCTCAACACTGACGGGCCCATTAAGTATGTGGAGGTTCTGGGAGGAGACATGATGTCTCAGAGTCAGTCCTTTGGCTCATATCTCTCTCCAATGTCAGAATTCAGTGATCTCACCCTCGTTAAGCCCAGCAGCACCACAAACTTTACAGACACGCTAAACGTGCTTGATGCGTCATTACCAGACAGCGCGTGGACGTTCGAGAGCCAACAGGTGAGACACACTCGTTTCAAGTCAAACAATGTCATTTAAACAAGTTAATGTTTACATTCAGTATATTATGTAACAGTGATATAGTTGCGCTGATTTCAGAACCTTGGACAGCACCCGGCGTGCTTTTATTCTGAGCGAAGTAACTTTCCTCCAATAGAAAAGCACGATTTTAAGCCCACTTTTAACCTCACCCCTTTTCACTCTTTTCCAAGACCCCCACACTTGTTGCTCGCAAGAGCTGTATTGTTATTTTAGAAACTTACAACCAATGTTGGAGTTGGATACAAAACAAAACGTTTCTAAAACGTCTAAGATAAATGCATCTAGGAAATGCATAAATTAAAATCTCGAAGGAATCTATAGCTACTAATGAAAATACTAATTACCCTGGTGTGGGTGTGAATTCACTGCGTGGTTATTTTCTTAGTAAAAACGATTGTTTTATCCTAAAAGTAGAAACTAAAAGTGACGGAAGTGAAATCCCAATTTTAGTCTTAAACACTATGGCGCTATGCATTTTTCTAAAATCGGGTTTTAATTCTGCATGCGCAAACGAGCTGGGATTTTCTTTCTTTCTCATAACATTGGAAATAACTTAAAATACCCTGTAGTTTTTGGTCATACAAGAGTAAGGTAAATTAGAAACTGTAAAGGGTCTTCTTTTATTTGTATACACTCATCACAACAACAAATCGTTATGCTTTTATAAAGTAAAGGAAACGAAACAAACTAGGAAACAGGATGCGCTTTCTGCTGTCTCTGTCTCCTTTCTGGTGCGTGTCACAAAAATGAACCGAAACTTAGTCTATGTGCCTCAGTCACGATAAGAATTATATCTATAGAAAGCTTGAAATGTGAAATTAATTATGTAATCCATATGAAACCAACGAGAGGTACAGAGGTAATCTGCTCAAAAGTATATGTTTGTGTATGAACACTTCCCAGTGAGGAAACAACAAGGCACAAGAGTGAAAATCTGGCTCTACTTTATGAATTAAAATGTAAAAATTGATTAAAATATAAATTTTTCAAAATGTTCCGATATTGTTACATTTGAGTTCATAATTGTTCTACAAATGTTACTTTAACAGCTGCATGAAATACCCACTGGTTCCTGATTTATTTTTATGATAAACGTCCTTTGGATATAAAATATTATGCTGACATCTGAACATTATTGCATCATAATAATAATAATAATAATAATAATAATAATATCAAATTATTTAGCTTTAAATAATTAATATAGAAATATATAATTTGTAATTTTTATAGAGATCATAAATAAAACTATGGTGCATCACTCTTCCATTGCAAGGTTGTTTTTGTGAGTTTAACAGCAGGTGCTGTGCCTTTAAGAAGCAGTTCTCTTGCTATTGGTTATTGCGACTTATGCCTACACCAATCACATGCAGAATTGCACAAAGAGATCTACTCCTTCCCCCACTGACATCACAACGTTCAGTGCAAGCGGAGGCGAGGGATGCTCTAATCACTCCGATTAAAAATGGATTTTAACATATTTTTGAGGCAAAATGGACAAGCTAAATTGTCATCGTGTATTGGGATCCCTAGTTTTTTATCAGCACGGTGAATTGACTGGATTTTAAATCAAAATGACAAAGAGGATGGCATTCAGATGGTGGAGGCATTATTTGCTCTTCTTTTTTCTCTTTCTTCTTTTGTGGAGTATGACAGAAGGACAGACTCGCTACTCAATTCCAGAGGAATTAAATGTGGGCGCTGTTGTTGGGAATATTGCAAAAGATTTAGGTTTGAAAATATCTGAGCTGTATGACCGTAAATTGCGAATAGCCTCTGAATCAGGTAAGCAGTATTTCAGCTTGGATTCACGCAGAGGAGAGATAGTGGTTAACGAGAGAATCGACAGAGAGATCCTTTGTGGAGAAAACGCAAATTGTCTGTTGCCTCTTCAAATAGTTATCGAGGACCCTTTACAACTTTATAGAGTGGAAGTCGAAATACAGGATATTAATGACAATTACCCGCATTTTCAGTCAACTGACAGCGTTTTAAAAATAGCAGAATCTACTGTTCCTGGTGTGCGCTTTCCTTTGGAGAGCGCAGTAGACCCAGATGTAGGCAGTAACTCTTTGAAATCGTATACTTTGAGTAAAGACGAATGTTTCAGTTTAAAAATAAAAGATCTTGGTGATGGCCGAAAGGTACCTGAATTAGTACTGGAGAAACATCTGGATCGCGAGAAGAAACCGATGCATCAGCTGATGTTAACTGCCATAGACGGAGGGACCCCGGTTAGATCTGGAACGTCACAAATTAATGTCACCGTGCTGGATATCAACGACAACAACCCCGTATTTGAGAAAAATGTTTACAAAGTAGCTATAGCTGAAAACAGTAAGCAAGGTACGACATTTCTAAAAGTTGAGGCAAAAGACTTGGACGAAGGCCCAAATGGAGAGATCAAATATTCCTTAGGGGAGCACATGTCTGATGCGTTGCGCTCGTTGTTTCACATCGATGAGAAAACCGGGGAAATGTTTCTAAACGGGGAGTTGGATTATGAAACCACTCCTATGTACAACATTGAGATACGTGCCAGAGACAGAGGTGTCCCCGAAATGGAGGGCCATTGCACGGTAAAAATAGAAGTCTCGGATATTAACGACAATCCACCGCAGATACTGCTTACGTCTAAACCAAGTCCTTTGCGCGAGGACGCGCCAAGCGGGACAGTTGTAGCGTTAATAAGCGCACGGGACATCGACTCTGGTGACAATGGAAAAGTCAGACTACAGACACAGTCTGGCCTTCCATTTATTTTAAAACCTTCTTTCTCAAATGAATATTCGTTGGTCACAAACGGTGTTTTAGACCGCGAAACGTTCCCGGAGTATAACGTGGAAATCACTGCATTTGACTCAGGCTCGCCGCCATTAAGTAGCAAAACAATAATTCCAGTTAAAATTCTCGATGTTAACGACAATTCCCCTAAGTTCTCTGATAGCGTGTATCATGTGTACATAAGAGAGAATAACACTCCAGGCTCTATTATCTGGTCAGTATCCGCCCGAGACGTTGATGTCGGCGTAAATGGCAAAATATCATACTCTATTGAGAACCCTAAAGCTTGGGATACCCCAATATCGTCGTATTTGTACATAAACTCTGACAATGGAAGCATATTTAGCATGCATTCGTTTGACTTCGAAAAAATAAAAGTGTTTGAGGTCATCGTTCAGGCTAAAGATCATGGCTCTCCGTCTCTGAGCAGCAACGCCACAGTGTATGTTTTTATTTTGGACCAGAACGATAACGCTCCTGCAGTCATTTACCCGTCCACATCCATGGGGTCTGTCCCTCATCAGAGGATGCCCCGTTCTGCTAAAGCAGGACATCTCGTTACTAAGGTAACAGCAGTGGACGCGGACTCGGGCCATAACGCCTGGCTTTTCTACAGGCTCGCGGAGGCCACGGACGCGTCACTGTTCAGTGTGAATTTACATACGGGAGAGGTGAGGACCAAACGCGCCGTTTCAGAGCAGGATGACTCCTCTCAGAGACTGATGATAGAGATAAAGGATAATGGAAGCCCGGAGCTTTCCACTACGGTTACGGTGGATATACTGATAGAGGACGGATTTCACGAGCCCATCTCAGACTATTATAAGAAAACCGTAGAGCCTAGCAAAAAAAGTGGAAAAATTACTTTATACCTGATCATCTCTTTAGCCGCTGTGTCTTTGTTGTCTTTGGTGACATTTTTCATCTTACTGGTGAAATGTGCGCGAGGCAGTAGAGGCGGCTCAAGCTGCTGTATCAGGCGAACTGATTCTGGATACAAGAACCCCAACAGAAACCTGCAGATCCAGCTCAACACTGACGGGCCCATTAAGTATGTGGAGGTTCTGGGAGGAGACATGATGTCTCAGAGTCAGTCCTTTGGCTCCTATCTCTCTCCAATGTCAGAATTCAGTGATCTCACCCTCGTTAAGCCCAGCAGCACCACAAACTTTACAGACACGCTAAACGTGCTTGATGCGTCATTACCAGACAGCGCGTGGACGTTCGAGAGCCAACAGGTGAGACACACTCGTTTCAAGTCAAACAATGTCATTTAAACAAGTTAATGTTTATACATTCAGTATATTACGTAACAGTGATATAGTTGCGCTGCTTTCAGCACCTTGGACAGCACCAGGTGTGCTTTTGTCTGAGCGAAGTAACTTTCCTCCAATAGAAAAGCACGATTTAACCCCGCCCCTTTTCACTCTTTTCCAAGACCCCCACACTTGTTGCTCGCAAGCCAAGAGCTGTATTGTTGTTTTAGAAACTTACAATCAATGGTGGAGATGGATACAAAACAAAACGTTTCTAGGAAATGCAAAAATTTTAATCTCGAAGGAATCTATAGCTGCTAGTTAAAATACTAATTTAAAAATGGAGAGTAAAGAGCGTTTTCAGAGAGCTTTTGACTGGGCTGCAGTTTGGATTGTGCTTAACGCTTTGTGTTTTGGAACGCACGCTTCGGAACTTTTATATTCCACAGCGGAGGAATCGAAACCAGGAACTGTTGTTGGACACTTGACTAAAGACTTAGGAATGGACGTTCAAGTGATACTTCTAAGGGAGATGCGAATAATCTCGGAATCTAATGATAAATATGTTGACGTAGACCTGACATCTGGAGCGTTGGTGGTCAAGCAAACAATGGACAGAGAAAGTATGTGCGGAGGAAGTTTACATTGTCACATTCGGATCCAGATTTCTCTTCAAAATCCTTTGGAAATGCACAGCGTTACGATAGAAATTGTGGATGTTAACGACAACGCGCCACTTTTCCAAAGCCGAGACACTTCGTTGGAAGTTTCAGAAGCGGCTGCGCCCGGCACAATGTTTCGCTTAGAAAGTGCGCATGACCCTGATGTGGGTTTGAATTCTTTGCGCGCTTATTTTCTTAGTCAAAACGATTGTTTCATCCTAAAAGTAGAAACTAAGAGTGACGGAAGTAAAATCCCAATTTTAGTCTTAAACAAGCCTCTTGACAGAGAAAAGACAAGTGAATTTAGCTTAATTTTAACTGCAGTTGATGGTGGAAGTGCAGAAAAGTCTGGAAATAGTGCCATTTTTATAAATATTTTAGATGTCAATGACAATGCGCCACACTTTCATAATCCTACAAAAAGAGTCACGCTTTTAGAAAATTCACCTCATAGATCGTTAGTTGCAACTCTTAATGCCTCCGATGCCGATCATGGTCAAAATGGTGAAATATCTTACATGTTCGATAAATACACCCCTGATAACGTTTTGAAACTCTTTAGCGTTGATTCTGTGACTGGCGAGATAAGAGTTACAGGACTAGTCGATCACGAGCTCGCTAACGTGTATGACGTCACTCTTCTTGCTAGGGACAAAGGAATACCCCCCATGGAGGGCTCGTGCAACATCAAAATCGAGATTATTGACGTGAATGACAACACCCCTGCTATCACCATTAATGTGGTTTCCCCTGTAATCTCTGAAGATGTGAGTTCAGGCACTGTCATAGCCCTCATCAAAGTCAGAGATGAAGACACAGGGGAAAATGGCGAAGTGAGTGTGCACATCCCTTATGGGTTGCCTTTCAAGATGAGTTCGCCATATAAGGGGCTTTTCACTTTAATGACCGATGGCCAGCTGGACAGAGAGGCTTTGGCTGAATACACCATCACTGTGATTGCCACAGACTCTGGTTCCCCGCCTCGTTCCTCGCAGGAATCTTTTGTGTTACGTCTTTCAGATGTTAATGATAACCCCCCAGTCTTTTCACAGCCTTTTTACTCAGTAGACATAGCCGAAAACAATGCCCCAAATGCCCTCCTTCTGTCCGTGTCTGCATCAGATCCAGATGTGGGGGAGAATTCTACAGTTTCTTTCTCGATTCTGGAGAGCGAGGCTCTCGGTATGTCCGTGTCTTCATATGTGTATATTAACCCAGATAGTGGGCAGATATATGCTATGAGAAAGTTTGACTATGAGCAACTGAATGCGTTTCAATTCGTGGTGCGGGTTCTTGATAGAGGAACTCCAGGTCAAAGCTCTAACACCACAGTGCATGTGTTTATTAAAGATCAGAATGATCACCCTCCTGTCCTTATATACCCTGCACCCCCATCTGATGGGACACTGCAGTTTTTAGTACCTAGCACACTCGGTATCGGATACCTAGTCAATCGCATCACATTTGTGGATGGTGATAGTGGCCACAATGCCTGGTTATTCTACAGTATCTCAGGCCTAGATGCTGAAATGTTTCACATAGGTGCACATACCGGAGAGCTGCGCACAGCTCGTAAACTTACAGCAGAGGACAACAAATCTGTCTTTAGTCTCACTGTGATTGTAAAAGATAACGGCAGGTCTTCTCTCTCCGCTAGTGTGGTAGTTAACATCACCCTGGCTGAAAAAGCCTCAGACGCCTCTTCTGAACGCGTGAGCTCTAACTCCAAAAGACCAACTGGGCCTGACCTCACTTTGTATATTATAATCACTTTATCCTTCATTATTGCGGTCTCATTCCTGGCTATCATTGTTTTAGCAGTGCGCTGGCTCGGCCACCGCGGCTACATTATGTGCCTCATGCAAAAGCTTGGTTTCAAGCACACACCTCGCGAGCACCAACACAATGACCTCCACCTGCAGCTAAATACTGATGGTCCTGTTAGATACATGGAGGTCGTGGGGGCCTCTCGGGATTTCCACAAACACACATATGCACCTGGTTTCTCCACCATCTCCAGCAGAAGTGACTTTGTGTTTGTTAAGGCGCCACAGAGCGCTCTAAGCATGCGACTGTCAAAAAGACTCTTCACTCACTCACTCATGAAGGTGAGAGTTTCCAGAAATATTATGCACTAGCGTTTAAAAGTTTGAGGTTGGTAAGATTTTTAAATGTATTTGAAAGAAATCTCTTATGCTCACCAAAGACTACTCTATTTTACTCGTCTTCAGTAAATGCAGAGTAATTTTAAATAACTGTTTTCTATTTTAATATGTTCAAATGTAATTCAGTCCTGTGATGGCAAAGCTGAATTTTCAGCATCATTACTCCAGTCTTCAGTGTCACATGATCCTTCAGAAATCATTCTAATAGGCTGATTTGGTGCTCATGAAATATTTTAGATTTTTTATTTTAGACAATTTAAAATGACAAAGAACTGCATTTTTTTGAAATATAAATCTTTTGTAAAATTATAAATGTCTTTACTGTTGTCTTTGACTAATTTGACTTATAAGCGTCATGTGTTTGTGGTAACATGAAAATCATGCTGTACAGTAAACGTCCATAAATTTCTATTGACGCAGGCTTCAGTCTCTATGACTCACTTTTTGGACAAAGCACTCTGTAATGCCAAGTGTATTAATAATCAGGCCATGTTCAGAGCTATTTCTAGGTCCAATGACACAGCGGATAATTCAACAATATGAATCTGAGAAGAGTTATGATTAAAAAATAGTCAAATGTTCTGCCGTGAGGTGAAGCTGACTTTTGTCATCATTATAATTTAGAAATAGAAGCAGTTGGATGAAGCTGTATGCATGCTATGCAGTCCAAAACAGCAGACTGTCTTTTGTGAATTCCGCACTAGAGTTTAGAGGATCATTGTGACGTTGCACATGCCTTGAATAGCCTCTTGCAACATAATGGCTCAACCCGGTGTGGGGACATGCAGCATAATTGTGTGGGATACAAAGGAAATGAAAAAGAAATAAGACAAAATGATGAAATATGGTGGGGGGGGGGGATTTATCCACAATCCACCCACAGGTGAGCTCATATTTTGCTTAATACAGCCTTGTGTGTATTTTCCTCATGCACACGCACTCATGCGTGACGGCGACATGATCGAAGTTTCAATTATTCACACACACTCTCCCTCAACCTATTTCCAACCCTATGTTCTTCTTTGTTGCTCTGTTTCTCACTACTGCCCTCAATTTTTTTCCTTATGTTCTGGCGAAGGTGCAGTTTCAAACAGTCCTGAGGAGAAACAGAGGATGTGTTTCAAAGTGTACTTTGATGTCAATAATACAAATTTGTGTTTCAGAACTACAACCTCCTATGACGGGATGGAGGGACCTGCTCTCCAGAACATACAACTAGTGCATATGAATCTCTGTGCAAAACAAGATTTTGACAAAAATCATTTCTTCTTATTTTCAGCAAAAGCCACCAAACTCTGATTGGCGATTTCCTCCAAACCAGAGGCCCGGACCAAGCGGGTGAGTGTTGGATTCAATTTACTTGTCTCGCAAAAACCTATAAATAACATTTGAGATTATCCACGTGGTATTACCCTCTATGTTTAGTAATAATTCGAATTTAATCTGTCTGATTGGAATGAGATAACAGAGCATAATAGCAGAACAAAATCAGGGATAACCCGTAAACATTTGAGTGCCCATGCAGACTTTCAGTGGTCGCTATCTTCTGAAGTTAGTCAGCAAGAAGAGTTAAGGAGATAATACTCATAGACAAAAACATGTAGATTAGAACCGAAAAGATTTTTAACATTTCCTTCCTTTGTGTTTTCATCTCTACATTTAGTCCAAAATACTGTCATTATTGATATTATAGATCCCAATGACAAGTCACCACTGTTCCATAATCTTGTAAAGAAATCCTGCAAAAGAATCCTGTGTAGAAAATCCTGCAAAAGAAATCACGTGAAAAAAAAATCTTGCAAAAACACCAGATATATTATTTATGACAGCAATCATCAGATTAAAACATACAAATGCTAACCAACTACCTGTGAGACACAACATCTTTATAGTACCGTATACAAGGTTTTAACTTCAAGGGAACACCCATCCATGTGCTCTGATCAGTCTCGTCCTCACTGGACGTGGGGCGATTGAGTGACAGCTGCATGCTCCTGTGCTTATCTTTCAGTCAACACAGGTTCCACACCCTGCAGCAGAGATGGACTCCATACGAGAAGTCCAGGTAGAGTGAAGGCGAAGAGAAGGCTAGTGTGTGGTAGCGTTTGGCTTCACCTGGTGTGTGGCCTTCTAGTGCTGTGTTTAGGTCGTTCAGATTATGTGTCCTGCAGCTTCCAGCGACATGCTGTCCAGTCTGTTCCAACACATATATATATGTAAACGCAAATTACATGCAGTTCGGTTCATTCAAGGATAAGGCTTTTGGATGTATGTGTATCGCTGATAGCTGTTCGTTGCATCTTGCCCTGCGGGTTGTCGTCGCACTGTGTTTACCTGTGCTTAGTAAACTTGTTTGTTCCAATTTGGTTTATTTTGGCTTTGTAGAGCCAAGTCTGTGAAGTATGTCCCTAAAGAGTAGAGAAATATTTCTGTCCTCATGTACGGACCACGCTATCTGTTTGTGTGGGTAGAGAGAGTAAAAAAGAAAAACTGCTTTTTACTCATGTGACATTTTGAAACTGAGCAGCCTGTAATAACAAGAAATATACTTAAAGGTATAGTTCACCCAAAAATGAAAATTCTGTCATCATTTACTCACCCTCATGTCGTTCCAAACCTGTATTACCTTTTTTTTTTTTTTTTTTTTTTTAACAAGATATTTAAAACACTGGACCCCATTTTTCTTTCACAGAATAGTCCTACAGGTTTGGAAAAACATGAGGATGAGTAAATGAGAAAAGTTTCATTTCGGGGTGAACTATCCCTTTAAATAAAGCTTGTTGTGATTTAATCAAAGGGCAAAGTGTATGTGTAAACAGACAAAAACTGTTTCTGATCAGCTCATCTGTCTGTTTACATCATGCTTACCTCGGTTCTGTCGACTTTAGCCTCCATTTTCTGACTGAACTGCACTGTCCTGCCCTGTCACACAAAATGGCTGTCTCAGCTAATGAACCGGGTGCGTTTATGCTAGCAAACTTGGTGGCTGCTGTTCTCATATGTGTGTGCGAGAGATAAAATGTGAGAAAAAAAGCACCATGAATGTGTGTGAGCACGTCGAGTCACTAACCCCGTTCTCTCTTGTGTAGGGCTGGAGTGCGTCCTGACGAGGCAGGTGCCGGCGCTGGTGTGATAGCGGGAACAGGACCGTGGCCCAACCCCCCTACCGAAGCTGAACAGCTCCAGGCTCTGATGGCGGCAGCGAACGGTGAATCTCAATCTCGCTTATAACCCCTTCTCTTAGAAAACTGCATCAGAAAGAGAGCGAATAAGAACATGGGGAGAAAGCATTAGCACATTTAGCCTTTACTATATTTCACTTATATGCAATTTAACTTTTGAGTCAGCAAAACTAAAATGTCCTTCTGGCTGATCAGCTTTACAAGCTAAATTTTCATTTTAATCTTGCTGGTTAAGCTAATTAAGCAACCCGCCGGGGGCAAATCAGCCCACCGGCATCCAAAACACAACATATGCTCGTCTGTAAAGGAGGAAAGCCTATACACATACTGTGTTTGATCCACCAGTCCTCTAGATCAGATTCTGAAGAGCGTTAGTAACTGGGTGATGTAAGGAAGAGAGAGAGAGAGAGAGAGAGAGAGAGAGAGAGAGAGAGAGAGAGAGAGCAGCTTCTAGGGTACAATGGATTTCACAATTTATTGACTGTTATAGAGTCAAACTAATTGAGTGTAAAGAGACAAAGGAGACTTTCTCCCTCTCAGCAGCTGCAGTCAACACAACAACAATGTGCTGATGTTCTTCTCTAGCCAAGATGAATGCAGTCTTTCTAAGAAACAGAATCTCAAGAGTATGTTCACAAATATACATGCTAGATGAAGCTGAGCTATACAATTACATCATCTAGATCTGTTAGTTCAAATTCACTCTGGGCTGGTATGATTTTAGTCAGAATATAACATTTTCAAGATATTTAAAAGACTAATTGTTTTAGTCTGATTAAATTAAACTTGTATGGCCATGCAAATGTACTTTGTACGTTTATTTAGAGATAAATGTATATTTAGTAACACGATAACACTTTACTGTACTTTCAAAAAGAGTATTATTATGGAAATTAAATACTTTCCGAAGAATTAAGTAAATACTTTACTTAAGAATTTACTTAAGTAGGAACTGAATGCAATGTTTTCGGACACTTAATTGGATTGTAAATGGCAATGAAATGAAATGAAATTTTATAATTTATATTAAATGCAATTAGCTGAATTTTAGAGTTCCTTTTTTGTCCCACTTAAGAATTAAGTACAACTTTACAAATTAAGTACATTAAGTATATGTAATTTTGTAATTACTTCTATTGTCTTTGAAATATTCTATTGTCTTTGAAATATGGTTAAAGTGTACTGTTGAATGTAATGACAAGCATTAATTGTAAACTACAATACACTTAAGTGCCATTTCTGTTGAAACATTTGCATTTACACATTATAAAATATATAAAATTTAAAGTTACAGTATGTTCGAAAAACACAATAGCGTTAAAATTATAATCAAATACTCCACGTGTGCTTTAGTATGTTTGTCAGCACAAAATAAGTGTCCTTCTTTAAAGCGCGATGTATGTATTAAAATGTAAGTTTAATTTGACATTATTTCAAAGTGGATTTTTTTAAAGCATACTAAGTGTGTTAAGAAACATGAACGTTTTACTCTCTAAGTACATTTAAGTGGCCTTTTATTTCATTTATATTATCTGCAAGTTTTTTATATATATATATATATATATATATATATATATATATATATACACACACACACCTTTAAGAGTACACTACAAATGCACATTCAAGACCATTAAGTGCACTTGTTTTTTCACAAGGGTGGGTCCATGTTAAATTGACCAGAGCTTTGACTTGTTGTGAATTTGGGGGGTGGGAATCAGATTTATTGCGTGAAAACAAAGGCAGACCTGCCTCACTGCCATAAGAGGACAATGCCACATCCCTTTGCAATGCATTTTACAAGAACTGTGAAAATAGTGCGTTCTATTCTTGTATATACAGTACACATGTATTCTGTCCCTGTAAGAGTGTTGCTGAGTATGAGATGCATGTCGATGTTACGCCATTCATAATGCATGGGGGATGGGCAGGCAGAAGCAGGTCACTGAAGGAGCTGCAATGCGGTTCCTGAGTGACTGAATTATGAGCTCTGTGCTGAACCAACCCATCTCTAACCTTTCCCATCTCTCTCTCTCCTGTCCTTCTTGCCATTTTTCTTTCTTTCTCACCCTACCGTTGCTCTCAGAAGCAAGTGAAGCCACTGCAACTCTCGGCCCTCGCTACAATCTACAGTACGGCCCAGAGTACCGCCAGAACGTGTACATCCCAGGCAGTACCGCCACCCTCACGGCCAACCCTCAGCAACAGGTACCCCAGCAGGCCCTTCCCCCTCCTCAGGCCCTGCCCCCCGCCGAGGTCCCCAAAGCAGCTCAGACGCCCGCCAGCAAGAAGAAGCCCACCAAGAAAGACAAGAAGTAAGGCACAAGCTGCAGAAATATGTTGCCGGGATCTGAGCATCTCTCCTCACAAAACGTGTCCACAGGGTTGGTCAAAGAATCAAAAGATTAAGATTCAGTGTTTATGTCTGAGAGGTTTTCATTTGTTTGATTGAGATTGACTTTGTTTTTGTTTGTTTTTTCAATTTTGAATTCCAATACAATATAGTACTCAATAACCCCGCAAAAAAATCTAACATTTCCTGTCACTGAAAAATGACTGAACGAAAGGAGATGTGTTCAGATTCCTGAAGCCCGTTCTTCGACAGAAAACTCTGTCCTGTAAATAGCATTACTAAAACAAGAAGAAAACATGCATTTCTTCTTTTATTTTTTTTCCCCCTCAAATGTCATGTTTTAGGCTTTTTTGTGTTCTTTTCAAAGCAAAGTAGATGCTTCTTGTGGTTACAAAATGAAACGCTGTTAGGCTTTTTAACATAATGTGCCACAACTCTTACCTTGACTGAAATGAGTATTGAGCTGAACTATGCAGTGCAAAGAGGATGTTGTTAGAGAATACATTCACATTTGTCTAAAACCAGATGGTGAGACACTGGACTGTTGGCATGGTATTTAAAAATAGATCAGTCTTCTCATTAATATCCAGTTAAGCAGAGCTGAATGTTAGGTTAACACCGTTTGACCATTCTTTGCTATTATTTCCGGTTAACGTGGTATATAAAAATCCTTTGGAATTGCAAGTAATGTAAACAGTGTTTTTTAAAGATCAGAAAAGATAATCTCAGCCTTTGTAAGGTCAAGATCCGAGATTGATTGGTGTAAAAGTGAATGTGCTAAGACTTTGAGTCGGTGGAAACCATGAAGTCAACCAAAATGAAAGAAAACAATTAATATGTGGAAAGACTAATGACTAACTTCAGCGCAACACTGTACTTGAATGGATCTTAGATGGAAGGATTCTGCACCAACCACCACCACAGTGTATATAAAATGTGTAACCTGTCTGTACAAACATTAGAGCCACAAGGGCTGGCTGTTACAGGAATGTTTCAGTATTTTTTAAAAAAGCAACAAAAAAGACGATAGAAAAAAAAAAAAGATCCAGTGTAGTGTTCAAGATCATTGACTAACCAAACTGTACATACTACGAAACCTCTGAAGACACGCAATCGTAGTTTAAGGCTTGTGGACTATGTGCATATTTTTGTGTTTTTCCCCTTCGATTACACTTTCTTTCCATTTCTCCAATCACCTTGAAAGATAACAGATGATACTTACTGTCATTAGAGTACCTCCCCTCCCCACATCTGACTGTACTTTTCTGTGCTTGTAATTCCAATCAGTCGGTAATGATACTGGAATGCCAATCCTGTCTGTTTGACTATGAATATCTTATCTATATATATAAATGTCTGTCTGCTGCTTGGCTACCTTTATGTATTTGACTGTGATTCCTTTTAAGAAATGCTTAGCACCTCATGTTACCCTTTTTATTTTACAAGCTAATATTTATATCGCTGTTGATTTATGTTTTACTTTATTATTGGAACACTTACATTTGAAATAAAATTTTGTCAGAACTCACAGTCATGGCTGAGCTGTATTTTTTAAGTTTCTTGGTCTGTGGACATGTAAACAAAGTATATACAGTTCAAAAGTTTGGGGTCGGTAAGAGTTTTTGAAAGAAATTAATACTTTTATTCATCAAGGATGCTTTAAATTTATCAAAAGTTGACTTTTATAATGTTACAAAAGATTTTTATATCAAATAAATGCTGTTTTTTATATTTAGCAGCACAACTGTTTTCAACATTGATAGTAAATGTTTCTTAAGCACAAAATCAGCATATTAGAATGATTTAAGAAGGATCATGTGACACTGAAGACTTGAGTAATGATGCTGTAAATGATAAATTACATTTTAAAATATATTAACAAACTGTTATTTTACATTCTAATAATATTTCACTCTATAACTGTTTTTTATTGTGTTTTTATAAAATAAATGCAGCCTTGCTTTTTGAGATTTCTTTCTAAAACATTTTTAAAACATTACCGACCCCATTTTCCCAGGATGTGCCTCACTGATGCCCAGAAAGAATTCCAAATGTTCATATCTGCAACTTCAATGCACATGACCCAATTTAAGTATCATTATTGATTCAGTTCAGAAAGAAGAATAAGATTGCTGGCGTCAGGAGGAGCGAGCTCTGCAGAGATTTCAGAAGTAGGACATCAGCTCTGTTCTCGTGTATCCATATATAGCAGAGACATACGCGTGCGGAGGCACTCCAAATGGCAGAGAAACACGACTCCTCACCGTGCCCGTATACTATGAAGGAATCGCTGGAAAAAGTCCAGAAAATTGGATAAACAAAAGATGAATCAAACATCTTGATATATTCTGAAGCTTATGCAAGATCCAAAACACCTGCTCATATTAAAGCAAGCACAAAACATTTGAAATATGTAATTACTTTAAAAACCATTAACCCAATCTGCTATTCGTACGTTCAGGGGACATTTAGTTTAATTGCTGTTTTGTCTAAATGAATTGTGGGAAGAATTACCGCTCTCATTTTCAGCTTCAGAAATCACAGACATGTATTCAGAGGTGGAAAGTAACGAATTACATTTACTCGCGTTACTGTAATTGAGTAGTTTTTTTGTGTATTTCTACTTTTTTAAGTAGTTTTTAAAATCTGTAATTTTACTTTTACTTAAGTATGTTTTGTTTAAAGTATTGTAATTCGCTACATTTAAAAACATATCCGTTACTGAGTAAAAAAAAAAAAAAAAAACATAAAAAAAATGAACTAGCCTACTATGGGTAAAACAGCGCGCGCGCTCGTGCTCAGCATTGATTGATTGAAGGGCGGGAGAACAGACACGCAAAAAAAACACAAAAAATATGGAGACGGACAACACAGATTCTTTACACACACACGTGAGGCGAACCCCTGGTAAGTATGGGGATACTTTGGATATAGAAAAACGAACGCGTGGTTGTCCTCGAGGCTCGAGCATAGCCTATTCATTTTGCAAAAATTGTGGACGCAAATTGGCTGCAAAAGAAGGAAACACATAGAACGTGTTCGGGAACACCATCCCTCCGTGCAGATTAAGATATGTCCCGTTTATAATTTAAGGTCGAAGGATTTCTGTGATGCAGAGGGAATCCCGGAGTTTCATTATCATGAAAATGGAATTTAGCCTACAGTAACGCAGATCACGTAAATCACATGAAAGTAAAGCTGTACAATAAATCAAATTGCGACATGGTCTGTAGTCTATATATTAAAGCACAAGAGACTGCTATATAAATGTATAATATGCGTGTCTGTGTGAATCAGTGCGAATGAGACGAACCGTTTCGTCTACTACATACTCAAGTACGCGACGCGCTAATAGTGTTTTCAGCATCTCACAAACAATGAGAACATGAAAACATGAACATCTCCAGAGCTGCTCTGAGAGAATGACCTTTGAGAAAAACCTTGTCAAATAGCCTACACTCTGAAACAGGACTTCATTACAACCCATCAAAATAAAAGTTTGGTTTAACTACGAAGAAATGATGACATAACTGTTGTGGGCCTACAATAGAATGTACTTCTCATAATAATATTAACAACAACAATAATAATACAGATTATTTAAACATTATTTAAGGATTTTTGTCCATGGTTGAATTGAGTAAATCTGTTTTGCAGCACTTTGCCAAAAAATAAAAGGATAAAAAAATGTGTTAAACTTTGATTTGATTACCACCGTTTTGGATAATATATTTGTTTTAAATCATAAAAACAAAAAGGATTTTTCTGAATTAAATACATTTCATAGAAGTCTATTGTTCTTGAACATTTTAATAAATTATTAATGATAAAAAATAAGTTGTTAAATGAGTAGTTAAAATGAAAATGAAAATTACTCCATGATTTATCAGCCCTGAAACCATCCTAGGTGTAGGCTATATTACTTTCTTCTTTGTTCTTTCAGACGAATACAATCGGAGTTATATTAATAAACACTCTGATGCTTCTGAGCTTTATAATGGCAGTGGATTGCAACCATCAGTTTAAAGCTCAAAAAAGTACACCATACACAGTCTACTTACACCTTAAACGCAACTTATGCAACTCATGACGTCAGAAGTAGTGTCGTGCAAATGAACGGCCAGAACACATTAAAGTTTTCTGTTTTCTGTTAAAGCGGTGTCGTGTTAGCGGCCCCTAAGTTAATAACTAATGTGCTTTTCGCAACGAATGAATCAATCAAAAATGAATGAATCAAAAACTAACTTTAGCTGGACAATAACTTTATTCTAGAGCGGCTGTAAAGCCAAAACACTCTCTGTTACTGTAATCTCCTATTATCTTTGTAAAGCTGCTTTGAAACAATCTATATTGTTAAAGCGCTGTATAAATGAAGGAGACTTGACTTAATATAATTCTGATTGTATTCGTCTGAAAGAAGAATGTCATATACATGGCTTGAGGGTGAGTAAATCATGGGCTGGTTTCATTTTAAAGTGAACTACTCCTTTAATCAAATTCATAATCATTTATTGAAATTAGTTGATTAGACATGTTTTATTGAAATTTTAATAAACAAAACAAATGTTTCCAAAAATACTGTTTTCATCCCATTTACTGTAACTGTCAACCGCCTAGCAACATCATAGCAACCACCCAGAACACCCTAGCAACCGCCTAGCAACACCATAGCAACCACCCAGAACACCCTAGCAACCGCCTAGCAACCACCCAAAACACCCTAGCAACCGCCTAACAACCACCCAGAATACCCTAGCAACCGCCTAGCAACAACATAGAAACCACCCAGAACACCCTAGCAACCGCCTAGCAACACCATAGCAACACCCTAGCAACCGCCCAAAACTCATAAACTCTGAGTGTGTGTGTCTGAGTGAGTGAGTGTGTGAGTGAGTTAGTGTGTGTGTGTGTGTGTGTGTGTGTGTGTGTGTGTGTGTGTGTGTGTTAGTGAGCGTGTCTGCGTGTGTCTGCGTGTGTGTGTGTGTGTGTGTGAGAAAGTGTGTGTATGTGTGAGTTAGTGAGCGTGTGTGTTTGTCCGTGTGTGTTAGTGAGCGTGTCTGTGTGCGCGTGTGTGTGTGTGTGTGTGAGTGTGTGTGCGTGTGTGCGTGTGTGTGAGACAGAGTTAGTGAGCATGTCTGTGTGTGAAATTTAAACTAACAAACTCATCTATCTATCTATCTACTTCAAACTAATTTAAACTTTAAACTACTTTAAACTTCAAACTACTTTAAACTTTAAACTACTTTAAACTTCAAACTACTTTAAACTAATTTAAACTTCAAACTACTTTAAACTTCAAACTACTTTAAACTACTTTAAACTTTAAACTACTTTAAACTTTAAACTAATTTAAACTTTAAACTACTTTATACTTCAAACTAATTTAAACTTTAAACTACTTTAAACTTCAAACTTCTTCAAACTTTCTGGTCCGGCTTTCTCAAGCCAACTTAAAGTTTGTCTCGACGAACTTTTTAATCTAGTTGTTTAATACCATTATATTAGTCGGTTATCATACTGTGAAAATCTCATACCTTTACAACCCTACTCGGGGGACTCCCCAACCCACCCCCGCTGTTAAAAAAGTAACTCAGTTACTTTTACTCGGAGTACATTTTAAATGAGCTACTTTTTACTTTTACTTGAGTAGATTTTTCGACCGGTACTTTTACTTGTACTTAAGTAAAAAAAAATTGTAGTAATAGTACTTTTACTTGAGTAGAATATTTTATTACTCTTTCCACCTCTGCATGTATTCACTGACTCACCAGCTATTATATAACAGCATCGAAATGTCATGGGCAAAGTGTCCGTCACTTACAGACCTGTTAGTTTCTATGTTAAAGTGATTGTATTGATGTAACTAGAAAAGCTGACCGCAGTCCATAGAGCATTTTAAACTGAAGGTCATGTGTTCTTGGATTCACTTACACAATCACATTATAGATTGTATCGAGCACAGCCGAGAACATGGTCAAATTAGATGAGTTACTTTAAAGGCTTAAACCTCCATTTTATTAAAGCAGACCTGCTCTCGGCAAAGCAGTTTCCTCTCCCCCACAAAATGGCCGATACCTCGCACAACTGCAGCGGTTGCCTTGGTGATGAGAGAAGGACTCCAATATTCTGAGAAACAGCAGAATCAGAATCAGTCAGGTGAAATGTGCACAATACAGCATCCATACACACAGCAAACGATACAAAACCCTGACCTCATACTGAAGTGTCCATCTGTGAAATACACAAAATAACGATGCGGGTTCTCTTTAAAAATTACAATTTTTAGATATTTCTTATGTTGCATCAAAGGACACAATTTGAACCTCAAATGACCACTGCAAAAAGAAGCTTGAAAACGCTGCAGGGAAGAGACTATGGCTGGATTAGAGGTCATTTATATGACTTCCTATTAAGTACAGTCTATCTAGCATCATTTTATGTGCTATCCAATTGAAGGCATTATAGATATAGGAAGCTGTCCCTATATGATCTGTCTAAGACGCTGTATTGGGACATGACAACATTAACGCACTGCTTCAGACGGGCAACTCTCCAAGACAGCAGCTGCTTCTTACAGAGCTAAACTCTCCATTTCCTCTCTGCCACAGAGATTATGCAGCCAATCAGCAAAGTCCACAACATCACACTCAGAGCAGCATGAAAGACCAATCACTGCTGTGGTCACAGAGCAAATATATTCTACACAGAAAACTTAATTTAAAAAATACAGATATAAATAAACATACAAAAATACTGTATATATATTTGTGTATGTATGCATGTATATGTATATTATTATATATTTATATATGTATCTCTGAAAATACAGTAAAAACAGTAATACTGTGAAATATGATTCAAATGTTAAATATCAGTTTTCTACTTTAATATATTATAATATTTAATTTATTCCTGAGATGACAAAGCTGAATTTTCAGCATTGTTACTCTAGTCTTCAGTGTCACATGATCCTTCAGAAATCATTTTAATATGCTGATTTGATGCTCAAGAAAATGTATTATTACTATCAGTGTTGAAAACAGTGGTGATGCTTAATATATTTGTGGAAACAGTGATACATTTGGCTTTTCATGATTCATTTATGATTAGAAAGTTCAAAAGAACAGCATTTATTAAAGTCTAAAGTTTAATGTAAACATAAAAACCTACAATAAATATAAATTTGATCAATTTAATGCATCCTTGTTCAATAAAAGTATAAGGCCTGGTTTGACAGACAGGGCTTTGATTAAGCCAGGATTAGGCATTGGTTCAATTAGGACATTTAAGTAGCTGTTATAAATATGCCCAATAAATGTGGTGTTTATCTTAAGACCAAAAAATGGCACTGAAATATTTTAAGATATGTCAGTGCAAGTTGCTTTCATCTAAAACAGCTCAAATGTTTTAGTCTGGGACTTGGCTTAAGCCTCATCTGTGAAACCGGAGGATAATAAAAAATAAAAATGAAATGTTTTTAAATCTCACTGACCCAAAAATAATTATAGAAATAGTATACCTATTTTAACTTGCTTTTCATTTTACATCACAAAAATAAAATGATATCACATGACAACAAAAAAGCTCTCATCTCTGATTATCTGGCAACACTGAATGGCTCTGTTTAGGCGGCTCAATCAGAGCTGCCTGTTAACCAGCATAAACAAGGTCATTGATCAGAGCCCAGACCACGTGGATTGCCAGTAAATGCCCCACACGAACAGAAGCATCGCTACACACTAGCAGGGCAGATGGTCTTTTCAGCTGCCATTACACAGTGCCACTGGTCATTCCATCAGGGAAAGGTCATTTCCTCTTAAAACACTGCAGACAATTATCTGGTAAAATGTCAGCTGACCAGTAACGTCCTTCACACTCAGCAGGTTGGTTCTTCCAAACCATGCACACATCAAAACCATCTTCCTCATCACTGTCAGATGGCTCTAACGCATTCCTCAAAAGAACTGGCTTTTTCGTGCACTAGTTTGCTCACAAAACCGGATGGGTTTGGTGTTTCAGGACACAGATTTGCGGCTTCTCTTTGCTTTGTGAGACAGCACTGAAGTCATTCAGTGAGAAAACGCAAGCAAGGAATAAAAGGACTCCATCTGCCAGGCGAACGAGCACCCGCACCCCACCCCTCCATTCCTTTCCTCCCCCCCACCCTGCTCAGACACACTGAATATAGAGTCGACAGCCACAAAAAACCCTCTGCAGCTGCTGTTGTCATGGAAACAAGGCCGTCAGCCGAGCCCTCCCACCAACACAGGGATTTTGAGCATCCAAAAACGACATTTTGAGACCCTAAAAGGAGGGAGACGGTGTGATTGTCTTACTCTCCATCTCAGCTTTGTGCATGTGTAATGTAAAAGCAAATGTGATAGTGACAAATAAATCAAATCCAAAGTGTTAATTCTTGAGAAAAATAGAGTCAAACACAACCACATAGAAAATCCCCCCAAAATCACCAAGTTTGTAACTAAAATAACAAGAACCTTCAAAAAACAATCCATTTCTTGCTTTAGGCCCTGCAGCAGATTGCAAGTGTGAAAGATTTATGAAGTCTTCTAAGAAAAGCAATGCTTCATTGCCCCACTTAACGCTTACCAAAGGGATGCAACATGACGTCAGCTTTTCCCACTAAACCCCCACCATCTTTTTTTTTTCTCTCTCCCTACTGCCAAACACCTTCCTTTTTCTGCTATACATCGTTTCTTTCAATGGCTGTCTATATTTATAGATTCTCGTCAGTGGAGTGAGTCCTTGTCCTATATAATATTCATAGACCGCAGAGGCTCCGCAGAGCTGGGTTCATAAAACCGGTCTGTCCCCCCACTTCCATCCACCGTGGCCGTATCCATAGCAACCTCGCATCCCTAAACCTACATGCCAGTCTGCATTTCTCTACCGCAGGCTTACAGCCCGACCTTAACCCACCTGAGAAGCAGCTGTGAGCATTTCACAGGTCAGTGGAGTAGGAAATGTACTGAAAATAATTGTACGCAACCCACTGAGTCTATTATCCGTTCAGAGTATCGTCTTTTCTTTTAGCTTCGTGCCAAAACTATATCAAGTTTAAAGCAGCACACAGAGTGGCATCAATGTAAGAAGATTACTGTCATTCTCCCCCATCCCCCTTTTAGTCCTTCTGTTTGCGTTCCTTCTGAATCAATCCCACCTGGTTCCTTACATGCTTTTATTTTCATTCTTTTGTTCGTCTTTCTGGCAGGTAAAAAGTGTGTATGATAGCACACATGGAGAGATGCCTGCAGCAAGAACACACAACCACACACACACATGCACACACAGGATGGGGGAGAGGAACCTCATCATGAACAAGGAGCAAGGTAACTATGGCAACGGACAAAGAAGGGATGACGACATTTTGTAGGGTGAACAGTGGAAGGAAATGGTTTGCAATAAGACCGCATGTTATTTTTATCTGCATCACGTATAACACGAATGCAAGTGCTAATTTTGTCCCCAATAGTTCCTTTTCAATTAAATGTGTTATCTAAATGCTATCTAGTGTTTCATTTTCTGGCTGTTTTGGATATGTGTGCTATAGTGGTGGCATAAACAGCTGTGAGAGTGTGAGGGGGCGAGTGTGGGAAGGGCTTAAGAGGCAGATGACCGTTCAGTCGGTCAAATGTGTCGTTGTTTGTGCAGGGACTACCCTCCACTATTTATTTTTTTATTCAGGCTGATTATGGCCCCCCTGCCATCCGATTGTGGGTCGAGCCACTGACTGGTCTGATGTCACGGTCGATACAAGCTGGCATTGAAAAAGGGGGAGACAATATAGTGTAATCTAGTTCTGTCAGTCAGCGAGTCGGTCTAATACACACATCTGGGTCAGACAGAAGTATCGTAACAGATGATCATTCAGATACACACGGCCTGAAGGCTTCATGAGGATGTGACCTCACACAGCGACCCACCCCACCATCATACCAATCACATCAGCACTGACTATGACTAGGACAACTGCCCCAGATTCACACACTAAACCACACACCTCCTTCACATTCGATTAGCAGAAAGTGGGTGTTTCTTTTTTCCTGGAGAGATTTACTCATGAATTATGTGTAGGAAGCAAGGTGGTGAATCCTTACACAACAAACAACAAACAGAAACCGTATAATGTCACCTATTATTGGAAATCTGCTGCCCACATAACCAGTGATTCATTTTCAGCCTCAATACAGTTGCCCCAAATGTATTTGGACACTTGGACTATACTTATGAATCATATAACATCAAATTTATAACTATTTCTGCAACAACCCAACTGGTCTCATAGTTAATTTAAGATGTATAATGTCCTATAGCAGAGTAACCACAGGTGTAGTTAATCACATACACGTTTGTTAACCAGTCTGACATAATTTTGAACATAAAATGTTAATATTTCAGTAAAATATTATGCTTGAAAAGGTGTTTGTGCTAACTTTCTTTCTTAATGCCACAGGGTTTGATATCTATAACATTTATATTGTACCCACAGTGTACTTCAAATCTTAAAAGAATATTTTTTAAAATGTACTTGCAGATAATGCATTAATAATGATGATAGAAAGGACTACTTAAAGAGAGTACACGTTCATATTATTTTAAAACGTATTATTTCCGTAATATGTACCCGTTTTAAAAAGTGTACGGGTTTCACAAGGGTTTTGCTCACATGCTATTAATTTAGCTACAATACAGTAGGCTAAACATCTTTAGCAGACCTGAAAAAAGCACCTGGTAAGTATTTTGTAGTCGTTCTATGCACAAACAACCACCGTTATCCCATCCATTTCTCCATATTCGAATGTGAACATGAGGTGGTGATGAGGTGACGGAAGCCATTTTGTGGGGTTAGCCTGAAGCTAATTGAGTTGTGACAGACTGACAGATGAAGGGCAGGGTGAGGAGATAAGACGCCTCTCTCTCTCTGGTTCTGCTCTAAACAGCCATGGAAGTGTGATTCCACACTGTACACGTTTTACACACAGCCATGTAATCTGCAGCGTATGTTTGAGATTGCTCTCATAAGGGCTAATGAGGGTGACTGTAATTTAACAGGGATGAAGACGTCACTTCAGACAACCAGACTTTCTATGCTTATCAGAAAAGATTAAATAATATGTATGTATCTATCTATGTATCTATCTATCTATGTAACTATCTATGTACTATGTACCTATCGATGAATATATCTATGTATCTATCTATATATCTAGCTAGCTAGCTATCTATCTAGCTATCTAGCTAAATTGTCTATGTTGCTGACTTCAACAAGAGGGGAAAACAACAGTGGTAGGGATGTTTTTATTTTTTTCACAAGGGTGAGCAAAGAGTTTTACCTGGAGACTCCCACAAACCTCTTCCAATCAGCTAGTAGCTACATCTAGTTCTCAAAGCTGATTGGCTGTCTGTGCCCTCAGGCAGAATAATACTTTGAAGTGATGACTGAAGCAGTGGGCCGGCAGTTTAAGGGAGACAGTCTGATCTGGCTGTGACCTCAAGCATGTAATTAACGTTTTGTTTTCTAAGGGGGTGGCTAAATAAAAAATAAAAAAAAATTAGAAAAATAAAAAAAGTTTTTTGTAGCCATTCAAATATCAAATCTTATTATTCAACAGCTATAAGCCAACCTGAAGCACATTGAAGCGATTCCATTGTCTGAAAATGGGGTTTTTACCAATATGAATTCATTGAGAATCAATCATCTACATTTATGTCATATTTTAGGATCACAGAACTAGCTAACAAAGTACTTTAAGTTGACATGTCAGTCTCTTTGAGCCTGTGAAGAGCAAATAATCTGATTGACCCGTTTCTAAACTACAACAAATAAAAAAAAAATCACATCGATCTGATATACGATACCTACACTGTTCGGTTCTGCTGAAGAGTTTGCAGCTTTACCACCAGTAGCAAAAAAAGAAATGAGAGTGAGACATTAACTATACGAAAATATATAAATATCTTTACATGCCAACGGTCATAAGTTCATCTTCCTCTCATGTTTTAATAAAATGCATCATTATTATCAAAGCACAGCCATTACTAACCATTTCTCAGAAGTCACTCAACTCTTGAAGTTTGCTGTAAAACTAATATGAAATAATTCATAATTTAAAAAAAAATAAAAAATGAGACCAATGAGGCCTACTTTCTAGTTGTTAGACTGAGATTGACTTAAGTTTCATAAGGAATAAAATTACATTTGTCCAGTGACTTTCATGCAAACACAAAGCAAATACAACATTCGCTCAAACGATGGAGGTTGACAGGGGGAGTTATGATGCTAAAAACTCCCTGACACACATTTGTGCCATTGTGAGGTGAACTTCCTATGGCACGTACCAGAAAAAGAAACAAATAACCCAAGCTGCCGATCTGATCTGTGTTAAGCTCAGAGACGAAGGATTAACAGAGCTCATCCCTGCAGAGAAACACACGGTGAGACACACTGATCATCACACACCAGTCCAGAACCACACACCCACATTAAGCGAATGCGCCTGCTGTTAACACCATGCTCCTGACGGAGACCACGGGACTTCGGATCAGCTGACAGCATCCTCATATATCCATTTAAATCAAAACGTTCATCCTGCAGAGCTACACTGAAAAAAACCTGTTCTTGACCACTTGAAAATATGAAAAGACATGTAAAAGCACATTAAAATGATTTCAAGTCAAATCCCAGTAATGAATGAATGCAGAAAGAGAATAAGAAGAGAAAGAGAAGGAGGATGGAAAACAAGAAAGGGAGGGGTGAGATACATTTTCATATATGAAGCTCTGTAGCAGCCATTTTGGATTATATAGGTCACAGTGAGATTCTGAAAGGGTGGGGTTGGTGTCTTTAACCCTTGATTATGCCATCCCATGGGTCTATGTGCGAAATGGATGGTGGTTAGGTAGGGTAAAAGAGACGATGACTGACAGCCGACTGATGGCATTAAAGCTAACACAGTGTTCAGTGGAGACATTCTGAAAGGAAAACCGCAGTGACTCGCCTGACTGCCAAGGTGAACAGTTTGCTGGCTGTATGTGTGACGAGAATCTGTCACGCAGCCAAAGCTGATGGAGCAGATGTCTGATTTAGGTCAGATATATGTGGAAAACAACAATCACATAACAGTATCAAACATTAAAATCATAAAAATGATTACAGTATAACAAAAAAAAGAAAAGAAAATACAGAGACGTCAGTTAAGGAGACAAAGCGTGAGAAAAGGAAAAAGGGCTACAGATGAAAAAACATGTCAGATGAGGAGAGGAGAGCATAGAATAGAATCAAAGAACAAAGGGGAAAAAAAGCGAGGAGGGGAGAATAAAAAGGTGATCACTAGTGCTACCAACTAGTGGTGCCTGGCAGTATTGCAGTTTCAATACGCCATTAAAAATGTAAGGCTTGCCAGTATGTGTTTATGGTGACAGTGCACATGCGTGTGGTCTCACGCACAATTTTACAGGTCACACTGGTCATATAAGAGATATGTGACGTCACCTTCAATCCCCTGACTATTTTTAGTCCAGGTTTGATATGTGCAGATGTAAAGCCAGAGTGCACTAATGGTCCATCTGTTCCTAAACACAGTCTGAGTGATCCAGGACAAAGACACTGCGATCCTGAACATTAATTCTCTCTGTACCTCTATCCGCTGTTCTTTAATGAAACTGACTTGCCTATGGCACTATCTATATTGCAGAAGGAGAAGAGAGTAAATATATGTCTGTAAACTAGTCTGAGTCGCCTCTAGAGGTTCTATTCTAGGATCTGACTGCGTTCAAGTTCCATTTAAACTCCGTCCCTGTGAGGAACAGTGTGTTAGGGCGCGAGCAGAAAAAAAGCAAAACACTAATTGAATTTTGCACAAATGCCCTAGTATAATGCCTGGATACCTGGGGAATAAAACTTAAATCACTCTGCCCTGAAGATAGACATATCAAATTAGGTCACAAAGTTAAAGAGACATTTTAAACACAATACTAAATATGGGAACAATATATTGAAGTTTGAGATTAAACTTCCGAGTCAACTCTAAAGTGTTACTCTTCAGCTCAGTACTGGAGTAAAATGTAAAATGCAAAATGTTGAGTGTGTGTGTGTGTGTGTGTGTGTGTGTGTGTGTGTGTGTGTGTGTGTGTGTGTGTGTGTGTGTGTGTGTGTGTGTGTGTGTGTGTGTGTGTGTGTGTGTGTGTGATGGCTGTGCAGATGTCCCTTTCATTTATGGGAACATAGGCATGATGATTTTTATACTGTACAAACTGTAAATTATATCCCCTAGATGTTTTCTTCAAGTGGACCAAAAAGTGTCCCCACAAGGATTTTGGATATTGCCATCATTTTGTGGGGACATTTTCTTACCAGTAACACACACACACACACACACACACACACACACACACACACACACACACACGCACACACACACACACACACACACACACACACAAAGGCTCTATGCCAACACAGAGCACAGCAGGCCAGGCTCTTTACAGTGGCACACGCTCAGCCTTTGTTCTCTGATACAAAGCTGGGGGAAAGACAGAAAGGCATCCGGATTTTGTGAGAGAAGGGAAGTGTGTCCAGGAGGAGGATGCAGTTATGAATACATTAGTAATTCAGCCTGTAGCTTTAATGTGACCATTATTGCAGCAAAACGCACGCTCTCTCATAGAAAAGGAGTTAAGATTCAGATCCTGCCTAAGATGACATCTATTTAACCCAAGAATAGCACTTTGTTTATGTGCAAAACAAGCCAGCGTCCACAAATGCTGGCTGATAAAGAAAGCACAGGAACACTGCCAAACATTTTAAATGAATATATATGGAGAGACTATATATGTTATCTATCAATCCCCCTATTTCACAGACAAGGCTTAAACCTAGTCCCAGACTAATATGCATGTTTGAACTGAAAGCAAATAGCACTGGCTTATCTTAAAATGTGTCAGTGCCATTGTTTTGTCTCAAAATGCACATCAGTACTGTTTTTTTTTTTATACGGCACTTTTATAAAAGCTACTTAAATGCCCTAATTGAACTCAAGCCTAATTCTGTCATAATCTAAACTCTGTCTGTGAAACCGGGTCAGAATCATCTATGTGTTTTTTGGACAAAATTTCCCCTAACTCGATTAAATACTAAGAGTGTTTATGCACTGAAAATTACTACTACTACTACTACTACTACTACTATCATTATTAATGATTATAATCATTTTTACCAAATAAGCTGTTTCAGTTTTAAGAAATCTCAGTAACACTTTTCAGAAAGGTTTCATTTGTTAACATAAGTTAGCTATAGCTATAGTTAACATGAACTACCACTGAAAAAATACTTCAAGAATGTATTATCTAAATTCATGTTAATCTTGGCATTTAATCATACATTTTTAAGATCAACAGTTCTATCTGTTCACATTAATTAATTCACTGTGAACTAACATGACATTTTTTTTAAGTAACATTATTGCTGTAAGATTATATTGCTCTTTTTTAGTTCATATTGGTTAATGAATTAATAATGTTAACAACTGAGACCTTATTGTAAAGTGTTACCAAAGTCTCTAATACACTGACCTCTCACAAGACTGAGATACGATCACAGCTAATGCTGCATCCGGCACTGCTGCTGTGCAGATCGCTTAATAGGGTCTGTAATCTGATAAAGACTCCAGTCTGGCTCATCAGGCCCATTCACCCCATCATGTCTGCCATCCAGATATCTTAGGGAGACCACAAACACAAACATGATGATTAGTGATCATGTGACTGCAAGGAGGCTGAAAGCTACTCTAATACTGTAATGAAAACAGATGGCACATCCCTATCCTCCTTTACCTGATGGCCTTCATCCATACTATATACTGTATATTCATATAGATTTTGTCCATTGTAAAAACAATATATAGTCAAGTCACCTTCATTTTTATATATAAAAATGAAGGTGACTTGACTATATATTGTTTTTATATTGACTATATATTGTTATATATACAGCTATAGCGCTTTTAACAATATGGACTGTTTCAAAGCAGCTTTACAGTAATAGGAAATTAAAGTAACAGAGATTATTGTCCAGCTAAAGTTAGTTCCCTTTCGTAAAGGGAACTCCCGCTGCATCGATACTCGATACTTCGGGGAATGCCTTCGGCATGAAGCGTCTGAAGTCTACTATACAACTATTCCAATCTTGATTGGTGCAACGTCATTACGTCACGCGTGATGTCGCATGTGGCGGTGATCCGGAAGCTATAAAACGGTCACAGGAACCAGGAAGTGTTAGCTTCTGGTCTTCAGCAAGCGCTCTATGTACAACTTGTCTGTCTTATTTGGTGTTGTTTTGTCCTATTATTATTATATGGTATGAGTATGGCCGAGAGAAAGCAGTTTAGACAGTGTGCGTCCCCTTGCCCACGTTTTCTCGCCGAGGGTGACACACACTCACTGTGTGTAGTTTGTTTGGGAGTGGAGCATGCACAGGCAGCGCTCGAGGGCGCTGTCTGTGCTAACTGTGAGATCATGCCCCTGAGAACGCTCCGCTCCCGGCGAGCTATGTTCAATGAAACCGGCCAGCCCCGCGATCCTCGTGGATCAGGTCCCGCGTCTGTCGAGGCAGCGCGGCGTCTGCATTCATGGGGATCGCAGCGGGATCTAGTGGATAATGCTGAGACGGCTTCGGCCCTTTCTCAGCATTCTGAAACTAGTTCCCGTGGTTCCGCTCAGGGTGCGGAAGCCCGCGCTGCGGCTTCTTCCGCCCCGGTAGCGGGACCGATGCTCGAACTCTCTGGTTCTGAGGAATTGGAGAGTATGAGCATCGACGCGGGGGAATGTGAAAATCAAACATCCATCCATTCCCCTGCATTTGAGGAGCTGCTAGAGGTTGTGACCAGAGCAGTAGATAAATTAAAGATTGACTGGCCACCTGAGGTGCAGGAAGCGACAGTAAAAAGTAAGCTCGATGAGCGCTTCCTGCAGCCTCGGTCACAACCTCTACGTCAGAGCCTGCCATTTTTCCCCGATCTCCACACTGAGGTGTCGAGATCGTGGGATAAGCCCTTCTCCTCGCGTATATCTGGCCCCAATATTCATTTATATTCCAATATATTGGGTGCTAAGGAGGAGGGCTATGGGATGATGCCCAGGGTTGAAGAGTCGTTTGCATCGCACCTCTCCCCTGACGCTGCATCATCCCTGCGGGCTCCGACGCTTCCCACCAAGCCCTGCCGTACAACATCGGCCTTGGTGGGAAAGGCATATATGGCGGCAGGTCGGGCTGGTAGTTGTCTGCATACAATGGGGCTGTTGCAGGCATACCAGGCCGACCTCCTCAAAGAGGTGGACGACAGCGGGGAGGTCGCCTACGATGACATCAGGGAGATGCGTCGTGTGGTTGACTTGTCTCTCCGTGCTACCAAGGAGACGGCCCGCGCCATCGGCCGCTCCATGGCAGCATTGGTAGCTACGGAGAGACACCTGTGGCTGAATCTGTCGGGCATCGGGGACAAGGACAGGGCTTGTCTCCTCGATGCCCCGCTTTCGCCTTCTGGCCTTTTCGGCGATGGAGTCAACCAAGTCGTCGATAGGTTTCAGGAGGCGAAGCGACCGTCAGCCGCATTTAAAGAACTTATCCCCCGCCGTCGTTCCAGGTCTCGTGGGTCTGCTGCCAGGGGGCAGTCCCAGGAGGCCGCCGCCAGCTCCTCACACCTGCTGAGGCAGAAGGAGAGTGTTGCTTCTCATGCTCCCCCCCAAGGGGCCTGGAGGCAGAAGCAACACCCTCAGTCGAAGTCTTCTAAGCCGAAAACAGATCTGAGGACTGTTATTCAGGCGAAGAAGGCTTCGGCTAAGAGGCCATGACGGGACACCCAGGCCTCTGAGGGCATCCCCCTCCGCGTGAGATTTTTAAAACTTCGCTCCGCGGAGCCCTCAGGAAATCGATGTTGCTTCCCGCCGCCGAGTGCGCCTCGGGACGCATCGAGTTCCAGCGAACGTATCACACAAAATATTTCTATAACATCTAGTGGGTTAAAGCGTTCGCTACCTCTCACGAGGCCTGTAGAAAAAAATTATTCGGTTAGCTCCTGCCAGGAAACTGCTTCAGGTCACCGATAATAAAAATAAATACAAAAATAAGGAAAAGAATAAAGATGTGAATATAGCACCTGAGGTCAGTCCTGAGAGACTGATTCCCTTAGTAGATTATTTAGACACCTGGAAAGGTCTTCAAAATATATCTCAGTGGGTCCTGAATACAGTTGAGAAGGGATATAGAATCCAGTTCCAGTTTAGACCACCTAAGTTTAGTGGCGTTATTCATACACTGGTAGCTCCTGATCAGGCTCAGGTGATGGAAGATGAAGTTCAGACTCTTCTAGCTAAGGAGGCCATAGAATATGTGCCCTTAGAGCAGAGGGATTCCGGGTTCTACAGCCGGTACTTCATAGTTCCAAAAAAGGATGGTGGGCTGCGTCCCATTATAGATCTCAGGGTATTGAATAAATCTTTGAGGAGATTTAAGTTCAAAATGTTGACTATACCTATGATCGTTCAACAAATCAGATCCGAGGACTGGTTTGTAACGATAGATCTTAAGGATGCATATTTTCATATTTCCATCATCCCACATCATAGGAAGTTTCTTAGATTTGCTTTTGGGGGAAAAGCTTATCAATACAGAGTTCTTCCTTTCGGCCTAGCCTTATCACCTCGCACCTTCACTAAATGTATGGATGCTTCCCTTGCTCCTTTGAGACTTCAGGGGATTCGTATCCTGAATTATATAGATGACTGGCTGATTCTAGCTCAGTCGGAAGAACTGGCAATTCAACATCGAGATGTTGTTTTGAACCATTTGAGGTGCTTGGGGCTGAGACTCAATGTAAAGAAGAGTTCATTGACTCCTCTTCAGAGGACTACGTTCCTGGGAGTAGAGTGGGACTCAGTCACGATGCGGGCACAGTTGTCTCCCGCTCGTATTGAAACTATTTTAAACACAATGAAGAGTATCAGGTTAGGCCAGGCTATCACTGTAAAACATTTTCAGAGAATTTTAGGGCTTATGGCTGCAGCTTCCACGGTAATTCCCTTTGGTCTGCTTCATATGAGAGCCCTGCAGTGGTGGCTCAGGAACAAGGGTTTTTCTCCTCTGGGAAACCCTTTTCGCACGATCAGAGTTACGCACAGATGTCTTCGTTCTCTGGTCATGTGGAAGAAACCATGGTTCCTGTCTCAAGGTCCGGTTTTGGGAGCACCATGTGAGAGAAGAACTCTTACTACGGATGCTTCCCTCACGGGCTGGGGTGCGGTTATGGAGGGCCGTTACACCCGAGGTGCTTGGAAGGACCATCATCTCTCATTACATATTAATTGTTTGGAGATGTTGGCTGTATTCTTTGCCTTGAGGCACTTCCTTGTATACCTCAGAGGCCATCATGTTCTTGTTAGGACAGACAATATGTCGGTGGTCTCGTATATCAACCGCCAAGGAGGTTTGAGATCTCGCCCTCTTTGTAGACTTGCGCATCAAATCCTTCTTTGGTCCCAGGGCAAATTTCTCTCTGTGAGATCCATTTATATTCCTGGGGTTGAAAATATGGGAGCAGACATCCTGTCGAGGCAGGGGCTGAGGCCCGGGGAATGGCGGCTCCACCCTGAGGTGGTTGAGCTTATATGGAGAGAGTTTGGCTGGGCGGAGGTTGACCTGTTCGCTTCTTATGAGAACTCTCATTGCCCGCTCTGGTACTCTCTCTCACATCCAGCTCCTTTGGGTTTGGATGCCATGGTACAGAGGTGGCCGAGGTCACTTCTGTATGCTTTTCCCCCGATCGCTCTGCTCCCTGGGGTTCTAGAAAGGGTCAGGAGGTACGGAGTGAGACTACTCCTTGTAGCCCCGTACTGGCCGGCCCGAATTTGGTTTTCGGACCTTAATAGTCTCCTGGAGAGTCCTCCATGGAAAATTCCTGTTAGGAGAGATCTTCTGTCCCAGGCTGGGGGTACAATATTTCATCCCAGACCAGAGTTATGGAGACTATGGGTCTGGCCCCTGAGGGGGTCCCATCCATAATCAGGTTGCCTTTCCACTGAGGTGGTTAGGACGGCCATTCTAGAACCTCATTCTACTAGGAACTAAACAATTAAGTTAGGGAGGGCATCGAACCCAGTGTTATTACTGCCCACTGGCTTCAGTTCTGGTGTTCCATCCTACTCTCTAACGGGACCTCCCGTTCATGCTTAGGGCCTCTGTGGCGGCCTTAGTGCCCTCCGCAAGCCTCTAAGGGTGTATATGTAGGGACATTCCCACTCAAACTCCATGTTCCAGTAGATTGGAGGATAAATCCTTTCGTCCAGCTTATTGGCATCAGGCTGATGGGGTATCCCTGGCACCCATCATGTCCTGTGGATGACATATATTATATGTATGAGTATATATAAATATATATAGAAGAATCTAAGGAGTCGGTTTCCTGTTTATCTTACTCCCTGGAAGAGTGGTGATGCTGCCCCCTCTCACTTACTACTGGAGGAGCCACTCTGAATTGTTTTTTGCTCCGGTACTGAGGTGCCGGTGGGTAATAATTATGATTCTTCAAGGTATTCTATCCTCCATCGCATGTGTCGGATGGTCAAGGTCATAGCCTTGGAGGGTTCTATGTAGGCCTCAGGCTGAAAGGAGTCAGTCCATCTAGCTAGATCAGGGTTAGGAGCTATTTCCCTTCATTACTAAGTGAGCAGCTGGCTTTCTATAAACCAATAGGCTTATCTGAAGTATAAGGTGCGCTTTTGCCTTCACCTCTTATTCAATGCTTTCTATTGTATGGGGCTCTCATCCAGGAGGTCAGTCGAGCCTCTAGTTCCTGACCTCCTCTTTTTTACAACCAAATCTTATGACAAGCTAGTTTGGATCTGTACTCCACTTATTCTATCGTCCGTGAGATGTACCAGATGCTTTGTACCAGGGCGTTTTTCTCTCAGTATGGCGGCGTGGGTATTCGTTCCCCAAAGTATCGAGTATCGATGCAGCGGGAGTTCCCTTTACGAAAGGGAACGTCTCGGGTTACGTATGTAACCCTCGTTCCCTGAGTAGGGAACGAGACGCTGCATCACTCGGCCATACTTTTCGCGCCCTGAGAACGACTTGCTTTGACCAATTAGAAGCTAACACTTCCTGGTTCCTGTGACCGTTTTATAGCTTCCAGATCACCGTCACATGCGACGTCACGCGTGACGTAATGACGTTGCACCAATCAAGATTGGAATAGTTGTATAGTAGACTTCAGACGCTTCATGCCGAAGGCATTCCCCGAAGTATCGAGTATCGATGCAGCGTCTCGTTCCCTACTCAGGGAACGAGGGTTACATACGTAACCCGAGACGTTTTGATTGATTCACTTCCGTTGCAAAGATCATTAGTTATTAACTTAGGGGCCGCTTACACGACACCGTTCTAATAGAAGACCCTTAACGCCCTCCGGCCCGCTCATTCGCACTACAACAGTGCCTGGTGGCTGGAGAACGCAAACCTTGAAATAGGTTCCAAGGTGCAAGCCTTGAAGAAAATATATGTATGCATCTATAGGTACAGTATGCATGTTTGAATATGTGCGCAGTCGTGTAGTCTTTCTTTACAAACTTACCTCAATAAATTACTTTGTAATACAGAATTATTTCGCTTCCGAGTAACCATGTGAACCGGAAACTATTTTGACAACGTTTTATCTGTACGGAGGTAAAGGGAAGGAGAAGGGGGCCTTCACAGGGGAGTGACAAGCTGACACTTCAGGACTGCGTTGTCGTCGCGTCCAGGCGTTGTCCTTCATCAGATCTAGTGCGTGCGTGTGTGTGTGTGTGTGTGTGTGTGTGTGTGTGTGTGTGTGTGTCCAGGCGCAGGTCCTTCATCAGACTGCTTTAAACCTCGGGATAAACAGAGAGACTGATATTAGCATAGACGTCATTCTTCTTATGATGTAACGAGTATATTAGGATTTATATCTAATATGCACTAATATACAGCCTAACATTGAATTATAGAAGTTTATAATGTGTTATGTGCATGCTAGGTCCCGGACAATGTTAGGACAATTATATATGATAACAATATTATATTTAAACACACACACACACACACATATATCCAATAAAATGTAAATCTCTATAGTACGGTGACGCATTGCTGCCACATACATATTATTTTTCCCCTCAATTATGTCGTAATAACGAGATCTTATGTCGTTTTAACGACATCTTTTCTCGTAATAACGAGATCTTATGTCGTTAAAACGACATCTTTTTTTGCCCTTATAAGGGCATGTGTTATCATGTACAAAATATGCCTTTATCCACATAAAATTGACAGCCTATCCCGCCTTTATCACACGTTCAAAAAGCTTAAGCAAATAGTAGTAGCCCCTAATCATGCAAAATTAATCAATGAGGCTCTTTTTGAAAATATATTTTAAATAGGCCTGTAAGTTTTTTTTTATATAATATATTATATATAAGATTTATTTTTGTTAATAGGCTATATCTTCATTCATTACCGAGAGATATAATTAAACAAAAAGTAGTCAAAACACATCTAAAAGAAAATTTTACAACATTGTGTTCTTATTTTGCTTAATTAACGAAATGTCAATCTTCGCCTCTATAACAGAAGATACAATACAATACAAAAATCTTCAAGATACAGCCTACAATCTTCACATGTATAACGGATTGTCACCTTATAAACAGTCCTTTGTGTGGTGGAATAAGTAATGCTATATAGAAATATATGGTTAGTATCTTGATTTAAATTTTATTTTATTATTTCATTAGTTCATTAATTATGCTAACTCAGCTAATTAAATGTGACGAGCTGGACACTAATTACTAATGAAATAATGTCAAATATTAAATGTAGGCTATTGATTAGAGTTGCCATACACTAAAGGATTTTTCTAGTCATTAATTTAAGCAATTAGGACTAACGTTTATATTCAATCCTAGGTGCATGTAGGCTATAGCCTATATTCCGCGCTCAAGCGCATGCATAAAACTTGCCGCAAAGCACCAGCAAAAGTAGGCTAATGATATAATAAATGTATCTGAAAAAAATAACGAAGCATTTTAATTGTTTATTAATTAACTAGTCTTTTCTAAATCAGTGTAGGCTGCCTGCATACATATCTCCATACATCTCGGCTGTAATGTAGCCTAGATGCGCCTTTATTACGGACAGGATTAATCAGATAGTAGCTACCGTATTTGCTTTCGATTGGATTTTTTTTTTCGTTGGTGGACATTTTTTTTATTAACTTTATAGTTATATTTCTCATGTCTGTGAGGCTTGTCTATACACTGTTTGTCAGTTAATTTTTGAGGCGCGCTCCAATTCACAGAGATCATGAAAGCGCGCCCTGTTCGTTTTATTTTGTTTTACAAAGGCATACCGTTTTCTTGTTGTTGTGAGTTTATACAAATAAAAGTAGTTGCGACTGATGTATTATTATGTTCTGTATGACCAGAAATTATGGAGTATTTTAAGTTGTTTCCACTGTTGATAGGAAAATGCGAGTGATGGCACCGGCGCCTTCATCCATGTCATAGTGCGCGCTCCACACTCCGCACAAACACTTGGATATGCGCTTCATAATAGCAAACATTTATCTAGGTTAACGTTAGAGCGAGCGGTCATGCCAGACAGATAATCCTCATCATGTTTAACTAATCAAATTCTGTTGCATTTTATTGCGCCAGTTTGAAAAGGGCGGCTGAAACACTTAGCCTATAAACGCCCAACGCTGGTGTTTTTCTTTAAACAAATTCGTTTAGACTTTAAAATAAATATTGTTTATGGGCTAATTAATGCCACAATAATTTGTTTATTTTATTGGCTAATTGTATTTTTCATTTTTGTTTTGCATTGAATACCATTGAATATTTTCATTGAATGCATTGAATATTCGCTGTGTGTGCACGCAATACCACCCTCCCATAGAAAGACACGTTAAGAGCCACCTATTTTCTTTATAATAAAGGGAAGGAAAACGCTTAATGTATAATTAAATGCATTGCGTTCATATTCTTTATAACTGACGCGTTTTCTTTATTATTATAAGGGTGTATTATTCCATTTAAAAAGGACTGTTTATAAGGTGACAATCCGTTATACATCTTGAAGATTTTTGTATTTTATTGTATCTTCTTATAAAGACGAAGATTGACATTTCGTTAATTAAACAAAATAAGAACACAATGTTGTAAAAAATAAACAACTCAGGCTATGTTCTGTTAGATATGTGTTTTGAATACTTTTTGTTTAATTATATCTCTAGGTAATGAAGATATAGCCTATTAACAAAAATAAATCTTATTAGGCCTATATAATATATCATATTAAAAAAAACTTAGCCTATATAAAATATATTTTTAAAAAGGGCCTCATTGATTAATTTTGCATGATTGGGGGCTACTACTATTTGCTTAAGCTTTTTGAATGTGTGATATAGGCGCGATAGGCTTTCAACTGTATGTGGATAAAGGCATATTTTGTACATGATAACACATGTCCTTATAAGGGCAAAAAAATATGTCGTTTTAACGACATAAGATCTCGTTATTACGAGAAAAAGATGTCGTTAAAACGACATAAGATCTCGTTATTACGAGAAGATGTCGTTAAAACGACATAAGATCTCGTTATTACGAGAAGATGTCGTTAAAACGACATAAGATCTCGTTATTACGAGAAAAGATGTCGTTAAAACGACATAAGATATCGTTTTTACGACATAATTGGGGGGAAAAAATAAAATGTATGTGGCAGCAATGCGTCACCGTACTACAGAACCACAGTCACAGGATTATGAATGTTTCAGAACAGACAACAATAAATCCTCACAGAGTCACAGTGATCTAGCTCTTGGTCATAAATAGGTTACACGATAAAACATTATCTTCCTCGATGAATTAGAGAAGAAATCGTCACCAAAATGATTAATATTTAAAAGCTTGTATGGAGCCATACACATACAATTATTATATTACATGCATATCCCATGTGCTTAAAGCCATGACTTAAATAGCAATAGATTTATGCTTTGGCCTCATAACCTGGAAACAGGACAAACAATGTTCCCGCCCTGCTTTACAAATCCCAATCAAATTTGAAGCAAGCACTCCCTCTCCCCTTTTCTCTCACAGCTCACTTTCTATGGCTGTTCTACACTGACATAATTCCCCTACTGACACACTTTCACGCAAAACTCCCCCACTGTATTTCTCTGATGGTCTCTTCCACATGACATCGGCACTTTCTTACAGTATAGGTCCTATACCCCATCTAGTGGGCATATTCCCCAGATTCAAGAATGAGGCTCCACGTGAAGCGCAAATACACTGAAAAAAATTTGTTGCCTTAAATTTAAGTACAATCAACTTGGATGTTTAATTCATTTCAACTTAAATCACATTAAACGGAGTTTTAAAAAAATGATTAAACCTTTTAAACGTATAAATAAGTTGAAAATAGCCTATATCTTACAATTAAGATAATTTAATTGTGTTTCAAGTCGAGGAATCTAGCCTTAAGTAAAAGTAAACAAAGATGAAAAAAAAAAAAAGCCCTGTTAAACAGCACCCACCATGTGTCTACTTAACTTCTGAAAGGAGGGAAAATAATATCTGATATCTGAACCGGTTAGATGCTTTAAACCTGACTGATTCCTTTTTAACTTCAAGCAACAAGAGCACCATCTGGCTAAAATCGTGAACATCTTCAGTTACAGTGACACAGCTCCTGGTGCAAATTTCCCCAGCAATAGCGACTACTACAGGACACACCGCATTACTACAGCTGACCTAGTAACACACATGCGCGCGCACACACACAAACACTCACACACACACTATAATAATCGCTTAAAATGCTTCACAAAACAACACTAACCTCTACTGGTCAAGACAGAAAACTACACCTAAATGGTCTATAATGTTAAACGCTTTAAAACCAACAACAACACAGGTTAGTCAACAGCACTTCTCTTTCTCCTTCTCTTTTCTGCTTTCTCAACTGGCCAGTAATGGAGGAGGAAGGAAAAACTCTGACTCATCAACCGGAAAAAAGTCCACCCCAGGATTTTCATGTATTACAAAACATCCTGAACAACGAAAAAATAAAAAACAAAGGAAACATTCTTTGGGTTAAATTATAAGCAACTTGAATTCATTATACAAAGTCAGATTGCATGCCATTTTTTGTTTATGAAAGTGTGGGAGACTAGAAGTCATAACTCTCACACAGGAATGTGGGGTACGACAGCTTGATTAGAAACAGATGTGCTCAGTCACTCAGAAAAACACTCATGGGGCTTTAGAACGCAGAGCTGGCAGAAACAACTGGACTGCAGTAGCAGAAAGGCTGTGTAGTTTGTGCGCAAAACTGTTATTAAACATACGCAAACATGCATGCATTAATTAATATCTTAATATAAAATAAGGTAGCCTCAAAGACTCACAGAAAGTATAAATGCCATTGCATCAGACAGAAAGTTGCATTTTTTTCATAGTTCATAAAAAAGTTGTTTAAAATATTTTTACTTATATTATTATTAATGCTATTAGTGTTTTAATGTGATAAACTTTCTTTCACCTGCATGAACTTGAGCATAACAGGCTTTTTATTAGAATAAATAAATAAATAGATAAACAAGTAAAACTTTGGGACCAGCAGGCTTTAAATATTTTTTTTAGTATCACTCTGTGTCACTTAGTTTGTATTTGTGTTATCTGAATGGCAATTTAAATGTGGTTTAAGTGCACATACACTTTCTATGAGAAAAATGAATATGGAAGCAAAGAGAGATAAAAAGGACATGCAGTATTACATAAAGGACATTGCAGTGTCTCAGCAGAGAAACATGAGACCCTCTTGTACTTCACGCTCAGACAAAGCTCTCATACAGAGTCCCAGATTACCAGTGTAGTCCCACATCTCCAGCAGAATAAGTGGATTAGATGCTTTCATGCTCCCCCCCCCCCCCCCCCCCTTTCCTGCTCTCTCCTCTCAGACACAATCAGTCTTTGCCAGTTTGAGTTGCAACTTGCTCTAAGAAGCTTTGAGATATGTGGTTTCTCTCTTTTGGGCCTAAGCCGATAAACTAAACAAGTAACCTTCACCTCGTACCCAAAACACTTCCATACATCCCAGTATGATTGTCCTAATCTTGCTCCCATCCTCCCACATCCCACATGGCAGTGGCCTACACTGATAAGAGGGTTTACAGTCTCTAAACAGCAGGACTCTTTTTCCAAGGTCTTTACTGAAAAACAGGAGACACAAGACAAACACACACCTTTATCAGCCACAGACATACTATGATGTTGGAGTGCCCCCAACTGTCCTTACAATAAAACTGCATAAGGAATGAAAGAGCAGATTGTGGTGTACTCTCAGATATACAGAGTCCCGTTTTTAAAACTATTTATTTCAAGCCAAACAATGCTATTAGTCATATAAAAGGCCACATTTTTACACAGTAAAATGTTTTACACAGAACATACGATAATGAACAAAATCACATACTGGCCTAAACCTCTTCTAACACAGCTGGGCGCAACATTGTGAATGCAAATACTGTCTTTTATTTGCAAATTTGCAAAATATGTGACCCTGAATGCAAACACTTATTCGAAGCCTGATGGATAACAAATGGAGGCTGATTTACATGAGACCAAAATGGTTAGGTTTTGTTTAGTCCAACTCACAACACTAGATGTAAGTACTAGCCACATCCATATTTTGAATATTTTTTAAAGGTATAGTTCACAAAAAAGTTCACATTTCCCAAAATATCTCCTTTGTATTCCACAGAAGAAAAACTAAGTCATACAGTTTTGGAACAGCATTGGGAGGAAATGATTTTTCCTTCCTCTTCACGATGATGAACTATCTATTTAAGACATGTGGCGAGGCCTACACATGGATTGTTTACCAAAAGTAAAACGCTACTTTGCATAAGAGCACAAAAGACCAGCACTTTTTATTCTATTCCAGTAGTTTCCTTTAGACAATTCACCCACACTCACCCAGACACAATCTGACAGCTGTTCCAGGAATAACCTGACACTACAGGGGTCAAACAAGCAGCTGCATCCATTGACATTCTTACTAAGGGGGACCCCACCACTCTATCTGAGAGAGAGAGAGAGAGAGAGAGAGAGAGAGAGAGAGAGAGAGAGAGAGAGAGAGAGAGAGAGAGAGAGAGAGAGAGAGAGAGAGAGAGAGAGAGAGAGAGAGAGAGAGAGAGAGAGAGAGAGAGAGAGAGAGAGAGAGAGAGAGAATGAATGGGAGACCACTGGAATGCATGTCCTGTGAGGAACAAGACAGCAATTATTTTTAAAAATAAAATGTAATGCTTATGATTATCATGCTCTGTAATCTCTCTATGGACAGAATGAGGTCATAGGCAATGGGTTTTCTCTCTCTTTTACCCACATAAATATATATATATATATATATATATATATATATATATATATATATATATATATATATATATATATATATATATATATATATATATATAAAAGAAAAAGAGACTTTGCATATAAAATTATTTTTGAGGGATTGTGTGACACTGTAAACTGGAGTAAAAAATCAGTTTTGCCATCACAGAAATAAATTAGGCTACATTTAAAAAAATAAAAATCAAATATAAATCAGTTATTTTAAATTGTAATAATATTTCACAATATTACTGTTTACTGTACTGTTTTTGATTAAACAAAGGCAGCCTTGGTGAGCATAAGAGACTTCTTTCAAAAATCTTTCCGACCCTAAACTTTTAATAATATTATCATTGTTATGATGTTTATTTTTTTCGTTTCAAGAAAATCAGACGTGGTAGTCTTTTTTTTATTATTGTTATTTTTTTAGACATAACAGAAAGTGAGAGATACATGGGCTCTTTTTCTGTTTTTGATACACACACACAAAACAGTTGAAAGAGAGAATGAGACAGATGGTTGAATTTACTAATCCACAACTGCTACAAAGTGCCTTGGTAGTCAACATGTCTGTCCTTTTTAGAGCCCACCTTAAACCTCCCTTCTTTCATTCTTCCAAGCCAAATATGTGTCAGTGTTCCTGTTGGTGAGTGACTAAGCATGATTCAAATAGGGGGAGGGGTTGGACAGAATAATGAAAGATTTAGAATAAAATATCTCTCACTTGATGCAAGTACTGTGGTATATTATTAACATGGAGGATAAGAGTTTTAAGTTATAAAACATCTGTGGAATGGGGGGGGGGGGGGGGGCAAACAGAACCTCATCCATAGCTCAATAGCTCCCCCTACTGACTGCTAAAAAGGTGGAGGGAAAGACAAACAGAAGAAAAATCCCAAACTAATTGAATTTCAACACTCAGTGGTATAAACTAGAACCACATGATATTTCCAGACATCAGCAGACTCTATAATAATCATCACATGTACACTCAAAACAAGAAAAGAATGCAAAGCAGTGTATGTGCACAAAAGCTTTGCTCACGGGACAGTTTTTCACTTTTGTCTTTCTCAAGGACACGTAACAGCAGATAATATGGTCGTTCCATTTGTATGATGACACGAAAGTGCCACATTTTCTTGTCACATTCACTTCTGTGTTTTCATCCACACAGAGTTAATGTGTAACATTATTAGTTCTGTCTCTGCTCAAGTTTCTCTCTGACTCTTTTCTTCCCTTAAAAGGTATTGAGCAGTGGACTTACTCTGAATGCCAGAAGTGAGGGAGTGGGACTGACCTAGAATTTCAACATAATGTGAAGAAAACCTGATCCATCTTGTGTTAACTCCCCAATAACCAAACTTTCTCTCTTTAATAAATAAATAAAAGAAGATAGATAGATAGATAGATAGATAGATAGATAGATAGATAGATAGATAGATAGATAGATAGATAGATAGATAGATAGATAGATAGATAGATAGATAGATAGATAGATAGATATATATTATCATTTGTCATGTTGTTCTGTCGTTGTTGTGGTTAGAAAAACCTCTGTTTTCCATGAGTCAAAAGTGTTTGCATTGTGTCTCTTTAAACCGCAAACAATACCTTTACGCTTGGCGCGAGAACAGCATGCGTGTTTATTCTCTTTTGCCTCAAAGTTGCTTGTTTCCCGGGAGATTGAATAAAGGGGAAAAGGAGGGAGGGGGGCGATGGATGAATGGGATCCGTTCATCCTGTTAGCTGCAGAAAAGCAGGAAGAGAATAAACTCGGGGCTGGCAGCTGGAGCGCAGGAAATGTCGGGCCTGTGGCAGATGGTCGGGTGGGCCTGGAGAAGGGGGAGGAAATGGGAGGATGTCTGACGGGAAGCGGGAGGGTCTAACCAGGGAAGATCCGCCCAGGAGGAGGGGTTTCAGAGTGGCTCACTTGCGCACATCTGCTGTTTGAGTTGTGTAACTACAAGTGGATATTTTATTTTAAATAGAATTTTTATTTTTTTGTGTTAAAAACAGCGCAAAAATATAAATTAAGCTAATGAAATATTCGCACAAAAAATGCAACCCCGTCTGACACATGTATTTATTTATTACAATATATTTTTGTTCCATTCCTATATAAAATCTTTCAATAATAACTACTAGCCTTACCAAATGACTTTGCTCTTTATATCGATACAACTTTGATATGATCTCATTATTCTTCTTCTCCTCCTAATAATAATAATAATAATAATAAATACAATTATTGTATTATGTTTCATTCACCTAACAACATGAAGAATATTTTAAACCCAAAATCTTTAAAACATGGTACTAAAGTCTGTAACATTACAATTACAAATATCAAGCAGAAAGTTTTCCAAACTTTTCACAATATTAGATAGCCATACTGAATATGGAGTATGCGATAATTTTCCTGGAAAAGTCCTGGAAACAAATTTGGGTTACACTTTATTTTAAGGTGTCATTGTTACAGTGTAATTATATATTTAAGTACTTAGTGATATTAAGCAAATACATGTACTTGCTATAGGGTTAGGGTAGGACTAGGGTTTGGTTGAGGGTTAGTTGCATATAGTTATGCATAATTTACTGTTATTACTATAGTAAGTGTAACATATGTAACAAGGACACTGTAAAATAAAGTGTTACCCAAATTTGTGCACTTTTAGATGCCACCCTAATATGCTGTCAATTTTTTTTTTCTATAACTTAAATGTTTGTTTCTGTAATTATTTACATATATAATCACATCTGTGAAACCAAATATTTTTTTATAAAAAAAAGGGCATTGCTACTTTGTGATTTAACAGAAGGTTAAAGCTTCAATAATATATGCCAGTTTTCTTTTTAAGTTTATTTATTTCAACTATAAATGCTATTGTTTGTACAGTTTTTTTTTTTTTTACATTTTCAATCCCTCCCCACCCAACCCAGAACAACCTTAGATGATGTTAATTAATCAATAATAGTACAAAATATGATAATAATAATAATAATAATAATAATAATAATAATAATAATAATAATAGATACAATATTAAAATAAAATAACAAAGATATAAAAATATGCAACAGTTAAACAATGGTGATGTTTATATTAACAAAAATAAAAAATTTTGCACAATAATGTGTAATTGGCTGATAAAATGGGACACATAATGAAGAAACATAAAGAGTATTTTGCTGCAGTCCAGTCCTGGCAACACTCGGTGCATTTTAAAGAGCTGTGCTTGAGTCTCACGGGCATCAGGCAGGCAAAAAAGTGCACTTGACTGCAGCACTATGATGACACTGGCACAGCATTAGGCAAACTCTTTTTATTTACATTTGACAGAACTGAAAACAGCCAAACAGGCAAGGGTGGCCTAGAGCTATTCCCATTTTCATGAAATGGCCTGCAACTAAAACCTCTCTGCAGACTTGTTTTAATGACTTTGGAGCTTAAAGGGATAGTTCACCCAAAAATGAAAATGATATCATCAATTGCTCATTAGCTCAAACATGAAGCGTAACACGAGAATGAACCTCATTGGTTCTTGCTGAAGCTCAAACGTGTTGCGTAAAATGAGAATAAACCTAATTTGTTCTTGCATGTTAAGCGAACATGCTTGCGCTTCCATTTACCACAACTGAACGGATGTGAGTTGATGAATGTTTGTATGTGAATAAAAGACTAAATTCAATCTGTTTATCATATAAAGTGAGTGTGTCTCTTCAGAAACTAAACCGCTCAATTCATATGGATTAGTTTAATGATCTATATTTATCAACAATTTGAAGCTTCAAAGTGGTAGTTGCATAGCTGTCAATGGAAAGATATAACAGATTTGATTAAAAATATAATTTGTGTTACGAAGATGAACGAAAGTCTTAAGAATTTTGGAACGACATGAGGGTGAGTAAAAATGACAGAATTTTATTTTTTGGGTGAACTGTCCCTTTAATCTTACTGAGGTACTTTAACCCTGAAATATAAATGGAAATGTTGTTCTTTCTTTCTTTCTTTCTTAAAAGTATTTATTTCACATGAAGTGTATATCTAAAGGTTTTAAATTATTATTTTATATTAAGATATTTTAATATAATCTAAAATATAACAATAATATTATATTTAAAAATATAGTTTGCATTAAGGCATCTACATTCCAAGTCAATAGCAAGTTGTCATTTAACCCAATTCATTTTCATAAAAAATACAATTGTGTTGAATCCCTACATGTGTGTAGTAACACAAGTGTAAATCAAACAAATAATATCCATAAGTAAATACAAGATAAGTGTTAAGAGCATCTGATACATCATCTTCTGCCAATCCCAAGCTCCCAAGAGTGACAGACTGACTATCATTTGTAGTAAAAGGGCGACATCTAGTGACATTAAACCAGATTGTTTCTGCTCACTGCAGGGTCGTTTTACAGTTTTTCTTAATTGCTAAAACACAATTTCTGAAACCTTGCTCCATTTTCTGAAAACATTAAACACAAAACCTCATCTTCAAGCACTATTCACAATACCTCTGACTCCTCTTTCAAAATGAAACTTTCGCCTCAAAACAGTTTTACCTGTGTTCAAAATCAAACACTGCTCTCAAATCATAAACAAAGTGATCAAAATGATATACACTATCAAGCAGTCAGTAAACAATACACCAAAAAAACATAGTTCTCGAAAGATATCTATGGACTGCTATTTTGTTTGTAGACTTACCCGTGCCACCTTACTGTACCATCAAAAGGTTTAGGGAGAAGTACATTTTTAATCTCAAAACAAATTTCATATCTTTCTGTCATTGTCTTTTGATGAACGAAAACATGTTCTATCACATCTATCATAGTAGAAAATTGATCAGAAATTACTACCCTGTTTTGCTCTTTGCAAAATGTATTTGTACTTCCTCCTCCTTGTACCCCTATTTTTACAGTACTGTACCCTGCATCTCACAAACTTGTCCTTTGTCTCTGTGATACTGTAATTCTTGTTCTTTGTTGATATTACAGTTTTTCTCAATTGTTTACACAAATACTGGTACTTGAGACACAATGACCACAACATGTAACTCATTCACCAACCCCCTGAACCAATTCTGCTAAACTACAAGCACAATTCCTGCTTTACACTCAAATTGCAGCTCTAAAACACACCTTTTTCAAAACACTACACACAATTCTCTGCTTTTGGCACAATTTTGAAAGAAAATCTCTTGTTTTCACAAGGAACACACTGCCATTCAAATATGCACACTGACTCTTCACATGGGCAAACACCCGTCAGGGCCGTCACACAGTTTTACAATTAGCAATCAGAGCTTTAGCATAAAAGGGCAACAGGTGAGCTCTTCAATGGAGCAATGGATGCCAACATGGGGGGGGGGGTATTTTTTTTTACTGTAACTGTATACAGTCAATTCTTCTGTTGTTTTGTATGTAGACCACTGTATGTACAACTTTGTGGTTGGGATGTGCACTGTGTACATTGTTTTTGTGGGAAAAATAAAATATATTTGTTACCGTGTATTTGTGTGTTTTGTGAGTATAAAAACAATATTCTCAAATATTTTACAACACACTTATGTATGTACTGTCTGTAGTAAGTGTAACACTGAACAAAAAAAAGGCCTAAGTCATTATGATGAACGGAGAAGAAGTGATTTCCATTCATCATAGTGTTTTACATTGAGCACATCAGTGTTCAACTGGTTCTTATAAATGTTTATTTATATGATGGTTTGTGTGTGTCATTTGAAAACAAAATACCATTTTGAGAAGAAATAACATTGTTTTGAATGTAAAGTTTCATTTTGCAGGAGAATTGAGGGGTTTTGCCCATTGTGTGTGTCTTTTTTGATTTGTGTGTAGAGGCATGCAATGTGTGTAAACAATCGAGAAAAACTGTAACCTGAAACCAGTCAAAATCTATTGACCAGTCAGTATTGTTAACAAATGGAAAGCACAATGTTCAGGGCCATACAAGTAAACATGTGATCAGTGTGCTTCTTCTTGTCTTTGGGCATCATTTGAAACAGGTTAAATCAAGTTTGAGTGGTTGTGTTCAAACAATGACATGTGTTCTCTATTTGTATTTGATCGTTGCCACTTGTGTTTACCAGTATGGATGACGTGTGCATTAAAGTGCAGAATGTGTTTTGAGAATGAGAATGTGTTTAGGGTATTGACAACAAACTGCACAGTTAGCTAAATAAGTTCAGGCAACTGAGAACTTTGTTCAGCCAATGGGTTTTAGTGTTTTAGCAATTGAGAAAAACTGTAATTTTATTTTCATTTTATAATGACTGTGATTCATTTCTAAATCTCTGCTTCTTAAGTTACACTATATCATTGTTTTACTTAAAATAATTTCATAAGTTATTTGAATTTATCCAGACAGAATCTCAAGAAACAAACAGAACTTCTAGACTTACAAATTCTGTATTTGTATATACACAGATGAGAAACGTGTGTCAATAATGAATAGTAATGATTAACATTCAGAAAGCAAAAAAAGAAAAAAAGCACAAAAAAAAGAAAAATTATATATATATTTATATTTATATTTATACTGTGTGTTATTTACATAAACTTTAGAGTTTTTTGTCTCTCTGAAATTACAGTAAGTCTCGCTCTGCTGTTATGAGGTGCCAAAATTACAGCAAAACTTCTGGAAATAAATTGGGCTGTGAGAGTAATGAGCTGGAGAGGGATGTGCTTTCAATTTTACTATGCATACCTAATACATTTCAATTTTGACTTTTTTAATGAAATTTAAATAGGAAGGAAACAAAAAGGAAAAGATAAATATTATTTAGATTTTTCTTTTTGTTGATTTGGAGAAATTATTCTATATGCTTTTTAGCCGTGCAGTTACAAACTCAAAAGCCCTTTTGAGAAACAGAAACAGAACTTTACCCTTCCTGTTACTTTCTGCAATTTAATTGGATTGTGAAATATCTGCGTCAATAATAAACTGTAATGAGTAACTACCTCAAAGTCCAAAAGCTATATGTGTTATTTTCATAAACCCAAGAGTTTCTGTCTCTGACTTCCAGGATGAAGGTGAGTATTGCTCTGCTGATGCTGTGCTGTCTGTCACTCACTGATGGACAAACTAAGGTGCAAGAAGAAAACTGTAAGCCAAACATCTGGAATGAGGTGAGCGATGTAAGAGACATGGTGGTGGAGCTCAGAGTCAAGTTGGATATGGTGATGAACGACAATTCAAGTTAGTAGTGGTTGCTTTTTCTGTCACCCTTTAAATACTTATCTTTAAAATAACGGATTCAAAGCAACATTAAATAAGTCATTTAAATAAATAGACTCATACTGTTTTATAGAAATGGCAGAACAAATACTGGAGCTGAAGAAAGAGAATGCAGGTACTCAAAAGTGTATTTAGATGCCGCCCAGTTTTCAGAATGGAATAATTTAACAAAATCTGTGAAAATTACAATTAAAATTCCTTATTAAGAAGCTTGATATGTTCCGATGTGGGAGGAAAAAATAATGCAGAGCTTTATTTCACGAAGGAAATGCATCCAATGCTCCTTTAAATAATATTATTTTCAGCTAGAATTAATGATTTGAATCATTTTAGGGCTGAATGAGCGCATGAAGGTCAGTGAAACCCAGCTGGAAGAATTAAAGAGAGAAAATGCAGGTAATAAAATGTTCCTTTTTTATTTAAACAGTTAAGGTATTTACAGTCAGCATTTAATGTATAGTAAATATAACTCTGAACATGTGTTTTTAATTTGGGTTTGAAATAATTTTCTGTTCACAGAACAAACTAAAGTGGCATTTTCAGCTGACTTGGGGATCCGTGGCCATTTAGGTCCCCAGACTAATGAGATCACATTGGCATTCAACAACGTCTTAACAAATATTGGTAACAACTACAACCCAGAAACAGGTACTTTAAGCTATAGCCAATGTCTTTCCTTTTCATCAGACGCATTTTACATTTGATCTGACGGTTTTGTCAATGGCAGGTCTCTTCACGGCACCAGTTAAAGGAGTCTACTACTTCAGATTCACTATATGTGGTATTCAAATCAACAAGTCAACGGGTGCAAATTTATATAAAAATGGGAAGAATATTGTGTCAGTGGGTCAATGGCTTCATCACGATCAGCACCGATATGCATCAAATGGAGCTGTCCTGCAGCTGGAAGTGGGTGATGTAGTTTGCATGAAGCTCCTCCCAGGTTACACTATCTATGACAGTCGAGATAACCTCAGCACTTTCAGTGGATTCCTCATTTACCCAATATAGTGATTGACCACTGAACACTGACAAAACATGAATGCTTCTATTGATTTTCTGGATGTTCATTCTCTAACAAAAGACAATTCATTTATCTGTGCTCTTTCTACATTCGTTTTAAATTTTCAATTATATAACTACAATCTTCATAAATGATTGCTCTCAGAAAATTCACAATTACACTCATGCTGTATTAATCTGATACTATACCATGGAAAAGTCAGTAACAATATCAATATGATTTGTATTATTAAATAACAGTATTTTTTTTCTTTTCTTTTTTTTTACTTTAAGCATTTGTGGTTGTGAATACAGTATTACACAGTTGGAAAAACCTATAACTTGACCTTTGGCCTAACTAAAGCCATGATTGGTTGGTGTTACAGTAAGTAAAGCAATGAGTGGTTGCACATGTGATGAGTTAGTGTGAGGCACTGATGAATTATTGTGGCAATTTGATAGGTTGTGTTTGAAAAAAGGAAAATAACTTCCTGTTAGATGTTTGTATGCTACATAGAGAATTGTGTGTTGTGGTTTGGAAAAAGTGTTTTATGAAATCGAAAACTGAGTCGAAGGCCGAGGACTAGTGTATGGTTTTGCAGATTTGGTGTGTAGTTCTGGTGTTTGAGCGTCAGGTTTCAGAAATTGTGTGAGATGTAAAGATTCTGTGTGTAAGCAGTTTTTTTTAAAAAAAACTGTAATATCTGTAACCTGTAACTGTAAAATTCCATCAGTTCCTGTTTCTCATTCACATTAAAGTGTCAAACACTGTGTTGCGCTATGGAGGACAAAACCTGCAGAAATTAAAAATGAATAAATGAATAAATAAATGAATAAATATGCGAAGAAATGTTTAAAAAAAAGACTATTCATACTTTTATTTCCTTATTTATGTATAATTATATATTTTTTCCACATTTATTTATTTTTTCATTTATTTATTTTCACATTTATTTATGTACAGTACAGGCCAAAAGTTTGGACACATTACTATTTTTAATGTTTTTGAAAGAAGTTTCTTCTGCTCATCAAGCCTGCATTTATTTGATCAAAAATACAGAAAAAAATGTAATATTGTGATATATTATTACAATTTAAAATAATTGGTTTTCAATTTATTATACTTTAAATTATCATTTATTTCGGTGATGCAAAGCTGAATTTTCAGGATCATTACTCCAGTCTATCTGTCACGTACTGCTCAGAGACACGAAGTAGGAGATCCAAATGCAGCTTTATTTTGTGGGGCAATCCAGAGGCGTAATCCAACATACAATCTAGGGTCATACACAGGAAAGCAGTCCAAAACAAAGAAACAAACAAACAAACAAAACAGGCAGGGACCAGAGGCAAGAGAGTAATCCAGGGACCAGAGGCAAGAGAGTAATCCAGGAAACAGGGCAAGATATCCAAAAACAAGAAACAAGACAACTAGGGAAACGCTCAGAATAGCAGTGTAACACTTAACAAGACTTCGCGGTGAGTGAATGAATGAACAAGGTATATATAGACAGACTAACAGGATGAGACAGGTGAATGCAATCAGTGAATGAGGTACAGGTGAATGTGATCAGTGATAAGTGATGATGAGTCCGGGCAGTGAGTTATGGGAAATGTAGTTAGTGAGTGAATATGATAGTCTGATGTGGACTGCCCTCTGGTGGCTCACAAGGGCAGCTCCAGCTGGTGATCGTTACATAGCCCCCCCTTTAAGGAGCGGATTCCAGACGCTCCTAAAAGTGTCCAGGAGGGAGGTGGAGCGGAGGCGGACCCGGGGGCGGGACGGAGGGCCAGGCCCGTGCAGCGGAAGGGGACCTGAAGACTCCGGCAGGGCGGAAGGCCAGGGCGGAGCAGGCTGTGCAGGCGGCCAGGGCGGAGCAGGCTGTGCAGGCGGCCAGGGCGGAGCAGGCTGTGCAGGCGGCCAGGGCGGAGCAGGCTGTGCAGGCGGAGCAGGCTGTGTAGGCGACCAGGGAGGAGACGACCCTTCAGGCGACCAGGGAGGAGACGACCCTTCAGGCGACCAGGGAGGAGACGACCCTTCAGGCGGCCAGGGAGGAGACGACCCTTCAGGCGGCCAGGGAGGAGACGACCCTTCAGGCGGCCAGGGAGGAGACGACCCTTCAGGCGGCCAGGGAGGAGACGACCCTTCAGGCGGCCAGGGAGGAGAAGACCCTTCAGGCGGCCAGGGCACAGGAACAGACACCGGCTCAGGAACAGGAACAGACACAGGGACAGGAACAGACACCGGCTCAGGTACAGGAACAGACACCGGCTCAGGAACAGACACCGGCTCAGCGGAGACCATCTTGTCCTGAAACACTGGCTCGGCGGTGGCCATCTTGTCCGAAGACACAGGCGTGGAGTCGGCCATCTTGTCCGAAGACACAGGCGTGGAGTCGGCCATCTTGTCCGAAGACACAGGCGTGGAGTCGGCCATCTTGTCCGAAGACACAGGCGTGGAGTCGGCCATCTTGTCCGAAGACACAGGCGTGGAGTCGGCCATCTTGTCCGAAGACACAGGCGTGGAGTCGGCCATCTTGTCCGAAGACACAGGCGTGGAGTCGGCCATCTTGTCCGAGGACACAGGCGTGGAGTCGGCCATCTTGTCCGAAGACACAGGCGTGGAGTCTGCCATCTTGTCCGAAGACACAGGCGTGGAGTCGGCCATCTTTTCCGAAGACACAGGCGTGGAGTCGGCCATCTTGTCCGAAGACACAGGCGTGGAGTCGGCCATCTTGTCCGAAGACACAGGCGCAGAAAGAGGAAGAGGAACAGATTCAAGCTCAGTATCCAGATCAGTTTCAGGCTCAGGAAGAGATTCAGTCTCGGCGGGACGAGACACTTGACGGGCGGACGTGACGTGAAGCTCAGTCTCTGGATCGGCAGAAGTGACGTGAAGCTCAGTCTCTGGATCGGCAGAAGTGACGTGAAGCTCAGTCTCTGGATCGGCAGAAGTGACGTGAAGCTCAGTCTCTGGATCGGCAGAAGTGACGTGAACAGTCTCTGGATCAGCAGAAGTGACGTGAAGCTCACTCTCTGGATCGGCAGAAGTGACGTGAAGCTCACTCTCTGGATCGGCAGAAGCGACGTGAACAGTCTCTGGATCAGCTGAAGCGACGTGAACAGTCTCTGGATCAGCTGAAGTGACGTGAACAGTCTCTGGATCAGCAGAAGCGACGTGAACAGTCTCTGGATCAGCAGAAGCGCACTCTGAGCTTGACGGGACCAGCGGCGGCGAGGGCTTTGAGCTGGGTAGGATCAGCGGCGAAGAGGACTCTGAGCTGGTTAGGACCAGCGATGAAGAGGGCTCTGAGCTGGGCGGGACCAGCGGCGAAGAGGGCTCTGAGCTGGGCGGGACCAGCAGTGAAGGCTTTGTGCTGGACGGGACCAGCAGTGAAGGCTCTGTGCTGGACGGAACCAGCAGTGAAGAGGGCTCTGTGCTGGACGGGACCAGCGGTGAAGAGGGCTCTGTGCTGGACGGGACCAGCAGTGAAGAGGGCTCTGTGCTGGACGGGACCAGCAGTGAAGGCTCTGTGCTGGACGGAAGCAGCGGTGAAGAGGGCTCTGTGCTGGACGGGACCAGCGGTGAAGAGGGCTCTGTGCTGGACGGGACCAGCGGTGAAGAGGGCTCTGTGCTGGACGGGACCAGCGGTGAAGAGGGCTCTGTGCTGGACGGGACCAGCGGTGAAGAGGGCTCTGTGCTGGACGGGACCAGCGGTGAAGAGGGCTCTGTGCTGAACGGGACCAGCAGTGAAGAGGGCTCTGGGCTGGCCTGAAGTGCAGGCTTAGCTGGACTGGCGTGAAGTGCGGGCTCGGCTGGACTGGGGTGCCACGGAAGGAAGCTCTCCAGACATCTGGAGAGTGCCTCTCTCCAATCCAGACCAGAGAGATCGGGGAGCTCCCTCGGGTCGACCTCCTTAGCCCCCAGCCGGTAACATAACTTAATAGCCTCGTCACCCAGAGAGCAAGAGGCAGCGAGAGGAAAAAACTCCCAGGTGTACTGGAACAGATCGAGGCTATCCAGGGCTAAGGCCGCGATCTGTCCAGCGAACTCCCGGCTCATACTGGGAAGATCAGGTGAGATCCGTACTGCTGTATTACAGGAGGTCATAGCTGCTGGATCTGAAGTGCGGCAAAGTCTTCTGTCACGTACTGCTCAGAGACACGAAGTAGGAGATCCAAATGCAGCTTTATTTTGTGGGGCAATCCAGAGGCGTAATCCAACATACAATCTAGGGTCATACACAGGAAAGCAGTCCAAAACAAAGAAACAAACAAACAAACAAAACAGGCAGGGACCAGAGGCAAGAGAGTAATCCAGGGACCAGAGGCAAGAGAGTAATCCAGGAAACAGGGCAAGATATCCAAAAACAAGAAACAAGACAACTAGGGAAACGCTCAGAATAGCAGTGTAACACTTAACAAGACTTCGCGGTGAGTGAATGAATGAACAAGGTATATATAGACAGACTAACAGGATGAGACAGGTGAATGCAATCAGTGAATGAGGTACAGGTGAATGTGATCAGTGATAAGTGATGATGAGTCCGGGCAGTGAGTTATGGGAAATGTAGTTAGTGAGTGAATATGATAGTCTGATGTGGACTGCCCTCTGGTGGCTCACAAGGGCAGCTCCAGCTGGTGATCGTTACACTATCAAATGATCCTTTAGAAATCATTATAATATCATGATTTATTATCAAAGTTGGAAACAGGTCTGCTGCTTAATATTTTTTCATAACCTGTGATACTTTTTTAGGATACTTTGATGAATAAAAAAAAGAAAAAGAAAAAAGAAAAGAAAAAAAAAGAAGCAAATGTTTTCAAGATAGAAATCTTTTATAACAACAATATACACTACTGGTCAGTAATTTGGGGTCAGTCATTTTTTTCTTTATTTTTTTTTTAAAATAAATCAATAATTTTATTCAGCAAGGATGTGTTAAATTGATAAAAAGTGATAATAAAGAAGATTTATATATAAAAAAAAAATTATTTTGAATAAATGCAGTTCTTTTTAACCTTTTATTCATCAAATATATGAGGCAGCAGAACTGTTTCCAACACTCATAATAAATCAGAACATTAGAATGATTTCTAAAGGATCATGTGATAGACTGGATGTCACATGTGACACTGAGGACTGGAGTAATGATCCTGAAAATTCAGCTTTGCATCACCGAAATAAATGATAATTTAAAGTATAATAAATAGAAAACCAATTATTTTAAATTGTAATAAATATATAATAAATAAATGCAGGCTTGATGAGCAGAAGAAACTTCTTTCAAAAACATTAAAAATAGTAATGTGTCCAAACTTTTGGCCTGTACTGTATATATATATTTATTTCTACATTTATTTATTTCCACATTTATTTATTTATACATACATTTATTTATACATTTATTGCTCTGTATGCTATTGAGGGGGGCGTGTTTTACCTCAGACAAAGCGCTCAGAGTGGCAGTGCTGCTTTAACTCACTTGTTAAGACGGTGGCTTGGCACCACCTACTGGCTGTTTTAGTTTAATATTTAAACGTATAATTTCATCGATTCTATCATTTCATATTTCAATATTCAAAATGTTATATTAAAAAAATAATCTCATAACATTATTTATGCAATTGTAATTGCACTGTAGATGCATCCATGGCTCTTTAACAGTCTGTGTAAATAATATCTAATGCCATTAATGGATTTTGTTGAAACTGATTTTATTTTACTGGTAACAGCCCTATAGTAGTGCCTTATTAACTGAATTGATCAGTTAAACTTAAAGGGCCCTATCTTGCACCCAGCGCAATTGACTTTGTACACCGACGCATGTATCATTCCTATTTTGCACTCGCGCACATCGGACTTTTCCCTCCACAGACGCACGTCGGTAAACTAGGAAATACACTTGCTCACCGGGCGGTTCAGCGCAAAGAGGAGGCGTGTTCCGGCGCAAACGTTCCCTGGTGCTATTTTGCAGGTTTAGAAAACAATTCCGCCACTGACCGGGAGAAAACTAGTTTAAAGTCAGTGGCGCATTGCGCATGTTATTCATATGCTATTTTAAGGGCGCATGCTTGGCCATAATCAATGTAGCGTGTGCAAACAACGCATGCACTTTGATTCTCTCATCTACACAGAAGCAGCCGTTTTCATTTTTGCAAATCATACATTATTACAATAGATAGATAGATAGATAGACAGACAATTTATTATAAAAGCATACATCTAGCTTATACATTTACCCAAATTATCATACGCCTGTTTAACCAAAGTTAATTTGGGTGGGTTTCTCCATCCCCAATGTAACTTCTCTCTCTTTTACGGCCCTGACGAGAACGTCGGTCTTCTCGGCTGTGAACAGCTCCTGGCGCGCCCCTGGCAAATCCGCCGTTATCATAGCAATCCGCCATGGAAAAAGCGCGTCTGCTCTTAAAGGGAATGTGAGATGACGCTCTGATTGGTTTATTTCACGTTACGCCCAAACCACACCTATGAATAATGAAGCTACTTCAGACCAACCCATTTTAGATTTGCGTCGGGCACAAGAGTCATTTATCCCGCTGGTATAATAGCAACAGCGCACAAGACCCGCCCACAAAGTTACTAACGTGAAATAAACCAATCAGAGAGTCATCTCGCATTCCCTTTAAGAGTAGACGCGCTTTTTCCATAGCGGATTGCTATTGTAACGGCGGACTTGCCAGGCGCGCGCCAGGAGCGGTTCACAGCCGAGGAGAGCAACGCTCTTGTCACGGCCGTAAAAGAGAGAGAAGTTACATTGAAATGGAGAAACACACCCAAATTAACTTCGGTTAAACAGGCGTATGATAATTTGGGTAAATGTGTAAGCTATGTATGCTTTTATAATAAATTGTCTGTCTATCTATCTATCTATCTATCTATCTATTGTAATAATGTATGATTTGCAAAAATTAAAACGGCTGCTTCTGTGTAGATGAGAGAATCAAAGTGTATGCGCGTTGTGCACACGCTACATTGATTATGGCCAAGCATGCGCCCTTAAAATAGCATAATGAATAACATGCGCAATGCGCCACTGACTTTAAAAAATTTTTTCCTGGTTAGTGGCGCAATTGTTTTCTAAACCTGCAAAATAGCATGAGGGAACGTTTGCGCCGGAACATACCTCCTCTTTGCGCTGAACCGCCCTCAGGAGCGCAAGTGTATTTCTTAGTTAACCGACGTGCGTCTGTGGAGGGAAAAGTCCGCTTTGCGCAAGTGCAAAATAGGAATGATACATGCGTCGGTGTACAAAGTCAATTGCGCTGGGTGCAAGATAGGGCCCATAGGCTACATGATGATGCAGCCTACTTTTTAATAAGGTTTTTAAAAATACCACAGGAAATCAATTTATATCGGAAATATCACCTCTTTATTGAAAAGTTTGTTTCTGTTGTTGTCAACATTGTTTTTAGAAGATAGCCTACATTAAAAATGCATTTATAGCTTCTGTGTACGGATCTACAATGCATGGCATAAAATGTGGTTAATAGTGGATAATTTGAGGCGCTTCCGTGTCAAAGTGTCTGTTATCAGCGGATTCATGTGTGCCCAGACATTTTAGAAATCCCGACCTGCTGATGTTTTACGGCCATGTCCGGAATAAAGAGTAGGCCTATGTATGGTAAACCTATATAGCTACATACAGTTAGGGTGATATTAAAGGACATAAACCATGATATAAGATGTTGGCAGTACTGCCCATATCTAAGTCATTTATTCCCTGCGTGACCTGTAAAGTCAGTCCACAAACCTTTTGTGTATTGTTTTGTCACACCACAAGGTGTCCCTGTGGCCTCAAAGCTTCAGCACTGCCACTCTGAGCTCGATTGCTATGTCTAAGGTAACCCCCCCTCCCCCCCCCATTAGCATACAGAGTAATAAATGTATAAATAAATAAATGTGAAATTAAATTAATGTAGAAATAAATACATAAATGCATAAATGTGAAAATACATAAAAGTGGAAATAAATAAATGCATAAATAAATAAATGAATAAATAAATAAATGTGGAAAAAAATATAATTATACATAAATAAGGAAATAAAAGTATAAATAGTCATTTTGTTTTTACATTTCTTTGCATATTTATTCATTTATTTATTCATTTGTTCATTTTTAATTTCTGCAGGGTTGGTCCTCCATATTGCACGGCTATATATACAGAGTCAGACCTCGATATACACGACACAGCAAATTATATAATTTCAAATGATAGGCTATTAGATTTGAGTACTATCTTTTTTGAGCTGTTTGAGCTTTCTTTTGATCCACTATGGCCCCAGAGCCCTTTGTCATGAACTTGGGCCAACAACTGTCATCTGTTGTCTCTCACACTTCAAAATGAATACAATTAATGAACAGATCCAAGATATTTAAAAACTATAAATCAGACACTGTTAATGTGTTCACCTTGAGATCAATGACCCGAAATTTGGCATGTTTTCACAGACTGTCCTGTTGTTCATGTGTAACAACTACCAAGTTTGGACATTGCATTCACAAAACATATTAGTAAATATATCAAAAATATATATCAGCCCACAACGATTAAACGAATCAAAAATTAATACAAATTAAATTCTAAACTTTTGCAAACCCAATTTTGCAGAGGTGTAGAAAGTATACACCATACTTTTTACTTAAAGTAGAGATACCTTACTAGTGAAAATGACTCCATTACTAGTTACAAGTTATCAATTCCAATAGCACTTGAGTAAAGAGTAGGTCTATCAGATTTGAACAGTATTTAAATATTTTACTCATGCTGAATGTAGGTTCAAAGATGCACTAGTCCTTTATGCCTACATGTCAAAAATAAGAACCAGTTGATTTGTGAGGAGAGCGATCACAAGATGAATTTTCTAAAATCGAAATGACCAATTACCATAAAACACCTCAATATTACAATAAATACTATAAATAAAATGAATGAGACTCGGACAAACGGCCTAGGATGAGTTTGAAAAAAATAGTTATCAGAAAATTATAAATGTCGCAAGTGACTTTCAAAAGCAATCACTCCCTCTTAGTGTTAGATAGATTAAAAGAAGAGTAAAAAAATCTGCATTGTTTACTGTTGTAAGGTATGTGATAATAATATTTTAGTATTATGCAACATAACAATCATTGAAAAAGACTGAATAGGGATATCCCAGTGGTTTTAGTGAATTGCATTTGTCTGCAAACTCTGGTCATATTGTTGTTAAATGGTGACATCTAGTGTTAAGCTTTTAAACTCTGAACATGTAGTGAAAAAAATATTGCTAAATAAGCTATTTTGGCTATTTATAATAAGTAACAATACAAAGTAAATTAAAAAACATTTACTTTGAGAACTTTAAACAAATGTTTGAGACAGTCAAGTGGGAATTGTTTGATTCTGGGACTAGCTTAAACTGGTCTAAACTCTTGTAGCCTATATTATCTGTAGAAATCTGACCATGCTCACAATAATATGAACTTTTAAAAGTTATTTATGTATTTCCTTTCCTACAGTTTTAAAAATAATAGAAATCACATTGTATTACAACGAAGAGACGCTTTAAATGCGAACGTCATTGTATTTTTACTCATTGTATTTTTACTATTTTATTTGCATTTCCCTACCTACAACAGTTTTAATATTAACATGCATCACATATATTATATAACAAATTACATTTTATTTTATAGTGGAAATTTTATTTCATGTAAAAATTCAAACATCCCTTAACTACATCCATCAATCTGCTTTTCTATTATGTTGGTAATTTTCAAACGGCCCCTTGGCATGCAGAACATCTCTCTCTCTCTCTCTCTCTCTCTCTCTCTCTCTCTCTCTCTCTCTCTCTCTCTCTCTACCCTGCCTAATTTCAGCTGAATTTAGGATGCCTTTGACCCAGCACTGGATATGCATATGTGAAAGAGGGTGAGACAACGAGAGAGGGTCAGGGACAGACAGGAAGAGTGACTCAGAGTGAATGTGTGTGTGTGAGAGAGAGAGAGAGCGAGAGAAAGCGAGAGAGACAGAGGAATAGAGAGAGTGCGCAAGGCTGAGGACACAGATCAATGCATCTTTGTGCTTGCTGCCTCAGCAAGTGAAGGTGAGAGCAAATCAAAACAAATAAAAAGCAGACGCCTCTGGAGAGAAGCAAACAGCCTCTGAGGGAGGATGATCACTGTCTGCGGAGGGCTAGAGGAGTGACTGTCAAGGCAGGTGCTGTTTCAACACAAGCGTATGTGTGGATTTGAGTCATCTTAGTGTCTCTTCACTGCACCCACTTACTGGACAACAAGACCTCTCGTGGATACTGAAATCTACAGAAACAAATGCCTGCAACATGCCAGGAAGCTCTGAGGTTTGCGTCTCGGGATGTAACTGAAGGTAGGAGCTTGTGTATGTACAAAATAAAAGTCTATTGTTTGTGTTGTGGTCTTTATCGGATTTCTGCATGATGTAACATTGATACTGATTAAAATCGGTTAGTTGTTGTGCCAGAGCCGTGGCATAGCGGTTAGTGCATGAGCTGTGGCGATACCAGTTTGAATCCTGCTCGCAACACTTACTGATCCCATTTCCCTTTTTTTCTCACTGCAATAAAAGGCTGCATGATTGTTGTGATTTCTGAAGGAAAGACTGTGAGTCTTGTGCTTCATAGACTACAATCTTTCCTAGACTGACTTCAGGCTGTTGACATGTGTGGTGCCACAGCCTGGTGCCACCCAGAGGGGTCAGCTTGACATCCACAACAGAACATCAAGAAAGAGAGATGCTAGGGGGAATGAACAGCAAGATGATCTGAAATGTTTGCACATTCAAGGCTGGGGGCTGAGGGAATGTGTGTGTGTGTTCGCTGGAAATGTGATGGCGAAACAGTAAGTGATGACGGAAAGTGACGAGGTTTGGCTCACAGTCACAGTATAGTTTATCGTGACACTTCAGAGTCCCATGATTCCATTTATTCATGTCATGGTGATATATTTTAAAAACACATACATTCATACATACGTACATGACATGTTTGTTTTTCTATCATGGAGCAAAACCGAGCAGGTAGCATGGAGCAGGTAATGATCCAACCTTTAACAAAACCTTCAGATTTTTTAAACTTGCATTCATTCTAAACTACTCTCCACACACTGAATAAAGATAGTGGAGTAAAAAGTGAGTGACTGCTAATGTAAAAAAAAAAAAAAAAAAAAAAATATATATATATATATATATATATATATATATATATATATATATATATATATATATATATATATATATAATAAAAAATGTATTTATATATATATATATATATATAATATAAATATATATATTTGTGTATATATATATATATAAAATAACATCATAACATAACAAATAAATATATATATTTCATAAATTAAATAGAAAAATATTTTAGATATAAACGTACAACATATAAACATATATATATATATATATATACAGTATATATATATATATAATATTTTTATTAGACTTTTTAATCTGTATCTTTATTAAGCGTGCAGTCAAATTTTTTCAAGTACAAGAAGCAATTCATGTGCAACAAAGTGTAACTTTTTTTCTGTTTTTGAAAACATATCTATTAATATATTAGTATATATTACACTAGTATACATTAGATTGAGTATGGTATTTAGCATCGTTCCACATGAGCTGGTCTCCACATAGGTGGAGTTCGCACTTTCCTTTTGAGGACATTTGGTCCCTAAAATGTACGCAAAATGACACACACACACACACACATTTTTTATAACAGCCACTTATTAGAGTGGTTCGTTAGAAAATTTACCGTCAGTCACTGATTAACACCCTCTTTGTCAGGCAAATTATCAAGGTGCCCAAGGTGTGTTGAATGAGAGAGAGGGCAGCCGAGCCTGGCTGGAGGGGGGCCAGGTGTGACAGCGGAAAGGAGAGAGAGTCAGGTCAGAGCAGAACAAAACGTGTGTCAGTGTGTGAAATATTTAATTAGTCTCACACACACACACACACACACACACACACACACACACACACACACACGCACGCACGCACTCAGGTTGACACAGTTTAACTCAGAGCAAACAGACCACAGTTCTCTATATATTTCTCTATATTTCTGGAAACTGTACGTATTAGTTTTCTGAATAGATAGATCAGAGATAATGGAATCTGAATGTGTTAGAGCACACTTTTACTCTCTTTCTCTCTCTCTCTCTGTTTGATATCACTCTGTTCTTTTGATTTCACCCTGTTCTCTCTCATCTTTTTGCTTACTCTTTCCAAATTGGATTCATGTGGTTTAGGCAGGAAAGTCTTTTGTACATTCTATTATGAGGTCTTGTGCTCTGAAATCAGCACAGTTGTTATTGAAGCATTGAGTTTTATTATATGAAGCATGAGGGTTTTTTTTTTTTTTTGCATCATACACCTCATAATAGATTGCACCCCAATTTTAATTTTTTATTTAATGTCTTGATATAATGTATTCATTTCAAAACTAACTGCAGGCGGTAGCAGATGGTTTATAGTTTGCAGTTTTTGTATGTGGGTCACTGTCAGAAAACAGTGCCATTTGTGCTACATGAGTGTGTGTCCCCATGACTCACTAATGATATCATTTACAGAATACTGAACTTAGTCTCATTATCTGATGGATTCTACTCTGAAAAGTTTGTAATGCAAATTAAATTTTCAAACAAATATAACTTTCATTTTCTTTAAAAGTTTTTTTTTTTTTATCTGAATATAACAATTCACATCACCTTTCATCCGCATTACATTTACATGGGTTATATAAAACATGTTTACGTATATATATATTTGACTAACCTGAGTTTATTGAAATCTTGCTTACACTATAGATTGTTTTTCCTAAAATACTTAATGCATTTCTGACATATTTAAGAGAGTGACGTCATAACACATAACTCAAACAGAGAGCCATTCCTCTTAAAGTCCTTATTTTATTATTATTATGTTTTTATATGTTTATACTTATACTGGCCTCATCTAGTTCAATCTTTCTCTGTTATGGGAAAAAAAAAACATTTATTTTTAACAGATAAATATTATACTTGGCACAAAGCACAAGAATATTTGATATAGTTAATCACTGCCATTTTTTCACATACAACCCCAAAACATTTTGAATTAAACTGGGTTGACACAAAAGAGAAGAAAAATGTCATTATTCTTATAATTAATAGAATTTTCTGAGAATTAAAAAAAATGTTAGACCTGAAAACAAACAAATAAATTCAGATTTTTTTAGAGCAAGAATGGCACAGGTCTTTTTAAGTATGACTCATGTATCAGTTTTTTTTGCAGTCCAAATAACATTCATTACTATTCACCTTTTGTCTGCCTTTTTCAGTCTATTTATTTTAAAGAGTTCTCTTTCTCCTTCTACCTCAGGTGCACCATAGTCGTCAAATGCATTGATTTCTACTCAAGTCTGCCTGGACCAGTTATACTTGAGATGGGTAGACGGGCAGCTGATCACACCACTCCGGTGCCAGTTCTCGGAGCGCCCGCCATTGTGGGGACACGTGTCTGGAGGACCGTGGCAAATGGGACCAGTAGTATGGCGGCTCTCGCACTGACTCATCACTGTAACGTCGGTGTTCAGACATCACCTGCAATGAGAAACAACCAACTGCAGCTGGGCATTAAACATAGGGACACTGGTAGAAATCAATCAGAAAAAACAGTGATCATGCCACCTAATGGCAACATCCTAAATGAGGCTGGTAAAAAGGAAGATAGCGGGAAAGAAAAAACAAGAAGTATCATTATTAAACGAAGAAGTCTAGAGGCTAAAATAAAAAAGGGTGTGACCTTTGAGGGGATGGAGAGGGATATTTGTAAAAGCATCAGGGAAGAAGTGCAGTGCCATAACCGTCCAATCAGAACCAGTCCTCCGTTAAGAGGTGTGGCTAACAGCAGGCTAAAACCGAGACGGAATTGTCACTTCACCAATGGGAGTGTGGTTGACTCTGAGGTAATGGGCGGGATCAGCAGCGACATCAGTGAAGGGAAGGAGTCTACAACTGGACAGAAAAAAACTTTACCTCTGCATTCACCTCCTAATAGACCTCTCTTGACCTTCTGCAGCACTTGTGGGGGCAGGCAGAATACAGAACCTCCTGGACTCCACAGCCAATCCAGGGCGATCACGCCTCCAACTTCTGCTGGTTCTCTAGGACTCCAGTCGAGACATTCATCCCCTTTTTACCCTGGGAGTGACGTGCAGAAATACACGCAGATAGAAAGGCACACCGAACGCAGTGTTACACAGTCAGAGCAGCACCCCATGAGCCCTAACCTTCATTCTTATCTCAACATGAATATAAACAAGGAATGGCCATTATCTCTGCTGCCTGCTCAGCAGAGTGAGGCATCAAACCTCACTAATCATCACACAGTCAAGAGGGAATCTAGTGCTGACACACACATTAATCATACCGGTTGTTCATCGGCTCTAAATACACACACGCTCACTGTTACCGTGAAAGAGGATGGAGCTCCGACAAAGGTCGTAAACACACTCTCGAACGCTAACAAACCTCATAACTCTTGTCCCCGCAGACCTGTGTCTCTTAACCCTCCCAAAACACACAAAAACAGCCCAACTGAGAAGCTAGCAGCCCCACAGGTGACAAGTACCAGAATACCACATGTGAACACCCACTTAAGATCATCTCACCTGCCAAACCCTGATGAGAAACGTCCAAATCAAGAAAACCAAGCTGCACCCACACACTCAGAGCCTAACCAGTCACAAAATAAAACACACATCAAACCTTTGCAAACTACTTTGAAACCACAGATATTCCCCCAAACTAGCACACCACAGAACTCCAAACTTCAAAATGGCAATTGCTCACGATTGAATCAGACAAGTACACTTTCTAAATCTCCTACCTGTTTTCATTTACATTCAAATGTTAAACACCAAACTATAGTGCAGAGTTGTGTGAATGAAGGTGTCATATCCCCCACTGCTTCAAACCTTCACAGACAGGTTCAATTCCCTAATGGATTAGAGTCCAAGTTTGACACGCACACTAAACCATCAATGTGCTCACACACAAATTTCGGCATTAAACCTCAAAGCAGGACGCAAATCTGTGCTGACACAGAGTCAGAATCCTCACCCTCGGATTCACGTTTGCATTTTGCGCTGGTAACACACACACATAAACTCTCAGGGCCTCACGGTGAATCACGTCACGCGTCAATACACACCGGCACTCTTTCGCCCGCCGACACGCACAAGCAAGCTTCCCACACATCCACTCAACGAACAAACACCAATGGAACATCACTGCAGGGTATATCCGCACATAAACACGCACTGTCACATCCTTATCTTGAGTCAAAAAGCCAAAATGACACTCGCTTGTTTTCACATGCCCCAAATATGTCAACCCATCACAAAGCAACACTTACGACGCAAACAATCAACCATCAGAACCTCTCAAATGCATTTACCACCACTCAGACTGAGGTGGAGGTGCAAACGTACACCAAAGAATGTTCTCAAACTAGCCCGGGGGTCAAAGCTGCCCCGCGCGCTTTGTGTGTTCATTCAAAAACGCCACATAGACAGACAGAGCCTACAGTTCTCAGACGCTCTGTCCTGAATCAGCTTAATAATGACACTCTTGAGTCCTCATTACTAGCCATCGCTTCGGCTAGAGCTTTTCCTCAAGCTAAAACACTCAATGGGAATGAGTTTAAGTCTTGGAATGACACAGAGTCAAAGAAACAAACTGAAATAAAGGCAGAAGAACCAGAAAGTCAAATGATAAATGGCTCAAAACACTTTCTTCAGCCTCCAAACAAACCAACTCCTTCTGTGACTCCTGCTTGTCGACCTCCCAAACCTTCTTCTGCACCTCCGCAAGCGCCAACTTTTAAATACATATTGGGGGGCAGTGAAAACAGAGGCCTGAATGTGGCCTCCAACCAAAACTCACCTCTGACACCGTCAGGCACTTTGCCTAAGCAGCACTCACAGAATGGAGGGAATCTCCAGAACTCCAAAACACAAATGGAATCTCATTCTGAAGCAATTGGGTCTGTCCCAAATGAACACTGTTCCCTAGAGCACGACCATCCGGCTTCTGCGGTCCGGTTGCTGCCTGCTTCGCCTCACTGTGGCAGTCGTCGGGACCCTAAGCGTAGACTAGAGATGGTAGAGGAGAGTCTGCAATCCAACAAGGAAAGAGTCACAACTCTTCTCAACTGCATCCAGGACCTGGAGATGAGCCACGCACTCAGCAAATGGTGAGAGACAGAGTTATTCAAAAATTAGCAGATAATAGACAAGTGTGACTGGCGTGCTGGATGTGTTAAAGGTAATTGTGAGAAATTCTCAGAGCGGAGCGGCAGGAAAAGAAGGTAGTCGTGGTTTAATTTGATGTACATTTGGTTTTTATATCCAAGCGTAGGTCAATAAGGTCTGTAAATGAGCTCTAAATGAATTTATGGATGTGAGTGCAAGGCCAAAGGCATTCTAAAACAATGCTGTTTAAAATCCCTTTCCTTGCATGTTTTCTATTTATGTAGGCGGCGATGTTTTCGGACTGGCCAAGACCTTAGTGACTGTTCCACCTGTCAGAAGACTGCATGTGCTGTCTACAGGTGAGAGCACCCAGTGGGACTACCAACCATTTTAAAGAGATATGCTGCATTTACACCATGTCTTAATTACCGTAATTTCAAGATGACATCACATTCTACTCTGAGCGGTCAACGTCGTCGGACTAGGAATTATGCATTTCTATGGCAACACTTTTAATGCCTAAATGAATCTGCAGCAGTCACATGCTTTTTACAAGTTAAAATCTTGTAATTACGGTAATTACGGTATGGTGTGTAATTACCGTATTACCTATAGTTCCCCCAAAATTCCTGTCATAATTTACTCACCCTCATGTCATTCCAAACCTGTAAGGCTTCTTTCTTCTGTGAAGCACAAAATAAGATATTTTGACAAATGTTTTTTTCTTTTTTTTTTTTTTTTTTTATAAAAGTGAATGGGGTCCAATGTTGGACCCCAACGTTCTTATCTTATTTTCTTTTGTGAAGGAATGTCACAAGAAGGAATGACATAAAGGCTTGGAACGAAAACGGGTGAGTAAATGATGACAGAATTTTCAGTTTTGGGTGAACTATCCCTTTAAGCATGAGCTTCTGTACCTTAGTGTGTCTTCTAGTTCGATACAATTAGATTAATATAATATTAATATAATATATTAATAATAATAATATTTGGGAGAAAATAACAGACAAAATAGACACACAAAAAAAACACATTTGACTTGCAATTACATACACACAAACATATATTTGTACAGTATGTAATGTATAGAGAATAAAATAAAATTTGTTATTCTATTTATTTTATTTTTTATGTGTTATTTTTTACTTGTGCTGCTTCATTTTTGAGGAAACTGTGACAAATTTTATATAATATTATATAAAATTTGTCACAGTTTCCTCAAAAACTATGAAGCAGCACAAGTGTTATCAACAATGACGATAATAATAAATGTTTATTGAGCATCAAATTAGCATATTTGAATGATTTCTGACAGATCGTGTGATATTGAGGAAAGGAGTAATGATGCTGGTAATGCAGCTTTGTCATCACATGAATAAATTACATATTATAGTAGAAAACGGTTATTTAAAATTGTAATAATGATTCACAGTTTTTACTGTTTTTACTGTATTTTAATCAAATAAATGCATCCTTGGTGAGCAAAAGAAACTTATTTCAAAAACATTTTAAAAAATCTCACTGACTCCAAACTTTTGACCAATAGTGTAAATGTATCTAATTCCAAAGGGAAAAAATAACTATGAAGCATAAACTATGAGAAATAGAAGTAACTTGAAATGTTCTCGTTTCTATATCGCCCTACCTTTTCTCTTCTCTCTCTCCTGCTTTTTTTACTCACTCTTTGGGATAGTGTGGAGTATGACTTCCGGAAACAGGAGAGAAGATTCAAGGAGCTCTTCCAGAGTCTGTGTCCACCATCCCCAGAGAGGAGAGAAGGATATGAAGAATCTCTTTCTTTACTCACCTTACTCATTCACAATCACAAATTACACCAGCTAAATGCCAACATTATGACCCAAAGTCAATCTGAGAGTCAAACTCAAAGTCAGCCTCAGATTATTTCTCAGATTCAGTGCCAACTCCAGGCTCAGTCTCAAATTCAAACTCATTCGCCGTCGCAGATTCAGTCTCGGCCTCAGGCTCAGCCACAGGTTATATCTCGGATTCAGCCTCACTCTCAGAATCAGATTATATCTCAGATTCAATCTCAGACTGAGATTATGCCTCAGATTCAGTCTCAGGCTCACCCAGAGAATCAGTGCCTGTTCAAGGCCAAAATCAAGAGGAAGAAATTATGCAGGAAGCTGTTCGGCTGGCTGCCACACAAAGTCCAAACAAAATGACTACATCATGCCAAGAATCTGATTTTCATGCATGACTCTCAACCCTCTGGTATGCGGAGTCACAACTCCTTTTGGTCGAAATGCAATCTGAAGTCTGACATATTTTATGGAACGGAGCAATATTTCATGGCATTCTGTGACTGTGAACTACCAAGGATTTTGAACCATGAAACTAGTTTTCCTTGGCAAATGCTATTGCACAAGATTTACTTTAAAAATGTATTCTAAGTTCCCTACAGTGACAATGAACAATATGCTTGCCTTGACTAAACATGAAGGGTTTTGCACTTACGATGCTTTTTTAGGACATGACATGATGAGGATACACATCACTTCCTTTTTGATCTTCCAAATGGACAGCTATCATCTGTTAAAGCCAGATGATTGTGATGGGACTGACATATGGAGCTTCAATGGCTGAATTATTGCTAAATAAACCACAGATTCAAGGTTATGCAACAAAGATGGGTGTTTTGTCTCTTTTCTTCTAAATCAACGAGATTTAGAAAGAAGATTTATGCCCAAACATACATAATCATGTAAATTTACTGTTTTTGTTTTAGTAAGAGTTTGCAGCGGCAATCTGTCCAATTTGTCATTTCTTTGCACCTCCGAGATGTTTGAGCATTAGGTGAACTTAAATTGAATTTCCAGAAACTTCTTTTAAGGTTGTTTATTAACAAAATTATGTGGAAATTAAAATGTTACACGGTCAAATAACTGTATTGCTCCAATCTTACATCGCAAAAACTGTCATTGCATGAAATTATGTGACCAGCATTAAGCAATATTATTGTTACAGTTTCAATTTCAATGTTTTTGGAAATATTTAAATATTATAATATACTTTATTCACAATTATTATATCCACATCTATATGAAGAAATATATAACTTGTGGCTCTTGTTTGTCTTTTGACAAAGATATCGGGGACCTAGTATGCCATTTTATACAAGATGTAATATAATTAAATGAGAATGAGTTGGTGAATTTTTTAGCTCAAAATACCTCACAAATAATTTATTATACCATGTTGTAAATGAACATTTTTGAGTGGAAGGAAAAACATGCTGTTTTCGTGCATGTATCTTTAAATGCAAATGAGCTTTCCAGAAGAGGGCGGAGCCTGTACAGACTTTGCAATTCTTCATTATCATGAAAGTTTTTTTTTATTTGTATGCATTTTAAAGCCATATCAGTTTAAACTTCTAATATTCTGAGCGTACACATCCGAAGCACACACACAGAAAGCTGGCTGTCAGACATGCGTATATCAAACTTATTTCTCTGCCACATATTATTGCACTTAAAGGTGCACTGTGTCATTTTTAGCGGCATCTAGAGGTGAGGTTGCGAATTGCAACCAACAGAAGTTACGGTGGCCGACAGGAAAAGATGTCGTCTAAGACAGCAGAGAGTAGCCAGTTAAGCAATGAGGTTTCTTTACAAAGATAAATTAAGAAATTAGGTTTACTTAATTATTCACTAAAACGATATGTTATTGCGAATATTATTGTTGCTTGTTCATCATTGTGTCAGTGTTTTATTCACTGACTTTAGCTAGCTTCTTTGCACGAAGAACAACATAGTGATGAAACGCGTTTGTCCGTTTAGGGCTACTGTAGAAAAGAAATCAAGTAATGACAAGTAAAGAAATGCCATGTGTATATTAGATCTGTGCACTAAAGTGACAGCAGTGTAATACACAGTATACCTATTGCTATATATCTTCCAGTGTGATGTTACATTGGAGCACATTCCTGAATGGCTCATTTTGAGATACTGTTTTTTTGAGACATGGACTTTTACCACAATATGGGTGGTTTTGTACACACACTGCGGACTCATATATGTTCAAAACAGTATAAAAGTGAATTTTGCATAATAGGTCCCCTTTAAGTTTTGTCATGTCAAACATTTTGGTCAATTTTAATGGCATCTAAATTTAGTCAAAAATAACATTTAAGCTAATGAGAAATACAAGATTAAACCAAATCTTCAAACATTTTTCATATCAATTCAAATATATATCAACATTTAACACAACAATATGCGAAAACGTTCCTTGTTGTAAAAACTGCTCATCAAAAGGGATTCTGTTTTTTTCTTTAAGTGTCCACATGCTATGCATTTTTCATTTCTTATTTGATTTGGTCATTGACTAAATCTGTAACACTTTACAACAAGGTTGTTAACATTAGTTAATGTATTAACGAACATGAACCAATCATGAGCAATACATTTGTTACTGTATTTGTTAATCTTCGTTAACGTTAGCTTGTTTGTTCATGTTACTTCACAGCGCATTAACAAATACAAGCTTTTGATTTTAATAATGTATTAGTAAATGTTGAAATTAACATTAACAAAGATTAATAAATGCTATAGAAGTGCAGTTTATTATTAGTTCATGTTAACTAATGAAACCTTATTGTAAAGTGTTACTCCTAAATCAAAACCATTTATTAACAAACATTTCTTCTGTAATTTCTTATTAGAAATTGTTGTCAGCATGCAGTGTTACAGTCCAAATATATATCCGATAAAAAATATAGATCATCCTTTATTTTGTTTGATTATTCTTTTTAATATTATCCTCATGCTATGCATTTTCCGTTTTCTCTTCGTTTTCATTGACTAAATTTAAAAACCTGTCATCAACAAACATTTCGACTGTATATTTCATACGAGAAATTGTTGTTCACAAACAGTGTTTTAAATGTATATCCAATCGACTGTCCTAGTACACAATGAGGAGAGACAGGCGGTTGGTCTGAAAGCAATCAGCTTCACTCCTGACTCTCCCAAAGGGAAGTGGACGCATGCTTCAGGTCTCCAAAGCCCTAAACAATCTGTGGCCTAACAGGCTTTCTTAAAAGACTTTGAAAGTCAAACAATGTAGGAAGAACGTGGCGAAGCATGAAGAACCTATGATGAATTAAAAGTTTGGCTGCCCGACACACTCATGGCTTTATATGTAGAAGCAAATCCACTCCAGAGCTATTCATGCCCTGGTAGCTTCCTTTGATTAATAAGCTGTTGCCAGGGGCTATGCACTATTTTGGACTAGATTCTGCCTTAACTTAGTATCTAAAAAAATTGAATCTCTGCAGTGCAAGTAAAGTGACAGGAGCCCCAAATGTCAGCATCTCTCCACTGCTCTGGAGGGGTTGGGTTCTCTCTCCATGCCAAAGAGCAAGTGGACCTCACAGCCTGCCCTCGTACAAGAGAGCGAGTGCCATTGCAATACACTCTGTCTCTGGAACAAAACAAACCAGTAAGGGCAGCATTACTAAGCAAGGCTGGGATCAGTGCATGCATATTTGTCAGCAAGATTAGGTCACTTTCATAATGTTGTGTAAAAATGAATAATTTACTGCCTGCTTCCAGCCTGTGGTGTGTTTAAAGGCCATGTAGCTGAGTGCTAACACAAACCCTGACATATTAGAGACTAAAAAGTATATAATTCTACATAAAGAATTCATATAGGAATTTATTTCTTGAAGGTATACTATAGCATGGGCTCTCTGTCGCCATCTTTGGTTGAAACATAAAATTGCGAATACATTATGCACAGATTACGACATAAAAAATATTGTAACATTGTAATATTGTAAAATTTTGTACAGTAGTGGGAGAGAAAATATGAACATCAAGTCTGCCTTTCTCTCTTCAGTTTTATTGTCTCAACATCTCTTCTTTCTCACCCCTCTCATATGCTTTCTCTCTCTCTCTGCTAATCTCAAAAGTAGAACAGCGCCTTCCTATCACTTCTCCTAAAAAAGGAAGCAAGCGTGCTTCTGTTACTCAGATGGAGGAGGCTGGAGACAATGTGTGACGGGCTGCGTTCTCTCTGACCCCTCCCAGGGGAGCTTGTGTTTTAGTCGGGGTGGGACATGAGGGTGCACTAACTCTCTCCATTCTTCTCCCGGTGGGGTTCTCCAGAGGCGGGGTGCAGATCGGAGCAGCATGTGTCTCTGGAGATATAAGGTCGATGTTTCGTAAGATGAAAATATGATATGACAGACTGCAGCGAATGGCCACAGCTTACACACTTAGAACTACATGCACAGATACTGACACGCTATAATGTGTGTGCACACACTCAGCTACAAAACCAAAAATGGTAAAACACAATCACAAACAAATAGTCATCTCAATGAAGGGGCTGACCTGAAATCAGTCAGCTCAGTAAATATCTCTAAATATCTCGCTGCTGCTCTAAATATCTTGACATATTCAAGGAGAGATCCTGACAGGCAGAGGGGATGATGATAGCTTTGTGCTCACGGCTCCAAGCTGTTTCCGGAGAGGTTGTACTTTGTGTGCCAAAGTTGCTAAGACGTAAGGATGAACTATCAGTTGAAGAGCCAATGAAATCACAGTCCTGCTGTATCACCGTTTTGCCCCTGAACAAGACATTTAACCTCATGCTGCTTCAGGGGAATGAGTCAGACCAGCATAGGTCACTTTGGATGAAACCATCTGTTTAGATTCTTTAAGTGTTTTATGGTAACAAGGTCCAAAATAAATTTCCCCTTGTTACTATTTTTAGGCTGCAGTTGACATTTGATTCATAAATGGGAAAAAAATCAGTAATATCCATGATTATAAGGCATGTTGAACTGGCCTATATTGGACTTATTTTTCAGATCTTGTAAGTAAATAGTCATTTAACTTTTTCTGAAATAAATAAATTAATAGTTTATTTAGCAAGGTTGTATTAAATTGATCAAGAGGACAGTAAAGACATTTGTAATGTTACAAAATATTTCTATTTCACATAAAAGCTGTTCTTGTGAACTTTATGACAAGCAAAAAAAAAAAACACGTAACAGTCTCTGCAAAAATATTAAGCAATTGTAAATGTTTTGTTCAAAATGAACAAAATATAAATAATTAGTCATCAATACTTATTTCCAAAATGTGTTTTTGTCTAACCACTATGGTAAGCCTATTATAAGTCTTTATATTTTAGACCCAGCAGGGATTGTTTTCACGAGAAAACATATGCGTACATACATACCTTGCCCGTGCGTGTCTCGTCATATCTGTAATTAGAGAAAAGTTGCTCCGTCTACTTTGATGCATGTATGGTTTGGGAGTGGCATAGGTTAGTTGTCACAATGAGCGAGAAAGGTTGACGTGGAGCAGCTAGGCCTAAATCTCAAACTTCCATTGAATCCCCCATTTTACAGAGGAGAGTCTGCTGGCAAACAGAACGCGAAAGAGCTTGCAATAACACAAAAAAACAACACTGGGATCTGAGGGATTTAAAATGCTGTAAAAGTGAAGCAGAAAGGGTGTTTTTATTACACAACAATAGGCGAGTAAGGTATTTTATTGAACAGATAAATTGCCATATAGCTCTCTAAAAGAGTTAATTTTAAAGCATAATCGATTGTGAAAGGTCATTTCATTATGGTTGTTGTACTGTAGCACTGTGCTGGAATTTATTTTCAAGTACTATAAATTAAAGTGTTAATTAACGGGAATAACGTCTTCAGCTAGCTTGATATCCTTCCAATCCAAACTGGTTATATTTCTTAAGCCTAGTAGTGAATGTTTTATGAGCAGAATAATCATATTCGTCTGCACAGACATGCAGAGCCAAAGCACAACCAAAATAATGTTCTTCCACAAAATGCAGATTTTTTCTTTTTCTTTCTTTTTTGTATGCGCCAACAGCATTATTCAGTGTGTTGACGTAATTTCCACTGAAACAGGAAGACAGGACGGGACATATCGAACAGCTCCTCCCCTTTTTTAAAACAGCCAATAGTGTTTAGTTAATATCACAGCTCGACCAGAGCCATTGAGCCCAGTAAAGCCACAGTTTCCTCATAATCCCTAACAGTTTATCCTCCTAATCTCTCCATTTCGCTTTAAAATATAGCATTCTGTGTATAATTCAAATGGGTCCTATACGTTTTCTGGTATGCAGAAAACTTTCCGACTTGCATAACGGAGCAGATCATGTGTGTGCGTTGCGACTGTTCGCGTGACACAAACGTGAAACCAGACTTAATTCGCCCCAATGGAAAGCATATTTGCACTGTATGAATCGTTGCCTATCCCCTCGTGCACTATGTACCATTCACCATGTAGAAAATAGTAATTGTGTGAACAAGTGACCGATTTTAGCTGCAGCTTCAGAATTTGTTTATAATGTAGGGGGCAGGACACTTTAGATTCTAGAGAGCATTTGATTGGGCAGAAGATCTAATGAGAAGCTGAAGTGCAGAGTGATAAATTATTTAAATTATTAGAAATGCAAATTTTGTCATTGTTTTGGAGCACACTAAATTATAGATTACAGTAAGACTAACATATTCATACTAAAAGCCCCAAAAATGTATATTTTGATTTCATGGCGTCTTTAACTGTTTTCAACAATTATAATAAGAAATGTTTCTTGAGCAGAAAATCATCATAGAATGATTTCTGAGGGATCATGTGACACTGAAGACTGGAGTAATGATGCTGAAATCACAGGGATAAATTACATTTTCATACATTAAAATAGAAAACTCACAATATTATTGGGTATGTTTGATCAATTAAAAGCCTTCTTGAGTGTAAGAGACTTCAAAAACATTTAAAAGTCTCACAGACCCCCAAATTTTGAACAATAGGCTGTCAAAGTTAACGTTTATTTATTAGATATTGAATATAAAATATGAAAGTGTTTAGTCATTTTTTACATGCACTTTTTACATGTAAAATGACTATTTCATTCTGCTTTCTAAAGACTAAAAGTTTAATTGTAATTATTGTATTCTATTAGAAGCTAAAAGCTCTTTATCAAAGTGTCTTACTGTACAGAAATTTTCTTTGTAAAGTTAGGTTTTATGTGTTATTTTTGCATTTTTAGCAGCACCAAACTGAATTGGAAAAAAAAGAGGTTTCGCACTCTCTTTCCCCATTTTGCAGACACTGTTTGGACAGCTTTGGTTGAGCAATGTTGCTTTGTCGGCCTGCGCAAACAAATGAGCAATGCAGAAAGACCCACAGAACCAGTGTTTACACTTTTTGAGGAAATCAACTTTCAAGCGGCTTACGTAAATTTGTCTCCGCGCATTAAGCGAGGAATGGGAGAAACTATTTTAACTTCTAAAAAATTACACACATCACCCCAGAGGAACAATTTCTTTGACAGAAGCTTTGCTTGCAAAGAGAAACTTTGGTTCTCTTTAACAAGGCATCAGATACAAAAGAATGTGTCTCAATAACAGCTTTAAAGTTAAACAACCACCAAAAGAGTCTCCTGATACATTAGCCAAGAAGAAATGATCTCTTCTCTCACCTTCATTAAAAGCCTTTAATTTATTTACTTGGAATATTCCATCATGATGGAACAACAAACAACAGCCAGGAGAGACTTGATATTGAGTCAACGACCTCGTTTCAATGTTTGCTCTCTGTCTTAATATCATCTCGATTCAGCTGTTCATCTTTGCGGTCCATTCTTTTGAGCAGTACAAGGGGTCGTGGAGTTCTGGAGTTGCTAGGTGACTCTGGACAGGAAGATCAGAGAACAGACGTGACTGTAGACCCTTGACATCGAGCTTAGTGCTGAGACGTCATTGGTCTTGTTTGGGCTGGCTAATGACAAGCAAAGAGTAGAGGCTCCTTCTGGCCTGTTCGTGTGCACACACACACACACACATGCTCAGATGAGAATGATATACATAGACAGGATCTAAGCACCAGAAGATATTTTGAATCCCTGTTAATTGGCCCAGAAGAGGCATGGAGCGAAAATAATCCCGCTGACAGGAAACGTCCTTCAAACAATCACAAACCCCTATGACAGAGATGCCGAAATACACATCATTAGACACAAACACAGTAATTTGTAGAGTGCCATATAATTCAGATGCTGTAAAAAGTTGTTTTTCGCTCTTTCATAGTTTTGTCAGGTATCTCTGATTGAAGGTCTTCTGCAACTTGATGAAAGTTGACTGGCACAGTAACAAAAAGACATCAAAAATTCTTGCACTATTTTATTAATCTAAAAAAATGTCCATGTTCCACTGCCGTCTCATGCAGAGTTGCAAGCTTTCAAAGTAAACTCATGCGGATGTGCGTGGGGTAGATGAGACAATTGCATTTCTATACTCTACAAGACGTCAGAGGGCAGCAAAGTCATGTCATTTACAGGTTGTCAGAAGGACAGAAGATGAAAAGTAGCAGATCCGCCATTGCATGCAAAGTTTAGAAGAACCAAAAACAAAACGATGGAGAATGATATGCTGCTTTGTTTACTGTTCTTGGAACAGCCTGTTGTTTTGAATCGCTCTTTCCGTACTCTTCTTCGACTACTTCACAAACATCACAACTGCGTATTGCCATCTAGTGGACTCTTTTGTCTCAACATTCACCTTGTGCATGCACTGTTGTACATGCACCGTCCACTCGGACACAAAAATTGGGCTGAAGTTACGTCATGCGGATGCATCATGTGGTGACCATTGCAGAACTAAGTGTGCGGCACAAGTCCTGAAAAGTGAAGCTATCGCCCCCAGGTGGCTGGTCCCAGTAAAGGTCATAAACCCTGCCCTCTCTTTATCTAATCTAATGGGACGTGAGACAAACTAAACAATCAAATTACACTTCAAATTTTTTTCCAAAGTTGGTTTTTGTCATTTTATGTAGTTTTTATCATGCTGATGTGTTCTAGAGTTCTTTTTTTTTAAAATAAGTTTGGTTTTAGTTAGTTATTTGATGCTATAAAGATGTCATGATTGAAAGCTTGACAGCTTCTCTGAGCGAAGTAGTCACTGAAGCACCAACTGAATTTTTTCTGGATTTTCGGCAGGAGATTGGAGCTTTAACTTCAATTTCTACATTTCCATAACTGTTTCTTTCACACTGACATAATGAGTTGTTCTGCAGTAATCTGTACTAACTGATTCTGCAGGAGTGTGGGCGGGGCCTATCGCGGCTCCACTTCATGCTCACTACTGTGCAAACTCAGGTCCCGAATCAGCGCAAGATGTCAGTGCCATATTGGGACATTGGTGGCTTCACTTTTGTACAGTGCATCTTTTTTTACAGTCTATGCGCGGAATGTGGAAAATTATATAGTATACCCAAGCCTAAAGGTCTATATTTCGGCCGTCCACGTTACGCGACATAATTTTGTCATCAGGTGTGTCCGCACACACCGTCCACGTCCAGCTCAATTTTTGTGTAAATTTTTCGGCTGTGCACATTCATACAATACTGCATGCGTAAGGTGAATGTGTACGTAATTTCTGTTGTACGTGCACTGTCCGCTTATTATAAATGAATTTTAATCAGTGTATTATGAACGAACATTATTTATAATTCAGCAATATATTTATATACATTTTTATATATAAATCAATGCTAACCTAGATTTTGAAACCTAAAAATGCTGTAAAATATTTGTATTTGTTTGTTTATGATATCTAATGCCTTAACTAATGTGTACCTTATTGTAAAATGTAAAACTATTTAGCATTACAGAAGAGTTTTGTTTTTTTTGTGTATTAACTTACCTTTAGAAGTTTAGAATTTATTACATTTTTTCAAGACCGTTACTCCCATTCTTCTAAATCAGTAGATCTGACTTAATTAAGTGGTATGATGATAATCTCTCTAGTCGAGTGTCATAAACACATGATACAGCTGCCCTTTAGGTTTCACACAGTCATTTAAGGCTGGAAAATTATCAGTGCATCCCTGTCTTTAATAACAGACCACATATTGTATGTTCTTATCACTCCACACTGCATGCTCCCTAATTACACAGATAAAACTAACAAATAATTATTAGGCTGTCAATCATTAAGGGTCACGTCAAACACCTTATCAACTAATAATTAATACATGAGAAGAATCTGTCTTAGAATCCTTATCACTTTGATTAAAACACCCTATGTGCGTAAGCAGCGAGTAAGTGTAAACAGTGTAAATGCAACAGCAGGTCTGAACTGTGCTTTCACACCACCAGCGCTTCTGCTGTATAAAAGATTTTTGAGTTAGTACATTGAGTATTTCCTTTAAAAATTGACAGAAATTATAAAATAGTTAATAGAAAGCCGCCTATGAGAATTACAAACATGATCAGGAATAAACTGAATTTACATGAGTGGCATGTATGATCCTATCACTGGAACTTGCATCAAGACTGACAGGGGTATTTTTTATACAATGGGTGAGTAGCAGCTCTCTGCATTAATCTATTACTTCATAAAATCCTATATTGCAATAGATAATTCTATTAAAAAGGCTTACAGAGTTTAAGTATGAATGCTACAACCTGTTAACATGCAACCATTTAATGGTGTTGACGAGGACTATTTCAAAAATTCGAAAGCATTTGCAGCCTGCATGGTCGCTTTGCAGTTGCAATAATTACAAAAATATATATTTCTCCATGGCTCTTTTGTTGTTTTCTGGATTGTGTGGCTCTATGAGTTCACACGTCACAAACTTCAGCTTCTCTGTTACGCATCAGATGCACACAAACCCCTGCAACGATCACTTTATTAACCCTCCTGATAAATATTTCCTATATAAATATGTTTGAAGATCAACAAGATCAAGAAAAAGTAGACAGAAATTCTGTATTTATCCATGTTTGTCCCAAAGTCTAATATCTGTCCAAAACAGTAGCATGTTGTAGGCTACCGTGAGAAAAAGAGAACTAAGTGAGCGTGTACAGTGATAAGATAACAATGTTTATTTCATAGCAGATTATAAATACTAAGAGTGATAGAGGGAGTGGTCGACACAAGGAGGGAAAATAGAGGTGTGAAACTGTGGAATAAGAGCACAGAAGCACTGAAAGACACACAAAAGCAAACAGACCGGCATTATCTCGCTGTTACGGTGATGTGAACACCAGCTCATGCAGGAACCTTCTTCCACTTTGTGGCCGTGATACACCTGCAGAATGTGAGTTACATCCTTTCTCCTTTTTGAAAGAATGTTAAGTTTGGAGTGAAAATAGTTTCATACCTTCCATGCAGTTTTATATACTAAACTGCAGGACATGGATATCAAATTCAAGGTTTAATTTATTGAGAAGAGAAGATATCGTTTTATCGATTTTTTTCTTTTCCTGTGATGGAGAATTTTCAGCATCATTACTCCAGTCTTCAGTGCTACATAATCCTTCAGAAATCATTCTAATATGCTGCTCAAAAACATTTCATTTTATTATCAATGTTGAAAACAGTTACTGTACTGCTAAATATTTGAATGGAAACCCTGATACATTCTGTTTTTTATTATTTGATATAAAGCATTTTAAAGAACAACATTTATTTTAAATATAAACCTGCAATATACAAGTGTTTAATGTCACTTTTGTTGAATTGAATGCATCCTTGCTGAGTAAAAATTTCAAAGCAAAATCTTACTGACCCAAAACTTAAAGCTTGATTAAGTTTAAAGATTTGCCTTTGTGAAAAGCATTCTAAATCACATAAGCAACCCCCGATAAGTAGTTATGTTTAACATAAGCAAGTGATGAAATATAGATGCTATTGTTTGTCCTATATTTTGGAAAACCTGCAGACTGCCGCCTGGTTATTTATTTTTGGATTCCAAGCAAAGAAACTAAACATTGAAGAAGGTAGCCAGATGGTTTATTGAAAGAATTATTGCTTTTCCTCATTGTTTAAAGATGGATGAGTTAGCATCATCTTCTGTTCAGGCTACACTTCAGCGAACCGTTTGTTTGACGTGAGACCGCACACATAGAAACTGTCCATTGTTATCATGGCTGTAATGCTTGATCACACTTCAGCAAATGAATTTTCTGTTTGTTTATATTTTTATAGATTTGTATAAGATATTCGTTTAGTTGGCCGTTTGCTCCCAGCCCAGGGAGTTCAGGCTCTCTACTGCAATTACCACTCCAACTGTTTGATTTACTGTTAATTGAAGGAACAATACTGTCATCAACCTCATACTTGCACACTTAAACCATTCATTTATTTCAGCATGATTCACTGAGCATGATTCATCTAGTGCATGGTCACACATTTCTGTGCATGTGAAAGGGCCAGAGCATGATATCCATCTGAGTTAAAGTTCATGCTGTTTTAAAAAAGGTCTGTTAATAGGTCTAACACCGGGCAAATGTTGTATAACTTGGTGAGCTTGGAATTTTGTCATGGAAACATATTTAAGCTCATGTTTCTACACTGCAGAGAATGCTGAATGAAAGTGCTTTAATTGCGTCGTTGCTATCGGCCATCTCTCACCTGCATTTATGTTTGAGCATTCCATGCAATCTAACATTTATTTGACCTCTGCCATAAAAGTGCAAAATGAAAATGCTTGGTCTTGTGTAAATATGTTTCTGTGGTAACAAACGAATGGTTAAAAGGGGGAGAGATATTACAGTCAATAAATTGCACAATGCAAATTGACATTGTCTTTAGTCACACTTTTATTCAATTTGTTTACCATTAAATTTGTCTACCCTTTGACTGAAAGAGATTAATCTTTTACAATTTTCCCTTCCCCTACAACCAAATTTTACATTTGCATGCTCATGCATGCATTTTTATGTATTTCTTACTTTCTTTCCAGCCACGTTATGCTGTGACATTTCCCTTTAAAAGATGTTATGATATTTATGGCACTATACTTCATGGAAATGAAAATATTAAGTGTTTTTGATCAGTTGCTTCTAACAGAGGTTTCTCATACAGTTTTTATCAGTATTTCATCATGTTTACACTCAAGGGCTTTTCACACAGCCCTTTCACACAGCTCTGCGTTATCATCACTCTGAACATCGCTTTTAACCCCGGGTAAAGGAACATCTCACACTTGTAATTTAGAAAAGCGGGGTTATGAAACCGAGCAAGGTTAGCAAAGCTTTTGTGCTGCTTTCAACACAATTTCAACTCTTAAAAGACTAGTTAGGCTAAATAAAAAAAATTCTGTCATCCTTTATTCACTAAGTTGTTTCAAACCTGTATGAATTTCTTTCTTCTGCCGAACACAAAAGAAGATATTTTGAAGAATGTCGAGACAATAACCAGACAGTTGATGGACATTGACTTCCATAGGAAAAAAAATACTATGGAACTCAATGGAGTCCATCAACTGTTTGGTTATACTGACATTCTTTAAAATATCTTCTTTTGTGTTCAGCAGAAGAAAGAAATTCATACAGGTTTGAAACAACTTAAGAGTAAGCAAATGATGACAGAATTTTCATTTTGAAGTGAACTATTCCTTTAAATAATGTAGTTGTTCACTCCATCACACTTTACACTAACTTTCAATAATCAAAGACTAATAAAGGCCATAATCCAATCTTTATGTAAGTTTTAACAAATCCAAAGTTTACAAATTTTCAAGTAGTCAAAAATTTCCCCCAACACTGAAAAAAATTTTTTTTTATCATAAGTGGTTGCACACAGTTGATTTTACCTACATTTCAACAAATGCATTAAGTTGAACCAAAATTGATCAATTATGTGCAACCACTTACGATAAAAAAATTGATTAAATTCAAAGCTCATTCATAATTAAAGAACATGCATGTTTATAAACCTTTATGACCTATAAATAATACTGAATGTGTTGTTTATCAAAATAGATAATCCATTTGTTTCAATGATCATTTTTGGGCATCATCCACGTACACAGTGACAAATGGTCAAAGAACAAATGATGATTTGGTTGTTACAGGCAGTGATGTATTCAACAAATTATATTTACTAATAATAAAATACACTGTTTTAAAGCCTCACAAGGTGCAAAGGAAGAGCATAACACTCTGAAAAAGTACTAATAAAAACTGCTAATAAAAGGTAAACACTGGTTTGATTCCAGGGTTGGAAACAGGGTTGGTTCAGAAATGGTCGTTGCGTAGACTTGTCAATGGAGGAACAAAAATGAATTTGTGTTCTTCTCCCACTGAAACTGAAAATCTTGTAACACTGTCTGCTTGTGATTAATAACTATTGCTACGTTGCAAGGCTGTAACCAGAATTTATTAGTAGTTTAAAGCTGCAAAGTGTAATTTTGCACTAGCAGCAAATCAGAACTGCAAAGGCTTGAGGGAAAATCAAGCTATGAATGTCTTATTTATAGACGTAGCTGCACATTAGGCTGGGTTAAAAAAAAAGATTCAGAATTTTGATGGGACAAATCTTCCTGCTAGTCCCTCAATGTAGTTGTTATGACCCTGTTAATTTGGCTAAATTTGATTTCCAGTTACCTTTTTAAAATAAATCTTTCATTACCAGAAAATGACCTGATCTGAGCAGATAATTTTTAGTTTCAACAGTGTAGGGACAAACGACACTCTGTTGTCCTTTTTTGCAAGTGCAGAAAGTCTGGCCATCATATATAGTATGGCGGCAAACAATTTAATTTATTTTATGAGGGTGTATAAAATAATCCAAATAAGACAAACATCCCTGAGTGTTTATATGGATGTCAAAGGAATAAATGAGATTGCCCAGCAATTATGGTGTCTCGATTGTATATTTCTCACTTGTGCAAACATGTCTGGTGCTGTAAAATCCACGTGGATACCGATGACATTGTGATTGTGTGCTTTCTTTTCCCTTTACAAGTATATGTTTAACCCGTTGTCATGTCCTACTGTGATTTTATCACAACAGTGTTCATTGTCGGCAACTAATGTTGAATTCAAAATAAAGGAAAAATAAATCAACATCCAAGCACCCCACCACTGTGATTTAAATCAAAAATTCATATTAAAAACAAACAAGAGAAAAAGAGATAAGCTACAATTGAGAGATATCTGATTCTCTAAGATCTTGTATAACTCAGGCCTTTTGTCCTTGCAGTAAACAGGGGCCGAAGTTTTGAATTAAATTTGCATTCAATTTAGATTCAGATTTGCATACATTTTATTTTTGGGTGACCTTCCAGAAGACATAATACCACACCATATCAGACAAGCGCATTCATTAACATTTCTTTGCGCCAACACATACGTTTCAAAATATGAATGGCAGAGAATAGGCCAACCCAGGCTCATTGGAAAAACATGCATTTGGTGATATTTCTGCAAAGTGACAATATGTTGCTCCTTGCACTTTTAGTGACAAAATAATAGTGAAATGTCCAGTGAGTGACAGTAAAATCATGTTCAGTTTTATTCGAAATAGATGAATCTTGCAACGTTTTAGTATGTCAGTTTTTGTACGTAAATATCTGTCGAGTGGTGTTAAAAGGTTAATGCTATATTGCATTTGAAGCAAGTAATATACCACCTACACTAAACCATACTCTAAACCACACCTAACTAATGTTATCAACAGAAAAAGTGAAATAAAAAAGCATTTTCTGAAGGAACCATGTAATTTTAGTCCTTTGTCTCTTTTACTGTGACTTGTAAGGCTGCACCAGGTGAGCTTCCAAGCAAGTTTACAGAAAAGCCACATATTTGGAGCTGATAATGTGATGCAAATGTCAAAATGTATTACTTTTTAAATGCATACGTTATGCATCATGCATTGTGCTAAAGGTGCTTGAGGTCATATTGGACAGGATACCGCATGATAATTCTAAATAAGTCTTAATCGATAATATGCCCGATATATGATAAATCGATATATGATAAGATTTCACCGGTCATGTCAATCACAGTTGATTGCTGATACCTAAGATGTGTTTGAGTTGAACTATGCATCCACTAATAGGTTAGATCAGTTGCGGTCGGGGAGGATTTGACAAATGAAACTTGATGCTGGACACTTTCTGCTTCCTGTAGTGATGCTTGTGAGATGTTTGCATCCTTTATTAATATATTACTATATTATATATTACTATATGATGTGGATTAGATGCAATATTTGTCAAATGCACAGACCTTTCAGACGATTTCATGAAGGAACAGGGACACTTTTCATTCAAGACTTTATGTACTGCTTAATACAGAGCCAATTTGTACTAGAGTAAAGTTCAACATAAGCCACAAAAACATAAAAGTGGGTCTATTTTTTATTCGTGTTCTTTTGATAAGCATGACACAACATTAAGGTTACATGAAAAGTGAATTTGTGAGCATCAGCTGAGCTGAATGTGTTCGAATAAACCACGAAACACATGTGATCATTGTCTTCGGTGAATCCAGCCAATCGTGAAACAGCTGTGTCCTGTGTTCAACCGATTTGGGACAAGTGCAGTCCCTGACCCAGGTGGCTGGCATCATTGCTCTTGCATTACTTTAATTGCACATGACCAAAGTCGGATAGACTTTCTAACCAAAATGCATTGCGTTTGTTTGGTGCCTGCACAACGCCACATTGTCAAACCTAATGCTACAACAAATACTAAGTCCTACCCCATACCCTAACCTGGAATAACATGCTAATGACAGGTTCGAAAGAAATGATTTTCAGAATTTTCAAAGCTTCACAAAGCATTTTTAAAATACCCATCACTAGGTAGAGACATGTTTTTCCAATAAGCCTATAATAGTGTAAGAGGGGCTGTGGAACATAAGAGGAAGCTCCAGTCTCTTGTAAATGGGTTCAGCGTAGTAATGCAGGCATACACGGAAATATGGGACTTTACTGACTTCTTTTATTATCCGAGCTCATCTCGTGTAACACACAGCAGTCACTCTCTATTCAACTGTGCACACACTTTTTCTGCACATGTCCCTTTCTTTTTACACAACAATAACTGCGCATGTCAGCGCCAATTCCCCATACCTAATCATAACGTAACCATTGCATCACACATGAACAGAAAATCAAATTACCCAATTTACATACAAAATAAATCCTAAAATAAAATCTCACAATAGTTAATAACCTGATGAAGGTCTGGTTTCACATACAGGGCTTAGATTAAGCCTGATGATTAGACCTTAGTTCAATTAGGACATTTAAGAAGCTTTTATAAACATGCCTTTGAAAAAAAAAAAAAAAACATTACAGGTGTGCATCTTGAGACAAAACAAACGGCACTGAAATGTAGTGTCAGTGCAAGTTGCTTTCAGTTAAACCAGCTCAAACATGTAATTAAGTCTGGGATTATAGGCTTAAGCCTTGTCTGTGAAACCAGGGAGAAAATGTCTACTATCTATTTAGTCAAAAATAAATATTGGTTTTGAATAATGTTTCTAAACATGCTCCCACCTACTATTGGTTGATCAATCTGATAGATTGCCTTGCCTTGCCTTGTCAATCTGATAGATTGATCAACCTTTCCTTGATTCACCCTTTCCCAAATTCACACCATTGGTAAAGTTAATGCAGCGCAGGTCGGTAATGTGAAGCAAATGTTTTGATAGCGCCACCGAGTTAAACTTTTCAAATTAACCTACAGCACTTTAAACTAAGATGGGATTAAGTACTGTAACATTTGAAGTATTACACATTACTAAAGGTTCTAAATGAATTACCCAAATGGCTGCTTTTTTCTGTAACCATGTTCTTTTTTCTTGTAGGAAAGAGCCTGGGCTGATATCTGAGCAGTGGCCATAGATGGTAATGTTATGGCAGTTTTATAGCACCCAATGTAAATGTTTGAGAAAAACAGATGACACGTGGTGTCCTGAATAAACTAGTTTGGATATCACTTTGACATTTAAGGACAAAAATCTCCAAGCTTTCCTGCTTCAGCAGCTAACAATGACGTTCACTACCCTGCGCTGGGTGGTACTGGTGGCCTTCATTGCTCTGACCATTTGTGGAAACGTACTGGTTTGTCTGGCTGTGGCCACCAGTCGGCGTCTGCACCAGATTAGTAGCTGTTTTATACTATCACTGGCTGTGACAGACTTGCTGCTGGGTTTGCTGGTCCTTCCGCTCTCTGCCATGCTGGAATTACGCAATGGGAGATGGCCTCTCGGAGGTGTTTTTTGCAACATCTACATCTCTTTGGATGTGATGCTCTGTAGTGCTTCAATCCTCACTCTACTAGCCATTAGTGTTGATCGTTATCTTGCCATTTCCAGCCCGCTCTGCTATCCCAGGAGGGTCACACCTAGACGGGTGGCGATCACACTGACTGGAATCTGGACGTGCTCTCTGGCTGTGTCCTTTGTGTCTATTAACCTAGGCTGGAACACACCTAACTTCAGAGTGCAAAACCTGGACTGGGTCATGTGGGATGAAGGAGAGGAAGGCAGGACCTGCCGCTATGAATGGAATAATAAGTATGTGCTTCTCAAAGCATTTGGAATCTTCTACCTCCCTCTGCTGGTCATGTGTGGAATGTACCATCGAATATTTTGTGTTGCACGTGAGCAGGTACGTTTCTTCACTTGGGTAAATGACATGACAATTATGTCCCGATCTATGTATATTATTCAATTCAAACATGCAATGATTTGAATAAACATCTTCTATGATGCATGTTTTTAATTTCTGAATTAAAATTCATTTTGTATTTGTGTGGAGGTATGAGAATAAAGTAAAAGAAAAATGTCAGCTATTGGTTGGTCAAAACGAATAGCCCCATCTCAAACTCACACCATTGTTAAAGCAGCCAGGGCATATTGGGAATCTGAAGCAAATGTTTTGATAGCTCTGCAGTTATTTTTATTTTTTTACAAATTATTCTATAATTATTCAGGGTGATACAACTGCCAAATAATGAAGAAAAATGTAGAATGTAGAAAGTTAAAATATTGAAAAGAAAACATTATGAAGCAGCTTGACATAATCTTCTTAAATATTTCAAAGTCGCACTGCTTAATATTTAGAATAAGTGAAGCAGACTACAAGCATGCATGAAACAGGAAATGACATCATAGAGAGATCAAAATCAAGATCATAATCATTCTTAAAATATCATAATTTGACATTTTTGTGTTGTAAAATAAGTGTATTTAATTGAGTAAATCATGAAATTTGCATTAAAAAAACGTTTTTAGCTTTAGTTTTTTTATTGTTACACTAAGTGACAGTAGTCACTAATTTTAACGTTGTTGGTATTAAATGTGTTTAACACAATATGACACAAATATGACTAGAAAGAGTACATTCCTAAAAAATAAAAAATAAATGGCACATTCCAACACTTTTTTTTTTTTTTTGTGGAGACCCTTATTTGTCATTGACCCACCTCATAACTATCATACCAAATATCTAATTGCATCCCCCCAGAATAAAACAAAATTTCTCTGTTCCCTTTCTCACTCTCTCTTCATGTCTCACTTTTAGGTGCGTCGTATACGGGCAACCACTCCATCCTTTGCTCAGGCTGCCAATGCAGTTGCCACTGCGCGGGAACACAAAGCCACAGTGACCCTGGCAGCAGTGCTTGGTGCTTTTGTCATCTGCTGGTTCCCCTATTTTACCTACTTCACATTCATGGGAATGTGGGCAGAGACCCATCCGAACAAACTGACTCACTCTATCGTTCTTTGGTTGGGATACCTCAACTCTGCACTGAACCCCATTCTCTACCCAGCCTTGAACCGAGATTTCCGTCGGGCGTGCGCACAGCTGCTCTGCTGTAGACGCAGCAATCAGGGGGATTTGCCTTTTGTCTGAACAATGAATTCCCTTCTAAAAGAAACAGACTGATAGCTATTCAACATGCAGTGGATACTGTAACGCAAAGTTGAGATGTTGCCCAGAGAGAAAAAATGAGAGACGAGAGATGGCGTATTTTCCCTGTGTTTAATAAAATTACTCAAACGTCCCACTCGTCCGCATACATGGGAATCGAGTGAGAAAAAGTATACAAACAAACATCCAACTCTGGTCACAAATATAAAAGGTAATAAAAGAAAGAGTACAAAGGTCGGTAGAGCGGTTATCTCTTCTCCTCACCTGTCAAATCTATTACTTACACTCTACGCACATGCGCAGTTCTCATTTTACCTCAGATTAACATAAAAGCACAAAGTGACCGTTACAATACCAGGACTCATTTCAGACTTTGAGAAAATAACTGCATAAATGCATAATACATTAAGTATGCTAGAATGTTAAATGGTAAATGCTACCTAGACATTTAGAAATGCACTAATATTTAATCATTATATTGACATAATTGGCAATAACATCAGAAGGAATCGTAAGTCTTGCACATCTACAGAAAATAGATAATTCCACATGGATAAAATGTGTGGATTGCATGGAAATATTTATGCTTGTTATCGCTCTTGTGACTGACAGCCTCTGCTTTTCTGCAACACCGAGGCCATTTCATTATTGACTTTCAACCACTGCTGCAAAAAATTCCCTAAACTTCTCAACATACAGCTTTTGCTTTTGACAATGCACAAAAAAAAAAAAAAAAAGATTAATGCTTTATTTGCCTAAGTTGTGACTGAGTGGCCAAGACAGGTGTTTAGGGGGGGCTCATCCCACCCCTGCCCATGCCTAGATCCGGCCCCGGGTGAGTCGACTTTAGCAGTTAACTGTAACAGTATACAGAGATGTATGCAATGACGTACTGTAAAATGAGACTTATTTGAAATGTTTCAAATAATGTTTTATTTGCTAATGGTATTTCAGTCAAAACTTTTGTTACATTTACATAATATAATTTGAAATCAATGTGGTCTTTCATCCACTGTAAAACAGAAATGCTCATCAAAAATTATTTTCCTTATTGGTTTTTATTTATTATGTTAAATTAACAGGCTAAAAACAAATATGTTGCTGATTAACCCGAAGATTGAAAGAGAACCATGAGATTAAACCAAAATCTGAAATATCTGAATGTGCTTAGGTTTGGACAAAGCCAAGCCTAATCTAAGGATAACATTACTGTCCTCTAATTTTTTTTCCCCTCATTCTCATTTGACACAGCAAAGATTATTGCAATCATTTCTGTAATTCCTGCTAGTAAATATTTTACAGATTGTACACCACTCAGTTCAACCTAATAAAAATAGCAACAAAAACAACAAATCACTGGAAGGTGATTAGGTATTCTGGGTAAGCCTGTACATCATTGAAGATCACAAACATGGTTGGGTTGTTTATGCGGTCAGTCACACTGTTATAAAGATCAGCACTATTGGGTCTCTTCGCAGGGGGAACAGGAAGGCCTGGTTTTCCTTGAGTGAAATCACCGACAAGCACCCTGGCGAGGTACATGCGCTTATGTCCGTTGACATCAGGTTTAGAATAGCCTTGGGCTGAGTAACTCGGGTCCACAGCAAAATATGTACCATTCCCATACATGGCTCCTAAAAATAGAACAAGAGAAATAGAATGTTGGTTTAAAAGACAAATTTATACAAGTGCAAATAAAGTTTATGCTGGATTTAACAGCATCGAGAGCAGGTGCGGGGCCAAAAGCCACGGGAGCGGAGTGAGGACAGTGAAGGGTGAAAGAGGACAAGGCCTGGGACATTTTAAGTTGTTATTTGATTGTTTATATGAGCTGTATTCTTGCCAGCTGCCACTCTTTTCATTTTGTTATTTATGTTTATTTTAATATTAAAGTTTACGTTTAATATTAATTAAGCCGGTTCTGCTTCCCTAAACTGAACTTTGTAACAAACTAATACCATGTGCCCCAGCGTAGCTGCGATTGAAGCCGTGGTGGTTGATCTGATCTGTCTTATCAGGGCCAGTGCCGTGGAAGAGACGCTGTTCATTGTTTTTGTGGTTGTTTTTGTCTTCTAGTTCCTCCTTTTTGATCATGTAGTTTCTCCAAAGTGTGCTGTTCTGAACTCTTTCAATCTAAAGACAAGAATAAACATTCAGCTTAATAAAACATTACACTATTACTATTACACTATTACTATAGTGCTAAATTATACAACCAAAACCTTTCAAAACTTATAAATACACATTCCTCCTTCTCCTTAGTCTAGTCTTACTTGAATGATGTTAGAGGCTAGACCGGTTCTTCTGAACTCTTTCTCCACTTCGTCATATTCAGTCGAGCCTGCTGTGAGTTTTACAAGAACAACCGAATTTCCTTTCATGTCCTCCCAGTGTGAAGGCAAAGAACTTCGAGCTGCAGCTGCATCTATGGACAAGAACAAAAACATGAATAACTAATCTTTGTACATGATGGCCTTTGGATCATTGTCTAAATGATTAAATATTCACACCTTGCAGATCTACTCTGTTCAGTTCAATCCTCATTCTCCCTCTTCTGGCTTCTTTGCGAACTAAATCAGCATCATAATCATCATTATTAATCTTGATTCTCACTGAAGGTTGCTGGTTCTGAAAGGCCTTTTCCAGGTCATAATTAGTCAGCATATCAAAGTCTATGATGCTGCGTCCATTCTCCTGATATTGCCACTTGACTACACTGCTGATCATAAATGCCTCACGTCTTCGGGTTTCATTCCTTTCCACCTTGCGGATCATGTCCCGAATACGACTCTCTACACAGTGAACGTCTCTTGTCAGTCCCTCCAATGTGACAACAGAGTCTTGGCCTTTCTTCTCAAGTTGGACACTGACTGTGAACTCCCTCTGCATGCCGTTCAGTATTTCTACATCCTCCTTTGTGAAATGAGCAATGGCTGGATCACGGATTGGGGCGGTCAAATGCTCCCGTACTATCAAGCTGTTGATCATGTCTTTGGCTTCCTCCAGGTCCTCTGGTGTCTCTCCACACAGCTGGAACACAGCTGGCTCAATTTCCTCACCCACCATCACAAACTCTTCATTTGTGGGAGATTCTGAATTTCCCCCCCAAAAAAAGTCTGCAGGTTTGATAGAAAGAAATGAAGATCAATTATTTTTAATTTAATAACAAATTCAGATAGATTAATAGAAAAATCATTATTTGTATTGTTTACTGACCTTTAATTTTGGTAAACAGACCTTTATCCTCCTCTACTTTCTCACCAGATCTTCTGACCATGCTTTGGTGGAAGTCTCCCAACATGTTCGTCTGGAATATGAGAAACTTCACAAACTTTACATGCACTGGTTTCTTTTTCTTTACAAAGTCAACAACTGCATCAACCATTGCATCTGCAACATCAGCTGGTTTTGCACCACCCTGACCTAAAGGGTTACAGACAAATTTACCAAAAAAAAAAGAAAATAATCAGCAATGTACTGCAACTACTGTATAAACATAAGACCAGACAAAGAGTCTTACCAGTGCCAAGAGCTGGGAAGGCAACTGAAGTAATTTGGCTTGTCTCGCACAACTTCAGAACAGACAAAACGACATCCTTAATGTCAGATGGACTACTGCGACCAATAATATGGATGATGTTTCCACATGGCAGGAGCCCGGCTGAGGTCACAATCTCCGTTTGCTGCGTGTTTGATGATCTCACTTTTGGAAAAAAATGGGTTTACCAATAGTATAAAAAGTTCATTAGATCACTGTTGACGTATAAATCTAAAAGATAAAATATCACATTTGAATGACTACAAACCAATCTGTGAACATTCATCTTCCACTTGTAATCCAGCGGCGTCTAAAATGGCCTTTGATACTCCTGGATTACAAAGAGAAATTGGCAGTTACATTGTAATTCTCTTTGTTTGTGAAATTAATTCTAAATGAAACTGAAATGAAGTTGGATTAACCTGCTTTCAGAGAAAATGTCTTATTTGAGGAGTTGACAATTGCATCCGTTTTCTCTTTAGTTATATCTCCTGATGAAACCTCCAGAGTCACTCGACCCAGCTGCATAGTGTGCACCCCAAGAGAGGGAGTGGAGACTTTGCCAACAAACCCTAATTATAAGAAAATAATACAACGCAGAGATGCATGGAAAAATCACAAAATGTTAACCTGATTACACAATTTAACTGCTCTATATAATTCAATATATTAATTAACTTTTGCTAACAAATTGAAAATATTCTTATAATAAACTTTATATCATATAAACGAAACTGTTTGTCATGTATGTTAAAACATTTACTATTGACCACTAATCAACATCTGGTTTTATAATTTGGTTGAATAATAAATTAGCTATAATGTGTCAGAATAAATATTTTAATTACAAATCTTTGCATTCAGTGAGAACAACATAAAAATAAGTGGGATGGACATCAGATGAGAAAGTTACCAAAGGTCTGAGCTGACTTGCCAGAATTTTTTATTATAGGCATTGAATGTTGATATGCTGCTTTTGTGATGGGACCTTGGATCCTTTGTCTAAAGATGCTGGTAAAGCACTAATAGATAAAGCACAGAAATATACAAGACAACATTAACATGAGCAACTATGGTAGATTATCAAAATGTAAAAAAAAAAAGTGGTTTAACAACAACAACAACAATATGTTTTGAGATTTTAAAAAATGTGTGCTTTATGGTCCTTGAATCTATTTTTCCTTCACTCACCTGAATGCTCTCTTTGTCAGAAGGGTGCACGATCACAGTTACCTCTCGGAGATTTGTACAGTTAAATTCCTGGAATTCTGTCAGCATGATTCTGGCCACCAGATCTTTAGGAAAGCCAAGATTCCCAGTGCCGATAGCTGGGAAGACGACTGAAGCCATTCTGCAGGAATCTACTTTTTTCAGGCAATCTCTAATGATCTGAACAAGTACCTTTTAAAATTTGAATAAACACATCTGTTATGATCTTTAAAAAAGGTATAACTGAAGTAAATAAATAAAGCCTACATATGAGGCACATTTGCATTACTCTTTAACAATTTACAATCAGCCAGCAATTACTGTTAATAAATAATATTAATTTAAATTTAACATAAAAATGATTAACTGAAAAACAAAAATAAATATAACTTGAGGTAAATTATGTCTCACCCTATCTGCTGAGTCTTGTCCACCGTTCCAAACTGGGCAAACTACATGGAAGACTTTGGAACAATTCAGATTATAACCATCTGTGATGACCATTTCACCATAATTCAGATTGTCTGAGTGAGCAGCTCTGTTGATTTCTGACTGGAGCTGATGACCTGCAGTCTGAAGGAGTGCTCTGGAGACGGCACCTTTACTGAGGTCCAAGTCCTCCGATATAGTGTTTACAATGATATCAGCCTGCAGGAGAAACTAATAAGTAATTTCTGAAGAGGGAGAATCTTAAAAAAATATATATTTGCAGTGTAATATCTTCTCAGGTCATTTTTTTAAATGATTTTTAGATATTTGGCATCCAGTCAAAAAAGACTAATCAGGGCCCAAGCACAGATGGTGCGAGGACCCTCTTGGAATTGCTCTGTTTATTAAAAGCTATTTTTCTGGTTTTATAAGTAACAAATAATCTAGAATTCACTTACACGTGCATCCTGGATGTTCCCTGCGCTCAGATTGATTTTTAGTTCCTCTTTTGTAGTTTTGCTTGTAAGAGCACTCAAACTTTCAGATTTATCAGATCTGCCACTAGAGCCTGAGTGCGCTTTTTCTTCAAAGTCTTTATTACCCCGGTCTTTAGGACCTTCAAACACTTGGTTTCTTTGGCCATAGTTTCTGTGGCCACTTTCAGGATAGCCCTGTTCATAGTTACTATACCCATGAGGTTTGTTTTGTTGAGGGACAGTCATTTTGGGGTTATAAGCAGCAAACTCCTTTCTGACAGCTTCAGCCATGGCTTTTACATTGCTACCATTATTGTCAACCAAGTGAATCTCAGTTAATGTGCTACTGGAGCCTCTACGGTTATTATCTTCAATGTACTCACGCACTTCCTTGGTGATTGATTCAGTGCAAAGTTCAAGAGGACAACCAAATATTCCTGAACTAATAACTGGAATTGCAATGGAGGAGCAGTTTTTGCTCGACGCCTGGTTCAAGCTTTCCCTCACAGCACGTCTCAGGCGTTGCACTGTGGTACGTCGGTCTGAATCGCTGAAGCGAGGTCCAACAGCGTGAACCACATATTTACAGGGAAGACGACCAGCGTCAGTGATGATGGCATCTCCAGGCTTCAGAGGCCCATTTACTTTTATGTAATGGTCAGAGTATTGCTTTAGACATGGTCCGGCAGCTTGTAGAAGTGCGAAAGCTACACCACCACTGTGCATCAGATCTTCATTAGCAGCATTGACCACAGCATCAACACTGAGCTTGCAAATGTCTGCCATCCTGACAGTAACAGTTATTCCACCCGGTGCCCGGACTTCACAAGAGACCTGGCCAAAATCTTCAAAACTGCTTTCAGAAAATTTAACCTCATCCTCTTCCAGCATGTCATCTTCCTGGAGCACCACCACAAATCTTTTATCCTTCAACAGCATTGAGAGCATCATTTTACCCTGTTCCTTGAAGTACTTCTTTGCTCCTGCTTTTTTAATGATGTGTGTGTCTGTGTAGAGAGAATCTGCCAACCGTTTAAAGAAAGTCATAACTGGCTGGACAAATATACGCTCTCCAGACAGTTTGATCCAGGGTCTCTTTGACTCAAAATTTACTTTCACCTCCTTAGACTTCATAAAACTTTGCCAGTCTTGTGATTTTCTGTCTTTTATGAATTCAACTGCTGCATGTGATTTGACACGAACAGTTTCTTCAATTCTACTGTGTTCTACAATGAAACGTCCCAAGTTCTCACTGACCTCCATCACTGGTTCTCTGAATCCAGTCACTATTATTTTGTCTCTCTGTTTAGACAAGTTTATAATCACAGATGTCTTTTTGGAAGTATTGAACAATTCTTGCAATTGTTTTTTGAGATTCTGCCACTCTGACATTTGAAGGACACCCTGATCTTCTATAATGAGGTCTTTGGATGTAAGAACCATATTCACCCTCTTCTCTGCCTCAACAAGTGCTTTTTCTGTGCTCCCAATCACAACAACATCTTCATTTTCGATTGTGTAGACAGCAGCTATTCCATGAGATATAAAGAGATCTGTGGACATTTCATCACAGTTCACTGATCTCAGGAACTCCAGGACTGAACGGTCAATCTTTAAGGGCTTCTGTTTCATGTTTATTTTCTTCTCAAGGACCCAATTCTTGAACATGACGATATCTGTTCTGAGACCTGCTAAAACTAAGCTGTTAATTTTTTTGTCGTAGTCAATGTGCAGGTGTGGAGGAACAGCACTTTTCAGGCCATCTTGTAAAAGCAGAGAGTACATGGCAGGAGAAATCTCCATATGCTCTGTCACACTGTTCTTCTCTCTCTCTATTTGATTTGTTGCTCTCTCTATAATTTTCTCCATGATGGGTTTCAGACCAGTTATCTCATGGGTCATTCCCGCCAGTGTCAGGACACCTTTAGAGGCATCCATATCTGTGAAAACCTTATCTTTCACCAATTCCTTTACATCACTCTCCACTTTAGACCACAAGGGGTGTGACACTGGCCACTCAGACGTTGTGTAGTTTGAGATTATTTTCTTGAAGGCATCACAGGCATTCTTACTCCAGCCATCAATGTGTCTTCTGGTAACTCCTTTCTGTTTCAGTAATGCTGGATCAGGACTGAGCAAAGCTTCAGGTTTGTCCATGTTTATTTGGCAGAAATGTGAGCTCATCTGGTCTTTAATAGAGGAAATCTCCCCTTTCTTGAGGAGGAACTCCCTGATGGCAGGATGTACACTGACTGTAATGGGTTCAGGCAGCTTCAATTGTGGTCTGTTGCCACCATACAAGACTGTGTCCAGTGATTTAAAGTAGGGATATATCTTGACTGGAACTTCACAGATGTTATTCTCTTGCTTCAAAATTTTCTCTTTTGCTGTAAAGAATGAAAGTTGGATATACAATGAATAAATGCACTGATATTGTCTAAATGAGGTAAATAAATGAAACCAAGTCCAGAACTGTAACAGCAAAGACTACCAGCAATTGCACATGTATTTATACCTTCTTCCTCCTGAAAGATAATAATGGCTGTGTGTTCTGATGGAATTGTGATAACTTCCTCTACTGGACCACCCCATTTCTCAAAATACAGCTCCAGCAGCATCTTGTTGTTGTTGGCCTCAGCTGGAAGATTCTCCACCCGTACACATGTGCTTCTCTCCAGTGAACGGGCCCTCAGATCATTCTTCTTGAACTTATTATGTGTTCTGCTGTCCTCAAGGAACTGTCCTGCATCTGTCAGAAATTATAGTTTACAGAATGCATTTGATCAGGGGTGTGGGAAGTACAGGTGCTGCAGCACCCCGTTTTCACAGGGTTGTAAATTCAATGCAAATTTTTGCTAATTTACATTTTATTCATTTTTAGCATTTGATCATTTATTTGTGATAAACACATTATTTAAAAAAAGTGTTATTTACACATCAAGGAAAACATCTTGGAGCGCTGCTTGCTGGAAGGACCCAGAAGCTGCTCTTTGGTTGGGTTTCAAACTTGTATTTATAGAAAAAAGATTCAAGACACTTGTGGTTCAAAAAAGTTAAAAAGTCTTCATTTAAACCATGGCTCACTGAAAAAAAACGTAAAAAAATAACTAAAACACTGCACATTTTATGTTTTTATTTTTCTGTCCCGTCCTTTGCATTATGATTGCAAGCAGTATCAATAATGTCAAAAAAGTGATGTGCAGTCAAATATGTGTATGCTGTTTAAACGACTGTTCTTCCCGATACGCTTTTTGTGCTTTGTGGAGTTTTGCATGTTTATAGACTCGATAATATTTCTTATTTAAATGTTGTGACCAAAAAGAAAACCCACAGCAACCCCAACCTAAACCTTCTTCCCACGCCCCTGTCAAGTCATAATAGCATACAACTATATATACCAGCAAAATATCAAAGGTGTTCATTTTATAAAAATCTCATTTTTATATCTACAATTTTCTTCAGTTTTCTAATTTCCTCCAGGCCAAAAAGACCATCACATAAAGCTTAAGCAGTCAAGATTAGGTTTTTGGTGCAAAAGTGACTAACTGAAATATGCTTACATTATGATAAAAAAAGTATGTATATGTTATATGATAACTTACCACTGGGATTTTTAAAGGTCACAACTGCTTTTCTTAATTCTGGTATTAATTCCATGGTAAAGTCATTTTCAGAAAGACTTGTAATGTTCTCCACCAAAAGAGTCAAAACATCTTGTTTAATCTCATCTGGAAGGTTCTCCAGGACCACAGCACTTGACTCTTGAGGCTTCTTCACATCCAAATCATTTTCAGGGGCACTTTGATCTTCAGGCAAAATAAAAGTGACACATATTTATAAAATGTCATTGCAGGATGTAAAAAAGGATGATTAAAAGCATTAAAGGATAATGTTTTGTAAAGTCAGTTCAAACAGTATCAACTACTGTTAACTAACAAAATAATGTTTTGTATTATTTAGTAATAAATATCTTTAACATTGAAAACAAATGTGTTAAAAAGTACATCAGCAATAACAGCATGATAACCTAACTAATAAAAGATCACATGCATGTATGCAGTCAGAGACCAAAGTCCAGATGATTTACTCACTTGGTTCCTGATATCCACATGCCTGCTCCTGAAAGCACAGCATTTACAATCAGTGTTGGGAAAGTAACTTTTAAAAGTAATGTATAACAATATTGCATTACTCCCCGAAAAGTAACTAATAGTGTTACTTTTTATGTAAGTTTTCTCATCTAGGCTGGGCTTGTTTGTTTTTAATAAACATCAACAAATATGTATATTTTTGCAGATGTAAATGCCCTTTTAAGAATGAATAAGCCTCAGGCTGAAGGAAAGGAAAATTCACATCTGACTGCACAGTAGAGGATGCAGCTCAAACAAACCTTTCAGCTGTGCTGCCATTCTGGATTGCAGAAGAATAGGACACAGGAGAAGAAATGTGATGTTTAACTAAAGTCATTTTTGCTTATTAATATGATTGAATTGGATCATCGAAGGTCAGCAGCAAAGACAATGGTTAATAAAATGAGATCAAATTCAAAGTATATTTGTGTAATTTAATTATTGCAGGTTTGCGTAATATTCTGAGTTTGTATTCAATTTGAGGGATACTGAATCTGTTTTTGTGCAAGTGAGATGAGTAAATTCATGCTCACATTTAGTCTAAAACTACAATAACCGTCATGTTCACAGCGCACACAACGCCTCCGAACCTCACTCCCGATTTCGATTTCTCTCAACATGGGGACAGGAGAGGTGTCAGTCAGTCAAGTAACTTACGTTATTTATTTTAAAAGGTACCTCATATGTTGTTGTAAATTTAAAAGTAATGCGTTACTTTACAAGTAAAAAAGTAATCTGATTATGAAACTCATGTTATTGTAATGCATTACTCCCAACACTATTTACAATTATGTAACGAACACTATTAAACAATTTATTTGTTCTCTCTACTCTAGCATTTTTCAACAATAGAGAAATGACAACCATCTTTATATAAACTCTAAAATGCATCTACATCTCAACCATAACTGAATTAATATTTTGTGATAGACCGTTTTGCTAATTTTGTTTGACCTGCAAAGGATTTGATTTTTTAAGCCACTAAGCTCAGGTTTTATTGTAAAAGCAGTGTGGTCTTAAATCTGGATTCTGCAATGTCTACTCACCTTTTGTCCGGTGCTGTCTGCCTGTTTCTCTGCATCGCTGGGTTTGTACACTTTCAGCTTGATTTTCTGACTGTCAATAGTAATAATGTGTTCTTCCTGAAGGAGTACGGCATCTCGGACTTAAACACAAACAACCAGACTTAGTCAGATACATCACAACACTTTAAAACAAAGAACATACCACAAAAAAAAAAAAAAAAAAAAAAAAAAAAAACCACACAGCGTTTTATGTCGTTACGTGATAGGCTGTAAGCTCACAATTCTTACATGTGTCCCAAAATAACCTATGTTCTAAAATGTATGGCAATGAGTGACAACAGGGATTTTGCTATTATTGTTATTCATTACTTGCAAGGTATGCAAATGTCAGGTTTAGCCTTGTGAGTATTCATTACTTTTTACTTTTCTTTAAAAGGATGACAACGGTGGCTATAAGAGTTATCAGAAGATTCACAGATTAGCCTATAGGCTAATTCGTGAAAGTTTATCGCACTTTGTATTTGAACCTGAAATTACCTTACATGTCTCGACAGCTTTATTACATTACTAAACAACACAAAACGTGTTATTTTGTTAACATATGTTATGCTTTTGTGTTTAGCACTTACTGTCAGATGATTTGAACAGAATCGTAGCAGAGTTGCCCTCGCCATTATATTGCACGACGCAGTCTCCTCCCTGAGATTTCTTCTTACTCTGAAAGTGAATATGAAGTTTATTTCTCACACTTTTAGCGTGTTCAGTTCCCCAGTCTCCCTCGACAGTGAGGGGATATTCGTCCATCGTGATCGTTCTGGTCAACGAGGAAATGACTTGCGTGTCAGTGTAAATAATCACGCCCGCCTGCTTATTTTCACTTTCGTTTCTCCGTCAGTTGGTCATGAAACCGAGAGTGCTGTGGCCTGTTTACAACATATGAACGCTAGTGCGATTGTTTATAAACTTTGACCCGAAAATAGTTAATAAACGCAGTGGTATGCGTATTATATTAACATTTAACTGTAGTATTGGGAGTTGTCTGGTGTTCCAGCAAACTTTTACTTATGTTTTATTATTAAAAGACAAACCAGCATAAACATCGCTAGACAGACAGTGAACATCTTACCATTTATAATTAATATCCTGCTTAAATGTTACTTTGGGAGCACTGTCAACAGCAGCAGGATTTGAAAAACCTCTGCAACTCTGAAACAATTAATTATGTTAAACAATTAATTGATTATTCTTATATATATATATATATATATATATATATATATATATATATATATATATATATATATATATATATATATAAAGATTATTCTTTATATATATATATATAATCTTTATTTTGCTCTGCAAGACAGAGGGAAAATATGTATTTTTTGTTTAGAAATATTTAGAGTTCATTGTTTGAGTGACGTCATTGGTGCGTCAGGTTTCTCGACAAGAAAGATTTCCGCTTAGGATAGCCGGGGTGCTTCTCATTTCTTATTTGTGCATCCTCGTTTCCTTTCCTCGCTTCCTTTCCTCGCGTCTCAGCTCCGCCCCCTGTAGGATGCGAGGGAAGGCTGCAAGGAAAAGATGCGAGGACGGAGGAATCGAATGTAACTTTTTTTATACATTGGAATACTTGATCACTCAAGCGTCACTTCATCGCGTCATCAGCAGCACTCAAAGGATCTGCCCTTATGTTGTTGAAGTTTGTTTATTTAAGAAATTCATAATAAATAATAATAAAGCAAGATACCCTGTTGAAATATGTGAGATGTGTGGTTTATTTAAACTGCAAAGGTAAAGTATACATTAAAATGATTGTGAGCGATGTGAAGGGGGAGGAGAATTTAGACGTGCGTCACGTTTAAGTCGATAAAACTCTTCCGCATAGGATCCACCTGTGTATCCTGACTATCCTCGCTCATGACTCCTCAGGAAGCCTCCTAACTCCTCCTCGACTCCTCGCGGTGCAATTAGAGAATTGAGATGTCCTTCAAGATGGCTGAGCTCGATCGGTTTCCGGGTCATAGGATGGAGGACGGAGGAGAGAGGAGACGAGGAGGGATATTGAGAAGCACCCCCGGTCTGTGCATCCTTGCTCATAACTCTGGGTGCTTCTCAATTCTTATTTGTGCATCCTCGTTTCCTTTCCTCGGAGCAGCTCCACCCCCAAGGATGCGAGGGAAGGACGCAAGGAAAGAAAATGAGGATGGAGAAATCGAATTAAAGCTTGTTTATACATTGGAATACTTCACAGCGTCACTTAGCGTTATCAGAAGATTTCAAACTTTTTAGAAACTGAGTGTTGAAATCTTCTTTGAATTGTTAAAACAACCAACAACAGCACATGAGGAGCTTGAACTCATTATCTCGCTGCTAGTACAGGTCAAGCGCTACGAACCGGAAGTAGGTAACCGGAGTCGTCGTTATGGCAGCGCGCATTGTTTAGAGAAGAATAAGGTGGAAACGGGCAACCACTCCATCCTTTGCTCAGGCTGCCAATGCAGTTGCCACTGCGCGGGAACACAAAGCCACAGTGACCCTGGCAGCTGTAGTGTTAAGGGGTTTTATAGGACACATGAAGTGACGTTGCCCCGGGGTGGTTAGGCAGGGGAGCGTGTAAACCAGGCACTGTAATAAAGTCATGCTTTGAGAGCACTCTTTGGAAATCTCTGTTTATTTGTTAAGTTAGAACCACTTAACTCAACAGCAGCGGTGCTTGGTGCTTTTGTCATCTGCTGGTTCCCCTATACATGGGAATGTGGGCAGAGACCCATCCGAACAAACTGACTCACTCTATCGTTCTTTGGTTGGGATACCTCAACTCTGCACTCAACCCCATTCTCTACCCAGCCTTGAACCGGGATTTCCATCGGGCGTGCGCACAGCTGCTCTGCTGTAGACGCAGCAATCAGGGGGATTTGCCTTTTGTCTGAACAATGAATTCCCTTCTAAAAGAAACAGACTCATAGCTATTCAACGAAACATGCAGTGGATACCAGGGCTCATTTCACACTTTGAGAAAATAACTGCATGAATGCATAATACATTAAGAATGGCCTGCAATGACTATTGAATTATAAAACCAGAAATCAACAATATATAAATGGTATATATATATGCTACCTAGAATGTTATATATATGCTACCTAGACAATCCAAATGCACTAAATGCACTATTTAATTATTATATTGACATAGTTGGCAATAACATCAGAAGGAATTGGAAGTCTTGCACATCTGCAGAAAATAGTTACTTCTACATGAATAAAATGTGTGCATTGCATGGAAATATGTATGCTTGTTATCGCTCGTGACCGACAGCCTCAGCTTTTCTACAACACCGAGGCCATTTCATTAGTGACTTTCAACCACTGCAGTAAAATTCCTTAAACTTCTCAACATTCAGCTTTTGCTTTTGACAATGCACAAAAAAAAAAAAAAAAAAAAAAAAAAAAGATTAATTCTTTATTTGCCTGATGTGACTGAGTGGCCAAGACAGGTGTTTAGGGGGGGCTCATCCCGCCCCTGCCCATGCCTAGATCCGGCCCCGGGTGAGTCGACTTTAGCAGTTAACTGTAACATTATACAGAGATATATACAGTGACGTACTGTAAAATTAGACTTATTTGAAATGTTTCAAATAATGTTTTATTTGCTAATGGCATTTCAGTCAACACTTTTGTTACATTTACAAAATATAATTTGAATCAATGTGCTCTTTCATCCACTGTAAAACAGAAATGCTCATCACAAATCATTTTCCTTATTGGTTTTTATTTATTATGTTAAATTAACAGGCTAAAAACAAATATGTTGCTGATTAACCCGAAGATTGAAAGAGAACCACCAGATTAAACCAAAATCTGAAATATCTGAATGTGCTTAGGTTTGGACAAAGCCAAGCCTAATCTAAGGATTATATTACTGTCCTATATTACTGTTTTTTTTCCCTCATTCTCATTTGCCACAGCAAAGATTATTGCAATCATTTCTGTAATTCCTGCTAGTAAATATTTTACAGATTGTACACCACTCAGTTCAACCTAATAAAAATAGCAACAAAAACAACAAATCACTGGAAGGTGATTAGGTATTCTGGGTAAGCCTGTACATCATTGAAGATCACAAACATGGTTGGGTTGTTTATGCGGTCAGTCACACTGTTATAAAGATCAGCACTATTGGAGCTCTTCACAGGGGGAACAGGAAGGCCTGGTTTTCCTTGAGTGAAATCACCGACAAGCACCCTGGCGAGGTACATGCGCTTATGTCCGTTGACATCAGGTTTAGAATAGCCTTGGGCTGAGTAACTCGGGTCCACAGCAAAATATGTACCATTCCCATACATGGCTCCTAAAAATAGAACAAAAGAAATAGAATGTTGGTTTAAAAGACAAATTTATACAAGTGCAAATAAAGTTTATGCTGGATTTAACAGCATCGAGAGCAGGTGCGGGGCCAAAAGCCACGGGAGCGGAGTGCGGACAGTGAAGGGTGAAAGAGGACAAGGCCTGGGACATTTTAAGTTGTTATTTTGATTGTTTATATGAGCTGTATTCTTGCCAACTGCCACTCTTTTCATTTTGTTATTTATGTTTATTTTAGTATTAAAGTTTACGTTTAATGTTTGCCGGTTCTGCTTCCCTAAACTGAACTTTGTAACAAACTAATACCATGTGCCCCAGCGTAGCTGCGATTGAAGCCGTGGTGGTTGATCTGATCTGTCTTATCAGGGCCAGTGCCGTGGAAGAGACGCTGTTCATTGTTTTTGTGGTTGTTTTTGTCTTCTAGTTCCTCCTTTTTGATCATGTAGTTTCTCCAAAGTGTGCTGTTCTGAACTCTTTCAATCTAAAGACAAGAATAAACATTCAGCTTAATAAAAGATTACTATTACACTATTACTATAGTGCTAAATTATAAAACCAAAACCTTTCAAAACTAATAAATATACATTCCTCCTCCTTAGTCTAGTCTTACTTGAATGATGTTAGAACGTAGTCGGGTTCTTCTGAACTCTTTCTCCACTTCAGCATATTCAGTCGAGCCTGCTGTGAGTTTTACAAGAACAACCGAATTTCCTTTCATGTCCTCCCAGTGTGAAGGCAAAGAACTTCGAGCTGCAGCTGCATCTATGGACAAGAACAAAAACATGAATAACTAATCTTTGTACATGATGGCCTTTGGATCATTGTCTAAATGATCAAATATTCACACCTTGCAGATCTACTCTATTTAGTTCAATCCTCATTCTCCCTCTTCTGGCTTCTTTGCGAACTAAATCAGCATCATAATCATCATTATTAATCTTAATTCTCACTGAAGGTTGCTGGTTCTGAAAGGCCTTTTCCAGGTCATAATTAGTCAGCATATCAAAGTCTATGATGCTGCGTCCATTCTCCTGATATTGCCACTTGACTACACTGCTGATCATAAATGCCTCACGTCTTCGGGTTTCATTCCTTTCCACCTTGCGGATCATGTCCCGAATACGACTCTCTACACAGTGAACGTCTCTTGTCAGTCCTTCCAATGTGACAACAGAGTCTTGGCCTTTCTTCTCAAGTTGGACACTGACTGTGAACTCCCTCTGCATGCCCTTCAGTATTTCTACATCCTCCTTTGTGAAATGAGCAATGGCTGGATCACGGATTGGGATGGTCAAATGCTCCCGTACTATCAAGCCGTTGATCATGTCTTTGGCTTCCTTCAGGTCCTCTGGTGTCTCTCCACACAGCTGGAACACAGCTGGCTCAATTTCCTCAACCACCATCACAAACTCTTTATTTGAGGGAAATTCTGAAAGAAAGTAGAATTCTAAAAAAATAGAGATCAATTATTTTTCATTTAAAAACAAATTCAGATTAATAGAAAAAGCATTATTTGTATTGTTTACTAACCTTTAATTTTGGTAAACAGACTTTTATCCTCCTCTACTTTCTCACCAGATCTCCTGACCATGCTTTGGTGGAAGTCTCCCAACATGTTCGTCTGGAATATGAGAAACTTCACAAACTTTACATGGACCGGTTTCTTTTTCTTCACAAAGTCAACAACTGCATCAACCATTGCATCTGCAACATCAGCTGGTTTTGCACCACCCTGACCTAAAACGTTACAGACAAATTTACAAAAAAAAATAAAAAAAATAAATAAATCAGCAATGAACTGCAACTACTGTATAAACATAAGACCAGACAAAGAGTCTTACCAGTGCCAAGAGCTGGGAAGGCAATTGAAGTAATTTGGCGTGATTCGCACAACTTCAGAACAGACAAAACGACATCCTTAATGTCAGATGGACTACTGCGACCAATAATATGGATGATGTTTCCACATGGCAGGCGCCCGGCTGAGGTCACAATCTCTGTTTTCTGCATGTTTGATGATCTCACTTTGGAAAAAAATGGGTTTACCAATAGTATAAAAAGTTCATTAGATCACTGTTGACGTATAAATCTAAAAGATAAAATATCAAATTTGAATGACTACAAACCAATCTGTGAACATTCATCTTCCACTTGTAATCCAGCGGCGTCTAAAATGGCCTTTGATACTCCTGGATTACAAAGAGAAATTGGCAGTTACATTGTAATTCTCTTTGTTTGTGAAATAAATTCTAAATAAAACTGAAATGAAGTTGGATTAACCTGCTTTCAGAGAAAATGTCTGATTTGAGGAGTTGACAATTGCATCAGTTTTTTCTTTAGTTATATCTCCTGATGAAACCTCCAGAGTCACTCGACCCAGCTGCATAGTGTGCATCCCAAGAGAGGGAGTGGAGACTTTGCCAACATCCTCTTCCAGCATGTTATCTTCCTGGAGCACCACCACAAAGCTTTTATCCTTCAACAGCATTGAGAGCATCATTTTACCCTGTTCCTTGAAGTACTTCTTTGCTCCTGCCTTTTTAATGATGAGTGTGTCTGTGTAGAGAGAATCTGCCAACCGTTTAAAGAAAGTCATAACTGGCTGGACAAATATAAGCTCTCCAGACAGTCTGATCCAGGGTCTCTTTGACTCAAAATTTACTTTCACCTCCTTAGACTTCATAAAACGCTGCCAGTCTTGTGATTTTCTGTCTTTTATGAATTCAACTGCTGCATGTGATTTGACACGAACAGTTTCTTCAATTCTAGTGTGCACATGTTGGGAGACTTCCACCAAAGCATGCTCTACAATGAAACGTCCCAAGTTCTCACTGACCTTTATCACTGGTTCTCTGAAACCAGTCACTATTATTTTGTCTCTCTGTTTAGACAAGTTTATAATCACAGATGTCTTTTTGGAAGTATTGAACAATTCTTGAAATTGTTTTTTGAGATTCTGCCACTCTGACATTTGAAGGACACCCTGATCTTCTATAATGAGGTCTTTGGATGTAAGAACCATATTCACCCTCTTCTCTGCCTCAACAAGTGCTTTTTCTGTGCTCCCAATCACAACAACATCTTCATTTTCGATTGTGTAGACAGCAGCTATTCCATGAGATATAAAGAGATCTGTGGACATTTCATCACAGTTCACTGATCTCAGGAACTCCAGGACTGAACGGTCAATCTTTAAGGGCTTCTGTTTCATGTTTATTTTCTTCTCAAGGACCCAATTCTTGAACATGACGATATCTGTTCTGAGACCTGCTAAAACTAAGCTGTTAATTTTTTTGTCATAGTCAATGTGCAGGTGTGGAGGAACAGCACTTTTCAGGCCATCTTGTAAAAGCAGAGAGTACATGGCAGGAGAAATATCCATATGGTCTGTCACACTGTTCTTCTCTCTCTCTATTTGATTTGTTGCTCTCTCTATAATTTTCTCCATGATGGGCTTCAGACCAGTTATCTCATGGGTCATTCCCGCCAGTGTCAGGACACCTTTAGTGCCATCCATATCTGTGAAAACCTTATCTTTCACCAATTCCTTTACATCACTCTCCACTTTAGACCACAATGGGTGTGACACCGGCCACTCAGATGTTGTGTAGTTTGAGATTATTTTCTTGAAGGCATCACAGGCATTCTTACTCCAGCCATCAATGTGTCTTCTGGTAACTCCTTTCTGTTTCAGTAATGCTGAATCAGGATTGAGCAAAGCTTCAGGTTTGTCCATGTTTATTTGGCAGAAGTGTGAGCTCATCTGGTCTTTAATAGAGGAAATCTCCTCTTTCTTGAGGAGGAACTCCCTGATGGCAGGATGTACACTGACTGTAATGGGTTCAGGCAGCTTCAATTGTGGTCTGTTGCCACCATACAAGACTGTGTCCAGTGATTTAAAGTAGGGATATATCTTGACTGGAACTTCACAGATGTTATTCTCTTGCTTCAAAACTCTCTCTATGGCTGTAAAGAATGAAAGTTGCAGGTACAATGAATAAATGTAACGATATTGTTAAAATGAGGTAAAAAAATGTAACCAATTCTAGAATTATAACAGCAAAGACTACCAGCAACTGCACATGTATTCATACCTTCTTCCTCCTGAAAGGTAATAATGGCTGCTTGTTCTGATGGAATTGTGATAACTTCCTCTACTGGACCACCCCATTTCTCAAAATACAGCTCCAGCAGCATCTTGTTGTTGTTGGCCTCAGCTGGAAGATGCTCCACCCGCACACATGTGCTTCTCTCCAGTGAACGGGCCCTCAGATTATTCTTCTTGAACTTATTATGCGTTCTGCTGTCCTCAAGGAACTGTCCTGCATCTGTCAGAAATTATAGTTTACAGAATATGCCGGATGCATTTGATCAGGGATGCGGGAGCATCCCGTTTTCACAGGATTGTAAATTCAATGCAAATTTTTGTAAATTTACATTTATTCGTTTTTAGCATTTGCTAATTTATTAGTGATAAACACTTTTTAAAGGTCCCGTTGCATGCGATTCCATGTTTCAAACTTTAGTTAGTGTGTAATGGTGCTGTTAGAGCATAAATAATATCTGTAAAATTATAAAGCTCAAAGTTCAATGCCAAGCGAGATATTTTATTTAACAGAAGTTGACTACAAAAAACGGCTCGATTGGACTACACCCCTCTACATCCTGCATTAGTGACATCACCAGAACCGTTTCTTGACTAACCTCCGCCCACAGGAATGCTCCCTCAACTCTACTGGCTACTTGCGCACTTCTTATAACTTAGCCTACTGTGTTTACTCAGCTCTTACGGTGATTTTCTGAAGTAAAACTGACGCTTCATCTTTTGTGTGATGTACAATAAACTTTATTAAACTCATCAGTACATGTTTGATCATCATTCAGACAGCAGACTTGTAGGCTATTAATAAATAATGGATACATAGCCTACAAGCAAATGACAAATACGTTATAATAACCGTAATTAAACTACTAAACCATACCTGTTTCATCTCTATACAGCAATCTGACTCTGTAGGCATTATTGTCCGACTCGAAATGAACGCCGTTACTGAGAGTTTCTGATATTATCATCATTCCGTGAGATGAATTTTTCCTGACAGACTGAGCACGAGCTCATGAAGCTCCGCCCCCTGTGTCGTCCAGCAGCACCTCATTTGCATTTAAAGGGGACACACTGAAACGGCTCGTTTTTCTGAGCCCCAAAAAAAGTCAATTTAAACATGCTGTAAAAAATGATCTGTTGGGTATTTTGAGCTCAAACTTCACATACACACTCTGGGGACATCAGAGACTTATTTTACATCTTGTGACAAGGGGCATAGAACGGGACCTTTAAGTGGGCTATTTTTTAAAAAAAAGTGTTATTTACACATCAAGGAAAACATCTTGGAGCGCTGCTTGCTGGAAGAATCCAGAAGCTGCTCCTTGGTTGGGTTTCAAACTTGTATTTATAGAAAAAAGATTCAAGGCACTTCTGGTTCAAAAAAAGTTAAAAAGCCTTCATTTTAAACCATGGCTCACTCAAGAAACGTTAAAAATAACTAAAACACTGCACATTTTATTTTATTTTTATGTCCCATATACCGGTCTGTTGCATTACGATTGCAAGCCGTATCAATAATGTCAAAAAAGTGATGTGCAGTCAAATATCCCGGTGTGTATGCTGTTTAAACAATTGTTCTCAGCGATATGCTTGTTCTGCTTCGTGGAGTTTTGCATGTTTATAGACTCGAAAATATTTCTTATTTAAATGTTGTTAAAAAAAAAAAAAAAAAAAACAGCAACCCCAAAATAAACCTTCTTCCCATGCCCCTGTCAAGTCATAATAGCATACAACTATATATACCAGCAAAATATCAAAGGTGTTCATTTTATAAAAATCTAATTTTTAGATCTACAATTTTCTTCAGTTTTCTAATTTCCTCCAGGCCAAAAAGACTATCATGTAAAGCTCAAGCATTATGTAGTCAAGGTTAAGCTTTTGGTGCAAAAGAGTTTGACTAAGTGAATTATGATAAAAAAATATGTATATGTTATATGATAACTTACCACTGGGATTTTTAAAGGTCACAACTGCTTTTCTTAATTCTGGTATTAATTCCATGGTAAAGTCATTTTCAGAAAGACTTGTAATGTTCTCCACCAAAAGAGTCAAAACATCTTGTTTAATTTCATCTGGAAGGTTCTCCAGGACCACAGCACTTGACTCTCTCTCTATTTGATTTGTTGCTCTCTCTATAATTTTCTCCATGATGGGTTTCAGACCAGTTATCTCATGGGTCATTCCCGCCAGTGTCAGGACACCTTTAGTGCCATCCATATCTGTGAAAACCTTATCTTTCACCAATTCCTTTACATCACTCTCCACTTTAGACCACAAGGGGTGTGACACCGGCCACTCAGACGTTGTGTAGTTTGAGATTATTTTCTTCAAAGCATCACAGGCATTCTTACTCCAGCCATCAATGCGTCTTCTGGTAACTCCTTTCTGTTTCAGTAATGCTGGATCAGGACTGAGCAAAGCTTCAGGTTTGTCCATGTTTATTTGGCAGAAGTGTGAGCTCATCTGGTCTTTAATAGAGGAAATCTCCTCTTTCTTGAGTAGGAACTCCCTGATGGCTGGATGTACACTGACTGTAATGGGTTCAGGCAGCTTCAATTGTGGTCTGTTGCCACCATACAAGACTGTATCCAGGGATTTAAAGTAGGGATATATCTTGACTGGAACTTCACAGATGTTATTCTCTTGCTTCAAAACTCTCTCTATGGCTATAAAGATGAAAGTTGCAGGTACAATGAATAAATGTAACGATATTGTTAAAATTAGGTAAAAAAATGTAACCAATTCTAGAATTATAACAGCAAAGGCTACCAGCAACTGCACATGTATTCATACCTTCTTCTTCCTGAAAGATAATAATGGCTGTGTGTTCTGATGGAATTGTGATAACTTCCTCTACTGGACCACCCCATTTCTCAAAATACAGCTCCAGCAGCATCTTGTTGTTGTTGGCCTCAGCTGGAAGATTCTCCACCCGCACACATGTGCTTCTCTCCAGTGCACAGGCCCTCAGATCATTCTTCTTGAACTTATTATGCGTTCTGCTGTCCTCAAGGAACTTTACTGCATCTGTCAGAAATTATAGTTTACAGAATGTGCTAGATACATTTGATCAGGGGTGCGGGAAGTACAGGTGCTGCAGCACCCCATTTTCACAGGATTGTAAATTCAATGCAAATTCTTTTAATTTACATTTATTTATTTTAGCATTTGATAATTTATTTGTGATAAAAACATTTTAAGTGGGCTATTTTAAAAAAAAAGTGTTATTTACATATCAAGGAAAACATCTTGGAGCGCTGCTTGCTGGAAGGTCCCAGAAGCTGCTCTTTGGTTGGGTTTCAAACTTGTATTTATAGAAAAAAGATTCAAGGCACTTCTGGTTCAAAAAAGTTAAAAATGGCTCACTTAAGAAATGTTAATAATAACTAAAAATCTGCACATTTTATTTTTTATTTTTTATGTCCCATATACCGGTCTGTTGGATTACGATTGCAAGTAGTATCAATAATGTCAAAAAAGTGATGTGCAGTCAAATATGTGTATGCTGTTTAAACGATTGTTCTCACTGATACGCTTGTTGTGCTTCGTGGAGTTTTGCATGTTTTATAGATTCGAAAATATTTCTTATTTAAATGTTGTGACCAAAAAGAAAACCCACAGCAACCCCAACCTAAACCTTCTTCCCACGCCCATGTCAAGTCATAATAGCATACAACTATATATACCAGAAAATATCAAAGGTGTTCATTTTATAAAAATCTCATTTTTAGATCTACAATTTTCTTCAGTTTTCTAATTTCCTCCAGGCCAAAAAGACTATCATGTAAAGCTCAAGCATTATGTAGTCAAGGTTAAGCTTTTGGTGCAAAAGAGTTTGACTAACTGAAATATGCTTACATTATGATAAAAAAAGTATGTATATGTTATATGATAACTTACCACTGGGATTTTTAAAGGTCACAACTGCTTTTCTTAATTCTGGTATTAATTCCATGGTAAAGTCATTTTCAGAAAGACTTGTAATGTTCTCCACCAAAAGAGTCAAAACATCTTGTTTAATCTCATCTGGAAGGTTCTCCAGGACCACAGCACTTGACTCTTGAGGCTTCTTCACATCCAAATCAGTTTGAGCGGCACTTTGATCTTCAGGCAAAATAAAAGTGACACATATTTATAAAATGTCATTGCAGGATGTAAAAAAAGGATGATTAAAAGCATTAAAGGATAATGTTTTGTAAAGTCAGTTCAAACAGTATCAACTACTGTTAACCAACAAAATAATGTTTTGTATCATTTAGTAATAAATATCTTTAACATTGAAAACAAATGTGTTAAAAAGTACATCAGCAATAACAGTATGATAACCTAACTAATAAAAGATCACATGCATGTATGCAGTCAGAGACCAAAGTCCAGATGATTTACTCACTTGGTTCCTGATATCCACATGCCTGCTCCACCTGAAAGCACAGCATTTACAATCAGTGTTGGGAAAGTAACTTTTAAAAGTAATGTATAACAATATTGCATTACTCCCTGAAAAGTAACTAATGGTGTTACTTTTTATGTAAGTTTTCTCATCTAGGCTGGGCTTGTTTGTTTTTAATAAACATCAACAAAAATGTATATTTTTGCAGATGTAAATGCCCTTTTAACAATGAATAAGCCTCAGGCTGATGGAAAGGAAAATTCACATCTGCCTGCACAGTAGAGGATGCAGCTCAAACAAACCTTTCGGCTGTGCTGCCATTCTGGATTGCAGAAGAACAGGACACAGGAGAAGAAATGTAAAGTCATGTTTGCTCATTATTATGATTGAATTGGATCATCGAAGCAGCAAAGATATTGGTTAATAAAATGAGATTTAATACAAAGTATATCTGTGTAATTTAAAGGAACACGCCGACTTTTTGGGACTTTAGTTCATTCACCGTATCCCCCAGAGTTAGATAAGTCCATACATACCCTTCTCATCTCCGTGCGTGCGGTATATGTTTATGTTGTTAATATGTTAGGCCAAATTTCCTCTCGAGGACAAATAAAAATCTATCTATCTATCTATTTACATGTGATTTGTATAGTCACAGACAGTGTGTACAAATAACAAGGTCACATGAAACCCAGCCATCTTCTAACCATATATATACTGGGAATGATAATCTCAGAAGGCGAAGCACTGCTACTTCTGCAGAGTGATTTGCTCGCAGCACCTGAGAAGCCCGTGGTGAGGAGCAGAGAGTTCGCTCAGAGTTGGAGTAATAGAGTTAGCAAATACTAGATAGTAAATGCATAGTTTACAATCATGGGTGTTCGCTATATTGTAAAGAGCTGCGACAATAAACAGGAGAGACCTGGTAATACCATGATGTTTCATAGAATTCCAACCAAAAAACGCTGACCTGATGAATCAATGGCTACTTGCTCTGGATATAGATCCAAACACACCTTTAGCCATCATCAAGTACAATCGTGTTTGCTCAGAACATTTCACTGAGGATGACTATTTTGAAAAAATGGAATTTGCCACACGGACCATGAAACGTGCGCTGAAGGATACGGCCATCCCATCTATAGTACAGACAGGACAAAGTGGATCACCTGCGGCTGCGGTAAGTGTTCCGTTATGTTTTTAGATGACTAGCCTACAGTAACAGTGCAATTAGCTAGATCTAATGTAACGTTAGTGACACTATTACATGAATAGGGTGGTCACCTTGTTATTTGTACGCTGTGACTATACAAATCACAACATGTAAATAGGAAAATGTTGGCGTTATTTTGTCACTTATTGGGAGCAGTATGCTAGCTGGAGCCATTTACCTCCAGTCTTTGTGCTAAGCTAGGCTAGCGGTGGGTGCGTCAGACAGAGTTACGGCACGCATGGAGATGAGAAGGGTATGTATGGACTTATCTAACTCTGGGGGATACGGTGAATAAGCTATCACCGAATAAGCTAAGTCCCAAAAAGTCAGTGTGTTCCTTTAATTATTGCAGGTTTGCATAATATTCAGAGTTTGTATTTAATTTGATGGATACTGAATCTGTTTTTGTGCAAGTGAGATGAGTAAATTCATGCTCACATTTAGTCTTAAACTACAATAACATGGGGACAGGAGAGGTGTCAGTCAATAAATGGGAAACACTTTTAATTTAAAACTAATCATGTTCACACAGCGCACACAATGCCTCTGCACCTCGTTCCCGAATTCTCTCAACATGGAGACAGGAGAGCTGTCAGTTATTAAATGTGAAATCAAAGTAATTTACGTTAGTTATTTTAAAAGGTAACTCATATTTTGTTGTAAATTTAAAAGTAATGCGTTAGTTTACTAGTAAAAAAGTAATCTGATTATGAAACTCATGATGCATCACTCCCAACACTGTTTACAAACATGATGCACTACTAAACAAGTTATTAGTTCTCTCTACTCAAGCATTTTTCAACAAGATAGAGAAATGACAACCATCAACCATAACTGAATTAATATTTTATGATAGACCATTTTGTTCATTTTGTTTGACCTGCATTTTGCAATGTCTACTCACATTTTGTCCGGTGCTGTCTGCCTGTTCCTCTACATCGCTGGGTTTGTACACTTTCAGCTTGATTTTCTGACTGCCAATAGTAATAATGTGTTCTTCCTGAAGGAGTACGGCATCTCGGACTTAAACACAAACAACCAGACTTAGTCAGATACATCACAACACTTTAAAACAAAGAACATACCAAAAAAAAAAAAAACAGAGTTTTATGTCGTTACGTGATAGGCTGTAAGCTCACATCTTGTAGTGGGTCCCAAAATATGTTCTAAAATGTATGACAATGAGTGACAACATGGATTTTGCTATTATCTTATTCATTACAGAGTATGCAAATTTCAGGTTTAGCCTGCTAAGTATTCATAACTTATGACTTTTCTTTAAAAGGATGACAACGGTGGCTATAAGAGTAGTAGGCCGAATCGGAAGATTCACAGATGAGCCTAGGCTAATTCGTGAGAGTTTAATCGCACTTAATTTGTTAACATGTTATGCTTTTGTGTTTAGCACTTACTGTCAGATGATTTGAACAGAATCGTAGCAGAGTTGCTCTCGCCATTATATTGCACGACGCAGTCTCCTCCCTGAGATTTCTTCTTACTCTGAAAGTGAATATGAAGTTTATTTCTCACACTTTTAGCGTGTTCAGTTCCCCAGTCTCCCTCGACAGTGAGGGGATATTCGTCCATCGTGATCGTTCTGGTCAACCGCTAAAAGCGACTTGCGTGTCAGTGTTTATAATCACGCCCGCCTACTTATTTTCACTTTCGTTTCTCCGTCAGTTTGCCGTGAAACCGAGAGCGTGACCACAACACATGAACGATAGTAGTGCGATTGTTTATATAAACTTTGACCGCATTGGTATAGCCTACTTAATGAACGTATAGTTGTGAGGTGCATGCGTATTATATTAACATTTATCTGTAGTGTTGGGAGCTTTCTGGTTGTTCCAGCAAACCTTTACTTATGATTTATCATTAAAAGACAACACGTTTTTTTTATTTCAGCATACATCGCAGTGAACACATCTTAACATTTATAAATAATATTCTGCTTAAATGTTGTAGCCTAAGATGTAACAGATCACTCAGTGTGTTTCACTCTCCACGACACTTTTTTTTTATTATTATTATGCTTGCAAACAACAGAGATGACAAACATGGTATACAATTTTTTAACAATTACAAAAATGTCAATACAAAATATAATAATATGTACAATGTCATCTGAACATACAAAATAGCAGTGCATAACTAAGGAATAAAAAAGGAATCATGAGGGTAAGACATTTTATACATCATTTAGTGTACACAAATTAAAGTCATTACAATTTGAAATTGTTTTAATTGCTTTCTTATTTACTGAGGATGAAATAGTGTTAAGGTACATTTTAAATTCTTTAAAAAAAAAACAATAAAAATTGGTTTGTTATTGGTGAATTTACATTTATGGATATAAAATTTGCCAATAAAATTAAATTAAATTAATAACAAAGCAGGCTTTTTTTATTGGGGTCAGAATCAAAGTATCCAAAAATAATGTCTTTAAAGGTTACTGATATCTTGCTGGATATTATCTTTAATAAATATTTCAATATTTTTCCATAGTTGTTCAGTATAGAAACATGACCAAAATAAATGATAAACAATTTATGTGACCTTGGCAAAATGAGCATCTTGTGTCAATATTACTTTTATATTTAATCATTTCTGTTGTAAGGACCAAATCTTTTACACTCTCCACGACACGCCTGAAGCAGATTGTGACCGAGTGGATAAGGATTCGGTATGGGGTGGGCGTGTGTTTATTTCACTATAAATAGCGCAACAGTCAGTAGCTGACACACCCTCCTGACGTTCTGACCTTTTCCGTCTACTTCCGGTGCTGTGACCCCGAAGCGCTATAGCGAGGTAGAAAGTCCTCGATGCAAGAGTGAGAGCGCGTGGGCGTTTGAATGGTGTTAGTGTCGAGCGCTGGATGCCGTGTTTAACCCATAGCAACAAGCTGTATTACCCAAGTTTATAATTCTCTTTGAGTACATCAGAGGGAGGAAGTCCTTGATGTAAGAGTGAGAGCGCGTGGCGTTTGAATGGGGTTAGTGTCGAGCGCTGGATGCTGTGTTTAACCCATAGCAACGAGCTGTATTACCCAGTTTATAATTCACTTTGAGTACATCAGAGATCTTGCTGTTTGGAGTCCGATACATGTGGACCTCTGACGTCTAGGCCCTGCTAATTTGTTTATGATTTATTTTTGTAAATTGTTTTTTATTATTTGAGTTTGGTTTAGACCAACCGCTGTGGTGTATGTGATGCGTAAATGAGAGTTTTAATCTATATTCCTTGTTGTTTTAGGAGCCAGCCTGTGTGGGAGTGCCTTTCTCTGGGGTCGTCTGGGCCTTTTCCTTCACTGCATGTGGCGTGAGATTTCCTGCACTGCATGTGTATTGGTTTGGGAGTGTAGAGTGGTTTGTATTATTCACTGTACTTTTCTTAGAAGTGGTTTTATTAATCTCATTGAGAACCATGCACGTGTGGTTTGTACTCTTAGGGCGGCGGGTCCGTGGCCCAATGACTTTTCCTCTTTTTCACACAGGCTTGGTCTCTCCTACTGTAAGACGGGTGGGTTGTGAAATTTAAATAATTTGAACCAATGTCCATGTGTATTAAATTTTTATTCCTTTTTTATATTACTAAATGAAAGTGCTTATTTCAGAGAATTATGCTTCATTGTCAATAAAACTATTTGATCTTGAAAGTCACGTCTTCGTTCTTCTATCAAATATTATCTATTTGAACTTGTGTTGTTGTTATTTCCGGGGATATATAACCCCGGTGGCGTAGTCGGGACTAAGTTAGGCATAATCGCCACGGTTACACAGGGAAGGTCGGTTTGCGAAAACGCCGAAAAATCGAAGTCCATGTCGGTAGGCGGTCCAGTGGGGTGCGTGACTGTCGGCAATATACTGGGGTCGTAAATAGCTTCACGTACCTTGGGAGCATACAGCAGCACCTCCGGAAACTGCAATGGGCTGAACTGGAACGTCCTAAGCCCTTGATCACTTGGAATCAGCTGTGGAGTTGATTTATTATTAGGGCCCAAGCCCTGAAAGGGCGAAGGCCCTATTGTTTCCGGTAGGATTATTATTATTATTATTATTAGGGCCCAAGCCCTGAAAGGGCGAAGAGCCCTATTGTTTCCGGTAGGATTATTAGGGCCCAAGCCCTGAAAGGGCGCAGAGCCCTATTGTTTTCGTTAGGATTATTATTAGGGCCCAAGCCCTGAAGGGGCGAAGGCCCTATTGTTTTCGTTAGGATTATTATTATTAGGGCCCAAGCCCTGAAAGGGCGAAGGCCCTATTGTTTTCGTAAGGATTATTTTTTTTTTTTTTCTTCATTATTTTTTTTTTTGCCTTTTTGCCACTTTTGGGGCCCTTAACATGCTCAAAAACTCTTGAAATTTTGCACACACGTCAGAACCTGCGGCCATCAGGGCCGGGCTGAAGCTGGTACCGGGGCGTGGCAGGGGGGCTCGACAGCGCCCCCTGGAATGGGGTCCGAAAACTTGGTCCATAAATCAAACACGCTTGCATGTAATAATATGAAACTCAGTACACATATAGATCTCATCGGGCCGAACAACTTTCGTGCTCTAAGTTTTACAAAAGCCCAACAGGAAGTTGGTTATTATACGTTGTTTGGAAAACGCATACAATGGAATGTGAAATACTCCTCCTAGGGATTTCATCCGATCGCCACCAAACTCGGTGAGAATAAAGTCAAGACATTGAGGATCAATTCTTGCGAACAGATTTTTGATATCTCGAACGGTTTGGCCGTGGCGAGGAAACGAATTTATGGCGAATAATGGGACACAGGAAGTGTGTTATAACTTCTGCATACATTGACTGATCTTGATGAAACTTCAGCAGTGTATTCGTTGTAAGAGGCCGATCACATGGATGTGACTATTGTGAGTCAAAGTTATAGCGCCACCAACTGGCAGCAGGAAGTGTGTCACTTTCAAAATGCTTTGAAGTCACCCTCTTACTTTTACCCGATTTGCTTCAAATTTTATGTGTATAATGTAAACACACGGCAGATGTAGACCTGTGAAAGGATTATTGATATCTTAGATACTGTTGCCGTGGCAACGCATCAAATTTTAATATTCTTTTCGGATGCGTTTGAGACTCTTAGCATGCTTGAAATTGGATGAAACTCGACAGACACATAACACTTATTAGCCAGTAGACATGTGAAAAGATTCAGAAACGGGCGTGGCAGGGGGGCTCAACAGCGCCCTCTTGAACAGGGTCTGAAAACTTGGTCCATATATCAAACACGCTTGCATGAATTAATATGAAACTCGGTACACATATAGATTTCATCGGGCCGAACAACTTTCCCTCTGTCAAGTTTCACACCAGCCCAACAGGAAGTCGGCTATTATGGGTTGTTTGGAAAACGCTTGCTGTGGAATGTGATGTACTCCTCCTAGAGAATTCATTCAATCACCTCCAAACTCAGTCAGCATGAAGTCAAGACATTGAGAATGCTAAATTGCGGACGGATTTTTGATATCTCGAACGGTTTGGCCATGGCGAGGAAACAAATTTATGGCGAGAAAAGAGAGGAGACGAAGTGTTATAACTTCTGCATACATTAACTGATCTTGATGAAACTTTAGCAGTATGTTCGTGGTAAGAGGCCGATCAGATGGATGTAACTATTGTGAGTCAAAGTTATAGCGCCACCAACTGGCAGCAGGAAGTGTGTCACTTTCAACATGCGTTTGACAAAAGTGGGTGGGTTAGTTTTACCAACAGTTACAAAAATCAGTATATATATTGGTCTCACCGAGCCGGACAACTTTCTAATTTACAGTTATTAGCTCCGAGCAAAAGGAAGTCAGATATTTTGGTTTGAATGTGGATTTTTTGGATATTTCAGACTCTGAGTTTTTGAGCTACTCTTCCTAACGGTTTTATTTTATTCACACCAAACTTTTTCAAAATGATAAAGATACATTAAAGATGCTAAATTGTGAACGGATATTAAACATCTCAAACGGTTTTGCTATAGTGAGGGACTAAAGTAAAGTAACACTTAAAGCCTCATCTTCTAAAAATGTAATTAAACACCATTTATTTCTATATAAAAGTATAAAAATGTCACAACTAAACCCATTTTATTCTTTTTTTTTTTCAATTTAATAAATATTTATAAGTTTAAAAATAGTAATTGTACTATTTAGTCCCATAAAAGTCAAGTCATACATAGGGCTATACTGCCCTCTTGTGTTCAAAATCAGGTAGGCCTATTGTATCTACATAAAAATATACTAGGTATGTGACGGTGAGAATATTTTACCACCGGTTAATCGACGTGTGACACCGCTGGAGGCTTTTGAATCGCCAACTTAAAAACGAAAGTAAAATATGTTCGTCCACACTGACATTGATAGTGGTTGAGCGAGCGTTTCAAATGAATTCCTATGGAAGTAGGAATTAACTGAAAAACGTTCACTCTGTTCTGCTCGTTCCTCGCCGTGGATGCGCACCGTTATGAATGCCCGTGCAGCCATGAGCATTTTAGTTTAATTTTAAAATTAGCGCCTTTCGGGGGTTGATTGCTTGAAATTATTTTACAAAAGCACAATGTTGTGTTTTATTGCAACTGTACACAAATATAAGTTAACACTTTGCAGTTTGAATGTCGTCCTGTATAATGACGGAGTATGTTTTTATGTGTCCACTGTTCAATCGCGCCCACACCACACACACACACCCACCCACACACACACGGTTTACTATCTTTGTGGGGACTCTCCATAGATTTAATGATTTTTATACTGTACAAACTGTATATTTTATCTCCTTACACTAACCCTACCCCTAAACCTACCCACCACTGAAAACTTTCTGCATTTTTACATTTCCAAAAAAAACTCATTCTGTATGATTTATAAGCTTGTTTACCCATGGGGACCTCTATTTAGGTCCCCACTGTGACACGAGTCCCCATGAGTCTGTGTGCATTCAGGTTGAAGTCCCCACCGGGATAGAAAAACATGAACACACACACACACACACACACACACACACACACACACACACACACACACACACACACACACACACACACACACACACACACACACACACACAAACACACATTCCAGCATTGCAATCTTGACATCGCAGCCTGTTCATTATAGCCTTAATAAAATATAATAATAAAATAGTTAACCTAACATATAAAAATTACACTGCTCTAAATAGTCAGTAGTACAATTCGTACATTCACAGTAAGCACCGCTCCACTGTGATGTTTCAAGCACATTTTTGCGCGTGTGAAGAGGATGATTTTTTCTGTCGATATTGGAACACGAGTGAAGAACAAAGCCTATAATAAAGAATAGTTTAGCATCCAAATACATCGCAAATGCTGAAACATTTTGATTCTAATGAGAGGGTTACGTAAGCCCAACAGTGCTTACTTTCGTTTTAATTTTTACATTAAATTTAAAAGATTTGTTGTGGGATATTTTGAGTGTATCATAAAATCAGAATAAGCTAATAAGGTTTCTGTCTTATATATATATATATATATATATATATATATATATATATATATATATATATATAAAATATATATATAAATATAGCTGCGAGCAGCGATGAAGGGCCAAAGCCGGTGGCACCGCCACCCCGGTGCCTTTATGTAACTAAAGGCACCAGGGTGGCGGTGCCACCGGCTTGGGCCCGTAATCGCTGCTCGCAGCTATATTTAGGGCCCAAGCCCTGAAAGGGCGAAGAGCCCTATTGTTTCCGGTAGGATTATTTATTATTATTATTATTATTATTATTATTATTTTGTCAACCTTTTGGGCACTTTTGGGGCCCTTAACATGCTCAAAAACTCTTGAAATTTTGCACACACATCAGAACCTGCGGCCATCAGGGCCGGACTGAAGCTGGTACCCGGGCGTGGCACGGGGGCTCGACAGCGCCCCCTGGAATGGTGTCCGAAAACTTGGTCTATAAATCAAACACGCTTGTATATAATAATATGAAACTCAGTACACATATAGATCTCATCGGGCCGAACAACTTTCGTGCTCTAAGTTTTACACCAGCCCAACAGGAAGTCAACTATTATGGGTTGTTTGAAAAACGCATCCTCTGGAATTTGAAATACTCCTCCTAGAATATTCGTCCAATCACAACCAAACTCGGTGTGCATGAAGTCAAGACATTGAGGATGCTAAATTGCGGACGGATTTTTGATATCTCGAACGGTTTGGCCGTGGCGAGGAAACGAATTTATGGCGATTAATGGGACACAGGAAGTGTGTTATAACTTTTCTGCATACATTAACTGATCTTGATGAAACTTTCGCAGTGTGTTTGTTGTAAGAGGCCGATCACAAGGATGTGACTACTTTGAGTCAAAGTTATAGCGCCACCAACTGGCAGCAGGAAGTGTGTCACTTTCAAAATGCTTTGAAGTCACCCTCTTAATTTTACACGATTTGCTTCAAACTTTATGTGTATAATGTAAACACACGGCAGATGTAGACCTGTGAAAGGATTATTGATATCTTAGATACTGTTGCCGTGGCAACGCATCAAATTTTAATATTCTTTTCGGATGCGTTTGAGACTCTTAACATGCTTGAAATTGGATGAAACTCGACAGACACATAACACTTATTAGCCAGTAGACATGTGAAAAGTTTCAGAAATGGGCGTGGCAGGGGGGCTCAACAGCGCCCTCTTGAACAGGGTCTGAAAACTTGGTCCATATATCAAACACGCTTGCATGAATTAATATGAAACTCGGTACACATATAGATTTCATGGGGCCGAACAACTTTCCCTCTGTCAAGTTTCACGCCAGCCCAACAGGAAGTCGGCTATTATGGGTTGTTTGGAAAACGCTTGCTGTGGAATGTGATGTACTCCTCCTAGAGAATTCATTCAATCACCTCCAAACTCAGTCAGCATGAAGTCAAGACATTGAGGATGCTAAATTGCGAACGGATTTTTGATATCTCGAACGGTTTGGCTGTGGCGAGGAATCGAATTTATGGCGAGAAAAGAGAAACACGAAGTGGAATAACTTCTGCATACATTAACTGATCTTGATGAAACTTCAGCAGTGTGTTCGTGGTAAGAGGCCGATCAGATGGATGTAGCTATTGTGAGTCAAAGTTATAGCGCCACCAACTGGCAGCAGGAAGTGTGTCACTTTCAACATGCTTTTGACAAAAGTGGGGGGGTTAGTTTTAACTACAGTAAAGAAAAAATAGTTTGTATATTGTTCTCATCAAGCCGGACAACTTTCTAATTTACATTCAATAGCTCTGGCCATCAGGAAGTCAGATATTTTGGTCTGAATGTGATTTTTTTTGCTAAATCAGCCTCTGAATTTTTAGCCACTCCTCTTAAACTATTTATTTTATTCGTACCAAACTTTTTCAACATGATGAAACTACATTAAATATGCTAAATTGTGAATGGATAATAAATATCTTAAACGGTTTTGCTATGGCGAGGGATTAAAGTAATGTCCAAAAAGGAAACACTAAAAATCTTCTAAAAATGTAATTATATACCATTTATTTCTATATAAAAGTATACAAATATCGAACTAAACCCATTTTATTCTGTTTTTGCAATTCAAGAAGAATGAAAAAGTTAAAACAGGCTATTTAGTGCTATTTGGTTCAACAAAAAAGCAAACATAGGGCTATACTGCCCTCTTGTGTCCAAAAGGACATCAAAATAGTATATAAAACTTTTTACCAGGTAGGCCAATATTGTATTTAAATATACATTTATTAGGTATGTGTCTGAGGATATTTTCCCACCGGTTAATCGACGTGTGACACGAGTGGGTGCTTTTAAATCGCTAATATAATAGTGAAAGAAAAATAATGATAATGTTGCACACACAAATCACACACATGTGGGAAAGAATAAACAACACTAAACCGCCATTAGGTGTCGCCAGGCATCCATCTTAATAAGCGAGTCATTGATTCATTCGTTCAAACGATTCGTTCGAATGAGTCGATCATGATTAAGACAGATGTTTATGGATTGATCATTCAATCTTTGAGTCAACCGATTCGTTAAAAATGCTGAATCGTTCAGTTATGAGAAAACACGTGATAAGTGATGGTTCTGCCGTGATCTTTGTTTAACTATTTTCGCTGCTGAAACAGAACAAAAACAGTCAACATTGCATCTAAAATGTAAGTGACTTAATTGTAACTGTTTATTTGTATGAAATCTAGGGGTGGGAGAAAAAAATTATTCTTAGATGCATCGCGATGCGGACGTGGACGATTCTGAATCGATTCACAAATGTCAAAAAATCGATTCTCTAAAAAAATATTTTTCTAATAACGTAATATTGACGGAAGGCAAAAGGCGGAACTCTAAGCGGACGTGCGTGCAGTCTGTGGCGCGCACATAACAGAGAAGTTTCTTCTGCTCACCAAGGCTGCATATATTTGATTAAAAATACAAACAAAAACAGTAATATTGTAAAATATTATTCCAATTTAAAACAGCTGCTTTCTATTTTAATATATTTTAAACTGTTATTTATTCCTGTGATCAAAGCTGAGTTTTCAGCATCATTACTCCTGTCGTCACTGTCACATGATCCTTCAGAAATTATTCTAACATGATGATTGATACTCAAGAAACATTCATTATTATTTTAAATGTCGAAAACAGTTGTGTACAGTCTTTGATGAATAGAAAGTTCAAAAGAACAGCATTTATCTGAAATCTAAAGCTTTTGTAACGTTAAACACTACCGCTCAAAAGTTTTGGGTTAGTAATAATTAAAATTTTATTTTTGGGGTAAATAAATAAAATAAATCAGTACTTTTATTTATGAAGGATGAGTTAAACTGATCAACAGTTACAGTAAAGACATTTATAATGTTAAAAATATATATATTTGAAATATATGCTGTTCTTTTGAACTAACATTCATCAAAGCATTTTGAAAAAAAAAATCTGTACACAACTGTTTTCAACATTGAAAATAATAATGAATATTTATTGAGCATCAATCATCATATTAGTATGATTTCTGAAGGATCATGTGACACTGAAGACTGGAGTAATGATGCTGAAAACTCAACTTTGATCACAGAAATGAATTACTATGTAAAATATTTAAAAATTGAAAACAGCTGTTTTAAATTGGAATAATATTTCACAATATTACTGTTTTTGTTTGTATTTTTAATCAATAAATGCAGCCTTGGTGAGCAGAAGAGACTTCTCCTAAAAACATTAAAAATCTTACTGACCCCAAACTTTTGAACAATAATATATATATATATATATATATATATATATATATATATATATATATATATATATATTTACATATATATGTATGTGTGTGTATGTATGTTATATATATATATATATATATATATATATATATATATATATATATATTAGGGCTGTCAAAGTTAGCGCGTTAATCACGCGTTAACGCAAAATCATATTAACGGCACTAATTTTTTTAACGGTCGATTAACGCAGCGCGTATTTTCTGTTTGACCCATGGCCCCACCACTAGTTGGAGAAACGGAGATGCACAGTGTTGCCAACTTAGCGACAATGCAGACCCCTTTAGCGATGTTTTTCCCTTCAACAAAGCGCGCAAACCTTATTTAGTTTCTGAGAACCGGTACCGCGTCCGCCGGTACTGTTCTCTCAGCACGCGCGCGCGCCTCTCTCTCTCTCTCTCTCTCTCTCTCTCTCTCTCTCTCTCTCTCTCTCTCTCTCTCTCTCTCTCTCTCTCTGCGTCTCGCGTGGAGGAGCAGCGCTTTAATTCAGTTAAACACAGATGTTGCTTCACTAATTTTACAAGTATAGCCGAAATCAGAGCACGGATATTGTCTTTATCTTATGTGTATTTGATTTCACCAGACGACGGCTCGATTATCAGAATCTTTGTGCAGATCTTGGAAGGTAGAGCTGGTTATGTTTATTGGGTCGCGTTTCAGTCACCATTTCAAATTCATTCCGTTGTTTGACAACAGAAACAGTAAAATATACAAATGAAAACAGTTTTATTCAGAATTTAGCTTCATCAAAATGGGCACAGAGAGAGACAAACTACAATGTAATAATAAATCCTATGTACATTTAGCATTTTCAGAAGAGCTGCCCTGCATGCAAAAATCTAAGCATGTTTGTGTTAGTAAATTGCTCAGTGCAAAGAAAGAGAAGTAATGGAAACCTGGCATTTCTTTGTTCTTTCTACATGTGTCTAATAGACATGAACAAGTTCTTTGAAAAACATCTATGACCTTTGAAACATGTCTTGTCTTCATGCTCTATATTGACTATGTCTATGGTTTCAATAATAAACATACATTTGCATAAAGCATCTACAGTATATTTGCCCATGTTGATTTAGAGTATTACAAACTTGAAAAGTATTCATTTAAAGTACATTTAGAACAAATTAAAAAAGTGCGATTAAATGCGATTAATCGCGAGTTAACTCATGCAATCATGCGATTAATCGCGATTAAAATTTTTAATCGATTGACAGCCCTAATATATATATATATATATATATATATATATATATATAAATATAGCTGCGAGCAGCGATGGAGGGCCCAAGCCGGCGGTACCGCCACCCCGGTGCCTTTAGGTAACTAAAGGCACCGGGGTTGCGGTGCCACCGGCTTGGGCCCGTAATCGCTGCTCGCAGCTATATTTATTATTATTATTATTATTATTATTATTTTGTCAACCTTTCGGGCACTTTTGGGGCCCTTAACATGCTCGAAAACTCTTGAAATTTTGCACACAGGTCAGAACCCGCGGTCATCAGGGCCGGGCTGAAGCTGGTACCCGGGCGTGGCAGGGGGCCTCGACAGCGCACCCTGGAACGGGATCCGAACACTTGTCCATAAATCAGACACGCTTGCATGTAATAATATGAAACTCGGTACACATATAGACCTCATAGGGCCGAACAACTTTCGTGCTCTAAGTCTTACGCCAGACCAACAGGAAGTCGGCTATTATAGGTTGTTTGGAAACGCATGCTGTGGAATTTGAAGTACTCCTCCTAGGAAATTCATCCATTCGCCTCCAAACTCGGTCGGCATGAAGTCAAGACATTGAGGATGCTAAATTGTGGACGGAATTTTGATATCTCGAACGGTTTGGCCGTGGCAAGGAAACGAATTTATGGCGAATAATTCAAACAGGAAGTGTGTTATAACTTCTGCATACATTAACTGATCTTGATGAAACTTCAGCTGTGTGTTAGTTGTAAGAGGCCGATCACATGGATGTGACATTTGTGAGTCAAAGTTATAGCGCCACCAACTGGCAACAGGAAGTGTGTCACTTTCAAAATGCTTTGAAATCACCCTCTTATTTTTACCCGATTTGCTTCAAACTTTTTGTGTATAATGTAGACACACGGCAGATGTAGACCTGTGAAAGGATTATTGATATCTTAGATACTGTTGCCGTGGCAACGCATGAAACTTTAATATTCTTTTCGGATGGTTTTGAGACTCTTCACATGCTTGAAAATGCATGAAACTCGACAGACACATCACATTTATTATCCAGTAGACATGTGCAAAGTTTCAGAAACGGGCGTGGTGAAATGGCTCAGTAGCGCCACCTTTAGTCAAAAGTGGGGGGGTTAGTTTTATCAACAGCAACAAAACTTGGTATGTGTATTGTTCTCATCAAGACGGACAACTTTCTAATTTACAGTAACTAGCTCGGACCAAGAGGAAGAGAGATATTTTGGTTTGAATGTGGATTTTCTGGAGAATTTTCTCTCCCTCTCTCTGTGTCTCTGTGTGTGTGAGGGGAGGGGGGATCTGACTATTGCTTTTATATTGTTAATCAAGGTTTCAGGGGCTTTTGGGGTCCTTAATGTGCTCAAAAACTCTTGAAACTTTGCACACAAGTCAGAACCCCCTGGCATCAGGGCCGGGCTGAAGCTGGTACCCGGGCGTGGCAGGGGGGCTCAACAGCGCCCCCTTGAACTGGGTCTGAAAACTCGGTCCATAGATGAAACACGCTTGCATGAATTACTATGAAACTCGGTACACATATAGATCTCATCGTGCCAAACAACTTTTCCCCCGTCAAGTTTTACGCCAGCCCAACAGGAAGTCGGCTATTATGGGTTGTTTGGAAAACGCTTGCTGTGGAATGCGAAGTACTCCTCCTAGAGAATTCATCCAATCCCCACCAAACTCGGTGTGCATGAAGTCAAGTCATTGAGGATGCTAAATTGCGGACGGATTTTTGATATCTCGAACGGTTTGGCCGTGGCGAGGAATCGAATTTATGGCGAGAAAAGAGAAACACGAAGTGGAATAACTTCTGCATACATTAACTGATCTTGATGAAACTTCAGCAGAGTGTTCGTGGTAAGAGGCCGATTAGATGGATGTAACTATTGTGAGTCAAAGTTTATAGCGCCACCAACTGGCAGCAGGAAGTCTGTCACTTTCAACATGCTTTTGACAAAAGTGGGGGGGTTAGTTTTAACTACAGTAAAAAAAACTCAGTTCATATATTGATCTCATCGACCCGGACAACTTTCTAATTTAAAGTCATTAGCTCTGACCATCAGGAAGTCAGATATTTTGGTCTGAATGTGGATTTTTTTGCAAAATCAGCCTCTGAATTTTTAGCCACCTTTATCTAAGTGGTTTATTTTATTCCCACCAAACTTTTTTCAACATGATAAAAATATATTAATTATGCTAAATTGTGAACGGATAATAAATATCTGAAATGGTTTTGCTATGGCGAGGGATTGAAGTAATGTCAAAAAAGGAAACACTAAAAACGTCATATATTCTAAAAATTTAATTATACACCATTTATTACTATATAAAAGTATACAAATATCTGAACTTAACTCATTTTATTCTTTTTTTCAATTTAAGAATGAAGTTTAAGTTTAAAAACTGCCAGAATGGTTGTTTAGTCTAAACAATAAATAAATAAAGTCAAACATAGTGCTATACTGCCCTCTTGTGTTCAAAATCAGGTAGGCCTATTATATCTATATAAAAATATACTAGGTATGTGACGGTGAGAATATTTTACCACCGGTTAACTGACGTGTGACACCGCTGGGGGCTTTTTAATCGCTAACTTAAAAACGAAAGTAAAATATGTTCGTCCGCACAGACATTGATAATGGTGCGGAGCAGAGCGAGCGTTTTCAATAAATTCCTATGGAAGGAGGAATGACCTAAAAAACGTTGACTCTGTTCTGCTCGTTCCTCGCTGAGGACGAGCACCATTATGAATGCCCGTGCAGTCATGAGCATTTTAGTTTCATTTTCGGGGGCGGACTGCTTGAATGTATTTTAAAAAAGCACAATGTTGTGTTTTATTGCTACTGTACAAAAATATAAGTTAACACTTTGCAGTTTGAATGATGTTCTGAACAAAATGACAAAGTATGTTTTTATGTGACTGTATCATAAAATCAGATTAATTCACTCGTTTTAGTGATTCCCAAGTTATTTTTTTCATTTAATTTTTTTCATTGTTTTAATCAGGTCAGGCAAGTAAAATTATCTGTGTCTTGTCCCTTACATTTTTATATAATATAAATACACTACTGTTAAAAAGTTTGGGGTCAGTAAGATTTTTAATGTTTTTAAGCAAAGTTTCTTTTGCTCACCAAGGCTGCATTTATTTGATTAAAAATACAAACAAAAACAGTAATATTGTAAAATAGTATTCCAATTTAAAACAGCTGCTTTCTATTTTAATATATTTTAAACTGTTATTTATTCCTGTGATCAAAGCTGAGTTTTCAGCATCATTACTCCAGTCGTCACTGTCACATTATCCTTCAGAAATTATTCTAATATGATGATTGATGCTCAAGAAACATTCATGATTATTTTAAATGTCGAAAACAGTTGTGTACAGTCTTTGATGAATAGAAAGTTCAAAAGAACAGCATTTATCTGAAATCTAAAGCTTTTGTAACATTAAACACTACCGTTCAAAAGTTTGGGGTCAGTAATAATTTTAATTTTATTTTTGGGTGAAAGAAATAAAATAAATCAATACTTTTATTCATCGAGAAGGAGTTAAACTGATCAAAAGTTACAGTACAGACATTTATAATGTTAAAACAATTTATATTTGAAATAAATGCTGTTCTTTTGCACTTTACATTCATCAACGCATTTTGAAAAAAAAATCTGTACACAAATGTTTTCAACATTGAAAATAATAATATTTATTGACCATCAATCATCATATTAGAATGATTTCTGAAGGATCATGTGACACTGAAGACGGGAGTAATGATGCTGAAAACTCAACTTTGATCACATAAATTAATTACAGTGTAAAATATTTTAAAATAGAAAACAGCTGTTTTAAATTGGAATAATATTTCACAATATTACTGTTTTTGTTTGTATTTTTAATCAAATAAATGCAGCCTTGGTGAGTAGAAGAGACTTCTCCTAAAAACACACACACACACACACACACACACACACACACACATATATATATATATATATATATATATATATATATATTAGGGCTGTCAATCGATTAAATTTTTTAATCGCGATTAATCGCATGGTTGTCATGAGTTAACTCGCGATTAATCGCATTTAATCGCACATTTTTTATTTGTTCTAAATATACCTTAAATTAATACTTTTCAAGTTTGTAATACTCTAATCAACGTGGGCATTGATAAATATAGATGCTTTATGCAAATGTATGTTTATTATTGAAACCATAGTCAATATAGCATGAAGACGAGACATGTTTCAAAGGTCATAGATGTTTTTCAAAGAACTTGTTCATGTCTATTAGACACATGTAGAAAGAAAAAAGAAATACCAGGTTCCCATTACTTCTCTTTCTTTGCACTGAGCAATTTACTAACACAAACATGTTTAGATTTTTGCATGACAGGGCAGCTCTTCTGAAAATGCTAAATGTACATTTAGCATTTATTATTACATTGTAGTTTGTCTCTCTCTGTGCCCATTTTGATGAAGCTAAATTCTCAATACATTCTCAATAAAACGTATATTTTACTGTTTCTGTTGTCAAACAACGGAATGAATTTGAAATGGTGACTGAAACGCGACCAAATAAACATAACCAGCTCTCCCTTCCAAGACGTTAATCTGCACAAAAATTCTGATAATCGAGCCGTCGTCTGGTGAAATCAAATACACATAAGCTAAAGACAATATCCGTGCTCTGATTTCGGATATATTTGTAAAATTAGAGAAGCAACATAATATCTGTGTTTAACTGAATTAAAGCGCTGCTCCTCCGCGTGAGACGCAGAGAGAGAGAGAGAGAGAGAGAGCGAGAGAGAGAGAGAGGCGCGCGCGCGTGCTGGGAGAGCAGTACCGGCGGTACCGGTATATTCTCAGAAACTAAATAAGGTTTGGGCGCTTTGTTGAAGGGAAAAAAATCGCTAAAGGGGTCTGCAATGTGGCTAAGTTGCCAACACTGTGTATCTGCATTTCTCCAACTAGGTTTTGGGCCACGGGTCAAACAGAAAATACGCGCTGCGTTAATCGTCCGTTAAAAAAATTAGTGCCGTTAATATGATTTTGCGTTAACGCGATATTAACGCGCTAAATTTGACAGCCCTAATATATATATATATGAAGAGTTCAGATGCAAAAGCCTCTAAGTGCCATCTGAAATTTTCTTCTAGAATGTTATCAAGCTTGTATATTTAAGTTAAGTAATTTCACTTAAATGACAATTAATAGGTAATTTGCATTGCCATTTAAGTGAAATTATTGAACATAAATATACAAGCTTGATAAAAATGATCATTCTGGAAGCAAATTTCAGATGGCACTTAGAGGCTTTTGCATCTGAACTCTTCATATATATACACATATATAAATACATATATATATATATATATATATATATATATATATATATATATATATATATATATATATATATGTTCCGGCGGTACCGCCACCCCGGTGCCTGGGGTTGCGGTGCCACCGGCTTGGGCCCGTAATCGCTGCTCGCAGCTATATTTATATTTATTATTGTTCTTCAAGGGTTCGGGGGCTTTTGGGGCCTTTAACGTGCTCAAAAACTCATGAAACTTTGCACGCAGGTCAGAACCCGCGGCCATTAGGGCCGGGCTGAAGCTGGTACCCGGGCGTGGCAGGGGGGCTCAACAGCGCCCCCTAGAACACAATCTTAAATCTTGGACACATACAAGAACGTATTAGTATGAAACTCGGTACACATATAGATCTCATCGGGCCGAACAACTTTCGCACTCTAAGTTATTAGCTCTGCCCAACAGGAAGTCAGCTATTATGGGTTGTTTGAAAAACGCATGCTGTGGAATTTAATGTACTCCTCCTAGGGAATTGATCCGATCCACACCAAACTCGGTCAGCATGAAGTCAAGACATTGAGGATGCTAAATTGCGGACGGATTTTTTATATCTCGAACGGTTTGGCCGTGGCGATGAAACGAATTTATAGCGAGAAAAGATAAACAGGAAGTGTGTTATAACTTCTGCATACATTAACTGATCTTGATGAAACTTCCGCAGTGTGTTCGTTGTAAGAGGCCGATCACATGGATGTGACTATTGTGAGTCAAAGTTATAGCGCCACCAACTGGCAGCAGGAAGTGTGTCACTTTCAAAATGCTTTGAAATCACCCTCTTATTTTTACCCGATTTGCTTCAAACTTTATGTGTATAATGTAAACACACGGCAGATGTAGACCTGTGAAAGGATTTTTGATATCTTTAATACTGTTGCCGTGGCAACGCTTCAAACTTTAATATTCTTTTTTGATGCTTTTGAGACTCTTAACATACTTGAAATTGGATGAAACTCGACAGACACATCACATTTATTAGCCAGTAGACATGTGCAAAGTTTCAGAAACGGGCGTGGTGAGGGGCTCAGTAGCGCCACCTTTAGTCATAAGTGGGGGGGTTAGTTTTATCAACAGCAACAAAACTTGGTATGTGTATTGTTCTCATCAAGACGGACAACTTTCTAATTGACATTAACTACCTCCGACCAACAGGAAGAGAGATATTTTGGTTTGAATGTGGATTTTCTGAAGAATTTTCTCTCCCTCTCTCTGTGTCTCTGTGTGTGAGAGGGGAGGGGGGATTTGTCTTTTGAGTGAGATTTGTTTAAAATTCCTGTTTTTCAAGGTTTCAGGGGCTTTTGGGGCCTTTAACGTGCTCGAAAACTCTTGAAACTTTGCACACAAGTCAGAACCCGCGGCCATCAGGGCCGGGCTGAAGCTGGTACCCGGGCGTGGCAGGGGGGCTCAACAGCGCCCACTGGAATGGGATCCGAACACTTGTCCATAAATCAAACACATTTGCATGTAATGATATGAAACTCGGTACACCTATAGATCACATCGGGCTGAACAACTTTCGTGCTCTAAGTTTTACGCCAGCCCAACAGGAAGTCGGCAATTATGGGTTGTTTGGAGAACGCTTGCTGTGGAATGCGAAGTACTCCTCCTAGAGAATTCATCCAATCCCCACCAAACTCGGTGTGCATGAAGTCAAGACATTGAGGATTCTAAATTGCGGACGGATTTTTGATATCTCGAACGGTTTGGCCGTGGCGAGGAAACGAATTTATGGCGAGAAAAGAGAAACACGAAGTGGTATAACTTCTGCATACATTAACGGATCTTGATGAAACTTCACCAGTGTGTTCGTGGTAAGAGGCCGATCAGATGGATGTGACTATTGTGAGTCAAAGTTATAGCGCCACCAACTGGCAGCAGGAAGTGTGTCACTTTCAAAATGCTTTTGACAAAAGTGGGGGGGTTAGTTTTACCCACAGTTTTAAAAATCAGTACGTACATTGGTCTCATCGAGCCGGACAACTTTCTAATATACAGTTATTAGCTTCGACCAATAGGAAGTCAGATATTTTGGTTTGAATGTGGATTTATTTGCAAATTCAGCCTCTGCTTTTTACCCACTCCTGCTAAGTGTTTTTTTTTTATTCACACCAAACTTTTTTAACACGATGAAAATACATTAAAGATGCTAAATTGTGAACGGATATTAAATATTTCAAACGGTTTTGACATGGCGAGGGATTAAAATAATGTCAAAAAAGGAATCAGAAAACATCTCATATATTCTTAAAATTTAATTATACACCATTTATTTTTATATAAAATTATACAAATATTAGAACTAAACCTATTTTATTCTGTTTTTGCAATTCAAGAAGTATGAAAAAGTTAAAAACAGGCTATTTAGTGCTATTTGTTTCAACAAAAAAGCAAACATAGGGCTATACTGCCCTCTTGTGTCCAAAAGGATATCAAAATAGTATATAAAACGTTTTACAAGGTAGGCCTATTGTATTTAAATATAAATTTATTAGGTATATGACTGTGAGGATATTTTCCCATCGGTTAAGCGACGTGTGACACGAGCGGGTGCTTTTAAATCGCTAATATAAAAGTGAAAGTAAAAAAATGGACGTCCGCACGGACATTGATAATGGTGCACGTTGGAAAGAATGATACTTTTAAACATAACACTAAACCGCCATTAGGTGTCGCCAGGCGACCATCTTAATGAGCGAGTCATTGATTCATTCGTTCAAACGATTCATTCCAATGACTGAGTCATTCATGATTGAGACAGATGTTTATGGATTGACCATTGAATCTTTGAGTCAAGCGATTCGTTTCAAAATGCTGAATCATTCAGTAATGAGAAAACAAGTTGCTGTGATCTTTGTTTAACTATTTTTGCTGCTGAAACAGAACAAAAACAGTCAATATTGCATCTAAAATGTAAGTGACTTAATTGTAACTGTTTATTAACCTGTTGTATGAAATCAATGTCACAGTTTCAATCGTGATTGTATTCAGGAAATAGTTGCCTACTCGTCAAGTGAGGTTGCTTAACTCTATCATATGTTATAAAATATATAAAAACTCCATATTTGTAATTTTTATAGTCAGTATGTTGTTAACTGGGTTGCTTTTTTGTGTGCTGCGCTCATTTGTTTACAATTCTCCTGGAGAAGCAGCATGAGCCTCAGCAGTGCAACCTTGTTACCATTGATCAGTAATACATTTATTATTAACTGCTGATTGCAACTTAAAATGAATGTAATGAAATTAGAATAATCTCTCGTTTTAGTGATTCCCAAGTTATTTTTTTTGTTATTGACGTTCTAATCAGGCTATACTCTGGTCGGGCAAGTAAAATTCTCTTTCAGGTAGGCCTATTGTATTTATATATAAATATATTAGGGATGTGACTGTGATAAAATTTTCCCACCGGTTAATCGACATGTGACACCGCTGAGGGCTTTTAAATCGCTAACTATAGTATACTATATACTAGTAAAATACAGACGTCCGCACAGACATTGATAATGGTGCGGAGTAGAGCGAGCATTTTCAATGTATTCCTATGGATGTAGGAATTAACTAAAACATTTTATTTATGTTTTTGTGTCCACTGTTCAACCGCAACCGCGTCACACACACATTCCAGAATTGCAATCTTGACATTCATTATAGCCCTAATACAATATAATAATAAAAATAGTCAACCTAACATAAACGAATTACACTGCTCTGTTTAAATAGTCAGTAGTACAATCTGTACCATTCACAGTAAGCAGAGCTCCACTGTGATGTTTCCAAGAACATTTTTGCGCGTGTGAAGAGGATGATTTTTTCCATCGATATTGGAACACGAGTGAAGTACAAAGCCTATAATAAAGAATAGTTTAGCATCCAAATACATCGCAAAAATTGAAACATTTTGATTCTAATGAGAGGGTTACGTGAGACCAACACTGCTTACTTTCGTTTTTATTTTTACATTAAATTTAAAGGATTTGTTGTGGAATATTTTGAGTGTATCATAAAATCAGAATAAGGTAAGACAAGTAATATTTTCTGTCTTATATATATATATATATATATATATATATATATATATATGTGTGTGTGTGTGTGTGTATATAAATATCTATCTATCTATATCTATATATATAGATATAGATAGATAGATATTTATATACACACACACATACATATATATATATATATATATATATGTGTGTGTGTGTGTGTGTATGTATATATATATATATATATATATATATATATATATATATATATATATATATATATATAAATATAGCTGCGAGCAGCGATGGAGGGCCAAAGCCGGTGGCACCGCCATCCCCGGTGCCTTTAGGTAACTAAAGGCACCGGGGTTGCGGTGCCACCGGCTTGGGCCCGTAATCGCTGCTCGCAGCTATATTTATTATTATTATTGTTCTTCAAGGGTTCGGGGGCTTTTGGGGCCTTTAACATGCTCAAAAACTCATGAAACTTTGCACACAGGTCAGAACCCGCGGCCATTAGGGCCGGGCTGAAGCTGGTACCCGGGCGTGGCAGGGGTGCTCAACAGCGCCCCCTAGAATGCAATCTGAAATCTTGGACACATACAAGAACATATTTGTATGAAACTCGGTACACATATAGATCTCATCGGGCCGAACAACTTCCGCACTCTATGTCATTAGCTCCGCCCAACAGGAAGTCAGCTATTATGGGTTGTTTGAAAAACGTGTGCAATGGAATTTAAAACACTCCTCCTAGAGAATTCATCCGATCACCACCAAACTTGGTCAGCATGAAGTCAAGACATTGATGATTCTAAATTGCCAGCGGATTTTTGATATCTCGAACGGTTTGGCCGTGGCGAGGAAACGAATTTATGGTGAGAAAAGAGAAACAGGAAGTGTGTTATAACTTCAGCATACATTAACTGATCTTGATGAAACTTCAGCAGTGTGTTCGTTGTAAGAGGCCAATCACATGGATGTGACTATTGTGAGTCAAAGTTATAGCGCCACCAACTGGCAGCAGGAAGTGTGTCACTTTCAAAATGCTTTGAAGTCACCCTCTTATTTTTACCCGATTTGCTTCAAACTTTATGTGTATAATGAAAATACTCGGCAGATGTAGAGCTGTGAAAGGATTATTGATATCTTAGACACTGTTGCCGTGGCAACACATCAAACTTTAATATTCTTTTTGGATGCGTTTGAGACTCTTAGCATGCTTGAAATTGGATGAAACTCGACAGACACATAACACTTATTAGCCAGTAGACATGTGAAAAGTTTCAGAAACGGGCGTGGCAGGGGGGCTCAACAGCGCCCCCTTGAACGGGGTCTGAAAACTTGGTCCATATATCAAACACGCTTGCATGAATTAATATGAAACTCGGAACACATATAGATCTCATCAGGCCGAACAACTTTCCCTCTGTCCAGTTTCACGCCAGCCCAACAGGAAGTCGGCTATTATGGGTTGTTTGGAAAACGCTTGCTGTGGAATGTGAAATACTCCTCCTAGAAAATTCACCGTGTCCCCTCCAAACTCGGTGTGCATGTAGTCAAGACTTTGAGGATGCTAAATTGCGGACGGATTTTTGATATCTCGAACGGTTTGGCCGTGGCGAGGAATCGAATTTATGGCGAGAAAAGAGAATCACGAAGTGGAATAACTTCTGCATACATTAACTGATCTTGTTGAAACTTCAGCAGTGTGTTCGTGGTAAGAGGCCGATCAGATGGATGTAACTATTGTGAGTCAAAGTTTATAGCGCCACCAACTGGCAGCAGGAAGTGTGTCACTTTCAACATGCTTTTGACAAAAGTGGGGGGGTTAGTTTTAACTACAGTAAAAAAAACTCAGTTCATATATTGATCTCATCGACCCGGACAACTTTCTAACTTAAAGTCATTAGCTCTGACCATAAGGAAGTCAGATATTTTGGTCTGAATGTGGATTTTTTTGCAAAATCAGCCTCTTAATTTTTAGCCACCTTTATCTAAGTGGTTTATTTTATTCCCAACAAACTTTTTCAACATGATAAAAATATATTAATGATGCTAAATTGTGAACGGATAATAAATATCTCAAACGGTTTTGCTATGGTGAGGGATTAAAGTAATGTCAAACAAGGAAATGCTAAAAGTCTAATTTATTCTAAAAATGTAATTATACACCATTTATTACTATATAAAAGTATACAAATATCAGAACTTAACTCATTTTATTCTTTTTTTATTTCAATTTAAGAATGAAGTTTAAGTTTAAAAACTGCCAGAATGGTTGTTTAGTCTAAACAATAAATAAATAAAGTCAAACATAGTGCTATACTGCCCTCTTGTGTTCAAAACCAGGTAGCCTGTTCATTATAGCCTTAATAAAATATATTAATAAAATAGTCAACCTAACATATAAAATTTACAATGCTCTGTTTAAATAGTCAGTACTACAATTCGTACCATTCAATTGGTAAGCACCGCTCCACTGTGATGTTTCCAAGCACATTTTTGCGCGTGTGAATAGCAGAGAAGGGTCTGGCTGCAGACCTGCACTTGCACTCTCAGACTTGCACTCTCAGACCTGCACGCTCAGACACCAGCGCTTCCTCTGCAAGTGACGTCACTTGCAATCGACGCATAGTGTGGTTTGTGTCGGATTGAGAACAGCTCCCAATGTCGTTCAAAAATCTTTTCTGTTATCATAATATACCATAAATATATATATGTATATGGTCACTGTCTGGCGGAAACCTCGTATGTTCAAAGTTTGTCAATTTAATATTTTTTCACAAATCGATGTTATTGGTCAGTCCCCACGTTCTGTTATTTTCACAAATTATTAACCAATCTAAAGTGTTGAAAATAGTTAGAGAGCAAATCTCTTAACTCCATTGGACACTTCAACTGTCTGAGAATCCTCATAACTCCACCTCTTCTTCACTCCGCGGCATTTTGTCTCCTCAGGATTGAAAGTCGCAGCGATTAAGAAATCCTCATCGAGCAACACGTAAAGCAAGACTTAACTCTGATTTTATCTGTGTTAAACTATGATATCAGTTATTGATGTATTTTAAATGTCTACTTATTACACGTGTACATTGAAGTTTTAAAAGGTATCTAATATAATGAATTGAATTAAATGTTTTGGATACCAGCATTAAATTATTGTTTTTATTATTATTTTACTGACTGGAAGTTGGCACTGTGCATGTAAAATACCCCAAGTAGCAAGGTTTTAATTTATGGGAGAAAAAAGGTCTGCCTAAGTTACTGGCGCTAAGTAAGCCTATCTTTGGATAATTCTGTATGTTTTTTAGACAATAACGAGTGAAAATAGTTAGGTTAGATACATTTGAGTAGGCATGTTTTGTTAAAAATCGATAACTGTAATGCTTCGGTGCAGAAGGAAGCCCGTGAGCCACGAAGGCAAGTTTGCGTGCAGATTAGGCTAATTTCCGCCTAGACAGCCTAGTATTTTGGTATTGCATCACTCATATCTCTTAAACGTTTAAAATGGAGTTTAGGAAGATGTATGTAACCACAATCATTAGATTTGAATAGCTCTTTAAGCCTTCTCTTGTCAAAAGGCTCAACGCGCCCGCAGACTTTGATGAACACTGCCAGTCGTTCCGTCAGAACACCGGCAGCAGCGACTTCAGTGTCCGTACCACTCTTATCAATGACAGCGTAACCTAACCTCGTATCTCCCTGCTCCCAAGTCATAAATCTAGTATCTCCGATTAAACATGATTTTGGGGAAATGTTGTGTTAATGTTGGGACACAACAGTATATGATAGCAATATAAGGTATAATACCAACTTTAACGATACAATGTTTAATAACTTAAAAAATTATGCCGTTTTTTTTTTTTTTCTGAAAAAATAAATAATATAACATATTTACTGTTGGAAACATATTTCCGGTTAATTTGTGTCGATTGCGAGTGACGTCACAGGCAGAGGAAGCGCTGGTGTCTGAGAGTGCAAGTCTGAGAGTGCAAGTGCAAGTCTGCAGCCAGACTCTATTGGAATAGGATGATTTTTTCCGTCGATATTGGAAAGTGAGTGAAGTACAAAGCCTATGATAAAGGATAGTTTAGCATCCAAATTCATCGCAAATGTTGAAACATTTTGATTCTAATGAGAGAGTTGTGTGAGCCCAACACTGCTTAATTTCGTTTTCATTTTTATTTTATTTAGTTTCAGCTTGTTTATAGTTCTTTTTTTATTCTTGTTCCGTTCTCAACATCGTTGAATTTAAAGAATGTTGTAGAATATTTTGACTCTATCATAAAATCAGATTAATTCACTCGTTTTAGTGATTCCCAAGTTATTTTTTCATTTAAGTTTTTTCATTGTTTTAATCAGGTCAGGCAAGTAAAATTATCTGTGTCTTGTCCCTTACATTTTTATATAATATATATACACACTACTGTTCAAAAGTTTGGGGTCAGTAAGATTTTTAATGTTTTTAAGCAAAGTTTCTTCTGCTCACCAAGGCTGCATTTATTTGATTAAAAATACAAACAAAAACAGTAATATTGTAAAATAGTATTCCAATTTAAAACATCTGCTTTCTATTTTAATATATTTTAAACTGTTATTTATTCCTGTGATCAAAGCTGAGTTTTCAGCATCATTACTCCAGTCGTCACTGTCACATGATCCTTCAGAAATTATTCTAATATGATGATTGATGCTCAAGAAACATTCATGATTATTTTAAATGTCGAAAACAGTTGTGTACAGTCTTTGATGAATAGAAAGTTCAAAAGAACAGCATTTATCTGAAATCTAAAGCTTTTGTAACATTAAACACTACCGTTCAAAAGTTTGGGGTCAGTAATAATTTTAATTTTATTTTTGGGTGAAAGAAATAAAATAAATCAATACTTTTATTCATCGAGAAGGAGTTAAACTGATCAAAAGTTATAGTACAGACATTTATAATGTTAAAACAAATTATATTTTAAATAAATGCTGTTCTTTTGAACTTTACATTCATCAGCGCATTTTGAAAAAAAAAATCTGTACACAACTGTTTTCAACATTGAAAATAATAATATTTATTGACCATCAATCATCATATTAGAATGATTTCTGAAGGATCATGTGACACTGAAGACGGGAGTAATGATGCTGAAAACTCAACTTTGATCACATAAATTAATTACAGTGTAAAATATTTTAAAATAGAAAACAGCTGTTTTAAATTGGAATAATATTTCACAATATTACTGTTTTTGTTTGTATTTTTAATCAAATAAATGCAGCCTTGGTGAGCAGAAGAGACTTCTCCTAAAAACACACACACACACACACACACACACACACACACACACACACACACACACACACACATATATATATATATATATATATTTATTACATGGCTTGGCTGAATTCCAATGTAGAATGCGGTCTGTTATTTCTTTATAACAGACCGCTGCGAAGTATAACAGACCGTTGCCATGAAAAACAGCGCGTTGCTATGGACGCGGAATGGACTATTTTCTTTGGCGGAAGCAATACAATCGTTTTTAAATCAATAAACTCCTTTTAAAATCAATAATTCGCGGCAAATTATTTATTTATTTTGTAGGTAGCCATGTAATAAGCGGGATAATGTATAGTGAGCCGGTTGTTATAGTGAATAACAACCCCTTCAGGCTGATTCAAGATCCCTCCGCTTCGCGTCGGGATCCCGTTCAGCCTGTCGGGGTTGTTATTCACAATAACAACCGGCTCACTATACATTATCCCTTACATATATATATATATATACATATATAAATACATATAAATATATATATATTCCGGCGGTACCGCCACCACCGGTGCCTGGGGTTGCGGTGCCACCGGCTTGGGCCCGTAATCGCTGCTCGCAGCTATATTTTATTATTATTATTATTATTATTTTGTCAAACTTTTGGGCACTTTTGGGGCCCTTAACATGCTCAAAAACTCTTGAAATTTTGCACACACATCAGAACCTGCGGCCATCAGGGCCGGACTGAAGCTGGTACCCGGGCGTGGCACGGGGGCTCGACAGCGCCCCCTGGAATGGTGTCCGAAAACTTGGTCTATAAATCAAACACGCTTGTATATAATAATATGAAACTCAGTACACATATAGATCTCATCGGGCCGAACAACTTTCGTGCTCTAAGTTTTACACCAGCCCAACAGGAAGTCAACTATTATGGGTTGTTTGAAAAACGCATCCTCTGGAATTTGAAATACTCCTCCTAGAATATTCGTCCAATCACAACCAAACTCGGTGTGCATGAAGTCAAGACATTGAGGATGCTAAATTGCGGACGGATTTTTGATATCTCGAACGGTTTGGCCGTGGCGAGGAAACGAATTTATGGCGATTAATGGGACACAGGAAGTGTGTTATAACTTCTGCATACATTAACTGATCTTGATGAAACTTTCGCAGTGTGTTTGTTGTAAGAGGCCGATCACAAGGATGTGACTACTTTGAGTCAAAGTTATAGCGCCACCAACTGGCAGCAGGAAGTGTGTCACTTTCAAAATGCTTTGAAGTCACCCTCTTAATTTTACACGATTTGCTTCAAACTTTATGTGTATAATGTAAACACACGGCAGATGTAGACCTGTGAAAGGATTATTGATATCTTAGATACTGTTGCCGTGGCAACGCATCAAATTTTAATATTCTTTTCGGATGCGTTTGAGACTCTTAACATGCTTGAAATTGGATGAAACTCGACAGACACATAACACTTATTAGCCAGTAGACATGTGAAAAGTTTCAGAAACGGGCGTGGCAGGGGGGCTCAACAGCGCCCTCTTGAACAGGGTCTGAAAACTTGGTCCATATATCAAACACGCTTGCATGAATTAATATGAAACTCGGTACACATATAGATTTCATGGGGCCGAACAACTTTCCCTCTGTCAAGTTTCACGCCAGCCCAACAGGAAGTCGGCTATTATGGGTTGTTTGGAAAACGCTTGCTGTGGAATGTGATGTACTCCTCCTAGAGAATTCATTCAATCACCTCCAAACTCAGTCAGCATGAAGTCAAGACATTGAGGATGCTAAATTGCGAACGGATTTTTGATATCTCGAACGGTTTGGCTGTGGCGAGGAATCGAATTTATGGCGAGAAAAGAGAAACACGAAGTGGAATAACTTCTGCATACATTAACTGATCTTGATGAAACTTCAGCAGTGTGTTCGTGGTAAGAGGCCGATCAGATGGATGTAGCTATTGTGAGTCAAAGTTATAGCGCCACCAACTGGCAGCAGGAAGTGTGTCACTTTCAACATGCTTTTGACAAAAGTGGGGGGGTTAGTTTTAACTACAGTAAAGAAAAAATAGTTTGTATATTGTTCTCATCAAGCCGGACAACTTTCTAATTTACATTCAATAGCTCTGGCCATCAGGAAGTCAGATATTTTGGTCTGAATGTGATTTTTTTTGCTAAATCAGCCTCTGAATTTTTAGCCACTCCTCTTAAACTATTTATTTTATTCGTACCAAACTTTTTCAACATGATGAAACTACATTAAATATGCTAAATTGTGAATGGATAATAAATATCTTAAACGGTTTTGCTATGGCGAGGGAAGTAATGTCCAAAAAGGAAACACTAAAAATCTTCTAAAAATGTAATTATATACCATTTATTTCTATATAAAAGTATACAAATATCGAACTAAACCCATTTTATTCTGTTTTTGCAATTCAAGAAGAATGAAAAAGTTAAAACAGGCTATTTAGTGCTATTTGGTTCAACAAAAAAGCAAACATAGGGCTATACTGCCCTCTTGTGTCCAAAAGGACATCAAAATAGTATATAAAACTTTTTACCAGGTAGGCCAATATTGTATTTAAATATACATTTATTAGGTATGTGTCTGAGGATATTTTCCCACCGGTTAATCGACGTGTGACACGAGTGGGTGCTTTTAAATCGCTAATATAATAGTGAAAGAAAAATAATGATAATGTTGCACACACAAATCACACACATGTGGGAAAGAATAAACAACACTAAACCGCCATTAGGTGTCGCCAGGCATCCATCTTAATAAGCGAGTCATTGATTCATTCGTTCAAACGATTCGTTCAAATGAGTCGATCATGATTAAGACAGATGTTTATGGATTGATCATTCAATCTTTGAGTCAACCGATTCGTTAAAAATGCTGAATCGTTCAGTTATGAGAAAACACGTGATAAGTGATGGTTCTGCCGTGATCTTTGTTTAACTATTTTCGCTGCTGAAACAGAACAAAAACAGTCAACATTGCATCTAAAATGTAAGTGACTTAATTGTAACTGTTTATTTGTATGAAATCTAGGGGTGGGAGAAAAAAAATATTCTTAGATGCATCGCGATGCGGACGTGGACGATTCTGAATCGATTCACAAATGTCAAAAAATCGATTCTCTAAAAAAATATTTTTCTAATAACGTAATATTGACGGAAGGCAAAAGGCGGAACTCTAAGCGGACGTGCGTGCAGTCTGTGGCGCGCACATAACAGTTTCTTCTGCTCACCAAGGCTGCATATATTTGATTAAAAATACAAACAAAAACAGTAATATTGTAAAATATTATTCCAATTTAAAACAGCTGCTTTCTATTTTAATATATTTTAAACTGTTATTTATTCCTGTGATCAAAGCTGAGTTTTCAGCATCATTACTCCAGTCGTCACTGTCACATGATCCTTCAGAAATTATTCTAATATGATGATTGATACTCAAGAAACATTCATTATTATTTTAAATGTCGAAAACAGTTGTGTACAGTCTTTGATGAATAGAAAGTTCAAAAGAACAGCATTTATCTGAAATCTAAAGCTTTTGTAACGTTAAACATTACCGCTCAAAAGTTTTGGGTTAGTAATAATTACAATTTTATTTTTGGGGGAAATAAATAAAATAAATCAGTACTTTTATTTATGAAGGATGAGTTAAACTGATCAACAGTTACAGTAAAGACATTTATAATGTTAAAAATATATATATTTGAAATATATGCTGTTCTTTTGAACTAACATTCATCAAAGCATTTTGAAAAAAAAAATCTGTACACAACTGTTTTCAACATTGAAAATAATAATGAATATTTATTGAGCATCAATCATCATATTAGTATGATTTCTGAAGGATCATGTGACACTGAAGACTGGAGTAATGATGCTGAAAACTCAACTTTGATCACAGAAATGAATTACTATGTAAAATATTTAAAAATTGAAAACAGCTGTTTTAAATTGGAATAATATTTCACAATATTACTGTTTTTGTTTGTATTTTTAATCAATAAATGCAGCCTTGGTGAGCAGAAGAGACTTCTCCTAAAAACATTAAAAATCTTACTGACCCCAAACTTTTGAACAATAATATATATATATATATATATATATATATATATATATATATATATATATATATATATATATATATATATATATATATATATATATATATTTTCTGTTTGACCCGTGGCCCAACCCCTAGTTGGAGAAATGGAGATACACAGTGTTGCCAACTTAGCGACACTGCAGACCCCTTTAGCGATTTTTTCCCTTCAAAAAAGCGCCCAAACCATATTTAGTTTCTGAGAATCTACCGGTACCGCCGGTCGGTACTGCTCTCCCAGCACGCGCGCAACCCTCTCTCTCTCTCTCTCTCTCTCTCTCTCTCTCTCTCTCTCTCTATCTATCTCTCTCTCTCTCTCTCTCTCTCTCTCGCGCGCTGAGAGCTGGTTATGTCTTAATGGGTCGCGTTTCAGTCACTATTTCATATTCATTCCGTTGTTTGACAACAGAAACAGTAAAATATACCAAAGAAAACAGTTTTATTGAGAATTTAGCTTCATCAAAATGGGCATAGAGAGACACACTAATGTAATAATAAATAGTAAATGTACATTTAGCATTTTCAGAAGAGCTGCCCTGTCATGCAAAAATCTAAACATGTTTGTGTTAGTGAATTGCTCAGTGCAAAGAAAGAGAAGTAATGGGAACCTGGTATTTCTTTGTTCTTTCTATATGTGTCTAATAGACATGAACAAGTTCTTTGAAAAACATCTATGACCTTTGAAACATGTCTCGTCTTCATGCTCTATGTTGACTATGGTTTAAATAATAAACATACATTTGCATAAAGCATCCATATTTATCCATGCCCATGTTGATTAGAGTATAACAAACTTGAAAAGTATTAATTTAAGGTACATTTAGAACAAATAAAAAAATTGCGATTAATCACGAGTTAACTCATGACAATCGTGCGATTAATCGCGATTAAATTTTTTAATCGATTGACAGCCCTAATATATATATATATATATATATATATATATATATATATATATATATATAGCTGCGAGCAGCGATGGAGGGCCCAAGCCGGCGGTACCGCCACCCCGGTGCCTTTAGGTAACTAAAGGCACCGGGGTTGCGGTGCCACCGGCTTGGGCCCTCCATCGCTGCTCGCAGCTATATTTTACTTTTTTTTTTCCTTTAAGAATTTGTTTAATGCAGCATCCAAATGTTTATGTGTGTTTGGGTTGTTTTAAACAAAAAATATATATAATTAATATATCATAGAGTTGTCTGTTGTGGTGGTGATTAGATGAGATATGTGGTGACGTCACAATCGTACTGCATTGTGGGACATATAGGTGCCTGAAGTGTACATTTGAAGCAGACTCGCTCCCTCGGTCAAAATCGAGGGAACGAGGGTCTGTCCATATAAACTTCCCTCGTCCACTTCACGAAGTGGAACTCACTTCAAAATGGCGGCAGGGATTCCCCCAAGGGGAAGTGCTTAGGGAAGTTCGCAAGTGCGTGTCTAAAAGTGGACTGGAACGCAGCACTGGGGTGCTTCTCAATGGCCTGTCCCAGAGCCATAAAGAGAAAGAGTTGCGACACTCCCATAGACCTCCGTTGTAAATAATGGCGGCGCTTTTAACCGCCCACTTCCGGGATTTGAAGAGCGGAATAGTTCTAAGTCATTTTGGCGTTGGACCCCATTCACTTACATTGCTGCGCGTCGAGTTGTTCCAGAGTTAAGTTGTTGAAATATCGACCTCTTTTGATTTGTCAACTGTCTATTTTGTATCAGAGGCCCTTTGCGATGCTTATACTGGTCTTCATTTGTACATGCACAGCGTAATTATTTATATTTTATGTTAGTTGTTTCAACCAATTTTCAAGCACTGCCTGCTAACTTAGCTACTTAGCTAACGCGACTTCGTCAGTTAAGAGTTCGGTAATGAATCGCTGCCACCTTTATAGCAACTTTTATTTAATTTAATTTTTTTGGATATACTAACTTTTCATTATGTTTTATTGTCTTGAGTGAAGCGGCTTGTGAGAACAATGCTGGACCTCTAGGATTGTTATGGCCATCACCAGTCCTGTCTGTTTTATGGATCACCTGCCCCTGATTTTTGCTTTTCTTTTTCACACAAGCACACATTTTTTGTTGTCTGTCATTGTTTAATAAAAATAGTTTATTTGAAAACCTTCATTTGTATCAGCAATGCTTAAATTCGTTTTTAATCTGTTATAGTTTTGATAATGTGTATGGCTTAATATTAAAATAATATTCTTAGTCTTCTTAACATGATAATGTTCCACGTTGTGGTCCTGGGGTGGCCACTTTCATCAGAAGAAGTGAGCTAGCTTAAGCGAACTCTGAACGGACCGCCACGGCAGACCTCTTTGCGTGATCACGAAGGTAGGCTAATGGCTGAATCAAAATTTATAAGCAAAATCACGGGAATCAATAGCCTAATACAGCCCAGTTGTGCTAAAATAAATATCACGAGACGTCCATCATCAGATGAATGATATGGAAAAGTTAAGTTAGAGCCGCTAAAGCCAGTGCTACTACCATGCGAACATGAACACTAAGCTTTTCCCTCCGAAAATATAGCCTAAAACTTGTCTCCAAATGCAAAACTGACATTAACAAAATGCAATAACAGCTGAAAAAGTACTTGGGGTGTGTTTTATTTTATATTTACCGTTCAATAATGCAATCGCTGCTGTCTGTCCCATAGAAGAACATGACAGCCAGCGTATGTTTTAGAACTATTGGGGCTTACATGAACCACGTGACAGCCATAGCGGCGACATCAAAGGGTGCTTCTCAATATCCCTCCTCGTCTCCTCTCTCCTCCGTCCTCCATCCTATGACCCGGAAACCGATCGAGCACAGCCATCTTGAAGGACATCTCAATTCTCTAATTGCACCGCGAGGAGTCGAGGAGTGAGGAGGCTTCCTGAGGAGTCATGAGCGAGGATACACAGGTGCATCCTATGCGGAAGAGTTTTATCGACTTAAACGTGACGCACGTATAAATTCTCCTCCCCCTTCACATCGGCCACAATAATTTTGATTTATACTTTACTTTTGCAGTTTATATAAACCACACACCTCACATATTTCAACAGGGTATCTTTCTTTATTATTATTTATTATGAATTTCTTAAATAAACAAATTTCAACAACATGAGGGCAGATCCTCTGAGGGCTGCTGATGACGCGATGAAGTGACGCTCGAGTGATCAAGGATTGGATTTTATCCAATGTATAAAAAAAGCTTTCATTCGATCCCTCCATCCTCGCGTCTTTTCCTTGCAGCCTTCCCTCGCATCCTACAGGGGGCGGAGCTGAGACGCGAGGAAAGGAAGCGAGGAGAGGAAACGAGGATGCACAAATAAGAATTGAGAAGCACCCAAAGAGTGTCGCAACTCTTTCTCTCTATGGCTCTGGCCTGTCCCAAATGGCGCACTCCGGAGTGGACTTCCTCAGAGCAGGCACGGCGCCAGGATTCCAGTTTTGGATGGGCCAGACCAATTGTGGGTGGGCCTTAAATTAAAAACTTTACATTAAAAACGTTATCCAATCACTGTTTAACCTAATAAAAATTACTGAATATACTGTTATATTATCTGTGAGTATACATAATATAGATTTGAATAGCTTGATGCATTGTTGCATTGTAAAAAGTTTCGGTGCATAGGACGGACCGATCCACGATCGCTCTCCATGTTTCTGACCAAAGAAGAGCGCTTTGGAATCTCCATTACGCATCATACGCATCTTACCTGGCGTTGTCTCTTAGTGCGCTAACGAGATGAAGGGAAGTTAGCAAGTGAAGGGCATGACAATTTTGGACTGGAACACAGCAGTAAAAATTGTCCCGAACGCAGAGCCCCCCCATGATATGACTGTGATGTTATATTGTGGTTATGTTATATAGTTAGAATAGTAAGGCCTGTAGTTCAGTGTTAATTTCGTTAACGAAAACTATGACGAAAAATGTTCGTTTACGACCTTTTTTTCCCGACTAAGACAAGACGATGAGAGACGACACCAATTAAACGATAACTGTGACTATATCAACACATGCAATATCGTTGACGAAAAAAGACGAGACTGAAATGTGTTTAAACAATTAAAAAAATAATAATTTTACTTGACCAAAACCACTTGTTTGTGTCAAATAAAGGAGACGACAACCAGGCGCGTAGCCAGTAATGGGCCAGGGCGGCACTGGCCCGCCCACATAACTCACTGGCCCGCCCAGGCAAGTTTGATCAAAATATATTTTTAGTTTATTTTTATTATTCAAATGTATTTAAGAAAATATATTAATATAAACCTGATTTATTGTTGACTGGTGTGTGTGTTTAATTCTTTTTCCGAATAAAATGCGTGAAAGCCTCCCTCCGGAACGTAATTGGTTGCTATGGTTGCTAGGGGTTCCGAGTCCGACAGGAAGACTCTCTAGGTGGCGGGCTCTGGCGGCCTTTAGTTCTTTCAAAAATAACTCTGTGACTCTTTGGACTATGATGAGATCATTTCTGTTTTTAATACTAAACCCAGGCACTTGCATCTTGTTTTGTAGAATGAAAACAACAAAGGTAGGCCAGTTGTTTAACTAATTTCCTTAATTTTTGCCCGTGAAGTGATTTAAGGCGAGACACGGCAAAAACATCGGGTTTTTTTTTCACTGGCCAATTTTAAGATTTTGGGCTATTTGTCTTCTTCAATGCCTTATTTCAGACTTGTGGTGAAAAAAAAATCCAAAATACACATTTAGGTCTTTATTTTACTACATTTTGTCTATTTGCGTCTGTATATTTCTCCTAAATTCAACAAAAGTTGGCGTTGTTTATCAATATGCTGCTCCGCGATCGCTGTCTGCACCTGTCATAACACAAACACCGTTGAAATTAAAGCTCTCTACTTTCTCCTGTACACAAACACAATGCTGTCGGATCCAAATATGGTAATTTCCTTTAATCAGCAACCAATCGTGAAAGTACAATGGGGCATTTAACTCTAAAAGCGAAATCTCATTGGCTGATGTCAATTTCTGACAACGTGATTCGTTCAGATGCATCACGTGACGTGCTCTGACATTTTGATGTGTGTTTTTGACTGGGATTATTAGACAGTGTTTTGTTATTGCCTTTGCCCAATATTGCAAAATAAAGGTGTAACTGTTTTTGCAGTTTATCTATTATTTTTTTCTACTCTCTAAGGTTTAATTATTATTTAAGTAATTTTTTTTCTAGGAAAAACTATTGGCCCACTCACTTTTTCACTGGCCCGCCCAAAATACAATTTCTGCCTACGCCACTGACGACAACACATTGACTCTTTTTACGAGCGTTCAGGCTTACGGTTGCCAGATTTCAATAATTTATCCCCCCCAGTTCTGTTAAAAGAACACGTTTTCCACCCGGCCTTTTCAATAAATAGTATCTGTTATGCGCGCGCGCTCTCTACACTGCTGAAGAAGTGCGATGATCTGAAAACACAGACAAGTAAGCTGGAGTTCAGCGATCTTTTGAGATTTTCTACTTAAAGTGTCATCCAGTCGGTCTGTGTTCTGTCACGAGCTGCTTGCGCTGCGTGCGACTAAATCTGCGATCAAAATGCAGGCTGATATCCAGCAGTGTTTTTATATGTTGATCATATTATACGAGCAAGAATGCAGTGTTTTCTGAATATCCACACGATTTCAAATGTGACATTGATTTTTTACAACAGTTCAACAAACAGAAGGGTAATATTAAGTGATGTAGCCTACTAAATTTAAAACAGTATTGTCAGTAGGCTTATCGCTGTATTTTGCAACAAAAGCCATAGCAGAACTGCAGCACATACTATAGCGGTGATTCGTGAATGAATCTGTGGCTTAAATCGTGGGATTCAATGACCCCTGACCCGTTTATAACTTGCTTCATTACTGAATGAATGAATGACTCCATGACTCACTCATAAAGACAAACCCTGCGTCCCAATGTGCATAGCCTACTATTCGCCCTATCTGCCCTAAATAGTTTTGACAATTACTAATGTCACATAGGCCTACTATTTAGGCGATTTTAATTTAATATTTAAAAGTATCTCTCCGTATACCATCATTGCATATTTATTGAACATTGTTTAATTTAAAGCATTATTTATTTTATAAAGGTACTTATAAGGTAAAAAATGAACAGGAAAAATCGATTAAAGGTCCCGTTCTATGCCCCTTTTCACAAGATGTAAAATAAGTCTCTGATGTCCCCAGAGTGTGTATGTGAAGTTTGAGCTCAAAATACCCAACAGATAATTTTTTACAGCATGTTTAAATTGACATTTTTTGGGGCTCAGAAAAACGAGCCGTTTCAGTGTGTCCCCTTTAAATGCAAATGAGGTGCTGCTGGACGACACAGGGGGCGGAGCTTCATGAGCTCGTGCTCAGTCTGTCAGGAAAAATTCATCTCACGGAATGATAATAATATCAGAAACTCTCAGTAACGGCGTTCATTTCGAGTCGGACAATAATGCCTACAGAGTCAGAGTGCTGTATAGAGATGAAACAGGTATGGTTTAGTAGTTTAATTACGGTTATTATAACGTATTTGTCATCTGCTTGTAGGCTATGTATCCATTATTTATTAATAGCCTACAAGTCTGCTGTCTGAATGATGATCAAACATGTACTGATGAGTTTAATAAAGTTTATTGTACATCACACAAAAGATGAAGCGTCAGTTTTACTTCAGAAAATCACCGTAAGAGCTGAGTAAACACAGTAGGCTAAGTTATAAGAAGTGCGCAAGTTGCCAGTAGAGTTGAGGGAGCATTCCTGTGGGCGGAGGTTAGTCAAGAAACGGTTCTGGTGACATCACTAATGCAGGATGTAGAGGGGTGTAGTCCAATCGAGCCGTTTTTTGTAGTCAACTTCTGTTAAATAAAATATCTCGCTTGGCATTGAACTTTGAGCTTTATAATTTTACAGATATTATTTATGCTCTAACAGCAACATTACACACTAACTAAAGTTTGAAACATGGAATCGCATGCAACGGGACCTTTAAAGGGGGCAAATATTGTCCCTTAATGGAAAAGGTGTGACTGCAGTCTTAGTGGAGGAGAAGGGGTACGGTACTCTAAAAACCACTGAACTAGGGAAAAGGGGTAGGCCTATGCAGAATTGCACAAGTGCTACTGCTAAAGAGTGCAATGTCAATACAGCCTGTTACCTTAATTTAAATTTCTCATAATTGAATTGGCCTAGACAGAAAAATTATGATGAATTTTTTTGTCTAAAGACTACATCAAATTTTATGTCGGTAACTGCAGTTTGACTAAAAATGCAGTGACTTTTCGTCAACTAAAACTAGACTAAAACTATGAAAGACAAAATGACTAAAATGTGACTAAGACCAATATGCATTTTCATCTGAAGATGAAGACTAAGACTAAATCAAAAATGGCTGCCAAAATTAACACTGCTGTAGTTAGGGAGTACATGCTTTTTAAGGAAAATAAAATAATATTTTCAGAATGACACAATATTTTTTTCAAACTTAGTCTGTGGGAGAAAAAAAGCCCCCAGGGGGGCATCGCTTCTCACTATCATAATTACTGTAGTTACCATGTTCTGAACAGAACACATCCTTTGTTTTTCCATCAAATTTAATCTAGCTAGGTTACGCAGCAGCTCGTGTTCTTACCAGAACCAGGAAGTATGACCATATTAGCCCAGTTCTGTCAAAACTGCACTGGCTCCCTATTAAACATCGCATAGGCTACATTTTAAAATATTGCTGATCACGTACAAAGCACTAAATGGTTTAGCTCCGCAGTAGCCTACTTGAGCGAGCTCTTAACGCATTATAGTCCGTCACGTCTATTGCAATCTCAAAATTCCGTCCAGTTACTAATACCTAGAATATCAAAATCGACTGCTGGCGGTAGATCCTTCTATTTAGCACCAAAACTCTGGAACAGTCTTCCTACCATTGTCCGGGAAGCAGACACACTCTATCAGTTCAAAGCCACATTAAAGACACATCTCTTTGACCTAGCATTCACATAATACATTATAGACTTCTATAATTCAATGTTAGGCTGCATATAGGTCAGCCGGAACCGGGAACACTTCCCATAAATCCTGATGTACTCGTTACTTCATAAGAAGAATGACATCTACGCTAATTTTAGTGTCTGTGTTTATCCCTAGGTTTTCCTGCAGCCTGCCGGATCCAGGCCGTATCCAGATCTGATGAAGGACCTTCGCCTGGACCCGATGACAACGCAGTGCTGAAGTGCCAACTAGTCTCTCCCTAAGGAGGATCCCTCTACCACTATACAGATAAGGCGTTGTCGGGAAAAATTCGTTTCACGTTCCTACCCCAAAGCAACAAAATAAAATAAAATTCTTTATCAAAATTTATAAGGAAAGACAAGTACTTTGTTTAGGCTTGGCTTGTAGGGAATTCCAAACCTGCGTATTTTCAAACGTACATAACTATAGAACCAGTTCTAAATGCGCATGTGACCGCCATCAGCGTTTCTCACAGGTTCGCGTTTAAAGTCTGTGTAGAGGGAATGGTGTCGTCTTAGCTTGATTCGGTGCGATAAGCTCCGTCTTAGCCATATATTTCTTTGTTTTGAACCATCATTTTACTACCATTTCTAGTTGTTTATACTACTACATTTTACCCAACATCTCAGATTAACCTGACATCGCTAGCTTTTGTTATTAGTACTACTAGCACAAAACGCTAGTAATTCGCTAGCCTGTTAACGCGCCACCCGTGCGCTCAGCTATTTTATTTATTTATTTTTCTCTCGCGCGTCCGCGCCTTTGAGTTCATAAAAAGCTCAGGTGAGTAAGAATCACTCAACAAACACGGTGAGTAATGTCTTGTCCTGTTATTGTCACTTGCACTTCATGTCACATGTTTAGTATAGGCTTCTCTGTCGACAATATAGGATTTATATGTGATAAATGTAAGGAGACAGTTAGGTTGACAGAGAAGATTTCAGAATTAGAAACACGCATCCAAACTTTAATTGAGGATAGTAAGAGTGCTAGTGCTTTAGATGTTTTGGATGCGCATAGAATAGTGCACACTTTACATGAGTCGGTTCTGGCTGAAGTAGAGCCTGTGCAGCCGGGCAAATGGGTGACAGTGAGGGATCGCTCTAGTCGCGGATCTAAAAACCGCCATCAGCGTTTCTCACAGGTTCGCGTTTAAAGTCTGTGTAGAGGGAATGGTGTCGTCTTAGCTTGATTCGGTGCGATAAGCTCCGTCTTAGCCATATATTTCTTTGTTTTGAACCATCATTTTACTACCATTTCTAGTTGTTTATACTACTACATTTTACCCAACATCTCAGATTAACCTGACATCGCTAGCTTTTGTTATTAGTACTACTAGCACAAAACGCTAGTAATTCGCTAGCCTGTTAACGCGCCACCCGTGCGCTCAGCTATTTTATTTATTTATTTTTCTCTCGCGCGTCCGCGCCTTTGAGTTCATAAAAAGCTCAGGTGAGTAAGAATCACTCAACAAACACGGTGAGTAATGTCTTGTCCTGTTATTGTCACTTGCACTTCATGTCACATGTTTAGTATAGGCTTCTCTGTCGACAATATAGGATTTATATGTGATAAATGTAAGGAGACAGTTAGGTTGACAGAGAAGATTTCAGAATTAGAAACACGCATCCAAACTTTAATTGAGGATAGTAAGAGTGCTAGTGCTTTAGATGTTTTGGATGCGCATAGAATAGTGCACACTTTACATGAGTCGGTTCTGGCTGAAGTAGAGCCTGTGCAGCCGGGCAAATGGGTGACAGTGAGGGATCGCTCTAGTCGCGGATCTAAAAACCACTCTTCCGTTCCGATTACCATAACAAATCGATTTGCCCCGCTCAGTGAAACACCCACTGAGAATGATTGTGCCCTAGTTATTGGCGATTCTATTACACGGAACGTGAAAATAGAGACACCAACCACCATAGTCACATGTTTGCCGGGAGCCAGAGCGCCTGACATCAAAGCAAATTTAAAAGTGCTGGCTAATGCTAATCGTAAATTCTCTAAGATCATTATTCATGTCGGCACTAATGATGTTCGACTCCGCCAGTCGGAGATCACCAAAATTAATATTAAAGAGGTATGTGAACTTGCAAGTACGATGTCAAGGACTGTAATTTGCTCTGGCCCCCTTCCTGTTCGCAGGAGTGATGAGATAGTTAGTAGATTGTGTTCGCTTAACGGTTGGCTGTCTAAGTGGTGTCCGCTTAATAATATAGAATTCATAGACAATTGGAAAAGTTTTTGGGGCAAACCTGACCTGTTGAAAAGAGATGGTATTCATCCCTCCTGGGATGGTGCTGCTCTTCTCTCTAGTAATATGGCTCATAGTCTTAGAGCTCAAACATGACAATCTGGGGCTCAGGTCAGGAAGCAGACAGACTGGCTAAACCGACTGTCTGCTAGCGGCCTCTCGTCACCAAGGTCAGATAAAGCCCATCACATAGAGCCTCTTTCACCTAGATATCATCATATAGAGACTGTGTCTGTTCCCCGAATTTGGAAATCCAAAAAACGTTTAAACCCAACTAAGGTTAAAAATTTAATTGATGTTCAACAAATAAAAAACAGCTATAATACAGATGAGCAAATGCTAAAGCTTGGGTTGCTGAATATTCGATCGCTTACTTCAAAAGCACTCATTGTTAATGATATGATTTCAGATAATAACCTAGATGTGCTGTGTTTGACAGAAACCTGGCTAAAACCAAACGATTACATTACTTTAAATGAATCAACCCCGCAAGATTACTGTTATAAACATGAGCCTCGTCTGAAACGCAAAGGGGGTGGTGTTGCTGTAATCTATAGTAATAGTTTCAAAACCACTAAGAAATCAAGTTTTAAATATAATTCTTTTGAAGCATTGGTGCTTAATGTAAAAATATATAGTGTAAACGATAAATCACGTTTGAGATTTGTGCTGGCTACTGTATACAGGCCACCAGGGCACCATACAGACTTTATCAAAGAATTTGCGGACTTTCTATCAGAATTAATATTGACTGCAGATAAAGTACTAATTGTTGGTGATTTTAATATACACATCGATAATGAAAAAGATGCATTGGGATTGGCATTTAAAGACATTGTAAATTCAATTGGAGTTAGACAACACGTGTCAGGACCTACTCATCGTCGTAATCATACTCTAGATCTAATATTATCACACGGAATAGATGTGGATGCCGTTGAAATTCTGCAGCAGAGCGATGACATCTCAGATCATTATCTAGTCTCGTGTAATTTGCATTTAGCCAAGGCTGCAAAGCCGACTCCGTGTTTCAAATATGTGAGACCTATCACTTCTGCTACTAAAGATTGCTTTATTAATAATCTTCCTAATCAGTTTCATCATCTCAGCATCTCAGATAGCTTAGAAGAACTAGATATTACAACAGAAACATTTAACTCTCTCTTTTCCAGCACTTTAGACACAGTTGCTCCGTTGCGCTTAAAGAAGATTAAAGAAAATAGTCCAACGCCGTGGTACAACGAGCACACTCGGGCCCTTAAGAGAGCAGCCAGAAAAATGGAGCGCAACTGGAAGAAAACAAAACTAGAGGTATTTCGCATTTCATGGAAAGAGAGCTCAATTACTTACAGAGAGGCTTTAAAAGCTGCTAGATCTGCTTATTTTTCAACCCTATTAGAAGAAAATAAACATAATCCTAGGTATTTATTTGAAACGGTGGCTAAACTAACGAAAAATAAAGCTTCAAGCACCGAAGTTTCCAAGCAACACAGCAGTAATGACTTTATGAACTTCTTCACTTATAAGATTGATAATATCAGGGACAAAATTATAACTATGCAACCGTCTACTACAGTATCGCATCAGGCAGTGCATTGTAGTCTCCCTGAGGAAAAATTTGATTCATTCGTTGCTATAGGAGAGGAAGAATTTACTAAACTCATTAAATCATCTAAATCTACAACATGTATGTTAGACCCTATACCGACTAAGCTACTGAAAGAAATACTTCCAGAGGTCATAGATCCTCTTCTTAATATCATTAATTCGTCTTTGTCTCTAGGATACGTACCAAAAAACTTTAAGCTGGCTTTGATTAAACCGCTTGTTAAAAAAACGCAACTTGATCCTTCAGAATTAGTCAATTACAGGCCGATCTCGAATCTACCTTTTCTGTCAAAGATATTAGAAAAGGCAGTATCCTCACAACTGTGTTCCTTTCTTGAAAGAAATGATATCTGCGAGGATTTCCAGTCCGGATTTAGACCGTACCATAGTACCGAAACAGCTCTCGTTAGAGTCACAAATGATTTGCTCTTATCATCCGATCGTGGTTGTATCTCTCTATTAGTGTTACTCGATCTTAGCGCTGCATTTGACACCATCGACCACAACGTTCTTTTAAATAGATTAGAACATTATGTTGGCATTACAGGAAATGCACTAGCATGGTTTAAATCATACTTATCTGACCGTTATCAGTTTGTAGCAGTAAATGATGAGATGTCTCATCGATCACAGGTTAAGTATGGCGTACCACAAGGCTCAGTATTAGGACCGCTGCTGTTCACTCTGTACATGCTACCCTTAGGAGATATCATTAGGAAACATGGAATTAGCTTTCACTGTTATGCTGACGATACTCAGCTCTATATTTCTTCAAAACCTAACGAAACTTATCAATTCACAAAATTAACGGAATGCATAGCGGATATATAAAAAAAAAAAAATTGGATGACTTGTAATTTCCTACTTCTAAATTCTGAAAAAACAGAGTTTCTAATTATTGGACAAAAAACTTCCTCACGTAATAATCTAGAATACTGTCTAACACTTGATGGCTGCTCTGTTAAGTCTTCGTCGTCGGTTAGGAACCTGGGTGTGCTCTTTGATACCAATCTTTCATTTGAAAGTCACGTGTCTAGTATCTGTAAAACTGCATTTTTCCATCTTAAAAATATATCTAAATTACGTCATATGCTCTCATTGACAAATGCGGAACAATTAGTTCATGCGTTCATGACCTCAAGGCTAGATTATTGTAATGCTCTACTGGGTGGTTGCCCTGCACGCTTAATAAACAAACTACAGCTGGTCCAAAACGCAGCAGCTCGAGTTCTTACCAGAACCAGGAAGTATGACCATATTAGCCCGGTTCTGTCAAAACTGCACTGGCTCCCTATTAAACATCGCATAAATTTTAAAATATCGCTGATTACTTACAAAGCACTGAATGGTTTAGCTCCGCAGTACTTGAGCGAGCTCTTAACGCATTATAGTCCGTCACGTCTATTACGATCTCAAAATTCCGGCCAGTTGATTATACCTAGAATATCAAAATCGACTGCTGGCGGTAGATCCTTTTCCTATTTAGCACCAAAACTCTGGAACAGTCTTCCTACCATTGTCCGGGAAGCAGACACACTCTGTCAGTTCAAAGCCAGATTAAAGACACATCTCTTTGACCTAGCTTTCACATAATACATTATAGACTTCTATAATTTAATGTTATGCTGCATAGATTAGGTCAGCCGGAACCGGGAACACTTCCCAAAAATCCTGATGTACTCGTTACATCACGAGAAGAATGGCATCTACGCTAATTTTAGTGTCTGTGTTTATCCCAAGGTTTTTCCTGCAGCCTGCCGGATCCAGGCCGTATCCAGATCTGACGAAGGACCTTCACCTGGACCGATGACAACGCAGTGCTGAAGTGCCAACTAGTCTCTCCCTATGGAGGATCCCACTACCACTCTACAGATAAGGCGTTGTCGGGAAAATTCGTCTTGCGGTCCTACCCCAAAGCAACAAATAAAATAAAATTCCTTATCAAAATTTATAAGGAAAGACAAGTATTTTGTTTAGGCTTGGCTTGTAGGGAATTCCAAACCTGCGTATATTCTAACGCACATAACTATAGAACCCATTCTAAATGCGCATGTGACCGCCATCAGCGTTTCTCACAGGTTCGCGTTTAAAGTCTGTGTAGAGAGAATGGTGTCGTCTTAGCGGCCCCTAATTTAATAACAAATGATCATTGCGACGGAACCAAATCAATTAAAACTAACTTTAGATGGAAATAACTTAACTCTGCTGTAAAGCCGAAACAATCTCTGTTACCTTAAATTATACGCTTATCTCTGTAAAGCTGCTTTGAGACAATCTACATTGTTAAAAGCGCTATATAAATGAAGATGACTTGACTTGACTTGACTTAGCGGCCTCTAATTTAATAACAAATGATCGTTGCGACGGAAGCAAATCAATCAAAACTAACTTTAGATGGAAAATAACTTAACTCTGCTATAAAGCCAAAACAATCTCTGTTACCTTAAATTACACTCTTATCTCTGTAAAGCTACTTTGAAACAATCTACATTGTTAAAAGCGCTATATAAATGAAGATGACTTGACTAGGTGGTTGGATAAAACTATTTGGACTTATATTTAAAAATTACCTGGAGTTAGCATTAGCTAACATTATTTTCAAATAGGCTGATTTTTAGCATGGTTCATAAATAAATGTTCATATTTATCCATTGCCATTTTGGCTTGTCTTTTTAATTTTAAGATGGTTTTGCTTTAAATGGATGAAACAAATTGCTTTGTCAGAGTGGGTGCACTTTACCCCCCTTGGGGCAAAATATCCCTTGGTACAAATGTATTTTTTGTTAAAAATCTAACTTTAAAACTCTTTTTCATACTTGGTTTATAATTTATTTAATTGCCACTGAAAACTAGGATAACCAGACAGATTTTACTTTTATTTCACAGAAAAAAATGCACATTGCTAAAGGGGGAATATTTATCTACCCTTTGATAATATGAAAAAGATATAGGTCTTGCCTGTTTTTGATTAATAAGGTGAATTCCAACAACTGAAACTAACCCTAGTATGCTATGTCGAATGCAGCAACTTGGACAAGTTAATATGGAGACCCTAAAAGGGACATGGTGATGGAATAAAAATATATTTATATTGCTTTTTTGATAAATAAAATGTTTGCCAGCTGCAAAAATGTTGGCACATCCACTGTTAATACATTTGACTTATTTTATTATAAAGTAGCCTACTTTCCTCCAAGATAACAAGTCAAGATGTTCTCATTGTGGTATATGAACCAGCCATGTGACATTACCTTTTGTTCTTACTTTGATTGAATTTGATCTTATTTGAAGGTCATCATGTATTTTATAGTAAATAAATTTGTGCAAGATTACACAGAAAAATATTAAAACATCCACAGAAAATCTGATTTATTTTACAGGATGTAGTAAAAAAAAATCCAATCATAATTGAAGTCCTTTGTTATATTTATTGTTACAGAATGATATATCTATTTTAATCAATATGCCCCTTTAATCCACATAAACATAATCCCCATATGTTCAGCACAAACTGTGTTCTTTGTTAGGTAATACTTCAATATATGACAACAAATAACTACTGATTAGGGTAAGTAAATATTAGAAGGAAACCATAACATTAAACAGCTAAGTTTCATTTAAAAATATATATCTTGGGATTGTCTAAATGTCTTGGGATTTGGACAAAAACTTTCTCAGGATAAATTACAGCTGTCTCAGTTTTTGTCATTTATAAGCATGATGCTAGTCTACATTGCCAGTAAAACTTACCCATACCAGTGTATTCAGATACACCAAATCAAATGTAAAACAGCAGCAAAAACAGACACTGAGATCTAATGATCATTACTGGAAGGTGATTAGGTATTCTGGGTAAGCCTGTACATCATTGAAGATCACAAACATGGTTGGGTTGCTTATGCTGTCAGTCACACTGTTATAAAGATCAGCACTATTGGAGCTCTTCGCAGGGGGAACAGGAAGGCCTGGTTTTCCTTGAGTGAAATCACCAACAAGCACCCTGGCGAGGTACATGCGTTTATGTCCGTTGACATCAGGTTTAGAATAGCCTTGGGCTGAGTAACTCGGGTCCACAGCAAAATATGAACCATTCCCATACATGGCTCCTAAAAACAGAACAAGAGCATTAGACTGTTGACACATATGAATACAAGTGCAAATAAAGTTTATACTGAATTTGACTGATACCATGTGTCCCAGCATAGCTGCGATTAAAGCCGTGATTGTTGATCTGATCTGTCTTATCAGGGCCAGTGCCGTGGAAGAGACGCTGTTCATTGTTTTTGTGGTTGTTTTTTTCTTCCAGTTCCTCCTTTTTGATCATATAGGTTCTCCAAAGTGCGCTGTTCTGGATTCTTTCAATCTGAAGACAAAAAAATATATATATTAGTATTACACTATTGTACTAAAATCAAAACTAATCAAAACTTTCAAAACTAATAAACAGGAGACGTCTCTTTCCCCTTCATCTAGTCTTACTTCAATGATCTTCGCGGTTAGACCGGTTCTTCTGAACTCTTTCTCCACTTCAGCATATCCCTTTGAGTCTGCTTTGAGTTTTACAAGAACAACTGACTTTCCTTTCATGTCCTCCCAGTGTGAAGGCAAAGGGCTTTGAGCTGCAGCTGCATCTATGGACAAGAACAAAAACATGAATAACTAATCTTTGTACATGATGGCCTTATGATCATTGTCTAAATTATACAAATAATCTTACTGTACCTTGCAGATCTACTCTGTTCAGTTCAATCCTCATTCTCCCTCTTCTGGCTTCATTGCGAACTAAATCGGCATCATATTCATCATTATTAATCTTGATTCTCACTGAAGGTTGCTGGTTCTGAAAGGCCTTTTCCAGGTCATAATTAGTCAGCATATCAAAGTCTATGATGCTGCGTCCATTCTCCTGATATTGCCACTTGACTACACTGCTGAACATAAATGCCTCACGTCTTCGGGTTTCATTCCTTTCCACCTTGCGGATCATGTCCCGAATACGACTCTCTATACAGTGAACGTCTCTTGTCAGTCCCTCCAATGTGACGACAGAGTCTTGGCCTTTCTTCTCAAGTTGGACACTGACTGTGAACTCCCTCTGCATGCCCTTCAGTATTTCTAAATCCTCGCTTGTGAAATGAGCAATGGCTGGATCACGGATTGGGATGGTCAAATGCTCCCGTACTACGAAGCCGTTGATCATGTCTCTGGCTTCCTTCAGGTCCTCTGGTGTCTCTCCACACAGCTGGAACACAGCTGGCTCAATTTCCTCACCCACCATCACAAACTCTTCATTTGAGGGAGATTCTGAACTTCCCCCCCAAATCAAGGGTGAAAAAACCTCTTTTTTTCAAGGACCATATTTATTAGAAAGAAAAAGAGGAATTAATTACTGTGTTTAAGAAAAACAAGAAAGGATAGGATTAGCATTATTTTTATTATTGTTTACTGACCTTTAATTTTGGTAAACAGACCTTTATCCTCTACTTTCTCACCAGATCTTCTGACCATGCTTTGGTGGAAATCTCCCAACATGTTCGTCTGGAATATCAGAAACCTCACAAGCTTTACATGCACTGGTTTCTTTTTCTTCACAAAGTCAACAACTGCATCAACCATTGCATCTGCAACATCAGCTGGTTTTGCACCACCCTGACCTAAAGGGTTACAGACAAAAATCGAAAAGAATAGTAAATAATTCACACATAATTTCAGTATAAAAAGTCTGAAATAAATTTACAAAAAGTAATTTATTATATATATATATATATATATATATATATATATATATATATATTACTTTTTATATTACTGGTAAAGCATCTCACCAGTGCCAAGAGCTGGTAAGGCAACAGAAGTAATTTGGCGTGATTCGCACAACTTCAGAACAGACAAAACGACATCCTTAATGTCAGATGGACCACTGCGTACAATAATATGGATGATGTTTCCACATGACAGGCGCCCGGCTGAGGTCACAATCTCTGTTTGATGCATGTTTGATGATCCCACTATTGGAAAAAACAAAACAAAAAAAACACGTTTACCAATTGTCTGTGAAGTTCATTTGATTACTTTTGAAGTATTCAAAAAGGTAATGTCCATCAACAAGAAATGATAATGGAGAAAAAAAGAATACAAACCAATCTGTAAACATTCTTGTTCCACTTGAAATCCAGCAGCATCTAAAATGGCCTTTGATACTCCTGGATAAAATAAAATAAAATAAATGACAGTTACATTATAATTCTCTTCAAATGTGAAATAAATTATAAATGAAACAGAGATTCATTCAAATAAGCAAGACAGTGTGTGAAGTTGGATTAACCTGTTTTCAGAGAAAATGTCGGATTTGAGGAGTTGACAATTGCATCAGTTTTCTCTTTAGTTATATCTCCTGATGAAACCTCCAGAGTCACTCGACCCAGCTGCATAGTGTGCACCCCAAGAGAGGGAGAGGAGACTTTGCCAACAAGCTCTACATAAAGATGTACAGTGTATGGAAAATCTCTTTTGTCACTCTCCTAAATATATTCTGTGGCATTTGGATATATTTTTTATCAGAATAAATCTTTTAATAAAATGTACTCAAAAAATAAGTGGGATGAGAAAGTTACCAGAGGTCTGAGCTGACTTGCCAGAAGTATTTATTTTAGGCACTGAATGTTGATGTGCTCCTTTTGTGATGGGACCCTGGATCCCATTTCTAAAGATGCTGGTAAAGCACTAATAGTTAAAACACAGAAATATACAAGACAAAATTAACATGAGCAACTATGGTAAATTATTTAAATAATTTATAGTTTAAAAATAAATAAAAAACACATATTGATCATACTTTATGTGTTGGGAACAACCTTGACTTTGTCTTTTTATGGTTCTTGAATCTATTTTTCCTTCACTCACCTGAATGCTCTCTTTGTCAGAAGGGTGCACGATCACAGTTACCTCTCGGAGATTTGCACAGTTAAATTCCTGGAATTCTGTCAGCATGATTCTGGCCACCAGATCTTTAGGAAAGCCAAGATTCCCAGTGCCGATAGCTGGGAAGACGACTGAAGCCATTCTCCGGGAATCTGCTTTTTTCAGGCAATCTCTAATGATCTGAACGAGTACCTTTTAAAATGTAAATAAATATATCTATTATTATATTTAAATAAGTACCATCATCATTGAGGAGAGATCCCCTGACATGACTTTAAAGCACTTTGGGTGTACAGTAGTACATTAGGAATTGTGCTATATAAATACCTCATTCATTCATTCATAAAGAATTGGAACCTACATATGAGGCACATCATTTAATCATCCAGCAGTAACACAGTTAATGACAATTTTGATAAATTTCGATTAGAAAATTGTTACTCACCATATCGGAGCCTTGTTTCCAAAATGGACAAACTACATGGTAGACTTTTTGACATTTTAGTTTATAACCATCTGTGATGACCATATCACCATAACTGATTTTGCGAGCAGCTGAATTGATTTCTGACTGGATCTGATGACCTGCAGTCTGAAGGAGTGCTTTGGAAACGGCACCTTTACTGAGGTCCGAGTCCTCCGACATTGTGTTTACAATGATATCAGCCTGCAGGAGAAAAAAAAAGGAGATACTACTTTTGGACGAAATGGTCACCATTACCATAAAAACAATATAAAATACCTAACTCTGATCTGGCCTGTATGCTGGTAAAAAAAAATAAAAACACTGCATAACATGTTGAGGCGTTTTTTTTTTTGTTTTTTTGTTTTTTTCTTCAGAGAATGTATCATTAAATGTGCTCTAGGTGATGTCGCGCGTTTTTTAGGCCAAAACATTTTTGTCACATACAGCAAACATCTCCTCACCATCCGCTAGCTGCCTGTCCCCTGAACACAATGTAAAAGAACACAGTTCTCTGTAGAGAACACAGGCTCCACAAACAGCAAGAGAAATAAACTGGGCTAACCCGCGCCACGAAACATAACAAACTGCTCCAGCCAATAACCGACAGGAATGATTTAGGGGTGGAGTTTGTGGGGTTAGTGCGCAGATGAGGAGGAGGGAGGGTCTAGCTAGCCACCGTTTTGTTTGACAATACTTTAAACATCAACAAGAAGTGACATCACCCAACATCACTTAGAGCACCTTTAAAGGGATAGTTCAGTCTAAAATGTAAATTCTGTTATGGAGCACAAGGTTTGGATTGACATTCGGGTGAGTGAAATGATGACAGACTATTTCACAAGTATAATTATATGCAGTATAGATTTTTTTAGATTTTTTTGATATTTTTGCTGGAAAACAAGTTAAAAAAAAACCCTCAACATTAACACTTACATGTGCATCCTGGATGTTTCCTTTGCTCAAAAAGATTTTTAGTCCCTCATTTGTAGTTTTGGTCTCAAGAACACTCAACCTTTCAAAATGATCAGATCTGCCACCAGAGCCTGAGTGTGCCTGTCCTTCAAAGTATCTATTACCCCGGCCTTTGGGACCTTCAAACTCACGGTTTCTTTGGTCATAGTTTCCACGACCACGACCACGACAGCCTTGTTCATAGTTACTATTCCCATGAGGTTTGTTTTGCTGAGGGAAAGTCATTTGGGGGTTATACGCAGCAAACTCCTTTCTGACAGCTTCAGCCATGGCTTTTACACTGTTGCCATTGTTGTCAACCAAGTGAATCTCAGTTAATGTGCTACTGGAGCCTCTCCGGTTATTATCTTCAATGTACTCACGCACTTCCTTGGCGATTGATTCAGTGCAAAGATCAAGAGGACAACCAAATATCCCTGAACTAATAACTGGAATTGCAATGGAGGAGCAGTTTTTGCTCGACGCCTGGTTCAAGCTTTCCCTCACAGCACGTCTCAGGCGTTGCACTGTGGTACGTCGGTCTGAATTGCTGAAGCGAGGTCCAACAGCGTGTACCACATATTTACAGGGAAGACGACCAGCGTTAGTGATGATGGCATCTCCAGGCTTCAGAGGCCCATTTACTTTTATGTAATGGTCAGAGTATTGCTTTAGACATGGTCCGGCAGCTTGTAGAAGTGCGGAAGCTACACCACCACTGTGCATTAGATCTTCATTAGCAGCATTGACCACAGCATCAACACTGAGCTTGCAAATGTCTGCCATCCTGACAGTAACAGTTATTCCACCTGGTGCTCGAACTTCACAAGAGACCTGGCCAAAATCTTCAAAACTGCGCTCAGTAAATTCATTCTCTTCTTGTTGCAGCATGTTATTTTCCTGGAACACCACCACAAATCTTTTATCCTTCAACAGCATTGAGAGCATCATTTTACCCTGTTCCTTGAAGTACTTCTTTGCTCCTGCCTTTTTAATGATGAGTGTGTCTGTGTAGAGAGCATCTGCCAAACTTTTAAAGAAAGTCATAGCTGGCTGGACAAATATACGCTCTCCAGACAGTCTGATCCAGGGTCTCTTTGAATCAAAATTCACTTTCATCTTCTCAGACTTCATAAAACGCTGCCAGTCTTGTGATTTTCTGTCTTTTATGAATTCAACTGCTGCATGTGATTTGACACGAACAGTTTCTTCAATTCTAGTGTGTTCTACAATGAAACGTCCCAAGTTCTCACTGACCTCCATCACTGGTTCTCTGAATCCAGTCACTATTATTTTGTCTCTCTGTTTAGAAAAGTTTATAATCACAGATGTCTTTTTGGAAGTATTGAACATTTCTTGCAATTGTTTTTTGAGATCCTGCCACTCTGGCATTTGAAGGACACCCTGATCTTCTATAATGAGGTCTTTGGATGTAAGAACCATATTTACCCTCTTCTCTGCCTCAACAAGTGCTTTTTCTGTGCTCCCAGTCACAACAACATCTTCATTTTCGATTGTGTAGACAGCAGTTATTTTATGAGATATAAAGAGATCTGTGGACATTTCATCACAGTTCACTGATCTCAGGAACTCAAGGACTGAACGGTCAATCTTTAAGCACTTCTGTTTCATTTTTATTTTCTTCTCAAGGACCCAATTCTTGAAGGCAAGAATTTCTGAATGAATACCTGATAAATTTAGCCTGTTTATTTGTTTGTTGTAGTCAATGTGCAGGTGTGGAGGAACAGCACTTTTCAGGCCATCTTGTAAAAGCAGAGAGTACATGGCAGGAAAAATCTCCATATGCTCTGTCACACTGTTCTTCTCTTTCTCCATTTGATTTGTTGTTCTCTCTATAATTTTCTCCATGATGGGCTTCAGTCCAGTTATCTCATGGGTCATTCCCGTCAGTGTCAGGACACCTTTAGAGGCATCCATATCTGTGAAAACCTTATCCTTCACCAATTCCTTTACATCACTCTCCACTTTAGACCACAAGGGGTTTGACACCGGCCACTCAGATGTTGTGTAGTTTGAGATTATTTTCTTGAAGGCATCACAGGCATTCTTACTCCAGCCATCAATGTGTCTTCTGGTAACTCCTTTCTGTTTCAGTAATGCTGGATCAGGACTGAGCAAAGCTTCAGGTTTGTCCATGTTTACTTGGCAGAAATGTGAGCTCATCTGGTCTTTAATAGAGGAAATCTCCCCTTTCTTGAGGAGGAACTCCCTGATGGCAGGATGTACACTGACTGTAATGGGTTCAGGCAGCTTCAATTGTGGTCTGTTGCCACCATACAAGACTGTATCCAGTGATTTAAAGTAGGGATATATCTTGACTGGAACTTCACAGATGATATTCTCTTGCTTCAAGACTTTTTCTTTGGCTGTAAAGCATAAAAGTTGCAGGTGCAATGAATAAATGCACTAATATTGTCTAAATGAGGTAAATAAATGTTACCAAATCTAGAACCATAACAGCAAAGTGTACAAGCAATTGCACATGTATTCATAAATATACACTACCGTTCAAAAGTTTGGGGTCAGTAAGATTTTTTAATGTTTTTAAAGAAGTATCTTTTGCTAACCAAGGCTGCATTTATTTGATTAAAAATACAAACAAAAACAGTAATATTGTGAAATATTATTACAATTTAAAACAGCTGTTTTCTATGTGAATATACAGTAAAGTGTAATTTATTCCTGTGATCAAAGCTGAATTTTCAGCATCATCACTCCAGTCTTCTGTGTCACATGATCCGTCAGAAATCATTCTAATATGATGATTTGATGCTCAAGAAACATTCAGTTGTGTACAATTTTTTTTTTCAAAATTCTTTGATGAATAGAAAGTTCAAAAGAACAGCATGTATCTGAAATCTAAAGCTTTTGTAACATTAAACACTACCGTTCAAAAGTTTGGGGTCAGTAAGAATTTTAATTTAATTTTTTGGGGAAAGAAATAAAATAAATCAATATTTTAATTCATCAAGGATGAGTTAAACTGATCAAAAGTTACAGTAAAGACATTTATAATGTTAGAAAATATTCTATTTTAAATAAATGCTGTTCTTTTGAACTTTCTATTCATCAAAGCATTTTGAAAAAAAAACTGTACACAACTGTTTTCAACATTGATAATAATAATGAGTTTTTTGAGCATAAAATCAGCATATTAGAATGATTTCTGAATGATCATGTGACACTGAAGACTGGGAGTAATGATGCTGAAGATTCAGCTTTGATCACAGGAATACATTACAGTTTAAAATATATTAAAATAGAAAACATTCATTTTAAATTGTCATAATATTTCACAATATTACCGTTTTTTTATTGTTTATCAAATAAATGCAGCCTTGGTGAGCAGAAGATACTTCTTTTAAAAACATTAAAAATCTTACCGACCCCAAACTTTTGAACGGTAGTGTATATTTATACACTTATATTTCTAATTTAATTGAATCCAATCACTCTAAACCAAAGGTTCTGTTTTCAGTTATTCAGTCCGTTGTTAATCCTTCTGTTAACACATTGTCTGTTGCCTCTGATGCTCTATGTGAAGGATTTGTGAGATTTTTTTATTTACAATATTACTAACTTAAGACTTAGCTTCTGCCCTAACTTAAAGGACAAATCAAGTGAAAAATGAACCTAGGGGTAATTAACACATGGTTACCGAGTCGATCGTTCCCTGCGATGCGTTTTCATGAAAATCGAATGTAAAGAGTTTTATTTATAAAAACAGATTAGCTCATAACACAAGTATATGGGGCAGAGAGTAAGTAAAAGTAAATCGCAAGTTAATACCACTAACAAGGCTCAAAATAGCATCACACTAACACGGGAGCATAATGAGGGTCCCTACATGCAAAACGAAGCATTGAGAACTTTGTAAGTGTACAGACAGTTTAATAAGAAGATACTTTATAAAGACAGTACATTACGCATTTACAGGCAGGAGCCATCTTGGAAAACAGTCTTGACTAGTCGAGCCACGAACGCCGTGCGATCTGAGCTGGTCGATAGGAATTACGTTTGTGAAATCTAATGTAGCACGGCGTTCGTGGCTCGACTAGTCGAGACTGTTTTCCAAGATGGATCCTGCCTGTAAATGCGTAATGTACTGTCTTTATAAAGTATCTTCTTATTAAACTGTCTGTACACTTACAAAGTTCTCAATGCTTCGGTTTGTATGTAGGGACCCTCATTATGCTCCCGTGTTAGTGTGAGGCTATTTTGAGCCTAGTTAGTGGTATTAACTAGCGATTTACTTTTACTTACTCTCTGCCCCATATACTAGTGTTATGAGCTAATCTGTTTTTATAAATAAAACTCTTTACATTCGATTTTCATGAAAACGCATCGCAGGGAACGATCGACTCGGTAACCATGTGTTAATTACCCCTAGGTTCATTTTTCACTTGATTTGTCCTTTAAATGTTTCCCCAATCTTGTCACCTGTTTCTGCTTTTTGAGAGATTTTTGAACCTATCAACCTCCAGACACTGAAGGAAGTGATTGTGAAGCTCAAGCTCTAACCTTCATTTTGTTCGAACAATATCATTCACCCAAGATTTTTAAAATGACTTATTGATTCGATTGGGCCAGGTATGGTTATCTCTTATCAACAAGTGCCTCCAAACGAGGTCTGTTCCAGCCAATCTTAAAGTGTCTACGGTCACTCCTCTGCTCAAGAAGCCTTACTAGATCCTTCTGTTTAAAAAAAAAAACATCGGCCTATTTCCGTTTTATCTTTCTTTTCTAAGCTGTTGGAGAAAATTACCCACCTTTACTAAAAAAAAATCTGTCAGACAGGTATGACTGAAACCATTTCAGAACAGTAACTTTTAGACCCACCCAAGACTCTAGTCTAGATCTAAAAGCTACTGTTCTGAAATGGGTTCAGTCATACTTGTCTGACAGAATTTTTTTAGTAAAGATGGGTAATTTCTCCTCCTCCATGGCACATCTGACTTGTGGTCTATTTTCTCTCTACATGCTACCTCTGGGCTTTATTCTAAGGAAACATTCTAAGGGAACCTTATATATTTATGCAGATGACACTCAAATTTATATACCAATCAAAAGAAACAATCTTGTAGCGATTACATCTCTTCTGCAATGCTTAGATGAGGTTAAATCATGGCTAGCCCAAAATTTCCTCTTCCTAAATGAAGACAAGACTGAGGTCACTGTTTTCGGCCCAAATGAACATTCTCAGTGTATAAGTCCTGATTTAGAGATTCTGTCCGTTTTTAAATCCTCAAGGATGCGGAACTTGGGTGTTCTTGTTGACCAGCCTTTAAAATTTGACAAACCTATTTCCTCGCTAATCGGTCCCAGCTTCTATTAACTTCGTCTATTGTCTTAAATCAAAGGCTTTCTCACTTTGAAAACTCTGAAATGGCAGTTCATGCGTTTATTACATCTCGGCTAGATTACTGCAATTCTTTATATTGCGGTGTATCCAAGTCTCAAATTGCTCGTCTTCAGCTTGAACAAAAAGCTGCGGCCAGACTTCTTCAAGTGTCGTAAATATGATCACATCTCTCCTATTCTCGGATCTCTACACTGGCTGCCAGTTCACCAGAGAATAGATTTTAAAATTCTACTCTTTGTTTTTAAATCTCTACATAACTTAGCTCCTGCCTATCTCTCTGAACTTCTTCATCCCTACACTCCGTCCAGAAGCCTAAGAACCTGTGACCGGGCTCTGCTCTAGACTCAAGCATAGAGGGAAGCGTGCATTTGCGGTGGCAGGACCACGACTCTGGAACACCAGTGCCTCTAGAGATTAGAACGGCCCCTTCTCTGTCTGCTTTCAAGTCTTTTATAAAAACTACCTGTTTTCTTTATTGATTATTTTCTTCGGTTGTTTTACTAATTTATATTTGAGTCTGACGCTGTTTTGCTACTCCTGTTTTAAGGTTACTCTTAGCTATGTTGCTCTTATTTTTTGTTTTATTTGTTATGCATGTTATGTCTTCTTTTAATCTTGTTGTTCTGTAAAGCAATTTGGTCAGTCTGCAGGGCTGTTGTAAATGTGCTATATAAATAAAATTGAACTTGAACTATACCTTCTTCCTCCAGAAAGGTAATAATGGCTGCTTGTTCTGATGGAATTGTGATAACTTCCTCTACTGGACCACCCCATTTCTCAAAATACAGCTCCAGCAGCATCTTGTTGTTGTTGGCCTCAGCTGGAAGATTCTCCACCCGTACACATGTGCTTCTCTCCAGTGAACGGGCCCTCAGATTACTCTTCTTGAACTTTTCATGTGTCCTGCTGTCCTCAAGGAACTGTCCTGCATCTGTCCGAAATTAAATTTTACAGAAAGTCCCAGACACATTTAATGTAAGTACAATATGTCTTGCCTATAAATGTATTTCTATAATAAAAGCATTTATTTCTTACCTTTCAAGTAATGTGGAAGCAAAATGAATAACCCGTTATCTTTGCAAGAACATAATATTTAGTTTACTTATTTAGATTGATTTATTCAGATTGAAAAATGATTGCACAACCACCATATAGGTGGCGATATTAACTAAGCATGTAAATCAGCATTAATGGATAAGCCTTTAGCAAATCCCGCCTTGACCTCACAGAGATTGGAGAAACAACTGTCAAAAGGTTATACTGCTGTTGTATCGCATTATGCAAATTTGTTACATCGATACGTATGAATGTTACAGAAGTAAGACTGGAATGACGACTCATTTTGGAAGTTCAGGATCGATTCTTTCTTTTGGGAGACAATAACTTTATTTATCATGCACTTTAATCTTTAAATTTTGCAGACCTTTTACATTCACTAAAAGCAATATTATGCACAACATAAAAGGTGATATCTGAAACATAATAGGGGCACTTTAACCAAAAAAAAAATATATATATGGATTGAGATTCGGGATTGGTGGATCTCAAATTTAGTGTTACAACATTACAACATCCACTGTTGCACAGATGACACTCAATTGTATTTACCACTAAGGCACCCGACGAAATTGTTGGATTGTCTTTTAGATTGCCAAAATGATGTTAAAAAACTGGATGGCAAAAAAATTCTTAATGTTAGACGAAGACAAATCTGAGGTCATTGTGTTTGGCCAGCCAAATTACCCTACCAAGGTCCTTTTAGATTCTAGTCCAAAAAGAGTCTGATGTATACATCTATAGAGAGATTAAGCTAAATTAAGTTTTTAACGACCAAGTATTTTTTTAAGAGGATTATTTTATTATTGTATTATTATTATTATTATTATGTGAAATGTAAATGTTATTATATAAATAATAAATGTAAATATATTTTTATATGAGTAGAACAACTTACCACCGGGATTTTTAAAGGTCACAACTGCTTTTCTTAATTCTGGTATTAATTCCATGGCAAAGTCATTTTCAGAAAGACTTGTAATGTTCTCCACCAAAAGAGTCACAACATCTGAATTAAAAGCATCTGCAAGGTTCTCCAAGACCACAGCATTTGACTCTTGAGGCTTCTTCACATCCAACTTGAATTGCGGGACACCTCGATCTTCAGGAAAATTAAAAGTGACTTGTTTAGGTCTCCCTACAATTAACATGATCATGACCTAGATCATTTTATACTGATTAGGTAACTACAGAATTCAGGTCTTTTCAATTGAATATGAACATGTTTTATGTACATTAGCCAGAGGTGGACACTAACAAAGTACATTTACTTGAGTACTGAAGTACATTTTTTCAGTGTCAGTACTTTACTTAAGTATTATTTTTTCTGGAAACTTTTTACTTTAACATTTTAAAGACAAATATCGTACTTAAAGCAGTTTTACTGTTGGGCAGTTATACAGCTATGGTTGTGGAGCTGGGTTTTAAACCAGGTTGGATTTTTATAGAAACAATTGATTGAAATGTTCATAGATGTGTACTTCTTTTGTAGGGGTGGTAGGAGTGTTAAATAAAAATTATGATTATGGCTGTCTTTTTTTGTCAATTCAGTTTAATTTCTATAGGTTTTATCACATTCTAAAAGCTCTTAAATTGCACAGATACTACTAACTTATAGGTGTATTCTCTAGGTTGCTTCAGAGGAATAAGGTATTAAGTATTACATACAACAATGCAACAATAATAAAACATTGCATTGACATTTACTTTTGATACTCAAGTACTTTTAAAAACGAGTACTTCTGTACCTTTACTTAAGTAAAAATCGGTCTTTACAACTTTAACGGAGTAACATTTGACAAGTAGTATCTGTACTTTCACTCAAGTAAAGAAGTGGTGCACTTTGTCCACCTCTGACATTAGCTATAAAAATAAGATAACCTAACCAATAAAAAAAGATCACATTTACATATGTCCAGATAACTACTTACTTGGTTCCTGATATCCACTTGCCTGTTCCAACTGAAACCACACGAATGTAAAACATTAAAAATATGTGAATAGAAAACATGCTAAACAAGTAGGGCAAGTTATTTGTTCTTTTTTAATCTCCACCCTTTTGAGACATTACAGAAAAATGACAGTCTTCCTATAGAGAAACTCTCAAATGTGTCTACATCTCAACCATAAAACAGTAATATTTTAATGACTAATGTTCTAATAGGCCATAGCAGTGACTTGAAGTAATCTAAAGGGTTTGGTTTGCTCTTGCCAATTGTGCATGGTTTGTTTGGAAAAGCACTGTTGTTCCTAATTTGGCATTCTCAAATATGTCAACTCACTCTTTGTCCATTGCTGTCTGCCTGTTTCTCTGCATCACTGGATTTTAACTCTTTCAACTTGATTTGATGACTGTCAGTGGTATTAATATGTTTTGCCCGGGAGAGCACGTCATCTTGGCCTTAAATGCAAACAATCATGCTTAGTCAGAAACACCACAACACATTTTTCTCTTGTAAATGGAAGGAGTTAAAGACTCCCTATATAAGCAACTATACAGCAAAATAAGATTTTGTACAAATTAGGTAACTACAAGACTGATGTATTTACATCTGAAAAGAAGTAAATACATGGGCAATAACAGTAAGATAACCTAAACTAATAAAAGAACACATGCAAGCAGCTGGAGACAAAGTTCAGATGATTGACTTACTTGGGTTCTGATTTCCACATGCCTGCTCCGTCTGTACACAAACATATAAAGCATTTATGACTACATAAATGGAGAACATTACTAAACGTGTAGAGTATGTTTGTTCTCTCCGCCCTCTTTCAACAATATAGAGAAATGACAATCATCTGTCATCAAGAAACTGTAAAACATGTCTGTACAATAACATAAATAGTATTTACTTGATGCAGTCAAGGATTTGTAGAACTATAACTGATCATTTTGTAACGTCTAATTACACTCACCTTTTGTCCGGTGCTGTCTGCTTGTTTCTCTGCATCACTGGGTTTGTACACTTTCAACTTGATTTTCTGACTACCAATAGTAATAATGTGTTCTTCCTGAAGGAGTACGGCATCTCGGACTTAAACACAAACAATCACACTTAGTCAGATCACATCACAATACAACATTTTTCTCTCACAAATGGAATATATTCTTGTTGTTGTTGTTGTTGTACCTAATGGTTTTCACATTCCCTTCCTTCTTTTTAATTAAAAGTGAAAGTGATGGTTAATTAGAGCAGTTTTATTAGCCTATATCATGATAACATCTTAACAGCTTGATTACATTTAATACATTAAAATATTATAAAAATATGTAAAAACGTGTTATTTTGTTAATATGTTATGCTTTTGTGTTTAGCACTTACTGTCAGATGATTTGAACAGAATCGTAGCAGAGTTGCCCTCGCCATTATATTGCACGACGCAGTCTCCTCCCTGAGATTTCTTCTTACTCTGAAAGTGAATATGAAGTTTATTTTTCACACTTTTAGCGTGTTCAGTTCCCCAGTCTCCCTCGACAGTGAGGGGATATTCGTCCATCGGCATCGTGATCGTTCTGGTTTATGAGGAAATGACTAGAGAGTCAATGTCAATAGGCTATAGTTAAAACACGCCCTCCTACTTATTTTCACTTTTGTTTCTGAGATATTGTGAAACTGATGGGGCGTTTATTCGTGTGAAATGGGATCGTTTTGACAACGTTGTCGTACTAGGCTACGCAGTGAAAAACGCAAAGGAAAAAACTACGTTTTTAGTAGCCTATCTTTGACGTGTAAAAGTACCCTGGGTGCACGTGGCCTTTTTAACGAAAGCAACTAGACTATTTATGCGATAACTGACGACGGGCTAGATGTTAATCAATCAGATTAAGACAGGTACGAGCTGTTTTACATGAGATTGATTATTAATTCTGAAGTTGAACAGCCACAAGAGGGAGTGCACACTAATGCCGTTCGGAATCGGTAGCCTAATGGGATTGAATTATAATTTTATTATTTCTCGGTTTTCAGTGGCATTGCATATGTTGGAATTTTTACATTAAATGTGAATTTACATTAAACAGAAGTTCTGATACAATTTATCTTTGTTTAATTTTGCATAACAAAAAACAGCTGTTTTAATAGACTTTTTATATCCACTGCGGGTGTGTGCGTTTGTACGGGAGAGGGAGCGGGAGAAAGAGGGCGTGCTTTCCATAATACAACGTAATTTCGTGAGAGGAAAGCATAGTTTGTCATTTTTTAATATCATATAGCTAGGCTACAGTCTTTGTGGGTTTTGGTTATTTTGCTGTTGGACATTTGAAATGACTGAAATAACTAGACGTAGCAGATGCCTTAATATGTAAATGTTTTTAGATTGTAAAAATGATTTTAAATTATTTTATGAAGTGTTAGATTTAGTTTTCTGTGTTATTTGTCTGTACCTATGTGTTTGTGTTATTTTTTATATGATGCTGCCTGTCTTGGCCAGGCCATCTTTGCAAAAGAGGTTCTTAATCTCAATGGGATTCTCCTGGTTAAATAAAGAAAAAAAAAAAAAAAAAAAAAAAAACCTGTCAGACCTGCCCGGAACTATACTTCTATGCATTTTCTGGAAAATAATTGCACACCTCTAATGTTCATCAACCAATTAAAATCAAGCATTTAACTGCCCAATAGTATGCAATGCCTATAAACAAGGCAGCTAAATACTGTGCATTTGTAATGTTTGTGCTATGACTCAAAATAATGCTTATTTATCAGTTTGTGTTAAACTGTCTAAATTAACTGCACGTAGTTATTTTATTATTTTTTTTCCTGCGAGGTCACACAAAGTTCAGTACAAATTAGTTTCCAGCAGTGAATTGCAATCATAATATCTTAATTGGTTCATTAGTGGCATGAGGCCTTTGGGCTATAAGAGTACCATACAACCAACAGATGGCAGTATAACCTTTTCCTGACTGTCTGATAACACTGAAGTCACTGATTAATACAGATGACAAAAATCAACAACCACCACCACCACCAAAAAAAAAAAAAAAAAAGAATTCTGCATGGCCATCCCAGTCCCCTGACCTGAAACATTGAAAACTTAAGAGGAAAGCATATCAACATGCATGGACTTTGACAGAGGATCTGGATCTGGACACTGTGGAAAGATGGAGTAGTGCTCTAACTTTTCTGGGCCAGCAGATGAAATTACCTAGGAGCCTATGAAGAAGTGAGCCAGCTCTCAGATCTCATTAAAAATATCTTAATTTGTGTTCCGAAGATGAATGAAAGTCTTACAGGGTTGGAACAACATGAGGATGAGTATAATTACTTACAGAATTTTCAGGTGAACTGGTAAATGGACTGCATTTATATAGCACTTTCACAGACCTATGAAAGGGACCTATGCTGTGAGTGTGTTTGCAATTCGGTGCTGTAAGCTCCGTCTTAGCCTCGTATTTCCTTGTTTTGAACCATCATTTACTACAATTTCTAGTTGTTTATACTACTACTAAATACAGCTTACCCAACATCTCAGATTAACCTGACATCGCTAGCTTCCGTTACTACTAGCACAACACGCTAGTAATTCGCTAGCCTGTTAACGCGCCACCCGTGCGCTCAGCTATTATTATTTATTTATTTTTCTCTCGCACGCTCACACCTTTGAGTTCATAAAAGCTCAGGTGAGTAAGAATCACTCAACAAACACGGTGAGTAATGTCTTGTCCTGTTATTGTCACCTGCACTTCATGTCACATGTTTAGCATAGCCTTCTCTGTTGGCAATATAGGATTTATCTGTGATAAATGCAAGGAGACAGTTAGGCTGACAGAGAAGATTTCAGAACTAGAAACACGCATCCAAACTTTAATTGAGGATAGTAAGAGTGCTAGAGCTTCAGATACTATTTTGGATGCGCCTAGCATAGTGAACTCTTTATATGATTCGGTTCCAGCTGAATTAGTGCCTGCGCAGCCGGGCAAATGGGTGACAGTGAGGGATCGCTCTAGTCGCGGATCAAAAAACACCAAAGTGAAACACCCACTGAAAATTATTGTGCCCTAGTTATTGGCGATTCTATTACACGGAACGTGAAAATAGAGACACCAACCACCATAGTCACATGTTTGCCGGGAGCCAGAGCGCCTGACATCAAAGCAAATTTAAAAGTGCTGGCTAATGCTAATCGTAAATTCTCTAAGATCATTATTCACGTCGGCACTAATGATGTTCGACTCCACCAGTCGGAGATCACCAAAATTAATATTAAAGAGGTATGTGAACTCGCAGGTACGATGTCAAGCACTGTAATTTGCTCTGGCCCCCTTCCTGTTCGCAGGAGTGATGAGATAGTTAGTAGATTGTGTTCGCTTAACGGTTGGCTGTCTAAAGCTGCGTTCACACTACACGCGACCAAGCGACGCGATACCATTCATTTTCAATGGGGAGCGGGCGATTTCCGGCGACATGCGCGGTCGCAACCGTTGGCGACTGGATGGGGCGTGTCTGGCGACGCGACAAAGTTGAGAAATGTTTAACTTTATGCAAATGAAGAGCGACTTTCGCGAGCGACAACCAATAGCAGTGAAGTCAGTGGAGCACACGTGATCCGTCACTCTTCAGTGCAGCGTCTGACCGAGGCAAGATGAATGAGAAGTTTATTTTAGCAGTCAGAAACTGTCCAATAATTTATGATATGTCTCTGTGTACATACAGTAGTGCTCGTCGTGCTGACTCTGAGGCCGAATGGTTTCGTGAACTCAGAAAGACCAGTATTTGCCCATTTTCTGCAGTTAAATAGCCGCGATAGCACAGGGCACTCGCTGTTTCTCATTCATCTTTAATATTATGCATTTTATGTACTGATCCCATTTATATTTAGACTTTTCCTTCCAAAATGTTAGGTTGTAGCGGCAAGAAAACAGATTTGTTGTCTACAACACGTAACATCCGTGAATGTCACTCACAAACATTACCTAGGCAACCACAAGTGAGAACGCCCACTAACGACCTCATCGCCAGCCACTGGCGACATGCAGCGATAAAGTCGCTTGTAGTGTGAATGGGGCTTTAGTGGTGTCCGCAACATAATATAGAATTTATAGACAATTGGAAAAGTTTTTGGGGCAAACCTGACCTGTTGAAAAGAGATGGTATTCATCCCTCCTGGGATGGTGCTGCTCTTCTCTCTAGTAATATGGCACATAGTCTTAGAGCTGAAACATGACAATCTGGGCCTCAGGTCAGGAAGCAGACAGACTGGCTAAACCGACCGTCTGCTAGCGGCCTCGCGTCACCAAGGTCAGATAAATCCTATCACATAGAGCCTCTTTCACCTAGCTATCATCATATAGAGACTGTGTCTGTTCCCCGAATTTGGAAATCCAAAAAAACGTTTAAACCCCCTCTAAGGTTAAAAATTTAATTGATGTTCAACAAATAAAAAAACAGCTATAATACAGATGAGCAAATGCTAAAGTTTGGGTTGCTGAATATTCGATCGCTTACTTCAAAAGCACTCATTGTTAATGATATGATTTCAGATAACAACCTAGATGTGCTGTGTTTGACAGAAACCTGGCTAAAACCAAACGATTACATTACTTTAAATGAGTCCACCCGCAAGATTACTGTTATAAACATGAGCCTCGTCTGAAACGCAAAGGGGGAGGAGTTGCTGTAATCTATAGTAATATTTTCAAAACCACTAAGAAATAAAGTTTTAAATATAATTCTTTTGAAGTGTTAGTACTTAATGTAAAAATATATAGTATAAATGATAAATCAAGTTTGAGATTTGTGCTGGCTACTGTATACAGGCCACCAGGGCACCATAAAGATTTTATCAAAGAATTTGCGGACTTTCTATCAGAATTAATATTGACTGCAGATAAAGTACTAATTGTTGGTGATTTTAATATACACATCGATAATGAAAAAGATGCATTGGGATTGGCATTTAAAGACATTGTAAACTCAATTGGAGTTAGACAACACGTGTCAGGACCTACTCATTGTCGTAATCATACTCTAGATCTAATATTATCACATGGAATAGATGTTGATGCCGTTGAAATTCTGCAGCAGAGCGATGACATCTCAGATCATTATCTAGTCTCGTGTAAACTTCATTTAGCCAAGGCTGCAAAGCCGACTCCGTGTTTTAAATATGTTAGCCCTATCACTTCTGCCACTAAAGATTGCTTTATTAATAATCTTCCTAATCAGTTTCACCATCTCAGCATCCCAGATAGCTTAGAAGAACTCGATATTGCAACAGAAACTTTTAACTCTCTCTTTTCCAGCACTTTAGACACAGTTGCTCCGTTGCGCTTAAAGAAGATTAAAGAAAATAGTCCAACGCCGTGGTACAACAAGCACACTCAGGCCCTTAAGAGAGCAGCCAGAAAAATGGAGCGCAACTGGAAGAAAACAAAACTAGAGGTATTTCGCATTTCATGGAAAGAGAGCTCGATTGCTTACAGAGAGGCCTTAAAAGCTGCTAGATCTGCTTATTTTTCAAACCTATTAGAAGAAAATAAAAATAATCCTAGGTATTTATTTGAAACGGTGGCTAAACTAACGAAAAAGAAAGCTTCAAGCACCGAAGTTTCCAAGCAACACAGCAGTGATGACTTTATGAACTTTGTAGGATTATCCTTGAACAGTCCATGTCATATGAAACCAACACCACATTCCACAGTTCGGAACGATTCCCTAGTGAACCATTAGTAAGTCATAAAACACAGTCATGGTGGCGAGATGGCTAAAGGAGATGTCACCCCCCTTCCCCTTTTTGTGTGTGTCTAATCTCAAACCAGCGATGCCAGGACAGCAGGAAAAGATTCCTCTTTGTTCCACAAACTTAAGACCAAATGGCCAAGAACCCTGTGGTGACCCCAATGCATAAATCCACAGCCTTATCAGGAAACGAAGGATGCTAAAGCATTCTTATGGCCCAGAATCACCAGAAACCCTCAACCAGGGGACACCCCCCTTTCTGCAGTTGTAAATTCCAGAGACTTTTTGTCTCCAAAACCAATAGACTGAAATTAACCCACTCGTTGTTTAATACAAACAACGGTCTCAAAATTGCTTCCAATAAGCTGAACTGATCACCAGTATTTACCTCACATATATCTTAAGTATCATCAGTAGCGTACCGTGGGGTTTCAGTCAGGGCCTTCAGTAACGATCTAATTCCCCCCCCCCCCCCCCCCCCCCATGCAAAATACAATCATGCACTGTATGCACTGCGTAATATCAACGACGAGACAGCTGATCTTCAACCTCAGCGCACACTCACACCACTGTACATTATAAAAGCTGAGCTGAAACATCTCGCGCACGGATGTAAGTTACCTAATACAAATAAATAAAACATCTCCGGTTAACTAGCAGGACATTCATTTTCGTTTGTTGAATTAGATGCATTCTAGCGCTGAAATGTGTTCAAGCTGAGTGCTCGTTGCCGCTGTTATCAGTGGCGCGGATAGAGTGTTCTCTTGTGGCTCGCGCACAGTTTTCACTTAGATGCGCGCTTCAATCTATCGCCGTTGCGGAGACTTTCTATTCGTTGAAATCTTACAAAACAAAATGCACACAAACGCCCTGCTTGATATACAACCACTGATGAACATATTCGGTAAAATAAAAATAAAAAAAATATACGAGCGTGGATTCGAACCCAGAACCACTGACACGCTTGGCAAAAGTTCTACCACTAGACCATCGTAGAATACAAAATGTACATAGTTATCAATGCATTTACTCACGTGGAAATTCTCGGTACTAACAAAATTAGTAAATCTAGAATGACAGATGTGCCCAAAATGACCCAATGTACTAATGAAACTTATTTCTGGACATCGTAATGTTATTTTTCCTGAAAATTGTTATTGTACACAAACATGTATTGTATCTGCCCACCCATGTCGATGACATCAGCGCGGGCTAGCCGTCGACACATCGCTGGGCCTCTGGGGCGTTCTGTCATACGCATCACAATTTGATTGGCTGATAAAACACGTCAGTCAAAGTTATGATCAATTGGAAAACGGCAGCTTCAACGGAAGGCTAGCTATACTATTAGTGCTGGTCCACGGAGCTGCGTTTAGCTCAGACTCACAAAAAATAACCATATTCTTTCTGGAAATATAATCGTAACGTACTGATAGACAGTAATTGAATTTAGACATGTTCAGACACACATTAATTTAATTTTAGAAAAAAAAAATATTTTTCTATTTTGACAGGGCCAGCAGAGAAGGCCCTGCTGGCTCTGACGGCACACCACTGAGTATCATGTATATTTTATGTAACCTGTGGAGTTATTTCTGTGTGTTTAACTTTCATTACAGCCTATTTGTAAGGTTTTCTACCTCAGCTATAGGAACTAATCACCAGAAGTTGCCTCATACATGTGTATTCTCTGTAGTCTGTATGCTTTATATTACTCAAGTTAATTTTGTGTGTTAAACACTTATCACAGCTAAATCCTTATTTACTCCCACCTCAACTATGGGAAGTATATGTATTTTGGTACCTACTTGATGGGTAAATGATTTCTAGAATTTTGATATAAAGTAGATGTGTGTAGGATGCACCATATTTAAACTATTAAGTTTACTTATTAAAGCGTTTAACTAAACTCTCAGGAGTTTGGGCACACGTGATCATGTGGACTTTACGCTAATTACATGCAAGAACCGGAGAACGGGGCGTAGGTCCCGCCCAAGACAATATCTGATTGGCTGTCGCACTAGGAAGGACGGGTCAGATGGACACGCTTATAACCCAATGACAAGCAGCTATGAGTTGCTTTTTGCCTTGCTTTTTGCCCGCCTTGTGCCTCGCTTTTGCAGTGACTTTTGCTCTCGCTGACCTTTCCATCGTCCAGCGTGTATGCTTACATACTCTTCAAACCACCAAGAGCTCACGCAAAACTCATCAACTCTTCCGTAAGATCCTTCGCTGAACTTCGTCAAAGAAACCCCTCTCAGAGTCGCTCCAGACTCAGAGGAAACTCCGTTGCATAGCAACCCGCAATCCAGGAAATCCCGCGAACGAAGCGCCACCCGGCAAAGCCAACCAACCACTCACCATCGAGTGCTGTCCCCACTGATCTATAGGAGGATCTTTGTTGACATCTTTGTACGCATGCGCGAGTGGTTGTGTGGCAACAAATCAAACAGTATTGCGGGCTGTAAAGACGCGACGAGCACTTTCAAGAGAGTTAGCGGGCAAAATCCACAATATATAAGCACTTTAACATCTGAAGACCGGAGGAGGTTTGGAGAGAAGCTCAAAATTTGTATTGGTGACAAAATCGAAGTTATTCAAAGCCCATATGAGATCTCCGCTGACTGTGCGTGCAACTCCCCAAACAGACGAGGCATTTATACTTGACGCAACTGTTTTGTTTTAAACTGAACACCAGACCATACAACTGATTTAGACGCGCAAACTGGGTGATGATGAGATGTACTAATATCCGTCTGCTCGGGCAGATTCGGCTCAAAGGCTGTGTCCAAATTCAGGGTCTACATCCTTCGGAGTACTCATTTGAAGGATGTTACGTCACAGCGCCGCGACGAAGGCTGTCCAAATTCGTAGGATCCTTCAAATGCGGCCCACAAATACGTCCTCCTTTTCCCCGAATTGGAAGGATGGGTGTGGTGGATCCTTTCCCGTCCTACCTATCCCATAATTCTTTTCGGCAGAGCGTAATGGCGGACGAAGCGAGCGGTAGTGGAGTGGGAGAGGAGTATGCTTTTCGATTTAAGTTTTTTAAAAACTGGCTTTTCAAAAAAATATTTTTTTTTCAGTGGTTTAATTTATTTTTTTATTTTTTTTTTAAGGAATGGCCAAAGCTCAGGCTTGTCATGTATTTAACTTTTCATTCTTGAATAAGAATTGTGAACACCCCCATACTGAGATATAATTTAATTTTCACATTAAATTAAATAAAGTTTTCTTATTGTGGGATCCTTTATGGTAATACATATGATATGGTACAACTACAGTGCAATGCAAATAGTAAATATAAGATAAAGTGAGAGGTAGGCTAATAGTAAATAGTTGGTTTATTATTAGTCAAGTGGTATATTATTATAATAACAATAATAAATAATGTAAATTTATACATTTTAACATATTATTACATAGGCTATATAAAATAAAATGACGCAACCCTGTCTCTTTTTGTTAAATTTCGGTTTTTAAAAGGTATAAGAAGCTACAAGTCAAGAAATAAAGTAAACGATTCAGTCAAACATACAGCAGGCTACAACGTTAAAGTTAAATAAGCCTAAATATATAAAGTTATGAAACTTCACTTTGCCCTCAGCCACAACAATCTGCCAAGGAACAAATTATAGATTTATGAAACCAAAGATCGCCTGTTAGATAAACACAAGACGAATTATTCTCACTAGACTGACAGCGGCGAACGTCTAGAAGCTCTAGCCGAGGCAAAGCTGTTCTCGGCGGGGTACATGAGCGCTGAGCGCCCGGTGATCCCTGGATCTCACAACTCCGAAACCGTCAGAAAACATTTTTAAAATGGCGCTCTCTTTATAAATAAACCACAGATTTGAGCTTTACACAACTACATTGTCGACTGAAAAACTCTTAAAACTACATTTCGTGACACAGTAACAGTAGTATTTTTAAATTTCGCGGCCTTTCTCCTCTGAAAATATGTGAAAGAAGGGTAGGCTGTCCAAATTCACAAACACCGACTTCCGGGCTTTGCGGTCGTCGGAGGACCCCTCCTCCTTCAACCGGGTAGGAAGGATCCTAAGGAGGATGTAGACCCTGAATTTGGACACAGCCATAGTCGTGCATCTGCGGGGGCGCGCGCGCTGTTAAGCCGAATCTGCCCGAGCAGACGGATATTAGTTTTTTTTATTACCTTCGCGCTCATGCGGACGCGTCGAGTATAAACAAGGTTTTACAGCTCAGCCACTTGTTTTTTTCATATTTTTTTGCAAGTGGAAGATCTTGGTTTACATTTGGACTTGGATGTGATCTTATAAGCTTGAAAAGGTTGGTGACCATTGCATAACGCAAACCCAGTCAAACATTTGACTGCAGTATCTTCTATTCTATGCGCTTTATAATCCGGTGCGCCCTATATATGAAAACAGTTATAAAAATGGCCATTCATTGAAGGTGCGCCTCTGCTTATAGTGCGGAAAATATGGTAGTCTGGGTGCTGTGGATCGCGGTTTGGGACACCTGAATCAGAACGCGAAAACATATGACTCGGTTGATTTGACTCAGTTTTATTATTTTTTATTTTATTCAATCTTCTATAAATACATAGTCACTAAGACGTAGGCCTACCATGAACAAAATGAGCCTCACAAACTCGATCAGTAACGTTAGGAATCCAGGCTTCGAGCGTCCAGGTTCAATCGCCTAATTGCACGCAACCATTTCTTTCGGTTTTCGCAATCCTTTTCGGAGGAAATTCGAAAAAACTTTTTATCAGGTCCCCAACGAGCCGTACAATCGACCACACAGCAAGAGTGAACCATCCTCTTCTCTAAATCCTCCTCCAAACGTGCAAAACAATCAAATTACAGGTATCTAGCGGTGTTTCCTGCCACACGATTCCCGTGATGCAACGCGGCAAACATAAACAATGACGTCACAAAAGATCCGCCTATATAGAATGACAATAGGCTTGTTTGAGATGAGCAAAATCTGCGCAGAATCGATCACCGGTGATCAGCGCGAGATGCATGCCGGTTAGAAATGTGTCCGAGAGCGGTCCGCCTTGCTCTGATGTCATGCTGACGTATGTCAAAAATCTCTCGCGAGCGCAAGGCACACCTGTCGGATTCTGCAGTCGCGCGCAGTTGCTCTCCACCGACTGCGCTGATCAAAAGCATGATGGGAAACGACTTGCTGACGACACAGCTTAATGCTCATTGGTTTAAACAACCGTGATGTATTGTTCTCTTTTAAAATGTTTGATTTTAAAACTCTAATATCATGTTTTATGTGTATATGTTATGTGTGAATATTCCCAAACTATCTGACAGTGCGATCTCTTTGGGTTATGCAGTTTAATTTTTATAAAAATAAAATAAAAAATAAAAACACATATGTCTGTATTAAAGAAAAAATGATTGATAAACATGTATTTAGAATGGAATTAAATAACAAGTACTTTGGGTGTCTTGTTCATTTTATTTATTTCCATATAAAAGCAACAGAACTTGAATTACATCCAGTTTATTAGCAACACTGTGCACGAGCGTGAATCCCGTGAATCCCGCGATATCCATCTTTGATCTCACAGGTGTCAGATCCACTGCGAGAAGAGAGATCTGTCCGGCTTGCCTGCGCTTTTTTCACTCCTCCTCTCACTGCAGCCGCCTACTCTCGACTACATTTCAGGCGAGGCAAGGCGCATCTCAAACAAGCCTATTATATAGATCAGTGGCTGTCCCTCAGAACGCATCATCGACCGACTGCCAGCCAATCAGCGCCGAAGAGATTCCCTCTCCAGCAACTTCGTCACAGGGAACGCACGCGCTCAGGAGCATCTAAACGCAAGTACACAATTCTCCTAATTCTGGCTGAAGTGAACTGGTGCAAATCTTATTAAGAAAACGAACTAAGATTAAAGTGCTAGTAGTTTGATTCTCTCAGGTTGCGGTCAAGAAATAGTGTCTAACGCTAGACATTTGGGACTCCATTCACACTCCGTTAATAACATCACTCTCTGTCACTGTTTGAATGAATGTTTGTGTGTTTTCGTGTTAGTTTAGTTTGTGTGTATTAGAGTAGTTCAATAAAGTCTTGGTTGATTTTACATACAAGCGTCTTGTGCTGTGTGCTTACAAGTTACTGCCTTAAACTAAAAAGATTTTGCTACCTTGCTCATATTAATCAGTTATCATAACTTTATGATATTATTACCGTAGGCCACGGGATAATATATTCTGTCCAGAATTGATAAAATACCCTAATCTCAACTTATCGGTGGACGAATAGTTGATAAAGTGTTAAATATTAATTCTGAATAATTTGCATAATAATTCGGTTCTTCCCTGTAATTCAATCCCCTTTGAGTTATATTGATCTTAATTCCCTTATTAATCTTACAACTTCTTCACTTATAAGATTGATAATATCAGGGAGAAAATTATAACTATGCAACCGTCTACTACAGTATCGCATCAGGCAGTGCATTGTAGTCTCCCGGAGGAAAAATTAGATTCGTTCGTTGCTATAGGAGAGGAAGAATTTACTAAACTCGTTAAATCATCTAAATCTACAACATGTATGTTAGACCCTATACCGACTTAGCTACTGAAAGAAATACTTCCAGAGGTCATAGATCCTCTTCTTAATATCATTAATTCATCTTTGTCTCTAGGATACGTACCAAAAACCTTTAAGCTGGCTAAGATTAAACCGCTTGTTAAAAAAACGCAACTTGATCCTACAGAATTAGTCAATTACAGGCCGATCTCGAATCTACCTTTTCTGTCAAAGATATTAGAAAAAGCAGTATCTTCACAACTGTGTTCCTTTCTTGAAAGAAATGATATCTGCAAAATTTTTCAGTCAGGATTTAGACCGTACCATAGTACTGAGACTGCTCTCGTTAGAATCACAAATGATTTGCTCTTATCATCCGATCGTGGTTGTGTCTCTCTATTAGTGTTACTCGATCTTAGTGCTGCATTTGATACTATCGACCACAACATTCTTTTAAATAGACTCGAAAATTATGTTGGCATTAGTGGAATTGCACTAGCATGGTTTAAATCATACTTATCTGACCGTTATCAGTTTGTAGCAGTAAATGAAGAGATGTCTTATCGATCACAAGTTCAGTATGGCGTACCACAAGGCTCAGTACTAGGACCGCTGCTGTTCACTCTGTACATGCTACCATTAGGAGATATCATTAGAAAACATGGCATTAGCTTTCACTGTTATGCCGACGATACTCAGCTCTTTATTTCTTCAAAACCTAACGAAACTTACCAATTCACAAAATTAACGGAATGCATAGCGGATATAAAAAATTGGATGACTCATAATTTCCTACTTCTAAATTATGAAAAAAACAGTTTCTAATTATTGGACAAAAAACTTCCTCACAAAATAACCTAGAAAACTGTCTAACACTTGATGGCTGCTCTGTTAAGTCTTCGTCGTCGGTTAGGAACCTGGGTGTGCTCTTTGATACCAATCTTTCATTTGAAAGTCACGTGTCCAGTATCTGTAAAACTGCATTTTTCCATCTTAAAAATATATCTAAATTACGTCATATGCTCTCATTGACAAATGCGGAACAATTAGTTCATGCGTTCATGACCTCAAGGCTAGATTATTGTAATGCTCTACTGGGTGGTTGCCCTGCACGCATAATAAACAAACTACAGCTAGTTCAAAACGCAGCAGCTCGAGTTCTTACCAGGACCAGGAAGTATGATCATATTAGCCCGGTTCTGTCAAAACTGCACTGGCTTCCTATTAAACATCGCATCAATTTTAAAATATTGCTGATCACGTACAAAGCACTAAATGGTTTAGCTCCGCAGTACTTGAGCGAGCTCTTAACGTATTATAGTCCTTCACGTCTATTGCGATCTCAAAATTCCGGCCAGTTGATAATACCTAGAATATCAAAATCGACTGCTGGCGGTAGATCCTTCTCCTATTTAGCACCAAAATTTTGGAACAGCCTTCCTACCATTGTCCGGGAAGCAGACACACTCTGTCAGTTCAAAGCTAGACTAAAAACACATCTCTTTGACCTAGCATTCACATAATACATTATAGACTTCTATAATTCAATGTTAGGCTGCATAGATTAGGTCAGCTGGAACCGGGAACACTTCCCATAAATCCTGATGTACTCGTTACATCATAAGAAGAATGGCATCTACGCTAATTTTAGTGTCTTTGTTTATCCCAAGGTTTTCCTGCAGCCTGCCGGATCCAGGCCGTATCCTGGGGCCTCATTTATAAAACTGTGCGTAGGAACCTTACTAAAAGTGTACGTACGCACAAAAGCCAAAAATGGCGTACGCAAAAAAATATTCAGACTTATAAAACCGTGCGTACGCCAGAACCTGCGCAGAATTCACTTTATAAATCCCAGTCAGCGGAAGATTGTGCGTACATGCGTCTCCACCCGAAATAACCATATATGGAGCTTACAACGCCTAGTTTTACTATGCAGATCCTCATCTACATATCATTTGCATATGATTATTCATCCACGTGATAACTTAAACGTTATCACGTGGATTATTAATCATATGCAAATGATATAAACGGTACAAGAAACATTACATTAATACAAATCAAGTAGTTGTCTATCCTTGCCTTGTTTTTGAATAGCCTACATAAATCAAATAGTGTAAAATACATTTCAGAGAAAGTCTTTTCCACTTGCCGAATTGTATTTTTAATTGATTAATATTTTTAATGAAAACAGATAGGCCTTGGGCATTATTTGCACGAAACTATTTTCTCAGACAATCTGGTATTATCAAAGCAGTTATCTCTGTGGTTAAAACATTAAAGCACGCCACAGGAAAAGTGTTCAAAAACAATCGCATCCACAACAAATATTTCTATTGATTGAATATAAAAAAAATGTTGTAACTTTTCAGTATGATTTCATGTTTAAGTGTTTAACTCCATAATTTGAATAGCATATTTAATCTAAATGTTTATATCAGAAGTAAAACATAGTTTAAATCATTATTTTATTTATTTAAACTGCGTCAGTTTCACTAAACGGCCCAACGCGCTCGCTGGCGCGGACCTTTAAGAAGGAATGGATATTTGCTTCAAGTGACAGGCTTGGTGAGTGAAATTATATTTGTATTATCTTTCTGTATTATGTTTAATTTTAATTCTAAATTCTAAAAGTGACCAAAAAGACATTTAACTCCAACTCACCATCGGTGTCGCCAAACTGCTCCGTCTCCAAAATGTGCGTACACATGGGTCAGAGTTTGCGTTTAGGTGCGCATATTTTCACGTCAATTTTTTCTTTATAAATCCCACCTTTTGCGCAGGAACTGGCGTACGCATGTTTTCAGCCCCATTTTGTGCGTACACAAGCTTTATAAATGAGGCCCCAGATCTGATGAAGGACCTTCGCCTGGACCCGATGACAATGCAGTGCTGAAGTGCCAACTAGTCTCTCCCTATGGAGGATAGCCTTTACCACCCTTTACCACTCAACAGATAAAGCGTTGTCGGGAAACTCGAATCGCGTATCTACCCCGAATTGATAAAATAAAATAAAATTCTGTATCAAAAATTATAAGGAAACACCAGTACTTTGTTTAGGCTTGGTTTGTAGGGAATTCCAAACCTGCGCACATATATTCAAACGCACATAACTATAGAACCAATTCTTAATGTGCATGTGAACGCCATCACCGTTTCTCACAGGTCCGCATTTAAAGTCTGTGTAGAGAGAATTGTGTCGTCTTAGCGGCCCCTAATTTAATAACAAATGATTGTTGCGACAGAAGCGAATCAATCATAACTAACCTTAGCTGGAAAATAACTTTATTAAAGAACCGCTATAAAGCCAAAACAATCTCTGTTACCATAAATGATACGTTTATCTCTGTAAAGCTGCTTTGAAACAATCTTCATTGTTAAAAGCGCTATATAAATGAAGATGACTTGACTTGACCTATGGCCACCAAAGCGCTTTACATACCTACCCTACCCTACTAACCTTTAACCCTTTAGAACTAACCCTTTAAGCCTCAATTTAGTCATTGAGTAGCTCTAGTCTTCCTCCAGGAACTCAGCTTATTAAACTCTGGACTAGACTAAGTCTAGAACTATTTAAACCCATGACAGAGAAAGCTGATTTCTGGGGACTAAGCCCTTTTTGGTCCGTTTTCTCTATTTTTACATTTGGGCTTGTAAACCATATGTAATGGAGATGGAACACCATGTGTTTGGTATCTATGGATTCAATCAGAGGACCCTAAGCTAACATAAGCATGCATGTAATGTGTTTATAAAGGAAGTATGAGTGAAAAATTTACAATAAACTTGAGAATTTCAAAAACATGTAATAACACCTCGACACAACAATAGTGAACAGTTTTTGAACAAAAAATATATATTTTTCAAACCTTTTGCTTCACAGACATTTGTAATTGTTCTTTTTTTACAAACAGTCCCAGGCGCTTTTTCTTAGGCATGCCAGTGAGCAAAGCAAGGCCTCTCCAGAAAGTTGCAGAGGGGCACCTGGCATGCTCCACACTGCCAGGGGGTCTTGTTGTACACTCTGTTTACCTTGCAGTGCTCACAGTACTTTCTGATATCTGCAGGCTTGTGTGCAGGGTTTGCTGTGTCCAAGGGTGCAATGGGCAGGGGTGTGTGATGAGTTGTCCTGTCTGCAGCCACTGTTACCTCAGTTGTCACCCCGGCAAGTTGAGCACAGAGCTCCCCCATAAAGGCTCTGTGTGTCAGCGGTGTAGTCTTTTGCTCTTTACACAGTTCTTTGTGGAGGATGTAGCTGTTGCATGTGGCTGTGTCCACAAAGTGTAAGAACATAGTCTTATACCATCTATGTGCTTTGCGGTGAGCAGAGGTGTACTGGATGAGCTGATCGGACAAGTCCACACCCCCCATGTATTTGTTGTATTCCAGAACTGGAGTGGGAACTGGAATGCTCACATTCTCCCAGGTTCCATCTCTCTTTTTTTGCCTTCTCGTGACCTTCTCAGATGTGTAGGCTTGATGGATGGTCGAGCAGATGGACACCTCTCTTGTGTCCATCCACTTGACAAAGAGCAAGTCACCATCTCGGATCCATCTGATTGTGCCTCTTTGGGAATTTTTGGAGAGGCCATTCACAGTGGATTTATGGAGTTCCATCCTTCCCTCTCTATATGTACCGCAGGCTCTAAAGTGCAGAGACGACAGGTGTTTGAATAGCTGACGGCTTGTATAAAAGTTATCACAATAAATGTGATAACCACTTCCCAAATACGGTTTGTCCAGGAGGCCCACAACAGCGTCATAGGAAAGTCCAAAGCCAGTGGGGAACTTTGCCTTCCCCGTGTACACGGTAAAGCTAGACGTGTATCCATTTGAAGAGTCGGCCAAGATGAACAGTTTGAATCCCCACTTAGTCAGTTTGTCCTTCATGTACTGTGTCATTCCTGTTTTGGCTTTTGTTGCCACCATCCTCTCATGTATTGACAGATTTTTATGGGGCTGGTAAAAGGACTTGCATGCTGCCTTGATTTCTGTCATCAGAGGCTTGAGGCGAAACAGTGGGTCATAGTCTGATATGCCCTTTTTGCTGTCATTCACAACGTCCTCAGCTGGATCGCTCATGTGCACATTTGAGGAAATGAAGAGCCACCTGTCCCTTGGCATCACTTTCTTTGGAAATGGCACTGAAAAAATGTTTTTTTGCCTCCAGTAAGCTTTCACTGATCCAAGTTTTAGCAGTCCCATGAAAATAACAAGTGCAAGATATTTTAGGAAATCTGTGGGGGTGACATCAGTCCATTTGATTTGAAGTCCTTGTGCTATCCTCTTTGTAGCTTGCTTATTTGTGTTACTGCATAATTGTCTGATGACATTATTGCTGAAAAAATGCTGGAACAAATCAAGCGGACTGTACACTTTGGATTTATCGAGTTGCACTCCTGGGGGCCTGGCAGGGGTAAACCTGGGGAGAGTGGGTGCCACATCTGGATCGCTTTCGGTTTTCCAGTGTTGTTCAGGTGTTGTACGGTGTGGGGAGCGTGATCTTGAGCGGCTCAGTGTGGGCTTCTGAACACTCTGTGTAAATTGTCTGCGTGTTGAAATTTCTCTCCTCGGTGGAAGCTGAGGTGCTGTTGCCGGTGTAGATGACGTGCTTGGGTCATTATCATTACTGAAATAAATGTAAAAGGAGAGAGCAATTACACAATGAAACTGGAAGCTTCTTTTTGTGTCAAAATTCAATGTAAAAAAAATAACAACACTGAAAAAACATTTTACCTCTCTTGAACTGAGCTTACAGGGAAGGGGGAGTATAAAACAAACATTTCATGTCTCAATCTCTCTCTGACTAAAAATCCAATACATACACATACTCAAGATCTATGAGACAATACATTTTAATGATAAAGAGGTTATTTTAAGTTACATACCAGTCCTCAAAAGGATCTTCCCCATCCTGATAAAATATTTCGTCATCTGTGAAAAAGCTGTCTGCTCCGGATTTCTCCTCGTCACTTTCCAGTAATTGTTCCAGAGCTTGTTCTGCCATAAATCTTTTACTGCTTGCCATCATAAAAGTCCTTAAACAATACAATAATAATGCTGTTTATGAAGTTATTCTGTCTCTCTCTCATATAGATCTCTGTGCGCTCTGTAATAGAGCTCGGGTGTAGACGTTATGGAATGGTGCATTGTGGGTAACGGCAACCATTTTAGAGGCAACTCAAAGGCCAGTTTGGAATAAAGAAAATAGCGTAGCCAGCCGTCTCCACCGGCATCGAGAAAGAGTTATGGACCATGACAAAAAAAGTTGGCTATACCGTATACTGACGAACTTAATAATGAAGCCAAACAACGCTACTTAAAAAAAAAAATTGAGAATATAGGCAGAATCAATACCTATGAACATAGAGTATGGTGTAATAATTATGAAAGTTTACCAAGCTTCAGTTTCCCTGATATTTTCTCCTACCTGGTCTGTGTGGAGTGAGCGCTTACACCTCTGATCAATTTAAAAACTTCAAGTCACTGGAGGCTCACCTGCAGTTCACAAATGGATGGGTGCAAGATCTGCAGATCTACAAAGTAAACGCGGAAAATACAATCGTTCGCACTAAGGTAACGTTAACGTTAACCAAGCATCAGTGGTGACACACACAGACTTGTCAGATTCTATGAGCTATGAAGCTTGTCTTTCTGAGCTATGAAGCTATGAAATTCCGGTCACCAGGCAATCAATTGGTGCATCTCTAAAAGATTAGCATTAAAAGTATAATGTATTACATTATAAAGTATAATGTTCAGATAGGCTATGCAACAAATTATTATAATGCTATTGTATTTCATAACAATAGGCTACTCAAAATAATATAAATATGTTTACATTTTTTTTCCTTTTTTTTTTTCTTCCAACTTGCTGCGGCCCTCACTTTGAAAACCCCGGCAATACTACAGAATCTAACTCAGGGGTCACCAAACTAAGGCCCGCGGGCCGACTCAGGCCCGCCACCCCCCTTTGACTGGCCCCTCTGCCCCCCACTACTTGAACCGGCCCTATGAGGCAATCCCCAAAAGTCGTCATGGACGGTACGTTATGGTATGGGCGTCACAGTTTGGTGCATACATTTACACGGAGAATACACGGTATAAAAATAAATAAAACTTGCGTGCAATTTAATTAGCCTAATGTAATGCGGAACTCCTGTTAGATACGCGGATTCTTAGGGACACCTAATCTGTAGCTCCGCCTTAGCTCTGAAGCAGGCTGCGGTGTAAAGATTGCAATGCTGGAATATGTTGAGAGAGAGGTGTGGGCGCGATCGAAAAGTCGTAAAGTGTTTACTTATATTTGTGTGTGTGTGTGTGTGTGTGTGTGTGTGTGTGTGTGTGTGTGTGTGTGTGTGTGTGTGAGTGAGTGTGTGAGGCGCGGCCGCGATCGAACAGTGGAAAGATAAAAACATACTCCGTCATTTAGTTTATGCAGGACATCATTCAAACTGCAAAGTGTTTAAGTTACTGTTAATTACATTTTTAAGGAAAACAAATATATTAATCTGAAATGTAGCAGATTAATTTTCAATTAAGGTACAATTACCAAACATATCAAGGTATTTTTATTAATTTAATTAATGAACTAATTATATAAAACTATTGTCAGTGCACTACAAATAAACAGGTTCTATGCCTTTACTTTATTAATAAAACTTATTTAAAAAAAATACAAGGCTTAAGACATTAATTTTTCTTTTGGTGGTCCAGCCTGAGACATGCACAAGCCTTCTGTACTTTTGTTTTGCTTTTCCCTTCATTGTACCCAACCGTGATGTCTGAACCGAGGTATGAACCGAACCGTGACTTCTGTGTACCGTTCCACCCCTAAAAGAGAGTGCAGAGTTTTCAAAGAACAGTGGACCAACGATTATTTGTGAAGAATAACTTTAAATAAAACAAAGTGTGAAGACTCGATTACAACTTTTGCAAACCACTAGTAAAGATAAACAAATATGTGCCAGGAATCAAGTGTTGATATAGTAGTGTGGATATAGTAGTGGGGATGGCTGTGCCAGGCTAGTAATCTCTACTACACAATGAGGCCTGCTGGTGGTCATTTTGGTCTGGGTCATACAATTCTATGTTATATAGCTGACCCGGCCCCGGCCCCCCATCACAGTCAGGAACGATAATGTGGCCCCCAGAGAAAAAAGTTTGGTGACCCCTGATCTAACTTATAGTTCACAATACAGCAATACTGAACCATTTTCCTTAAAATAACCTAAATTAAACCATATTATCAAATGACAAACGTTACACTTTTAATTACCTACTGCCTACTATACAGTAGCTACATCTACGTACCGTTCCTACAATGCATTGCGACGTGACGAAACGATCCCGAACTCTGTTCGCTTTCTGTCTCCTTCTCCTCCACTCGACGCTGTTTGTACATAGCTGTCCCTTACTGTGGTACCACCCTACATTTTTCCATTGGTCGTTGAGCGTGGAATCTGCCTAACAACATCGATTGGCCTTTTTGCGCAGTGGTTTTACGCAACAAGGAATGTGTAAACTGGATACCACTGTTTTCAGCGGAATCTGAGGAAGACGGCAAAAAACCGCACTTCTCTATCATTAATAGTTTTTAAGATAATTACACATTTGTAAAATTATGCAATTTTGGGCGGTAGGCTACTGTAGCAGTAGGGGATTTCCCTGTTTCCTTTCTTTGCGTCATTAACCTTATATGGAAATGGGAGGATAAGGTAATCAGTACCGGTATATTTAAGTGCGTAGACTGGGATCCCTAGGATGTAGGCTTTGTCATACCCGCCCCTCTTCCGGTTTCATTAGAGTCAAGGTAAGCGACGGAGGTCATACACTGTTTCATGGAGTTTCAAAGTGTTTAGAGTATGTGTTTTATCTTTGAAGGATTCCTGTAACGTTTTTGGCTGAACACCCTGGAGTTGCGTTAAGCGCTCATTGAAAGCGTTAAGCTGGACATTCGTGAATGTACCTTGACTTCGTGATAACGTGATGTGTATATGATCCTCATGTGGTACGTATGATTAGTAGTCTAAATGTTGTTGCGAAGTGGGTTTTATGGGGTTAGTTGAGTTTAACGGGGTTTATTGTGTTTTAGCTGGACATTCAATGAGTGCATCCTGACGTCGTGATAGCATTATGTGTGGTTCGTGAGGTGTGTGTGTGATTCTCATGTGGTACGTATGATTTAGTACATGTTCTATATTCTTTGGAGTAACGTTAGATTCTGATCTAAGTGTTATGTTTTGTTTTGCAGTCTTCCGTGAACAACGTGATTAATTCAGGTCGTGCTGCTGTTTTTCATGACTCGATTAGTTCCCTTATCTTTTTGTGGACGGACCGTTTTATAATTTAATTATTGTCGTGTTTGGTGCTGTTTTCATTTTATGGTTTGGGTTATTTTTGTTGTGTTTTGATTGAGGGTGGTTTAACCAGTGTGATTTGGGCCGTTGGTCGTGGGGTGTAGCTAATTACATTACATCATATTATATCAGCGCCTCTCTAATGGTCACCTGTTGAGACTAATAATTATTGCTTTGGTTAATCTGTCTCCTTCTTGTTTGATGTGATTGTTGTGGTGATTTTGTATTTGTATCGTTCCCACTAATTTTTCTTATTTTTGTTTCTTTTTGTTTGAGTCAAGGCTGAGTGCGCCAAAGGGGAGGCTAGTCACCTGGGGTGAACACATTTGCTGTGAGGTTGGAGCACCAGGGTTGAGCACCTCGACTTATTTGGTTTGCCGTGCACACATAAATGGTTGAGCGCACAGTTGTTTATAGCTAGTTAATTTTATACTATTGGAAGATATAAGCAGAATATTGTTTTTTTTTTTAAATAAAATCAATTGTTTTCTGAATCACATGACTCGGACTTTTCTCTGCACCACCGAACCTGGGTTCCTTTTTTTATATTTCCTTGGGTGTAATTCCCAAGGTGGCGTAGTCAGGCTATCTGTATAGAGTTGCATCACCGAAAATACTGCTCCGGTCACACTACCATATGACTAGGCTTAAAGGGATAGTTCACCCAAAAAATTAGCACATGATTTACTCACCCTCAAGTCACCCTAGTATATGACATTCTTCTTCGAATACAATCGGAGTTATATTAAAAAATGTCCTGGCTCTTCCAAGCTTTATAATGGCAGTGAATTGCTGTTTTGAAGTCCATAAAAGTGCCCGGGGGGTTAATAAAGGCCTTCTGAAGCGAAGTGATGCGTTTGTTTGAGAAAGATATCCATATGTAAAAATGTATAAAGTAAAAAAAATTTGCTTCCAAACAAACATACTTATTCCACTTAAGTCTAAAGCGCAACTTATGAGTTTATTTAAAATTAGACAAATCTGATATTATTATAATCTCCAATGTTATTTAACGGTTGATATAGTTTTTTAATGCTTCGCAAACTAGCTGAAGACACTAGCAGGGTTTAAATCCCAGTTGTGCAAGTGGGGGCATGTTGTCACACTGTGTTACAATGCGCCCCTAGAAATATGCTATTCTATTCTATACTTTTTTGAATTTTATTAAGAAAACATAAATAAAGACTGAGAGTCAATGCTCAGAAATTACTAATGGTAAATGGACTGCATTTATATAGCACTTTCAACAGACACATGGCCACTAAAGCGCTTTACATATTGCCTCACATTCACCCATTCATTCATTTACCGACGGCGGTGTCAGCCATGCAAGGCACCATCCAACTCGTCGGGAGCAGCTGGGGTTAGGTGTCTTGCTCATGGACACCTCGACACTTGGTCAGGTGGAACCGGGGATTGAACCACCAACCTTCTGGTTTGTAGACAACCTATATGAACCATGAGAAAAAGGTGAATAAAGACTGAGAGTCAATGCTCAGAAATGAGTAATTATTAATATGTTTTGAACTATGTTGTATAGCTGTGTTTTCCTGTGTTCATATATTTAATTATTAAAAAATAGCATTATTTTATATGAAAAAGTTTATTAATTGTATTTTGTTGAGAAATTATTAGTTTGTCTTGTATGTTTGTTTGTGTTCATGTTACAATGTACTATGGGGCATGTTGTCACATTTCACTTCCATTCTTTCGGGGTATATCAAGAAAAAAGTATATACTGTATTAATAAAATATAAGGGGAGTACTTGGGGTTCGGGCCGAATACTTATCCAGAGCCCTCTCCTCGGACAGCACGCCAAATATGCATTTATTCTATCTGTTCTTATTTGTAAGTGTGAACTCGTGAAATCTCAATTCTCCAGCGGCAGTCATCTTTGTTGTAAACGAATTCAACCCAAGCGCTCGTTGGTGACGTGGATGATTATGTTACTGTTGATTATCTGTCCATTATCGTATAAAGCCCGCCCTGACAATTTGATTGGTCCGATCAACTTTTGCTCTGGCATAATAGCTCCTCAACAAACGGATCAAGTCCCAAGTCCAGACCGAACTTCCCGACCTAAAAATGTTGTGGCTAAATTTGGCTAGCATCCAGGCTAGGGGAAAAGTAGAATTAAGAGTAAATTCCTATGTACTCTACCAGTGGACTAGCCTACACAAAAAATCATATACGCAGAATTAGAAACATATCTGTTTTATATCAGTATTCTAATCAATATTTTCAAACAATGTAAGTTTCATAAGACTGTATATGAAAAACTATGTAAAAAAAGTATATTTAATAGGCTACTCGATCAAAAGAGTTAACACAACTACAAGCCAAGTACTTTGAATACCTAACTATACTTTCAAGTATATTTTACTCAAAATTTTGAGTACAAGTACAGGCCAAACATTATTGGATATTTCTCTCAGTATAAGTCCAGTACACTTAAGTGTAATTTTAAGTATATTTAGTACATAAGTATATTTCTGAGAAGTATATAAAATGTAGACTGAAAATATTCTTTCTTATTTTTAGTTTAAAAGAAGTATACTAATAGAACACTTGAATAAACGTATTTTTCGCAAGGGTAGACTGCGTATGGCCGTTTGGCCGGAAGCTAGAATTTTACTTTGTAACGTGTTAAATATGAATATTTTTCTTACAAAAACTCATCGTTTCAGAAGGCCTTTATTAACCCCCCGGAAGCGCATGGAAAACTTTTTATGATGGCTAGATGCACTTTTATGGACTTCAAAACAGAAACTGCCATTTTAAAGCTTGGAAGAGCCAAGACATTTTTTAAAATGACTGATTATATTCGTCTGAAAGAAGAATGTCATATGCAGCTGGGATGTCTTGAGGGTGAGTAAATCATGGGCTAATTTTCATTTTTGGGTGAACTATCCCTTTAATCTCTGTCCGGGAAACCGCCCCTTTGGGTTAAACAGCACTCTACAACCAACAGATGGCAGTAAAGCCTTATCCTGACTGTCTGATAACTAACTAGTTCATGGATATCAACGTTAAAACTGAGACATTGGTCACAAGGCATCCAAATTATTTTGTGAAATAGTATTTTCACGCAATGACGAATAGAATGTTTTAACACTAAATTTGCATCAAAATATAATAAATATCATGGTTAAACATTATTTATTTACTTGTGTCATTCTCTTCAGTCTTTTTTAATTAAATTCATATGTATAAGAAAGCTTTTAAGATACACTTTCTGGCCTCTCATTCGTACCTCAGGGCTTTCCTCTCATGGTCAAATGGAGCAGGTTTAAAAGTTTAAGCCTCTTCTCTCTCTTCTGTAATTAGACCTGAATGCATAAATCTTGTAATTACCATTCATCCAATCACATTAAAGTACATGCAAACTTTTATTACAAGGTGTTCCTCCTGAGGTTTGGGCTGTTATTAGTTGTTTGATCTCATGTCACCTTTTCCAGCTTAAGTTCAGTAACAGCTCTTTAACGTTATTAGCCTTTATTCACCTACCTGTATAGATATGAGAGACAGGGAAGGAGGGCAGCGTCTGTGTGAGGGGTGGAATAGCAATTCTTCATTTGCAAGCAGGGCCCTAAATAAAAGATTATTACTGACAGCACTGAGTCCTGGCCCTACACAAAGCTTCAGCAATTACTTCTCTTCACAGAGAAAGAAGCATGGGAGCGTAGAATTCACAAACATTGGAGGTGCGACTAAAACATGCAGTTGTGTACCTAATATATAAGACAAGATAATAGAATTAATGTTGGCAAAGCCTCATTATAGATCACACGTCTGACTAGTGAAATATAGACCATACACATGCAGATATGCACAAATTAGTGGTATGGCACAACACATGCAACCCATGTCCCCCTTCAACCATCCATCATGAAATATTGAATTAAGCTCCCCCTCTACAATCTTTCCATCTGTACACAAAAGCTCATCCCTGGAAATTGAAGCAGAAACAGAGAAAGAGAGAGAGAAGATTGACTATGCTTCATTGATTTTGTATGCAGTGTTGTTACAGAGATCGAAGGAGAAGTCAGCGTGAAGTTTTGTTGAGGACAGTACATTATTTCTGCTATTGGTTTTAGGAAGTAATGAAGTTAGTAGGACTGTGAGCATTTTTTTAAGCTCCACTTCTAGGATCAATAAAGATGGAGCACTGGTAACATGCGCATCAAAGATGACCTCTGCAAGGATGAATTCAACATATCAAAAGAAACCTGCATTAACTCACCCTAATGTCATTCCAACCTCTGTATGAGTTATCATCTGTAGAACACAAAAGAAGTACTTATGGTTATACTAGTTTCTCTTTTTAATGCAGTTGCAATGACTGGACTGGAGCTTTTAAGCTTCAAAAAATACTCAAAAGTACTATAAGTGTCATAAAAGTTGTCCATATGACTTGTACCCTATTGAGCCAGTGAGCTGAACTCAAGATTCAGATTACACAAATCATTCAGATTGATTTTGTGAACTGGATCAACCAATTCATTGAAAAGTGTTGGTCCAAAAGAATGATTCTGTTCACAACTTGAAGGCATAGTTCACCCAAAAAGGAAAAATCTATCAATATACACGCTCATTTCATTCCAAAACTGAATGACTTTCACTATTCTGTAGAACATTACAAAATAAGATCCTAATTAACTTTTATTACACTGAAAAGAGCAGCCAGGATACAAAATATATAAATGCATAATAAAATATTATACCTCTGGCTGTTTTTACCCCCTGAAGAGCTTTGGACATGGATTTGGTGTATGTGAGTGGGTTGTTCATGGACACTATGTGGATCACTTTTTTCTCTTTCACTCTTTCAGAAGATGAGTTATGACAGTCATAACCAAATATTACAACAAGAAGCACTATGTGACTCAGAGAAAAAGAGAGCGAGCCACTGAAAATGTCTCCGGCCCAGTGATGTATGAAACACTGTTTTCTAAAAGCGGTCTATCTCTTTTGGTTACGTAACTATGATGTGCGTTTGAGTGTTAGTGTTTGTGCACTACGTAAATTTAGCCCAAACACTCTCTTGGATCTCCCTGCCCTTAAACCTCACAGCATTGATTTCCATGTAAATTTCCTAATGCCAGCATCTCCATTGCTTACTCTTAGTCTTTCATAATTAATGATCGTAAAACATGTGCTCTATTTTACTCACAAGGGCGAGACTTTGATTAGTTCACCGTTTCTGTTCAGGGCAGCTGAAATGTGCTGATGTAATGGGTCACATGACACTATGGTCCAATCATCAAGGAGCACTCCTACTGCAATATTCAAGTAACACAAACCGTTGGTTCCACAAATGCTCTCAATACATTTTACAAGAATGACAATGATAGCTTAAAATGAAGCAGTATAATGGTATATTAAATTAAAATTCTTTTTTAGCAGAGCCTGATTTCATTGCAAAAGGTGAAGGAAGCAAGACTGAAGACTTATCCAACACACTCTTAAAAATAAAGGTTATTTTTGGCATCAATGGTTCCACAAAGACCCTTTAACATCCATGGACAATTTCCACTACACAAAAGGTTCTTTATAGTGGAAAAGGGTTCTTCAGATTATTAAAATGAATTTCTTTTTAAACAATTATTCACTGAAATGTTCTTAGGGGAAACCAAAATGCATCTTCTGTGGCATTACAGAAACCTCTTTTTGGAACCTTTATTTAGAGTGTAATGCAATACAGACCTTCATATGTCTGCAAAGAACCCCAAAAGTGTAAAACACCAGAACATGGCCAATCGCATGAGACCAGCAACCAGGAAAAAACATCCACATTAAGCAAGATTATGATGACAGAAAGAGCCTGGAGGGATTTCTCTTGGACATGGATGGTCAGAGCGCTGAAGAGAAGCAGCATGATTAAAGCACACATTCTTTCCCCAGGGGAACATGAAGAAAACAATTACCTAAACGAGTGAATATGAGTGAAACAAGCACAACGTTATGTCTCTCGCTCTTAATGTAAAATGAGCCTGGGATATTTCTGAGCTGGGTGTTAGAAAAAGCCTGCACAGTGGATTGTACGTTTCTTAAAATTGTTTATATTGTGTAGAGAGAAAATAAAAGGGAGGAGAGAGAGGAATAAAGGGAGATGGGGGAGAAGAGCCGCATCACATGGTTTCATTCAGGGGCATACATGCGAGTCAGGAACTAGAAGACAGTGTCTATTTTTACTTCAGGTGATATTAGGTTTAACACTGTTTCCTTCCAGCACACAAGGAGAAAGTGGATACATGCTGCATTGCCATTACCCTCCCAAATCCTGGTATTTTGAGAGCAATTGAGTGCATGAGAAGCTTGAAGCTTCTTCATGTAGGCCTATTGTTTGTCTTCTTCACGTATATCATGAATCACATTCCCACTCAATTTTGATGAGTAACCATAGCTCAAATTAACTATACCCTAAAGATGTTTGATGGTTAAAATAAAGAGATTAAAATAGGTTTATGAACATGCCTAGGGCATCATGGACCACATTGGAACAACCCTGTTTACCAAAGAATATTTTTGAAATTGACAAATCAAACCAACAGGCAGAGTTGAAAGTCAGCTTTTTGGTCATGTTGAGGTTATGCTCTGAAAAATTTAACACTTAGAACCAGCTCATTCCGTTATTTTTTAATAGTTAATTTATAACCGGTTCTTTGGTTCAATAACCCATTGGGAAATGCTTATTGGTGCTGCAGCATGCATACTTCAGACTTCATCTATTCAATGAAACCACGCATGTAGGTAACCACATCACAGTAAACGCTCAGAAGCACCACCGACCAGTCACTAACATGTGAACATTATTTAAGAAAGAACACCAAAACAAGCAATTTTATCTTTGCTGCATTTTACCACATACATTGATTGCAGTGGAAATCGCAGCTGCTTTCCTTATCCTTTTAATTTGCTTCCTTTCTTTTCCACTCACTGGTAAGCCACATGAACATGAGTTTGTTCATTTAAGTAAGTATTCACTCATTGGCACTCCAACAAAAGTGCCGAAATAGGAGAGGGTGGGGGGTTGTCTTAACGAATTCTGAAAAAAAAGCAGTGAGATCATTTGAAACGCCTGCTAATACCAGATGTAAACAAGTAAAAAGAAGTATATTCGTAGCAGTGATTCTATAAACTAACCCATTTGAACCATTTCTATAGCGTTCTCAGCTGTGACCGAAAGCTCAAGCTTTCGCAGGTGTGTACCTTTCTGTCAGTTTGAAACCTACATCCAAGTTCACTTTTGAGATGTGGTGCCACAACTGGCTGACACCTGCTATCTGTCACCTATCAAATGCACTTAAATCACACATACTCTGTCCATTATCACATATAACGCTGTGCTAAATAGAGGCTGTGGTAATTTACTTTACAGTGACTGCATTTCCAGTTGTAGCAGGATAGCATAGGGGTGGTGTGGTGTTATCCATTAGGTGTCATATAGCTTTATAAATTTGACTTGTGAGTACAAATTAGTCTCGCTTTATCTCATTATATTCTAATGTATTATTACATCTCTTCATAAATTACTCTACATTTATGTCATACCACCACCTTATTTTATCATATTAACTCAATCTAGATCATTTACATTCTCTCTCGTTCTCTCCCCCATAAACTAACCAAAGTTAGAAGCCATTGGTATTCCGAAGAAGTCAGTGCTGCAAAAGACCCACACTTTTGTATTTTTATTTTGTTTTCTTGTTTTTCAGTATAGGCTACAATATCTAAACATTTTAAAAACAAGATATATTTTCTTGAAAATGGATCTCTTCAAAGGATATTCTTTATCCTTTCCCACATTCCATTGAAAGTATTCGGAAGAATACCAGGCCCTGAGCTTTGGGGACCATCTAGGACTGGAAATGGTGACTCCTGATCTAGTTCCATGGAGTCATTGACTTTATTTCAGCGGTTACCGCATTCATTCCTGCAGCAAAGCAGAGTGGGTATTTGTTCCCCAAAGCATCCTAGGATGCAGTGTGTAACAACAATGACTTATGTTAGGGAATTAATTAGCTCAAATTAGCCTTAATGTGAATATGCATATGTTGCTTTCATGAATTAAAGAATTACCAAATAGGGAATTGGTCAAAACCTCGGCTTATATCAGCGGTTACACAATTACTTGTAGTACTCCCTGATATAGACGGGTAGAATATGTTCAATTTGGGGAAATTGTAGGTATAAGTTGAAGAATGTTCATTTATTGTACGAACTGTATGTCCAGCACACAAAAGGTACAATATCTGAACGGAAATCTCACGTCTTTAACACTGATAGACAATTTCTTTTCTGTGGCCACAAGAAAATAACTTATCTTAGTGTTTTAGACCATTTGAGATTTCTTTCAATAGCAAAATTTATCGTAGAGCGTTAAGAGGTAAAGATCTGCACTACTCAGGGACTCAGTATTGAAACAAACAGGCAAACTTAATTCAAATGATTTAACAAAGTTTATTCAAACGAGCTACTGGTTACATATACTAATTTTAAATCACACAGGAGTAAATATGCATAAACAAAACAATATACGATCGCAAATAAGGAATATAACAAAATAAACGTAAGATCAAAGGTTAGAGTAGGGGAAGAAAAGGGAGAATATAAGAGAGAGAGAGAGAGAGAGAGAGAGAGAGAGAGAGAGAGAGAGAGAGAGAGAGAGAGAGAGAGAGAGAGAGAGAGAGAGAGAGAGAGAGAGAGAGAGAGAGAGAGAGAGAGAGAGAGAGAGAGAGAGAGAGAGAGAGAGAGAGAGAGAGAGAGAGAGAGAGAGAGAGAGAGAGAATTTTAAGAAAAGGTTTTGTGTGTGTACACTGAGAGTGTGGTAAGGAGAGGTGTGTGTGTGTGTGTGTGTGTGTAGGAGCACGCCTTTAGCAGCATGTGGCCGTGTGTTTATGTCTAGGAAACACGTGAAGATGTGGACGTGTATGGGTGTGTGTAGGTGCAGATGTGTGCGTCAAAGAGTGTGTAAGTGTGAGTGAAGAGAAATGAGAGATAGGTAGAACAGTTCAGTCATTCACATGAAACCCCAACAGGCACAGCAATATTAGACACTTTAAACAGCACTTCAGATTGGAAATTAAGGTCTACGTTACGTCTGAGTTGTAGATCGGCCCTCTTTGTGTGGTCTCGTCTGTGTTGGACGGAAGCAGAGTCACGTGATTACAGCGTCTAGTTGCTATAGCGACTTGAAGCGAGCGGAACTCAGCAAAAGGATCTTTAGCTTTAAGTTGGTATCTTGGGTTGGTTGAAGGAGACTATCAAAACTGAAGTAAGGTAGTTTGAAGAAAATAAAACTGGGAAGAAAAATGAAAATAAACGCGAACGAAGCTTCCAAGGATGGAAGAAGGCGTGTCGTCTCTCTCTCTCTGGCGATGTGCACTGAGATCAGAGAAGCGCGGCATTTTGAAGGGGTTAAGCCCAGCCTCTTTAGGTGCGTGACCCAATCGCCTGGAAGGGCGATTGTGACTACCTCCTGACGTTTTGTGGAGGCTCACGCCCCTTCCTAATAGTTAAGGAGAAGCTAAATTTGTTCCTATCGTTAATAACACTGGATTTAATAAAATAATGCGTCTTCGGAGATTTTGGGTTAAAGATTCCACACCGTTGGGATTTATGGAACACAATGATACCACGAATGGTATCTCTATGACATAGTCACCCATGGATACATGATTTTTCGCGATTATAGTCACATCAAATGGATTACAAATCAATAAACTATATAGGCATAATATTTGGGGACAAGGGATCATGCATACATCAAGAGAATACATTTTAAACATTTCACAAGATGATTTTGATTCACACGTGGTAGGATCTGTGTGTTTCTGTGTGTGTGTGTGTGTTGACACAGTTCGAGAGTTCAGGCTTGGCGCTGAACTTTCGTCCTTGAGGGAGGGGTGAGAGGTTATGTGTGTGTGCGCTTTTCTGGTCTTGATGAGATTATCAGTTTAGCACATCTGGTTAGACAGAGCTCTTTGTTTTCTGAGCGTGTTAAATGAGTGTCTAAATGTAAATAAATGTCAGAGAGAGGATCCTTGGGGTTCTCTCGAGATTGCTCTTATTGGTCAGCGGATGTTCGCCAAGCCATAATTCCGAGGTCAGCAGTAAGGAATCTCTGTTTTCAGATTAGGCAGTTAATGATTTGCGCCATTTATCGGCGCCGTTGGGTCTGGTATCCAGGAAGGCAGAATCTTGAGGCAATAGAGGTGTTTGTGGATTAGGACACCAGTGATTTAATTAGGTCTCAGAGCAGAAGACAGGCTAATTTCAGTACATTAACATACAGAGAGATATAGCTGGTGATCTGACCATCTGCTGTGTGTTACAAGTGCGAGTTCCCATTCGAAAGGAAACGTCTCGGTTCCCTGAGAACCGTTGCCATGCTTCGTTTCTGCCTGCCCACGTCTCCTTCAGACAAAAGAAGTTGTACAACAGGTCATAGGCTGTCGCCGCCCAATGTTATTGTTGCATTTAGACACGTGCTTCAGACACCGGTCACGCTGGAGGCGCTCCCCAAAGCGTCTCGTTCTCCCCTTCTCAGGGAACCATGGTGAAATTCATAACCCCAGACATTTGCAAATTTCAGTTACCAGAAGCAGCATTGCTAGTGACCAGTATATGGTGTGTTTTGGGTGCTAATGTCCTAGACCACAAAACTATATCTGTAGGCAGAAAGATCATACTGTGAAAAGTACTAAACTCAAAATACAAATAGCAGATACTATTGCAGGAGTCAAGTACTCTAAATAGGCTTTGGATTATAAACAAAACTAAGAAGTTTTGAAGATAAGTACAGCTCAAATATTACAGGTGAGTAAGAAGAGTGCTGGAAAAGGACAAGAGTGTTTGAAGAGGTGTGTGTACTCAAGCTGCAACTGAATGTGAATGAGTCAGTCAGACAGTACAGTCTGTCTGAAACTGAAAGTCTGTCCATTGAGGGCAAGCAAGCACACTCTTCAGGTGGGCAGGTAAGGTAGTTAGACATTTGATATATTAGGATATATTATTATTATATTGTTTTACTCAAAATAAACTTCATCTGGTCTTATGTGTTCTGTTGTACCTACTGCTTCCGTCTAAAATGGAACAGCAAAAATACTGCAGTTCTGACTCATTCATGATCTATGATTATTTGGTAGTCTGTTTATTTTTTTAAGTATTTAAAAAAGTTCTGTTATAATAGATTCAGTTCTTTAATTATAATTTCACACTAAAGTGTGCTCTTAGCGGTCTAGAAGACTGTGTCGTTCAGTGCAGTGGGATAGAACAGATGCAAGGAAGCTAAAGTCTGAAGGTTAATTCAACAGTGCTGAGTGCAGTTTCTTGCCCTAAGCATGTGTGCGTTTATCACTGTGTGTTTGTGTGTAAATGTGAGCCGTGGCAGCTTCATTAAATGGTTAGCAGTAAAAAATAGCCTGAGATGGGTGCTCTCAGACAGTGTGATGCAATGGCAACTGAGTGTCTGGTGTGAGTCTGTGTGTTTCAAGGAACATTTAGACATTTTTGAGGTGCACAGACTTTGTGGGATAGATTGGGACGGGATGGCATTTTTACTGGGCACACTGGAGGATCATAAGCTGGAGGATCGTTTAACAGATCAGAAAATATGGAAGGAGATGTTTGCTGCTCAATATTTTAGGAGCCACTTTCTAAAGTATATAAAAAATTAGAGGTCAACCAAAGATTCTATCTATCTATCTATCTATCTATCTATCTATCTATCTATCTATCTATCTATCTATCTATCTATCTATCTATCTATCTATCTATCTATCTATCTATCATCTGAAACCCTCAAATCACTATATTGGATCAGGGCAAACTACTACCAGCCAGTAGACCTCCCAGACACCAAAGGACTTATGTGGAGGGAGGCCATCATCAGGTGTCTGGAGAGTGTCTACTCCCAATCCACACCTCAGCTACAGCCTGACCCAGAGCCCAGCCTGTCACCATCCCCAATCGACTATAAGCTTCCACCTGCCACGATGTGTGAGCCTACTCCCAAGGAAGGGAGGACAGCGCCCATCATCACCCTGGAGTCGAAGCACCTCAGTGAGTCTGACCAGGTGTGTATTTTGGCGTCATGGAAGTGAGCCCCGCCCAAACCTCCAGCCACTGAGAGTGAGCACTAGCTGGACCTAATAGACAGTTCATGTAAGTGTGGAGATATGAATTCCTTGTGTCCCTTGATCTTGCCAGAATGTGTTTTGTCTTCTTCTGTCCTGTTAACCCCGTCCAGCCTCCCTCTCCCACATCCTCTTCAGACTGCTATCAGGAATGCTATGTTTTTTGTTGGTTTTTGTGCTGTTCTCCATTCTCCTACTCAGTCCTCAGCCATTCCTGCCACTCAGTCATCATCGTCCCCCATCGATCCCTCAAGGTGATGATACACAGGGCAACTTTTTGAACAATGTTGCCGAGCGATGTTGCTAGGGCACTTTCCCGTCGTAGGCAAGTAAATTGACAGCAACATCGCTCAAAAAGTTGCCCTTTGTACCTCCAGTGCCACCTCTACCTCCTCTCAGTGGCCGGGATCCCTCGGACTGCATGCTCCACCAGGGTCGGACATCGCCATGCCTTCGCTGCGGACTGGCTCTCCCTTGGGCTCCACCTCCGCTCTCGGTCACTCTAGCTCAACCTCAGCCCTCCGGATCCCCACTTCCATCTCAGGGAGTTGTCGCTGCCGCGCTGTCGTGGCCACCCAGGTCAACAGCGCCCCATCACTCCATCTGCGCTTAGAGCTGCACTTTCATTGGCTTCACCTCGGTCAGTCGCCCCCCGAATGTCGTCAGCCAAGTCACCATTATGGCTCCACTCTGCAGCCCTTCACCTGCTCCTCGTCCACCTCCTAAACCCCCACCCTCCCTCCTTCTTCTCTTCTGATACGGCACGAGGTCGCTCCTTCCAGGAGGGGGCGTACTATCACAGTTATGTTCTGTTAAATTAATTTCATAGACTTTTAGTTTGTTTATATTTAGTCACATGTTTCCTTTGTTCTAGTTTCCCACCACTCTTGAGTTACTATGGTTACTGATATTAGTCATTCTGTTCAGCTGTGTGTCATTAATTACCTTCGTTTGCCTTCCTATTTAAGTTGCTGTGTTTGCATTTTCATTTGTCTGGTCACGTTAATGTTAGATTGCGTTTGCTCGCCTGCCTTTTGGATTGTTTGCTCGTATGGATTATTAACCCTTTCATGCATAGCGTCCACTACAGTGTACAGATATTTGGAAGCCATTTTGGGCCATTTAAGTTGTAGTGCCATGTCCCAACCACCAAGTGTGAACCCCCAAAGGGTTGTCTACGATTCCATTTAATTATTGTCTTTGTATCTCTTTGTTGTTTAGAGACATTGCATCATACATTCAAAATGGCGGAAGAAAGAGGAGATTTATCAAGTACCTCAGGAACAAGTGTTAAATCCTCTTATTCTCAGAAAACCAGACAGGTACAAAAAATATATAATAAAGATGTTAGAAATACTTTTATCCAGATTTTAATCATATTTTTCTTGTAATTTTTTTTCTGTGACAGAAAATACATTTTGTCCACTCCAGTGGACTTTATGCGCCAAAGGGTATATTGTGCCTATTGGGTCTATCTTTAGATTCCGCTTTATTTTGTATGTTTTAGTTAAAATTATTATATAATTTACACTTTTTATTAAACAGCAATATTAAATAGTCTTCAGATTTTTACATTATTATATTAAATTATATTATAATTAATTGCCCTGTTCTAGATATTGATCTTGCAATTCAAGATGTATTCATATAAACATTTAAAAGGGATAGTTCGCCCCAAAAATGAAAATTTACATAATCATCTTGGATGGCCTGAGGGTGATTACATTTTCATTTTTGGGCGAACTATCCCTTTAAGAACACAATACTCATAACATAAGAATACATTATGAAGCACTTATACAAGAAAACATATACTTATTTGTAACATGCTTTTTTTCTGAATATATCATTGTTTTCCTCTTCAAATGCCATTTGACTGCATCAAATGCATCCAGCAGCTTGCAGAAATAGGGGTGTTAAACCTGCAGAGTTGAAGCACATCTCTGTAGGACTGAACATCACTGCAGCTGTTGTGAGCTGATACTCCTGCTTTGAATGAATCCTGCTGCTCTCTTACAACATAAAACACACAAACACAAGCATTCTGAAATGCTTTACAGAATACTATCGCATATTGTGACCACTGAATTTTACTGCAGTTTTACTGCACATGTTACTTCATAATTATGTGATAACATTATTCTTTTTTGTTTTAGGTAGGAATATAACTTCTTTTAGTTTCATCTGTGCACATAAAAGATTCAGAATCTTGCAGAGGCAGAACTGAAATATAAAAGGAAAACTGGAGACTGAAGTCTAAATTCTTATCTAAATCTCCTAATCAATAAATACAAAATTCTCACTCTGTCTTGCATGCTCTCGATCCACTTTGCACTTCCACCCACATAGTCCAAAAATATTTCAATATGCAACACAGGACATAAAAGGGCTTTTCTGAGCATGTCTAATAGAATAAGAAGCATCTGCTCTGGGGACATGCTAAACCTAACCTTTACAAACCCCCTACTGAAATAAAGGTTTAAAACAAAGAAACAAATAGTCAATTATCAAGTTACTGTTATATTTAGAGTGACATTAAAAAAAATGTCGCCTTATGCCTAAAGGTAAATTTTACCGCATAGAAGTTATTGTTTCCAAGGAGCTCTCAGGTCTCAGCTTAATCTAAAATTAAACAGTTGTTGACATACTGTACAGTATAAATATACAAATAATGTGGATTTCATTGCACATAGTTTAGACATTTGAAAAGTTCATATTTCAGATCTCTTACTTTGCAGACTTTGGTATCTTATCTGAGCACAGTTTGAGACATTGTTGAAATCTCTTCTGAAACCCTTGCGGAGACACATGTGATATTTCCAGGGTCTTTTTCTCTGGAGAATACAGAGACAGATCACCCATCTCTTCCCATATTTTCTTTTAACTTTATCTGTCTCATTCCTCCGGCATCATCCTGCCATCTATCAGAGCTGTCACTTCTCATTACCTCTTCCCTCTTTCTCTATCACTTTCCTCGTATTCTGTCTGACTATTTTGGGTTCCCCTCAGTTAGGGCAAGGATGAAAAATGAGGGTAAGAGGTTGGAGTGGGTTGTGCGTGGGAATTTGGGGGTTGGAAACATTGATATTTCAAACAAGCAATATTTTACCAAGCAAAATGTTATTGATATTCTGAATATAATCTTTAACAGAATATATAATGGAAAGTTATAAAGTATAATTCAACTGACTATAGTAGAAACTTTAATAGAATGGAATCTAGGAAAATAAAGCAGAATATTAATAAATATAATCAAACAAATGAGTAAAATAGTACAGAATAGAAACTTATTCTATAGAAAGAGGCTAGCAGAATAGATAGATGTAAAAAAAATGTTAATGAAATATAATCTTTAACAGAAAAGATTAGAATATAATGGGAATTTATAGAATAGAATGGAACAGAAACTTATATAATCTGTTAAAATTCAAAAAAAGTTTATTATCTGCATGCGTTTTAAAGCCATATCTGTCTAACTTCTGATATATGGTTTTCTGAACGCACACATCCGAAGCTGGATGTCAGACGGTGCGTCCCGTGAGTATTAAACTAAGTTCTCTTTCACGTCTTATTGCGCTTAAACTGTCAAATACACACAAGGTTCACATTAATACAGTCGGTTATGTCTATGAACGTAAACAGCAAGTAAAGAAATCACATGTGTATATTAGATCTGTATTAAAGTGACAGCAGCATAATATACAGTACCTGCTATACATGCTGATAATATGAATAAAACAACAAAAGAAAAACAGAAAATCACTCACTGGTCTTGATTGAATAAATTTAGTATAGCTTTAATAAGAATACATTTCTTACTTGAATGCTGCTGTTAAATGCTCTGGCGAGAAGATAAACATGTGGCACTGTGTACAGCTCACTCGAGGCGGAGTCTATGCGAATAGGGCGGAGTCTGTCAGCAGTCATGGGCAGGGCCTAAGCATTTGTGACATCACAAAAGCTACAATCTGCAAACGACTTGTTCTGAGACATGATTTATGGGGATTAAAAAAAGACGAGTGGGTGGATTTTTAGCATTATGGTTGTGTACAAACACTGCTGACACACATTTATGTTCAAACACCATGTAAAAGTGAATTTTGCATAATATGTCCCCTTTAATATAATAGAGACTTGAAGAACAGAATGGAAAAATAGTTTTTAATGAAATATCATCTTTAACAGAATAGAGTAGAATATAATAGAAAATTATAGAATAGAATGGAACAGAAACTAATAGAATATGTTAGAATACATACAAAAGATGAATAGTTTTTAATAGAATATTATCTTTAATAACCTATTCTATCTATTCTACTATATTTTAATTCAGCTATGACAATGCGAGAGTGAGAGAGGTGTGCAAGAAATGCTTTCAGAGAGAGAGAGAGAGAGAGAGAGAGAGAGAGAGAGAGAGAGAGAGAGAGAGAGAGAGAGAGAGAGAGAGAGAGAGAGAGAGAGAGAGCGCAGTTGTCTCTTATTTTATGCTGCAGGGATCTGTCCAGCAGCACAGAGCAGTCGGAAACACCGCAGCAGACCACCGACTTCTCGCCACAACACACTCTCTCACACACACATACAACCAGAGGAAGAGAGACACAGAGGCGTAACCAGAAGCATCGTGAAAGAAAAGGAAAGCCACTCTTTTGTCTCCATGGACACTCCACTTCCTTCGAGCACTTCTTAGTTCGTGTAGCACAGCAGCGGGCTCTTGCCATCCGCTTAATAATTCATCAGGTCGGTCTCTGAGCTTTGAGCCTGCAGCGCTCACCAACTTTTCCTTCTCGAACTTTTGCACACAAGCAGTCGGCTGTTTCAGCAACTCTCCTTTTATACTTTAAACAGTTGGCACAGAGGCAGAAGAAAAACAGGGTCAGGCACTTTGTGAGCATCTTGTGTGTGTTTGTTTGAGGGAGAGTGTGCGGGGAGAGTGGGCGAAAGGTGTGTGTGTTGTCTGGACGGAGGGCATCCTGGTCATCTCATTCTTGGACTTAAAGCGCAGCTCTTGTGGGACTAAACGTGGGAGACTGTGACGTGAGAAGCACTCTGGAGTCCACAGAGAGGCTCGTATGGGACGTGCGCCTCGTCTGTGAGCACCGCTGGTGAAAGCAGCTCTGTGCGGTGTTTGGGCTGTTGCAGGGGCTTTCTGTGCACCCTCGGATTCTCTCTCATCATGGCTGGCTGTACCAGCCGCTGCAGACAGGGGGTGCTAAAGCTCATTCAGTCCCTTCAGAGGCTTGTCTCAGGAACCCTCAGTAAAGGTAAGACACCAAGCTCAAAGAAAAAGGGAAGCTTGTTTATAAGGTTGAGTAGAGGTTAGTTGGGACAAATAAAGTTTTGGGGTTTATATTATATTTAAAATAAAGACTTTACTGTAATATTAGATTCTATATGATTTTTAAGTATTTATTTGTAATATTAGTCATTATATTCAGTGTAAACTTTTTTAATATTGTATTTATTAGTAAGAATTTGTCATTAATATTGCTATTATATTTACTATAAAATTGTATTTTAATATTATATTATAGTTTTTTATATTATATTCAATGTTTTATTTTGTAATATTAGTCATTATATTCAGTATTAACTTTAATATTGTATTTATTAGTAAGAATTTATTAATATTGCTATTATATTTATTAGGCCTATAAAAAATATATTTTAATATTATATTTAAAGTTTTTGTTTTTAGTATATTTAAGATTTTATGTTAATATTATTTTCAATATAACATTTTTAATATTTTATTTATTGTAAAATATGTAATGCAAAGTTGTTGTTTTTTTAAGATTTCTTCCTTTTTTTCTAATTTTGCTATTGAAAATGGTATTATTTATGGGATATGAGCAATTTAGAACAGAATTGTGTTAAGTGTCCCAATTTACCTGTATTCATTTATAATGTTTTTGTCTATTTATTTATTTATTTATTTTTAAGCTTGTATAAAAGCACAAAATAGAAAAATACGCCAATGTTAGGATGGAGTTTCAATCCCTCACTCTTTTATGCTTCACCTGGATTCTTTCATTAGCACACATTTCCACCTCATTTGGGTCTTAGAAAATCATCCTTTTATCACTTTTTTTCCTCTAAAGAAGAGTCTTGGTGCTTTGTTTGGCAGTGGTATTATTTACTCTCTTTCATATCTCTTATCTCTTTTTTTCGAGTATCATAGAACTGTGTCAGCAGAAAAAGCACTGCATGGTTCATCTCTATGCCGACGGTGCCCGTGGAGATGCTGTAACCAAGCAGTGACTGTTTATCTGCTGTCACTGAACCTGGCTGAACCCCGCTATCTCTCCACTCCTTCATTAGATCTTCCTCACTGATGTTCTTCCAATACACAGGGGAGTAGGAAGTTAATTTAAAGAGGATATTGAGGATTTGGAGAGACTGTACAGAATCTAAACCACTCTCTAGACCACTATAGCAACACAGTATGGAAATAAACCCAGAGAGCGCTAAAGCTGTGGAAGGAAGCTGTGACTCAAATACTTTGTACTTGTGTGCACTGACTTTATCTTAGTGTTATCTTAGGCTGAATAGATTACAATAGTCTTATGCTTTAGCAAGCAGAATACAATAGAATATTTAACAAAGTCAAACAGAATAAAAGAATAGAGTAGAATAAAATATTTAATCAACTAGAATCTATAGCAAAATTATCTATAGAGAAGAATAGATTGAAATAGTTTAAACCCAATAAAAAGAATGTTTAATAGAGTAGAATAGAATATTTATTAAGATACATCAAAGTAGAATATAATTTTAATAGAATACATAGAATTTCAATTAGAAAAAAATGTTTAGCAGAATATAATAGATCGAATGGAAATTGAACGAAATATAATCGAATTTTAGCTCAATAGAGCAGAATGGCATTTCGATCAAACAGAATAGAATAGTTTGCATAGATACTATTCTGTTCTTCTCTAAAGAGAGAAAAAAATGGAATCGTGAATAGAATAAAATCTTTAGCACCAGAACAGGCTAGAAAAATGAAAACGTAACAAAAAAAAAAGAATAGAATATGGAATAGAATAAGGTCTTTAGCAGAACATATGAGAGAACATGGCAACTTAACAAAATAGTAGAATCTTTAATCGAATCTTATCAAGATTCTTAATAGGACTGGTTGTTAAAGATCCCTAACTTTCAGCACAACAATTGAATGGGGATGTCATCTTGGGTGGGGTGAAATTTGGCACAGAACTCATGGTGCCACCAGTGTGACACATCTTCAGTTGTGTGCCCGACCTCATTGGGTGTTTCGGCCACTTATCACAAGACACCCTCTGCCGGGGTTGGCCCACCACGGGTTGATCAGACACGGGTGGGTGTCGCACGGTGGTGGCACCATGCGATCATTTGGCAGCCCATGTTGCGTCCTTACGTTTCAGCCACAGCCAGTGACTGCTCCGTTCCGCTGCAGTGGCAAGTTCTTTGATTGCCCTCCGTTGGGACTGCCCTCTGATCCCTACTTCCTTCAAGAGCCTTGTGGTAGAGCTGGCTACAAAACCTCTGCATCCCACCTCCACTGGCCACACCTTCACGTTCCAGCCCCGCCCCTCTGCTTCAGCTGCTAAGTTGGCATATCTCGCAGCCTCTTCCGTTCGAATGCCTCGTCGATGGCATCCTCCCATGGGACAGTCATTTCTACAATGAAGACACGCCGGCAGGACTTGGACCAGAGGACAAGGTCTGGGCGCAGGTTGGTTGCTGCAATTTCGGGTGGGAAGGTGAGCCTCTGGTTAAGGTCTACCCGCATTTCCCAATCCCGGGCTGCGTTCAGTGGGCCAGAGTTTGGGAGTGATGGCTTAGTCCTCTGTTTCTCCCCTTCCCGCATGAAGGTTGTTCTCTGTGGGTTGGTAGTCTGGGCATTTAGGGGCGTGGCGTTGGTGGTTACCCTCTTGTTCTCAAGTTCGGCAGCCAGGCACCTCAGCACTTGGTTGTGGCGCCAGGTGTACCTTCCTTGAGTTAGGCTGGTCTTGCAACCCACCAGGATGTGTTTGAGGGTTGCTGGGGCTGCACACAGGGGACAGGCTGGGTCCTCTCCATACCAGAGATGTAGGTTGGTTGTGGAGGGCAGGACATCGTAAGTGGCTCATTGTTAAAGCAAAGTAGAAAATAATATTTATAGAACTATACTATTCTGAAGTAATATTCTATAAATATTCTGAATATTCTGTCTACTCAATAAAGAGAACAAAACAACTCAATAGTATGGAATTTGTAATGAAAACTCAGTGAATAGAGTTTGAGAGAGAGAGAGAGAGAGAGAGAGAGAGAGAGAGAGAGAGAGAGAGAGAGAGAGAGAGAGAGAGAGAGAGAGAGACTGTATTCGTCCATCATGGTTATTCTAGTTCACTGCTCTTTACGTCAGTCAACCTATTAATGGGTTAATGGTGAGTGTTAATGGTGAATTTCTGAGCCTTTCCTCCTGCTCTGCCCTAAATATGCACTATTTCCATACATTAATAATTTATACACTCATTAATTCATGTTGCAAAATTGTCTATGTAAGCTGTATGGCACATTCCATATCCAGATCTTCCATCATAACCTTTTTTTAAACCTATGGCCAGAAAAAAAAAATGAGAACACTGCAGGAAGAAATATTGTTGCCCACGTAGACTTGTTACAGTAGCAACCTTTGAGTATGAGTGACAAGGTCAGTCAAGCACATGGCAAGGTGTAAGTGTTGTGTTTAAGTGCAAGGTGTGAGGGGGGTGGGGGGACAAAATGTCACCACAAAGATGGCAATATCCCAAATCCTTGTTCTTGTGGGGACATTTTTTTAAAGAATACAGCTAATAAATCATACTAAGTGAGTTTTTTTTTTTTTTTTTAAATGTAAAAATGCAGAAAGTTTTCTGTGATGGCATGTTAAGGGGTAGGGTTAGTGTATAAAGGGATAGAATATACAGTTTGTACAGTATATAAATCATTATGTCTGTGGAAACTCATACAATATGAAAACAATGTTTTTGACATTGAAAACATTTTTGGTATGGGTGACAAAATGACTATGTTAGTGTTACTGCAGTTTTACAGCTCCAATAGAATAAGCCTCAGGGGGAAAGAGAAAGAGCATTTGACATTTTAAAAGAGTACAAGGTCGATCAATCCTGCCTACTTCCCTTGACATCCTGCAAATCTTCCCAGTTCTGTATAGGAACTGTAGCGCACATGAGAGTGTACGGTACATCCATACAACACTTCATGTGAACCCTTCTGATTGGCGGAATCAATACTGATAAAGACTCACTTAGAGTTTTGCACCAGCTTGTTTCTAAATATATAACATAACTCCTTGTTTTTGTTCCACATAAAATCATACAGGTTTGGATGAGGATAAATAAATTATTTTGGTTGAACCTTTGGGGTTCTGATTACAAAATTCCACTGCATCTAAAGTCCAACCTCTCCCAATTCATGCGCCTTTAATAGATTATTTTATGAATTATAGGCTATCACGTCTGAAGTGCTGATGCAATGTTCACAGTCCAGTTGCCTAAGGACTCTAAACCAGAACATTTTAGAATAGTGCAGACCAAGATGTACCACACTCACAAAGAGAGAAACGGAGAAAGAGATGGAGAGCGACTCAGTGATTTAGTGTCTAAACAGTAAAGGGATATTTCACCCAAAAAAGAAAATTCTCTCATTATTTACTCCCTCCAAATAGGGTTGTCAAAAGACTGGTACTTCGCTACCAAGTCAATACAAAAAAAAAAAACATTCTTTCTGGACTAACGCTGCTTTCAAACGCTCACATCGGTGTTGTTACTTTTAAATTGTTGCCGCGGGTTGATTTTTCAAGTACAATTTCGGCGTATTTTTGGGCTAGTTTTGATTGGCCTCTCTATTGTCAATAAATCACTAAGTCTGGGAACTTGGTGCTCTGGTAGTTTCATCTCTTATGAAACCAAATATTGATTCTGCTATCCTTGAAAACTATAGGCCCATTTCTAATTTACCTTTCATCTCCAAAGTTCTCGAAAAAGTTGTTTTATGTCAACTTCATTCTTATCTTAACCTAAATTCAATCTATGCAAGGTTTCAGTCTGGCTTCAGAGCACTCCACAGTGCCGAATCTCAATTATATTTATTTGACATTGACAACTGATGCTGGCGACCTCAGCTCTGCATTCGACATGGTGGACCATAATATCCTAATTTTTCAAATTGAACCTGATGTGGGGTTGAAAGCAACTGTATTAAACTGGTTCAGCTCCTTTTTGAAATATTGTAAATTCACTGTCAGTTTTGGCTCATCTGGGTCCCTCAGGGCTCCACCCTACCCTTTTTTCTTTATATATGCTCCCTTCGGGCTCCATTTTAGGAAACATGATGTTTTATTCTATTGTTACGCAGACGACAACTAGATATATGTCCTACTCAAACACTCTGGAAATAATTTAGCCTTTGCTGGCTTGCTTAAACGATATTCAAATGTGGATGTCCGGTAACTTTTTTAAGCTAAATGAAAATAAAACAAGGATAATCTTTTTTTTTTTTTTTTTTTATCAAGATCATTCTCTCTGCGTATCTTCTTTGTGTATACATGTCTATGCAAAAACATGACGATCACTGCAATTTTATCATCACTTCATTGGTTGCTGGTTCGTTTTAGAGTTGCTTTTAAAATCCTTTTATTTGTTTGTAAATGTTTGAATAATCCAACGCCTTCCTACATCTCTAATCTATTAGTACCTTTCAGATCTGGGACAAAAAAACTTTTAGTTGTCCCTAGATTCAGAAAATGAATTCTGAAAAGTTCTTAGTAACTGGTATTGAGACTGGTATATTGGTACCGACTACTGTAATTTTGGTACTGTGACAACCCTAGGGTTCTAAACCTGTATAAATTTCTTTCTTCAGTAAAACACAAAATGGTGAATTTTTGAAAGATATCCTGCACACCTCTTGAAAGGAACTAAATCTGTCAAGCTCCAAAATGAAAAAAGCCCCATAAAAGTAGGCTATCATATCAAAAGTATCATAATATGACTCAGTCTATATTCCAAATCTTCAAAACCATACAGTAGCTTTGTGTGAGAAACTGACCAAAATACCCGTTATTGATTATCATCCCATCTGATACAGTGCTATGCATAAGTTTAGGCACCCATACTAAAGTTGACTAAAAAGAGGAATAAAAAATAATCTTTTGGAAACTGAACTTAATGCCTTAATTTAAAAAATTAGGAAAAATACAACCTTTAAGGACACCAATTTTCTTTGTGAATGAAAAATGTATCGTAAATAAATAAATATTCTTCCTTAAAATACAGGGTGCATAAGTTTGGACACCCCTATGTTAAATTCCCATAGAGGCAGGCAGATTTTTATTTTTAAAGGCCATGGATCCAGGATACTATGCATCCTGATAAAGTTCCCTTGGCCTTTGGAATTAAAATAGCCCCACATCATCATAGAGTTTGGCATGGTTTTATTTCAGTTAGCCTAATAGCTAGTTTGATTTGCATTGAGAGATGATCTTATGGAAAGTACTCCATGCCAATCTCTAAGTATGGTGATGGTTATGTGATGATGTGGGGCTATTTTAATTCCAAAGGCCAAGGGAACTTTATCAGGATGCATAGTATCCTGGATCCATGAAGTAACTGGCCTTTAAAAATAAAAATCTGCCTGCCTCTATGGGAATTTAACATAGGGGTGTCCAAACTTATGCACCCTGTATTTAAAGGAAGAACATTTATTTATTTATGATACATTATTCATTCACAAAGAAAATTGGTGTCCTTAAAGGTTGTATTTTTCCTAATTTTTTAAATTAAGGCATTAAGTTCAATTTCCAAAAGATGATTTTTTATTCCTCTTTTTAGTCAACTTTAGCATGGATGTCTAAACTTATGCATAGCACTGTATGCAGAGTGGAAGGTGCTACACACATCTAACTTACACTTACAAAATGAAACGTGTTTGCAGCTTAGTTTTCATTAAAAACATTGAACTATTATTTCAAAAGTTCATTAAAATGTTCTCAATATACAACCCCAATAGAGATGACCTCTTTAAGACCTCTTGATTTACAATAGCAAAACTAAAAATGTTTGAGAGGTTTTTAATGAGCGCATACTGAAAATGTCTTTGAAATTGGATAAATAAATTGCAATGAGGATGTATATGAGTCAAGGTGCTTTTTATCCATTGAACTAATATGATCTATTTTTTTTAGTTCTCCATCTGGTTTTAAACTCTTTAGTTGGCACTATAGTTTGTTACCATCTGTCTGACAGCTACAATGCCAATGCAATTTAACTCTCCCCCACACTCTTTCCCTCCTTCGCACATTTTCTCCTCTCCTAGGCTATCTCCTTCTGTCACTCGCTGAATTTCAATCTCTTTTCAAACACCGGCATTTTCTCCATGCGCTGTTCTGTTTCGTTTTGGCTCAAGCAGCTGTGGAGGTGCCAAATGTTCCTCAGCATCATCTTATGTAAATGTAACATTAGATGTGAAACATTCACATCTCAAATTTATTCAGGCCTGCTCACGTCCTCCTCCACCTCGGCCTCCTGCTCCTGCTGAGCTGTTGATAATACGTGTGTGTGAGTGTGTGTCTCTGAGGTTCATAATAACTTGCGGCAATAACACAGGCAATGCCAGCAGGACCCAACCTCTAACATATTTCCTTTTATCTAAAGAAGGAGAAAAGTAATTAGAGAGAGAGGGAAAAAAAAATATTCTGACTTCCTAATGACCTTTTCATGACCTTTAAAAGAATATGCCTGTGTTAGCATGCTAATATGTGTGTGGGAGACTGAACTCAGGTCCTGTGTGCTCGCATTGATCTGTGCATTAAGTCCGTTCACACTAAGGATAATAACTATAATGAAAATATGTTCTAAGTGTAAAAGAAGAGCAGAGTCCACGCCGCAACTATAACAATAATGTCAGAGAAATATTGTTGGAATCACTTTCAGAACGATTTTTTCCAGCTGATGAACAATAAAAACACTAAGAGTCAATAAGAATCCATCATGCTTTAAAGAGATTGAGCATTTAAAGCGGAAGATGACAAAACTGCAGCGCTTTCTTATAATAAACAGAATGATATTGTTTCAGAGTTTATGTAGATTTCTGTTATTTAGTTTGCTCAAGCAACGTTCAGTGCAGCATGTTTCATAAAACACAACTGAAAACCTGGTTTCACGCTTCTGACAACAGGCTTTGTACAGGCAAACTAAGGTTTGCATGCATACAGTGTGTAACCATGGTTACACTGCTGTACAACAGAGGCGATTTAATTGACTTGACTTTTAATGGACAGATAAGCTGGAACCAGGAGAGAACAGAGCGGAACAGCACTGCATGTGTGTGAGAGCAGAGTCCACCTGACTGCAGTGTCCCAGAGGTGTGTTTGAGTCTATGTGAGCTTGAGCAGAAGCCGCCACGCTGACACACACTCACACACAGACGCAGAGGCATTCAGCACTTTTCAAGGGTCACACACGCACATTGGCACACACTTGGACGCACTTGTTTCAGAAACACCTGGACCGAACTCTCCCAAGAGATAGCAGTCAGCTCTCTTTCTACCATAGTTCTCTCTCGTTTGCTGTTCTTCCTGTCCTTTTCTATGCACACAAGAACAAACACACAAATAGAAACATTTAGCTATGAACACACCCATTATTTTTCCCTTTCTTTCTCTTCCTTTCAAGGACTAAACATTACTTGCAGCTGGCCTGACATACACACACACACACACACACACACACACACACACACACACACACACACACACACACACACACACACACACATATATATATATATATATATATATATATGTGTGTGTGTGTGTGTGTGTGTGTGTGTGTGTGTGTGTGTGTATCTGACTTTCTACTGCCAACAGATACATAGACACGCTGCTGTGAGCATGCAAGATATGCTACTGCTGCATGAATAGTCATGTAAACCCCGTAGCAGATCTACTGTAAGCAGGTGGAGCTGGGGGAGGTGGAGGGACTATTAAAATGTTGACCAAGCAATCTCATTGGCTACAGGATCGCCAATCAGCTTGTGCCATGCGGTAATGATGTGACTGCTTACAGACAGCATTTAAAGGACCAGTCACCCTGCGCTATCCAATGAATCTAGCATGGAGCATCTCATCTGCGACCCTCCGATATCTGTGATTTCTGTGACAACCAAAAATTACACTTACACAAATTTTGTTATGAGCAAACAGGACATGGCCTGACACCCTGCATCCTCTGACCAAGATCAGAACTGAAGAGTTTGTGTCCGTGAGCTGACGATTCGGCCAACATAGGCTACAGCCTAAGCAACACCGGGTCCCTAATGAATGGATAATTGAAAGTATGGGATACCCAGAATAAGCAAAGATCTAAATTAAAGTATAATCAATATTTATAATTAGTTCCTAGTTTGAAACACAACAAAAATTTAATAATCATTAGAAATTGGAATCAGATTAAGCACAGAGCTAAAGTAAAAGTGAAACTGAATTCTAAAAATTAAGTGAACTTCACCAGAACGCTAAAGACATTCATACACTAAACCTTCTTCGCCCACGCCGTTGGATTCCATTGTTGAGACGGCGGGAGGTTCTTACACACACACACACACACACACACACACACACACACACACACACACACACACACACACACACACACACACACACACACACACACACACACTCACTCACTTGTTCTTCTCTGTTGTTTATGATGATCAGATCTGCTCCTCTGTCTGTACAGTATCTTCTGCTCTCAGTCCAGCTCTTCTTCTCATTCGACATGTAGTAATGACTGGATTTATAGTAAGTCCATCCAGCTGTAAACAACCAGTTCAGCTGTTAGCTCTTGATTCCCATTACACTCACCTGTCAGTAACTTATAACAGATAGTAAACTCTTGGATTGTGTTCAGTAAAAGTTACTGAGAGCACAACCCAACTCCATCATCTTTTATGTCTGCTGTATAACAAATAACTACATGGACTAAAGAAACTTTACCAAGAATGCTAAGTTCATTTCTTAGCTGGTCTCTCTCATTGGTCAGGTTTTTGCTCTTTATTCTTAGCTCATCTCTCTCTTCTGTGAGGTTGTTTATCTTGGTTAGTAGCTGATCTCTCTCTTCTGTGAGGTTGGTAATGTTGGTTAGTAGCTGATCTCTCTCTTCTATGAGGTTGGTAATGTTGGTTAGTAGCTGATCTCTCTCTTCTGTGAGGTTTGTATTGTTGGTTAGTAGCTGATCTCTCTCTTCTGTGAGGTTGATAATGTTGGTTAGTAGCTGATCTCTCTCTTCTGTGAGGTTGGTAATGTTGGTTAGTAGCTGATCTCTCTCTTCTGTGAGGTTGGTAATGTTGGTTAGTAGCTGATCTCTCTCTTCTGTGAGGTTGATAATGTTGGTTAGTAGCTGATCTCTCTCTTCTGTGAGGTTGGTAATGTTGGTTAGTAGCTGATCTCTCTCTTCTGTGAGGTTGGTAATGTTGGTTAGTAGCTGATCTCTCTCTTCTATCAGGTTGGTATTGTTGGTCAGTAGCTGATCTCTCTCTTCTGTGTAGTTTGTGCTTTTTGTATAGATGTGAACACACAGCACTATGACTGCAGTCAGCAGAAGAACACACAGAAACACCAAACACACTGCAGCTGCTCTGGAGCTTCTGTTCCTCACAGAATCAGTTCCTGAAAATAAAATATATGATTTGAATATCTTCTTTAGCATTTAATAGTACTTAAAAGCCTTTAAAAAGTAGCCTACTGTTTGTGCCTTCAAATATTTATCAATACCTTTGTGATATTATTTTAATGAGGAAACTTACTCTGTACCTGTAAGTTCAGGTGGCTGGAGTCTCGTTGCAATTGAGTGTCCTTTGTCTCTCGTGATTTTACTTCTTATTGAATCAGCATTTTCATAGATATCATCAGTCTTCATTTGTCTCGCTCCTCTATCCGTTTTCTGAGTCATACCTGTATTTACTTTCAGAAGGTTCCAGTGAAAGTGAGAGTGTTCTAAAATATAACCTTTTTTATTTTATTTTATTTGAGTAAACAAATAAAGAAAATAACTAACTAGCAGCTGAGATGGACCTTATTATAATCCCGATATATGTCCTGATGTGTGGAAAAGTATTTATATGTATAGGTACAGGAAGTTCAGCTCACCACAGAATGTCAGAGGGGTTTGTATTGACATAAGTTTAATGATTATACCTGAAACCTGCTACTGTTTCATTATTCAAAATATTATGGCCAAACTTTCCAAAACTGATCTTTCTGGAAGATTGAACAATTATGTTCTTTGGCTCCAAAATTTCCTTCTGTTAGGCATGGAAACATAATTTGCATGGGATAATGTAGGGGTGAAATAGTAACTAGTAATACATGTTATATTAAACATTGTGGAAATTTTAACTCATGAATACACATGTTTATTTATATTACTGAAAATAATGAAACTATTAATTATGCATTTTTGGGGTAATTAACATATTTGAGTGCATTAAAGTTTGTGTTGTGAGTGTAATGGATTTATTTTAAAGCTTTAATTTTACATTTAGTTTATTACAGAATAGCATAAAAAAGCAAAGTGTCCTTTAAACAATAAAATAACAATGTCAAGATTGTATGTAAATTAACAATGTTTATCATTCTCCATGTTACCTAAACTGATAAATTCACTTTTATTTGTCAATTAGTTGTTTCAAAATAGCACACTTCAAGTTAAAAATCATTAACACACTTGAAGTAGGGTGAATTCGGGTAATCTGGGACATTTTTTGCAATTTTGACTTTTGACCAGAGGATACATGCTCATATATGATTGTTTTTGTGCCAAAAAAAAAAAAAAGTCAATCTGGGACAGGTCACTTTGTAATCGGGGACACGTGTATTAGGCCTAAAAAAAAAGCTTATTCACTATACTTTATGCATTTCTTAAACACAATATCACAAATTCTTAAAAATCATTATGAAAAAATTACAAGTACAGAAATCTAGCATGTCGTGAGTAAAAGTGATCAAAACATTTTTAAGAAAAAAACGAATTACTTCTTGTAGCCTGCATATTCATAACGAGTACAAATAGCGATGCAGATTGAGACTAGGCGATTTCCTTGGCAGATATTGACGTGGGACTATATTGGGGGGAAGCACAGGCGAAGCACTGCTACTTGGGCGCAGAGATATCACGCAACACCTGAAATCCCCCCACGTTGAGCCTGGTCATCGATGTCAGGACCTTGTCCCACTCGCCACAGCACAGACACTCTATTTCAGTCAGCATAGGTTGGCATATTCCCTCACATTCACACCACCAGTTCGTGTTGGCTCTCATCCTCACGTCCTCAGGCTGTTGAGTGATCACAACCTCCTCCTCCTGTCGTTCTATTTCCAAAGCACGCAGCTCCTCCTCTCAAACTCTGGTTCATAGAGGTATGGTTCTGGATCTTGACTATCTGAGAAGTCACCCTCTTCGTCTCTCACAAAATCTGCCATGTTCTTCGCCATTCACTATGTCTACTGTAGGAAAAATAGCCAGCTACTATTCCAACGTGATCTCATGAGAATACGTGTGTATTTTTACGTAAAGTGTAGTTCTATCACACGTACATTTACTTACGTTTTATACACACAGAAACATATAATACTGACGTATTGACAGCACAAACATGTAAATTATTTACGTATGAACAACTCTACCGACGTACACATTTGTACAGCATTCCTATTTTATGCATATTAAAATCGTGGCATTAATGTTTTGACTATTTCATTCAATTGTCTAATCAATTACGTTTTCAGTCGCATTTATTAAATGCAGTTTAACGTTACTCAAGAAAAAATAACATTTCGCTCTGTGCCTTCTGCAGCAAACTCGTTTCGGAGGATTAGCCTACATTGTGTTAAACAAGACTTCACTTTAAAACCTTAAAAATACCTTATTTAATCATTTAACCAAAATGACACAAAATGCGTTTTCTCCAATAGAACCATAATACACCAAAACCACAGATTGCGACATGCTGTGTTTCAGTCGGTAAATTACATTTGAAATGGAGAAGCTCACGCGCCTTCACACAGAGCGAAGCCGGATTAACATTTTCATGGATTAATAACTTAAATTCTGCTCTGTACCTCATTCAAAACTATTATATACTGACAGAGAGGACTGCGACTGCAACACCGGACTTTTGGTACCGGTTTTGAAATTTTCGCAATAAATAAATTATTGTGAATACACGTATGTTTTTTTTCTTCATAATTGTAACATAGGCTAATTGTAGTTTAAGAAATGGTTATGAGTAGGTTTAGGGATAGGAGTAGGGTTAGCTGTTCAAAATATCTTTTAATGCTATATTGTTAATAAATTTGCCATTTCCCTACATATCTCTGTAACGTTACCTTTTATCCTTTTTATATTCTGTATAAAATGGGTATGTTTAGGATTGGGAGTAGGGTAAATGGATCTTCCATTTATCTATAAAACGGTAAAAGGTAAATTATACAGATATCTTTACGATATGAAAGATTCGTAAATATTTAACGTTTTGTAGCTGTAAAATCATAATAATGTTACGTTTAGTTGTTGCAGATACGTCCATATCATACGTTTTAGCATCTATCCAAACGTACAAAAAGTATGTTTTCTATCTTTGAAAATTATGTATTAATACCTACGTATTAACAATGGTATGTTGACGGAAGTTGGGGGATTTCAGGTGTTGCGTGATATCTCTGTGCCCAAGTAGCAGTGCTTCGCCTGTGCTTCCCCCCAATATAGTCCCATGTCAATATCTGCCTAGGAAATCACCTAGTCTTAAAGGGATACTTCAGGATTTACCATTAAGCTTTGTATTAGTAGAAAACCTGTAGTATTTTCGAATTAGCATGCTTTCCACCCTCATATCCCCCTGAGACAAGAGATTTATGTATTTTTTGTCTGGAAAAATTCCTCCGATGACGCAAAAATCGTCATTTTGCGTCATCGGAGGATTTTCTGGCCAGAGGCTAAAGACTACAGCCAGTAGATGGCGTTGTTCCGCATGTTTTCAGCCCGCCCATAGAGGGTTGGATCTCACTCACAGAATGTACACAGTATCAGCCGTCTTTCTTTGGAAGCTAAGCTAGCAGGCTCTTGCTCTGTGGAGAAAGCTGAATAGTAGGAGAAAGCTGAGTAAGTATGGGTTACCATCCTCCTTTTCCCGGACTTGTCCGGCCGTCGAGATCGTTCAAAATGTCCGGGATTCGGCTTTTGCGTTCTGCGGTCGCCATTCATTGTTTACATGCACACCTTTTGTTTCAATCTAGCTGAATTCATTCCGATCGGTGAATCTGAATGTAGTGTTTACATGAACGCTAAACAAGTGATCGGTTGATGTGCGTTTTACCATTGCTAAGAAAATTTCCGCTCCTCCGTGAGAGATACGAGACCCGGCCTCGCGCCATTCTCCCGCGGCCATCAGCCTCGTTCTGCTCGCCACAGTAAACATAATGAATGAATGGCGACTGTAGAACGCAAAAGCCGAATCCCGGACATTTTGGGCGATCTCTAAATCCCTGGCAAACTCATCACGTAGGCTAGCCTTGTTGTTTGTTTTCGACTGCGCTCCCTTACCGGTAGGCGTGGCCTCCTAAGGCAGCGAAGCAAGTGCATTCTGGGAGTTGTTGTCTTTCATCCACATTAGCCAAAAATAAATTTTCTGGGTTTTCTCAGTCTAGAAAGCTCCAAATTAAAAAATGTCTTCACATTTCTTCTACTTAAATTACCTATTTTAAATACACATTCATCTTCCCAGAGGTGAAGTATCCCTTTAATCTGCATTGCTATTTGTACTCTTTTTAAATATGCAGGCCACAAGAATTAATTAGTTTTTTTTTTAATTCATTTTTTTTTTATCACTTTTACTCACGGCATGCTAGCTGGCAACAAAGGATTCCATTCATTATGCTAAGCTAAGCTAGTGGCGGCGCTGCCAAACTAAAACAATCCATGCACTGAGACAAAAATGTGTTTGCCCACCTATCTACATGTAGGAAAGATGGTGAATAAGCCCTATTTAAAAAAATGGTGGAGTATTCCTTTAAAAGAACTACTGTCAGTAACTTTTGGGCCAGATGTGTTAAGGTACATCCAAACCAAAAGATATTTTGGTGTCCCTAGTGCAGTTAGTTAAAAAAGTATTTTTAAATAAAAAGAAATGCATCTTGTTTGTTTTAGGGATGTTTAGATTTTTATTCTGGAGAATGAGTCAAAAATACTGGAATACAAAATAGTACTTTTTTCGAATTGTACAAAAAAAAAAAAAAAAAAACTTCATGCCAATCTCATTTAGGGTCCATCACTGCCTGTCAGCTGAATGTTTCAACAGTGACATCATGCAACAATCAGATCTCTCAATGAAAAGATGTGCAGAAGATGTGTTCCTTATTGTACTCCCTGATGGTTACAGACTATGGCCTTGTCCACACTAATACATTTTCGTTTAAAAACGCATATCTTTCTCTCCTTTTTGGCCTTCCATGCACATTGAGACAGTATTTTCATTAATGAAAACAAAGCTTTTTGAAAACACTCTCCAAAGTGGATACATTTGAAAACGCTGTTGTACTGTGCACTGTCAAAACGGAGGTATTTAAAAACGATGACGTAAGTTTAGTCATGTGACGCATTATAAGTGGCGTAGCGTAAATCCACAGCCAAAACCAAAATGGAGCCGACTAGTCGACACTTACTGCTGCCCATACAGGGTTTTTTCTGCATTGAAATGTTTTGGGCGGCCGCCATAACAAATTTTTGTTCCACCAAAGCCTTATTTGATCAGTCATTATGATTTATGAGTGATGACTGCTGTCCTTGTGATAGGGCGCATATTAACTGAGGGAGAGAACGAGTAGAGACCCTCCCCGGCGCGCACTCTCTGTCATCAAACTAAGCAGCACTGTCTTTGCTCTCTGTCCCTCGCACATATCCCATACACAAAAGAAATATATTTGAAATATATTTTCAGTATATACTTTGGAATATATGCAAATATTTGAAATTGGCCCAATAAATATATTTCACACTTAACATCATATATTTTTGTTATATTTCAGAATATATTTCAATGTATTTTTTTCTGTATGGGTTCCCAAAAGTGTCAAAATATATGTCATATATTCCAAATACATTGAAATATATTCTGAAATATAACAAAAATATATGATGTTAAGTGTGAAATATAGCCTATTTATTGGTCCAATTTCAAATATTTGCATATTTTCCAAAATATATACTGAAAATATATTTCAAAAATATTTATTTTGTGTATGGGATTACAGTGATCAAAATCAACTTAACTGACAGTCTGATGACCGAATCCATGTTGGATGTGGCGCATTCGGAGAAATGTTGGTGTGAATTGCGCTCAAAAACATCGCCTCTTCTCTGACAAGGGAACACATGCAGCTGACATAAACCACACGTTCAATAAACAAAAAAATATATATCGAGTGTTGAAGTGTTTTCTGTGTTGACACAAATCTTTTGCGATGTCTTAACAGCTGGGATTCATAGACGCACACAACGCGTCCGCTAATGTCCGATTCGCGCCCTAATGATTCCTTTGAACCAGGGCCGTTTCTAGGCATAGGCAAACTAGGCGGTCGCCTAGGGCGCAAACAGCTGGGGGGCGCCATTGAGAGCCCCCACCACACCAAAAGATTTTTGCCCAAGTGAGTGGAAGAAAAATCCTTCTTTCTTTACATTTCCGATAATGGAGCGTATATTTGCACTAAGTGCCTGTCTTTTTTAGCAAAAATACGCCCACTACTATATATCTACAGTGGCATAGGTCGTAAGGCGTGAGGTGCTTGAAAGTAGCTTTGGATGCGTTCGACCGAGTTCGAATCCGCCTTTTGCCGAAATCGCTCTTCTCCCTTTTCCCAACACTTAAGATGTAAAATTTATAGCCTAACATAAAGGTCTCTAGCGTTATATTTTGTCAATGAATTAAAATCGAAATCAAAAGGCTTTGTGCCTTTATAAAACAGCACAAGACTTTAATTAAGTAGCCTAGACATTCTGTTTGTGCTGCATGATTTAAAGAAAAGTGCGCACTTTGCTCATGCGATCAGCATGGTGATCTGGTGTTTTTCTCCAAAATAAAAGCTCAAGGGTTTATTTCTTGCAAGTGAAGAAATTACGAGGACAAAAGTATTGTAATTTTCAGATACTATAGTGTAATGTAAATTATACTTTTGAAATATTCATTTTAATTTATAAAGTAGCCTACATATGATTGGCTATATGGATTTTACGTCATAGGAATACTTATATAAATCATAAACACCAGTGATAATGTAATGTAGACTGAGACTCTATATCATGATAACTAATGAGATGTTTGAGCCCTCTTTAGTGTCCAGGTACAAGTCAATGGTTTTTCTTTGTTCAATGTGCACAGTTCATGGGTTGAAGCTCTTAAATTTTAGCTCTCAAAGTACCAGATTGATGCATTAATTTAACCTTAAAATGTACAAAATTTTCTTGCGGGGGAGCATGCCCCCGAACCCCCCTAGAAGGATAGTGGAGGGAGGGAGGGGGGGGGGGGGTCAATAGGAATCTTGCCTAGGGTGCCAAAAAGGCTAGAAACGGCCCTGCTTTGAACCAATTTCATTTTTATGACTGATTGAAAACAACTGAAAATCCACAGTATTTTCAGGTTATTTATATTCACAATGTGTAGTAAATGACCTAAATCATTTAGTTTAGACTGGAGTGAGGTGAAACCAGAACAACACTGCAAGGCCACTCCAAAAATAAGCAAAAAAATAAATAAAATAATAATAATTAATACAAGATATTTTTGCTTGTAATAAGCAAAAAAATCTGCCAATGGAACAAGTAAAAATTCTATTGGTAAGATTTCTTGAAATAAGACATTATATTTAAGCCTTACAAGATATGAGTGATCTTGAAATTAGCTGGGTAAACTCATTTTGAGCTATATTTTACTAGTATTGTGATGTTTTGTGTCTCATAATAAGCTTGTCATGCTCAAAAATAATATTTTCCCCTCAAAAGTAGCATTTTGTTTTGTCATCCTGTTTGTTTCAAGTGTATTTAACTAATTTTTAGTTCTATAATCGTTACATTGTTCTAGATTTAAGTCACCACCAACTTGAAATAAGATTGGAAACTGGCATTTTGAGACAAAATGTCTTGAAGTTAGCATTCCTGACTCGTATTAGGCAGTGCTCTTTTGCCATAATAAGCCATAATTTACCATCCTGTCATCATCTCAAGTGTATTTACCTTACTGTAAGCTCAACAAAAGTAATACTGTTCTAGATTCAAGACATTTTACCTTCTACACTGTAAAAACTAAAGGAGCCTCAAATACCCTGTCGGATACTCAAGGAACTTCAAAATGTAATTTTGGTGCCTCAAAGCTCTTTCTCCTATAGTAGGGTTACTGGAGGAGCATTGAGAATCTTTGAGGTTCTTGCTGGAACTTATGGGATCCTTTAAGCACTTTGTATTTACTTCAGAGGTTCTGGAGTCACCTTTTCATTACCATGAGACCTCGAAGTGCTTTGGGGGAAAATAGAGGAACTTAAATGTGATAAAAGGGTTATTGGAAGATCTTTTAACATTTAGGTGGTTCCTGGAAGATCTCTAATGTTAAAGCCAGCATCTGGAGGAACCCAATGGTTCAGTGAGGCCCGAATTAGATTATTATTCTATTATTATAATTATTATCCTATTATTATTATTATAGGCTACTTAAGTTTGATTCAGTATACATACCCAGGTGAAAAAGACGTACTATTAAATGTATTAAAAATGTACTTGAGTGTGTTTTTAGTAGACCTACAATACAAATATACTTTAATGCATTTTTAATACATTTAACAGTAACCTAGTCTTTTTCACTTGGGTAGCTTACATATATTTAGTAGCCTATAGGCCTATTTTATTAAGTAATTTAAACCCTAAACAACAACACTAAATAATAATAATATTATATGAAGAAGAAGAAGCAGGAGGAGAAAAGTATTATTCTGTCACGAAACTGCTGCTATTCCTCTGCTGTCGTCGCTTCAGTGATGCTCGCGCGCAACAGAGCTCAGCTGATCGTCATCAGGAAACTAACGGCTCCTCTCATCAAAGCTTCCGCCGTTTGTTCGGCTCTCCATTACAAGGTTTGTAAACTCGCCAAATAAATATAAATACACAGTCTACTCACTATATATTTAAACACACATATATATAAACTAAATTTATTATACATTACTACGTTTTTACAGTGTTTACCACTCGTTTATTGCACAGTATCTGGTATGAAGGTTTTAGCCGCGATGCTAACTACGTTGATCTAATGAACAAATGGAAATGATTGACTTATTGTCTTAGATTGATTTAGTCATTCAATTCAACATATTTTGTACAACAGTGTCTTCAAATTGCTGATATAGCCTAACTAATTTAGAAAATTCTCTGATTCTTGGCGTTTGTTATGAATAACAAAAACAGGTTATAGTTTGCTCTGTTTTTGTTTAGCCTAACGTTAACTTTACTTACTACAGGTGCCCTCATTCTCTCAAATACCATTTTAAAGCCATTTACTGGTCAATAAATATTATGTTGTGAATAATCAGCTTTGTTCTTTTGTTTCCCCAGAACAAATAATCTGAACATTTCAGTGGCAACATTGAATTACAGTGAGTACCTGCACCACATGCAGTACTTTATTACTATGAACTTTCTCTGTGAAATTGTATTGTTTGACTGTGTACTTGTGTTTTTTAATCAGTTATTCTCTGAAAATCTTTTCTCATGATCTCAAATCTCATTCATGTAAAATATCCCAGATTTGGTTCACAAATAATGCTATGCATTTTTTCTTATATCTTTATCATTTGCATTTGAATATAAGACATTTTAACTCTGAATTATAACTTCAAGTTTAGTCTTTTTCGACAAAAAAAAAAAAAAGGAAAAAGCTATTAGGCTTCAGAAGACTTACAACACAACCCATAACACATGAGTTGAACTCATTGATTATTTTTAGGATCTTTTCTGGGACATTTTTGGAGCTTAACCATTTTTACATAAATTGTTGCATTGAATTGAACTAGACAAGAGTACATAAGAATGGTTTCATGAATGATTTACACATTAGTTTTCTGCTTGTGTTTCATGCAGTGTAAGCGACCGGTGACTGGGGCTGCATTATGCCTGAGATCTGCTTTTGGGTTCCACAGACAGAAAGTCAAACAGGTTTGGAACGTCACAAGGCTGAGGAAATTATTCAAGTTTCACAACTATCACTTTAATAACATTACTAACAGTAAATTTTGTACTTTGCAGGGATCTCGGTAAGTTGAAATACAAGTTTGAACAAGAATAAAAATCCTCCTGTAGACCTGAAAATCATCGAAGTGCCTGGACCATCCACCAGAAAAGAGGCAAAACAAACGGAAAACGATGCTGTACCTTTTCACTTTTCTTACTCGTTAAGTACCTCACACCAACTTGGTCCCATAGTGACATTTTTGACCACAAACGAAATTGCTGATCGTGTGGATTCTTATTGAAATGACTGGAATTCACCAGTGAACATTCACAGAATAACAGATAATTTTACTGCACCTTAATACTGTTTCCAGGTCGAAGCCTCTACTTCCTCTATCTTGTTTCATGAGAATACTCTACAACCATTTATGAACACTGTTGATTCAAGTCACACATTTAAGCTTTTCAAAAGCCATAGTGTACATTACAGTCTCTAGTCTAACGGCATCCCAGACTTCAACATTTTATGATTCAAAAAAGCTGAATAACTAACCATCAGAGATTTCGGTATAGAGATAAAGGTTACAGCACAATGAGTGCATATTAGCACTGTTGTTTGTTTTTGGCATCTGATAGAGCTTTTGGACTTGGAAACAGTGATGTCAGACTAACCATCGGGCTGAAACACAAATGTTTAAAGTTAAGTATGATGGACATTTTTTAATTAGTTCAAATGTAATTTTTTTACATTGATTTATTTCGTGGAACATATGTGTTTCCATGCATTTTGTTGAGATGTCTTTACTTGTTTATCTATTGTATATACATGGTTGATTATGTTGCTTATGTATTATACTATTTTTTTGTGTATTCATTGATATTAATCTATAGTTAGCTTTTTTCCCCATGTGCATGGAAGTGTATGTATAAAAATGAATATCAAATATGTAATAAACAATTCTTATTTTGTATTTGGTTCAATTTGTTTATTATAATAGAAGTCAAAGGTAACCATAGTAACAACATGAAATTAAATATAAAAAAAATGAAATTTGGTTCCTGGAGGCACCCAAAGTGGTTCCACACAGTGCCTAATATAAGAGTTCCTCAGGAAACCTGTGTGGTTCCTCAGAGAACCGGCCCTTTTTAAAGGGTGCCTAGAGGATCTACAGACGGTTCCGCCGGTGTGGCGAAGTGAAGAACCCCAAAAGGTTCCTCCAGGCACCTTTAATTTTTACAGTGTAGATTCAAGACATTAACTGTTTACTAGACAGAAAAAGTGAAAAATAGACTTTTTTGGAAGTGTTTTTTTATTTAAACAGCAAAAAGTCCCAGAGGACTGCATACAAGGGAAACAGCTTCATTTTTCTCAACATTTTGGCTCACAGTATTTATGGAACTGCAATATGAAAACATAGTAGAACATATTATAGATTATAAATGTAAGATCCCTTAACCCTACTCCCACACCTAAACATACCCATTTTATAGACAATATTAAAAGGATAAAACGTAATGGACATATGTGTGTAGGGAAATGGCAGTTTTATTAACTATATAGCATTAAAAGACAGTGGTGGACAGTAACGAAGTAAATGTAATTCGTTACTGTACTTAAGTAGTTTTTTTGTGTATCTGTACTTTACTTGAGTATTTAAATTTGGGAAGACTTTTACTTTAACTCCACTACATTTCAAAGTCAAATATCTTACTTTTTACTCTACTACATTTTCAAAATCAGTCGTTCCTTTTTATTTATGAGTGGATAAAAACTTAACTGGTCAAACGAGCCACCAATCACTAGCCTAAAACTTGCGTGCTTTGTTTTGAACTTGCCTTGGCGCTATCTGCGTGAACCAGAGCCGTTATGAGAGTTGCGACTATAGACAGTATAAGGTTGCGACACACTATAGGCTTGTTCGACTTGAACCGGAGCTGCACAGACCGATCCGTTTATGACATCGCGAGAGTGATTGAAAAGCATACAGAGCCGTCTACACTCGTACACTAATCGATCTATCTCGAGTCGCAGTATTTTAATATCATTCGAATGGCCTGTGCAGTGTGCAGCCGCTGTAATCTCGCCGCCGCGCGGTCACGTGATTCGTGTAGCTATCAATAGTTCCAAACAAATCGCGTTGCCAATGATTTTAAGCGGGGCAGAGAGCAGCAGCTATTATTGCAGCAATTATCGGTAAATATTGACGCATAATGAGCATTGCTTATTACGTTGACACTAAAATTACTTGCATATAATAGCATTTTTTTTCTGGGGAGTAGCAGCATTAATACGTTTTGGTGTTTAATTTTGGAGGGAAATAGGCTGCTCCCATAACGTAGAAAAATAAATAAATAAATAAATTATATATATATATATATATATATTATATATGTATATGTGTGTGTGTGTGTGTGTGTGTGTGTGTGTGTGTGTGTGTGTGTGTGTGTGTGTGTGTGTTTGTGTGTTTAATGGCATTGTGCAGGTTTATGTGAATGTATCATAACATTAGGATGTTTATAATAGGCCTATTATAACTAGACGCTCGTGAAAAATATATACAGTAAATACTGTAAATGTATTATACCTTATGGGAACAGTCCCCTTCCGTCCAAAATTAAACACACAAAAAATGTATTCAATTCAAATGTATATATAATATAAATATATATATAGACTAATTAATGTCATTTTATTAATAGATTGATGTGCCAAGAGTGACATTGGAGTCTTCACGTAGACTGAGTTAAGCAAGAGTCTTGTGACAAAAATAATAATAGGACAATTATAGCCATAAAAAAATCATAGTACTTGGATACTTAAGTACATTTGAAGGCAAATACTTTTGTACTTTTACTCAAGTGAATGTTTAAAGGCAGCACTTCTACTTTTACTTGAGTAATATTTTACCTTGAGTATCTTTACTTTTACTCAAGTACATGGTATGTGTACTTCGTCCACCACTGTTAAAAGATAGTTTGAGCCACTAATCCTACCCCTACCCCTAAACCTAACGTTAACCATTTCCTAAAACTACGTAACTACAATTATAAAGAAAAACAACAGACATAGCCTACTTAATTCATTAAAGATTTTATTAAGTTATCTGGTGACCAGTTGACCACGTCTCTACAACGTTTTCTGTGGGATAAACTAGCGACGTCTTTTGAGGACGTGCCCACGACGTTTCTGGAACGTTAGCCAAGATTCTAAAAAATGGAACTTTACCACGACATCCTCACAGTGTTGTTGTTGACACAAGTAATGTCACGCTGACCAAATGACGACTAACTGACGACGTCGTCACAACGTACTGTGTTAGCTAGGTACACTTTTAATCACAATAATTTAGTTAGTGAGAAAATGTCAAAACCGGTACCAAAAGTCGTTCACATGACGATGTGTCGCAGTCCTCTCTGGCAGTATATAATAGTTTTGTATGAGGTAACGTTACAGAACAGAATTTAAAGGGATAGTTCACTTTGAAAATAAATTTTGGTATGTTTTAGCTTACCTCAAGGGCATCCAAGATGTAGGTGTCTTTTTTTCCGCAGTAGTTTCAATTTGGATATTTTTAGGTCAAACCGTTCTTGTCTGTCAGTCATATAATGCAGGTTGATGGTCACTGTATCAAAACACAAGCACAGAGTCCAAATTAAAACAATTCCCCGTCGTCCAAATGAAACATTTCCCCATCGTAAGTACACATTGATGGCCTAAGACACGAAACGAGCGGTTTGTGTGAGAAAATGAACAGTATTTATATCGTTTTTACCTCTTGTAACACAGCACACGTCCAAATGATCTGACGGCGCGGGCGGGTATAGATATATACATAGATGTCGCCTTGGCTACGGTTTCGTTCCAATGAACTGCAGTAGCAAAGGCGACTTCTAGTGTATATATCTATACCCGCTCACGGGCAGGTATAGATATATACACTAGATGTCGCTTGGCTACGGTTTCGTTCCAATGAACTGCAGTAGCCAAGGCGACATCTATGTATATATCTATACCCGCCCGCGCCGTCAGATCATTTAGACGTGTGCTGTTTTCAAGAGATAACAACGATATAAATACTGTTCGTTTTCTCACACAAACCGCTCGTTTCGTGTCTTAGGCCATCAATGTGTACTTACGATGGGGAATTGTTTAATTTGGACGATGGGGAATTGTTTTAATTTGGACTCTGTGCTTGTGTTTTGATACAGTGACCATCGACCTGCATTATATGACTGACAGACAAGAACGGTTTGACCTAAAAATATCAAAATTGAAACTACTGCGGAAACAAAGACACCTACATCTTGGATGCCCTTGAGGTAAGCTAAAACATATCAAAAATTAATTTCAAAGTGAACTATCCCTTTAAGTTCTTAATCCATGAAAATGTTAATCCGGTTTCGGTTCGCTGTTCGCTCTGTGAAGGCGAGCGTGCTTCTCCATTTCAAATCATAGACAGACAGTAGGTGTTTCTCAATGTCAAGGAAGGATCCTTGGAAGCCAGAATTTCGAGGATGCTACGTCATCGACATCCGTCGAAGGACTGTTCCAATGTCGAGGATCCTCGGAATTTCAACCAAGGACTGAGTCTTTCGTTCGAAAAATATCCCATATACAGGAAAGGATGCATATGTGTAGCCTTCGCGCTCTCAAATCACCCACAATCCTATGCGCGCAGCTTTGCTATCTTGTTCAAAAAATTCAAAATGGCGGACGTTAACGGAGTCGAAGCGTTAACGGGGCAATATGCTTTCAAATGTATTTACCTTACCAAACATTTGTTTTAAAAAAATAATTACATCCATTATGTTATGGGTCAAATTGACCCGCACTGTTTAAACACACTTGACAGTCAAAGAATCAATATGAGTAAAAAGGAGTTTATTGATTTAAAAACGATTATATTGCCTGAGTGAACAGAACTGCGTCCATAGCAACGCTCTGTTTTTCATTTTCACTGACGTAATGACGCAATGACGTGCACTTGTTAGCCTGTTCCATTTACGTGTTCTCCGATTGCTAAAGAGGAGCCTCGCCTAGCCTCTGAAGGAAGTGACTTGGAAGGACCAGTCCTGCCAAGGAAGTATCCTTGACATTGCGAAACACCTTGAGTATGACCAGAGCCCGTCTACGGAGAGCCTGCCCACTCCCTATTAAGTCCTATTGTACCGAATTTTGGTTGTAGTTCCACCGGGGGTGATCGCCCATGAGTGCAAAATGAATGGGAGTCTATGGGGCTAGACGGCTAAATTTGTCTCTTTCACCAGATTGCCGTTGAGAAATCTCAGATTTGATTGTAGGTTTTGCAAGTTCAACATGGGTTATAGGTCGAAAGTTAGTACTTATGTCCTTTCGATAGCTTACAGGTTGAGTTGTTGTTGCCCATAACACGCTATCATTCTGCTAATGAACGCTGATTGGTCATGAAGGACTGATTACGACCAGAGATACCGCTTGATGGCATCGTGGCATCCGAAGCAGGACCAGAAACAAACAAAACAAAAACTCTTCTAGCACGTGTAGTTACCTGTGTCAGCTGTGTTGTTGATGCCTCGAGAGAAAAGAAAGTGCAGAGCACGAAAGCACCAAAGTGACTGAAGGATTGCCGTAAAGTAGTATCTCTGGTCGTATGATGTGTATGACGTCATTGACACTTTAAAAGACTTTTTAAAGCAAATAAGTGACTCTAAAAAATCTAACACCCAGCAATGTGTAATTTCTTTGTATCTCCTTTCGAATACAACATTCAAATTACTAGACAAAAAATTATATCCTGAGAAAAGTGGATTTTGATGGGTATAGCGCCATAGTCCACCATTGATTCTGCACTCGTCCTGTGAGCGCCCTCATATGGAATCAGAGTGGAACTGCAACCAGTTCAGAAGCCGGAAGTGTACTGAGAGTGAAACTTCTCGCCTTATTAGACATTCTCTGGTATGAAGACGTCAGGCCAGGGGGCCAATGTTTCGGAAAAATTTGAAGCTTCCCCAGGCGCCGCCATTGATTAGCAGACCATCACCTGCTGTTAGCATTCCATTGACTACCATTCATTTTGGCGTCACTTTGACAGTGAATAACTTTACATCTGAGGCATTTATAGACTCCATTTGTCCATTATTTATTTCTAAAGAAACACGAAAATGTATAAAAGGCTCCATTACCTTGTATCTTACATTATGGCCCCGTAAAAGCAGTTTTTGTAAAAATAGGCTAACGATTGCGTCATAACCACGCGACTCTCTGTCACACAGTAGAGAGATTACCATATGGACAGGAGGAGAAGCTCGCGGGCAATCGGGGGGACGTGGAGGCAAAATAACAAAATAATTAATCAGAATACTTAGCAAAAGTTTCTCCTGCTCCTATATGGACACCTCATACTCACACTCTCCGTCTCTGCAAGTTTCAGAAGGGAATGATTCAGATTTCTCTTGGCACAGCTACTAGAAGACAGACAGGTTGCTCACGTCACATCTACATCATCAAGCTCAGTTTGAGTCAGTACGCTCAGCCATCAGGAAGTGAGTGCTTCTAATTGACTTCACTTTTCTCCGTTGAATCCAATGGGGTCGCTGTGTCCATTTATTTTACTGTCTATGCATCAGGCTACCGATTGATCGCCTGGTGACGGAATCGGCCGATTTTCACGTGATTGCACTGTAAAAAAATTCTAACCCTCCCAAATCAAAAATTTCAAGTGACCGATAACATCTAAATTTTTCAATTGGCCCAAGTGAAATTCTGTAAATTTAATTTTATAATTTACAGAATTTCACTTGGGCCAATTGAAAAATTTAGATGTTATCGGTCACTTGAAATTTTTGATTTGGGAGGGTTAGAAATTTTTTACAGTGTGGCCATGACCTGCGACAGGTCGATCAGTCTGACATATGCCGATTTTATGCCGGTCAAATGCACTCGGGCGTCGTATGATTAACATCGCGCAACTTCAGCATCACACGTGCACACGACACGGAACGCACATGTAGGAAATCTCGTGAATTACTGCCGTTTCAGACGCAAGCGCGAGCGGCGCGTGAGCAGCAGTGAAGCGGGGGTTTCGGCGTCGAGTCTATTTTTGCTATGCTGCTCACGCTCAATTAAAGTGAAACAGTTTTGATGGACAAAATAAATGATTTCACACAAACAGTGCCTAAATTGCACATTATTTGCATGTCTAGTGTGTTTTAACAAGAACTGGAGTAGGCAATGACAGAAAAGAAAATGACTTAAAAACTTGTTTTTGTAAGGCTATTCAGTTTGGGTATATGGTGTTTTTATAAACACAAATATAGCCTATAGAAAATAAATATTTGTGAAAATAAATATTTGTACATGCAACGAACCCTAAACCAAACTCTATTCCCAGCCATATAGAAAGTACATGTTGTTAATTGATATTACTTAGTACTTAGGCCTAAATGTATAATTTCATTCTAAAACATCGTAAAATAAAATGTAATCAAATAAACTATTACATTAAACGAAAAGTCGGCTTATTAGACTACATGGTGTACTCAACAATGTCATAAAGATTTTACTAACTTAGTGATTATGATGTGCTCTATTATTGTAAGTTGCTTTGATCCAGAAACACATTTTAAGTTTTATGCACTAAATTAAAAAATAAAGCTTCTAATTTCTGTGTAATAAATCATTTTTGAGATATAGTCATTAAAATGTTTGTCATAAAGACTTAACTTCTACAAAACTATTTATAATAATAGTGATATTTTTAGTGAGCGATATATATATATATATATATATATATATATATATATTTTTTTTTTTTTTATAGAACTAATGAGCTTAAGACATTATTGGCCAAATCCTTCTGAGGTAAATGTAACATTAATTCTTCACAGGTTGTTATACATTTTGGGGTTATGTATAATAAGTAATGTACAGAAATAATAATAATAATGATAAATAATTTCATGAATATTTAAATCTGGTGCATTTCGTAAGATTTGGATTTAAAAAAATATGGCAATATGAAATATCAATGTTTTTTTGTTTTCATTAATAGCCTACTTGCATATAATACTCTGCAGATATTACATTATGCTTTATTACATTTCGACTTATGAGTTGCTACAGGTGTGTTCATGTGTTGACAATAAAAGGAGCGATAAAAGAATAACAGCTGAGAATTATGGAATTCTAATGCGGACAAAGCTGAGTGCTAATTAACAATTTAATAAATCATATGCATCCAGTAGTTCTCTAATCTGCACATTGCACACATTTATTGAAATGTGTCGTTTAAAAAATAGTCTTCTCACAGATCCATCTAAACTCATAATTACATGGAAAATCAGCCCATCCTGATGAATGAATTACAACACAGTCTTCCTCTTCTACATTTGGCTCTCCATACGCCCAGAACCTGCAACAGATCAGGATTAGATGTTCAGTGCTGCTTTCTGTGTGATATGATACTGACTGTGAAAATCATTTAGATATTAATCAGGGTGCGTTTCCCAAAAGCATCGTTAGCCAACTATGGTCGCAAGTTCCGTCGTTATCAGCATAGTTCAACGAGTTGGTGTTTCCCGACAGCTCTCGAGCTGTGGTTAGAAGCATAGTTTCTAGACTGCATGACATGTGGACTTAATAAATCCTTATCTTGAGCAAAATAAGCAAGCTGACATTCAGTACAACCTGTGTCTTTTATTTAGAATACATACAAATGTCAGTTACGTCTTTTAATTTGTCAAGAGATTTAAAAGCGCCATTTTTGAAGAGTGCGCATGTGCGAAATTGCTCTACTACTGTATGTAAGAACAAGCCTATGATTGAATCTGGAAATAAAGCGAAATAACTGAGAAAAATGAGAAATAGTCCTCAGATGCCATGTCTGTAATATCAAAACATCTAGCATTAATTCGATCTCAAACAGTTTCATTAAAAGAAGTTATTACTCCACCACGTGCGTGACGTCATAAATCAACGTGGTTGAACAACCACTTTGTGACAATATGGTTTTGTGAAACAGTGATGACTAGCTAGTCGATTTCTTCAACGATGCATCGTACTATGGTAGTGAAGCATCAAGTTACGTTATTGTACAGGAAAAGCACCCCAGTTCAGTTCAGTGTTTTCTCACCCAAAGGTCAGTGTGCTTCCATCAACCCATTTCCATGTTCCCTCCACATCACTGTCAGTCAGACCAATCCAGACTGTAGCAGAACCAATCAAGTTCCAAAATAAATCCTGAGCAGATGAAACATTTATATCATAAACAGACAATAGACATTGCCCAAACTTATCTCCTTGCTTATCTGTGCATCCCCCTCTCCCTCCTCCCTTCCTTTCCCCCTGATTCAAGTCACTAAAAGTTCACTGAGAATATATCCATCCTTGCATGTTTGGTATCATTTTAAATGTCTCAGTGCGATTGGTAAAATGGTTCAATTTCATTACAGTCACAGGTATTATGAGAAAGACTGAAAACTGTTCTCTTTTTTCTGTGGTGTCTCTTCAAGATATCTGATAATTCTCTCCTCTCCCCCGAAACCAGGTGTAACTCCTATAGTGAAAAAATAAGCACAATTTGTTTGTATGTAGTATAACTAAATGTATTTGTGGCACACTATAAATTGGTAGCCTATGCTTAAAGGGATACTTCAGGATTTAGCATTAAGCGTTGTATTAGTAAAAAACCTGTAGTATTTTCGAATTACCATGCTTTCCACCCTCATATCCCCCTGAGACGAGAGATTTATGTATTTTTTGTCTGAAAAAATTGCAGCGTTTATACGCCCGTATAAATATCATTAATTATTATTCATAACGAATTATGATCAATATTTAATAATTTAATTATTTTCAGAATTTACTGTAACAGAATCAATAATATGATCATTTATCAGTTCATCCAATGAACAGAAATCATAAACAATTATTAACTCTAGGAAATATAATATCTTCCTGGCCAAGAAAGAATAACCCCCTAACAGTAAATTAAGAAATAGGGTAAAAGCATCGGTAACTTTTGATCGAAGTTCAAGACAATAAATTTGTTAAGCACATACACAAGCAATATCTTTTCAAATACAAACAATACTTTATTGATTATATACTAACACATAACAAACACAAACAAGACTCTATCGATCATTCTAACAACTAACACAAACATGCGCACGCATACACACACATTCATACAGGTTGCAGAAAGGAAGAGAGTAATAAAGAAAGAAATACAAAAGAAGAATGAGTTTGGGAAGAATGATTTTAAGGGTAAGAGGAAGGAAATTCCGAATTTCTATATGCACTTGTAAGACATGACCTGAACGAACCATCAATCATTAATTTAACCCTTCTATCGTTTCTTAGACAGGTTATTACATTTATCAAAACACCAGTCAAGATTTTAGTATGGAGGTAGTCTACTTGCGTCTTTGCTTTTGCGTTCCTTTTGGGAATTCCTCTGGTGAGCGTCAAAGGGGTTTTCCCTCGTTCGTTCGTCGCGGGCCTCTTCTCGTGCTTGGATAAATGGGGCGGCCACGTGTTGTGCTGGCGGAATGAAAGTCTTTGTTTGAAGCTGGCTTTGCAGAAGAAACGTGGTCTGAATCTTGTCGCAAAACTCAACTTAGAACCGAGACTCACAACGGAAAATAAAGGAAAACTTAGAAAAGGAAAGAAGATTTAGACTAGAGTAGTAAGATGGCTTGAATAAAGCTGTTGAACCCGTTCTTCTGATCTTAATTTGGGTTCCTCGGTCTGCGCGTTTGTTACATGGTTACTGGTCTGCCGGAACTTAGAGAGAGAGCGAACAGAGAATCCAAGGTTTTAAACTCAAAATTTTGTCCCCCCCTCTTGAAGAGAGCGGACCAATTAGACACTATAGCTTTGTTTTCAAAGTCATAAATCATGCCTTATCTGGGGTGTTGGTGTGTTCTCTAGCTCTTAAGCAGAGAGGACAGAGGCCACAGTTTAGACATGATTTCTAATTAAAAGAAGATCAAAACATATTACATAGATATCATTCAAGCCATCTTTTGAATCTCGGGCATACGATCATACTGATATGAAACACAACACACTCTCATTCAAACGTCTATCAGTATAACACATGAATTATATGGGATCAAAACATTATCTTATTAAAATATGCATATAAGTGGTAGAAAAAACACAGGATTAGGTAGTTGCATGACTGTTTGATCATGAGTCCATTGAAAATTGTTCTTGAATGAGTTATGTATACTGTAGGAAAAAGAGCTTCTTAAGAAAGTTTGTTCGTTCAGAGATCCCAACGGGGGAGGGGTCAGGAATGTTGGTGTGCCATCTGTGCAGCAATTTGTCTTTTACAAACCCCCTCATATTGACAAGTTCTTCCTTTAATTTGGTCATTAAGGGTCTTTTGCATACTCTCTGGCACCGGGATGGGTGACTTATGGCTCTGGCCTTGGTGATTTGACACTGGAATGTGCGGACACTGTCTTTATCTTAACCAGTCAGTAGTCGACCACCAAGCTAGTTTTAACCAGTATACAAAGGTAGCATTGACCAGTTATTGCATTAGTGTTGGGGGAGGCTCTTTTAAATAGCCAGGGTGATGAGGATCATGTGACGTTCTGAACAAATCTTCTGTTTTGTTCGGCAGGAAGTAGAGAGTTTGAATTAATTTTCTGGAAGAAAATTAGTCTGTGGTTGGTTTCTTCTCATTGTTGTTACAAAATCCTCAGATGACGCAAAAATCGTCATTTTTGCGTCATCAGAGGATTTTCTGGCCAGAGGCTAAAGACTAAAGCCAGTAGGAGGAGCTGTTCCGCATGTTTTCAACCCGCCCATAGAGGGTGGGATCTCACTCACAGAATGTACACACAGTGTCAGCTTTGGAAGCTAAGTTAGCAGGCTCTTGTTCTGTGGAGAAAGCTGAGTAGTAGGGGTTACCATCCTCCTTTTACCGGACTTGTCCGGTGGGCGAGATCGTCCAAAATGTCCGGGATTCGGCTTTTGCGTTCTGCGGTCGCCATTCATTGTTTACATGCACACCTTTTGTTTCAATCTAGCTGAATTCATTCCGATTGGAGAGTCTGAATGTAGTGTTTACATGAACGCTAAACAAGTGATCGGTTGATGTGCGTTTTAACATTGCTAAGAAAATTCCCGCTCCTCCGTGAGAGATGCGAGTCCTGGCGCATCTCAGTAATGACGCCACCGGCCTCGCGCCGTTCTCCCGCGGCCGTCAGCCTCGTCCTGATGAACGGCGACTGTAGAACGCAAAAGCCGAATCCAGAACATTTTGGGCTCTCTCGAAATCACGGGCAAACTCGTCACGGAGACTCACTAAGTTAGTAGCCTAACCTTCTTGTTGTTTTCAACTGCGCTCTGCGCAACTGAATTCCTCATTATTATAGCTCCACAGGCCCCTTTTCTACCCCTTTTCTGATGTGCGTCTGAGAGCAACTCGTTTTGGTGCGGTCTTTTTAAATGCAATTGAGACACTTCATACCCCGCCCCCTCTCCAGGTTGTAGCGGTGACACTCGGTTCAACTCCACCCCGTTCGGCCATTTTTGTAGTTTGATAGCAGAGATACGATTATCTAGCGGCACAGAAACTTTTTATTCACACGTTATTAACAAAATGTCAACAATGGAAGAGTTGTCCAGCCAGCCTTACATGTTCGAGCCAGAGTCGGAACCGGAGCGAGATGAAAATGAAGACGACGAACCTGCAGAACAACGTCTTCATATGGATGTATCGCAATGGTGTGTTACTGTATTTACACATGAAACTTTGGTCTTCCGACCTTTTACCACCGTGTCGATTTATTTTGAATAATATGTGCGTGGGAGAGAGAGCAAGACAGCGCCTAGTTTGGAGACAGTGATGTCTTGTTTACACTTTCGCCTGGCTCCGAAGAGAGAGAGAGTGCGCACGTGCGTGCGACCGGGTCTCTCTGCTCGTGCTTTCAGTTAAACATGCGCCCTGTCACAAGCGCGGCAATTCATCAACATTAGACGGTGTAATGGAGCGTGTGGGTTACTACATCCAACAACCGAACATTTTAACTTACCCTCTCGTAACTTCTGCATCCTTTAGCTTGGACTACAAACTTGCAGCGAGAAATAAAAATGGCGGATTGCTCGAAGTGTTGGACCGGAAGTCAATTTCCTTATTTGGCAGTTCCGCTGCAAATACTGTGACGTAATAGTTCACAAAACGTACTAGAGAATAGAAAAATTGGAACAGGTTGAAAAATATGGAATATAACCAAAACAGAATATAAAGATATCAACGAAGCACCTGAAGAGAATAATTTCAACTTTTCTGTACTTCTAAACACTCCAAATAAACAACAAAATGCTTTTAAGGGCTAAAAAAGGTGGATTTAGCATGATATGTCCCCTTTAAATTGGATAACTATCCATCCATCCATCCATCTTCTTCCGCTTATCCGGGGCCGGGTCGCGGGGGCAGCAGTCTAAGCAGAGAACCCCAGACTTCCCTCTCCCTAGACACTTCCTCCAGCTCTTCTGGGAGGACACCGAGGCGTTCCCAGGCCAGCCGGGAGACATAGTCTCTCCAGCGTGTCCTAGGTCTTCCCCGGGGTCTCCTCCCAGTGGGACGCGCCCGGAACACCTTCCCGGGAAGGCGTCCAGGAGGCATCCGGAACAGATGCCCAAGCCACCTCAGCTGACCCCTCTCGATGTGGAGGAGCAGCGGCTCTACTCTGAGCTCCTCCCGGGTGACTGAGCTTCTCACCCTAATTGGATAACTAATTTTGTACTAAATGCATTTTAGTTGTCCAAAAGCAGTGCTGAAGTTCAACTAAAGTTGTATTTAATATACTTGTTTGTGCTAAAGTGGAACTATTCCAAGTATTCTTAAATACAAGAGTATATTTAAAGTGTACTAAAGTTTTGAAATGCAGGATTCACTCAGCTTCAAATGTATTTTGGTGACATTACAATTGCAATTCATTTACACTGTAAGACTGTTGAACATACATTAATATTATACTGATAACAAACTTTTAGTGATTTAAAAACACTAGCAATGGCATTTCAAGTAAACGTGAAGTAGCCTATGCTAATATCATCATTATTGTGTGTTTCAAATAGGCTATAATAAAGTAATCTTTACAAATAATGGTACAGCTTAAGAATTTGCCTTTTACTGACATTTTACTGACACATCCCAGTATACCAGTAACTCGCTTATCCGGAGAACATCATTAAGACAAAGGGAACAGATAAATGTACATTCGTTGCCACACAAGCACACTCGGTTTAACAGTTGCGCTACCACACAGATTTGCACCAAGCAAAACTGGAGTTACTTTGTGTTCTTCCTTCAGGATCATTTTTGTGTCTGCAATCCACATTTTTTCAGTCCAAGTGCAACGGTCCATTAAAGTACCATTAATGAGAAAAGTGTATTTAGCATTGGAGTATATTAGGAATACACTAAAGTAAGAATACTTCTGATCAGGTTCGTGAATTTTTTTCTCCATTTCAAACTGACTACATGTTTTTTTCTTTATTTGTCATAATTACATATATTTACTCTTATATTAAATTAAAGATGCTTTGCAACCATGCAAAATTGTGAAAAGTGCTATTGTTACGACCTGTGGCCAGGTCGTAAAAGGCCACAACAAAGGAAAGGACACACTCTGACTTCAAATTTAACTCAGGGTTTATTAAAAGAACAGGAAACTAAACCAAACAAGTGCAAATGTAACGTCAGTAAAATCAGTAATAGAGTACGATGTAGGCATGAACTGTGATGTAATGTGACTCCAGTGTAAGTGCAACAAAGGAAAAGACCAACAACATAACTAATCAAAATACGGAGCCCCGAAGAGTAGTAAAATGTCTCCCTTTAAAGGACATTAAGATGAGCATAATGCGTTGGTCATTATAGTCATTTATCCCACTGGTATAGATCCCGAGATCCGCCCACATAGTTACTTGCGTTTCGCATTTGATACCTGCATTTCAGATCATTAAAATAAGGCCCTATGTGTTTAATATCACTATTAGTAAGGATAGAATGATCACTGTATGCTACAATTTAAATGCAAGATATTTAAAATGTACCTAAAGTATACTAGCAATAGTTCCACTTTAGGACAATTAAATATACTTAAAGGTAGGGTAGGTAGGATTTTTATAAAAAACTTTTTTTCAAATTTGTTTAAACTGTCTTTATATACTAATACATAATTAAAATGTAAGTGCTCTGAAAAAGAGGGTATAAAAATAGAGTGACTGTAGACCTTTTAATCTGCAATAAACACAGCTCATTATTTCCATTCAGGATGAAACAATTGATTGGTTTGGGCGATTGTCACTCATTCTCGCAACCATGGCTACCACCCCTGTTGCTTCAAGATCTGCCCATATGCACGCGCACCCATTTGATTTGAGGAGTGCAAGAGAGGCGCGGAACCTACGAAGAGTAAAATTATGGCAGAGAAAGAGCATTCAAAATTCAAAGCACCTGCATATGCAGTCAGCGAAGGCAAACAAGGCAAAAACTACTTCCTCGGACCCTGGTTGCCCGCACTCTTGAACGACCATCTCTGCTTCGCCCTCGACCCCAGACCTGTCCTCGAACCAACGATGAGGTACTTGTCACCGGAGTGTAACGTTAGTCATCATCAGAGTCAACCATGTTTTTATCATGGAAACTCTTACATGCAAAACACCGTATATGTTATGAATCTTACACGAAATTCACCTTCATCACAGTTTAAATGATGGTAATGGAAAAACATGTATCAATGCAACCTGGTTTTAGCTTTGCCTTATAAATATAGCTCGTTACCTATAAATATAGCTCGTTACCGAATCAAACAAAATATATTTTAAACTTTACCAGTATCGATATGCTAGCTTGATAGTGAGTACTAAAAGCCATCTTATTTGTTTATATTCATAGTGATAAAGTTAGGTATTATTACATGTGATTCTGACATGATGTCACTGCATGCACTGCGCTCCTTCCTCTCCACTCGTCTCAGGTAAATAAATGCATCTTCCAGCTGAGCCTGAGCGTTCGTGCGTTCATGTGTTTTGGGGGCGTGGCTTTGGAAGGAGCCCAGCAGGGAGGGGGTGGAGTGAATAGAAATAATTAGCTGTGTTTACAAAAGTCGTGAGAGGTCTACAGACACTCGATTTTTATATTCTCTTTTTCAGAGTACTTACATTTTAATTATGTATTGGTATATAAAGACAGTTTAAACAAATTTGGAATGTTTTTTTTTTAGAAAAATCCTACCCTGCCTTTAAGTAGCCTATGTTAAGTTGGACCTCAGCACTATTTCCGGATAACTAAAGTGCATTAAGCACAAAATGACTTGTTCCAATTTAGCAGACTTTCAGTATACCAATTTAGTATACCAAAAGAACAATTGCAGGGTATTTATATTAATCACATAAACATGTAAATGCATGTGTAGTATACATAGCATAAAATACATGCATTTCAAATACATTTTAGTAAATTTATTTTTCACTAGGGATAGATGAATAGACCATTCACAACTCTAAAAATATTTGTACTAACCATTTGTTCTGGTTTGGGTATTTAAGTGAAAGTGGCAGAGCAATCTTTGGGAATCTGTTACCAGAAAACCCCCATGCAGTGCTGTGTCAGTGTCTTCCCGAGTCTTGCTCTCAGAACACTCTCACACACAACTGTGTGTCTCTGTCAGGTATGCATTTCTCACTCTTAGTCATCTTTGAACAATTGATGATATGTATGGCTTCTAATTGTTTACTTGTGTAATTGGCATGATGAATGACAAATAAACCTGACAAATAAAATGGTAATCCTGATTTATTCTGTATTATTTTGAAATCATTATTTATAGTAGATTAAAGTGGAGTCTGGGGTTACCTGGATCATACCGAAGGACCAATTTATCTAACATGGGGCACATCATCTGCGACCCTCCGATTTCTGACTATCAAGGATTTGGCAAGTCGCAGTTTTTGTGACAATAAAAAATTACACTTTTTGTTATGAGCAAACAGGGCACGGCCTGACACCCTGCATTCTCTGACCAAGATCAGAACTGACGAGTTTGTGTCCGTGAGCTGACGATTCGGCCAACATAGGCTACAGCCTAAGCAACACCGGGTCCCTAATGAATGGATAATTGAAAGTATGGGATACCCAGAATAAGCAAAGATCTAAATTAAAGTATAATCAATATTTATGATTACGGTAGTTCCTAATTAGAAACACAATATAAATGTAATAATCATTAGAAATTGGAATCAGATTAAGCACAGAGCTAAAGTAAAACTGAAACTGAATTCTAAAAATTAAGTGAACTTCACCAGAGCGCTAAAGACATTCACACACTATACCTTCTTCTCTACCACTATTCCGTTGTTTAGCCGGCGGGAGGTTCTTACACACACACACACACACACACACACACACACACACACACACACACACACACACACACACACACACACTCACTTGTTCTTCTCTGTTGTTTATGATGATCAGATCTGCTCCTCTCTCTCTACAGTATCTTCTGCTCTCAGTCCAGCTCTTCTTCTCATTCGGCATGTAGTAAAGACTGAATTTATAGTAAGTCCATCCATCTGTAAACAACCAGTTCAGCTGTTAGCTTTTTATTCCCATTACACTCACCTGTCAGTAACTTATAACAGATAGAAACTCTTGGATTGTGTTCAGTGAAAGTTACTGAGAGCACAACCCAACTCCATCATCTTTTATGTCTGCTGTATAACAAATAACTACATGGACTAAAGAAACTTTACCAAGAATGCTAAGTTCGTTTCTTAGCTGGTCTCTCTCATTGGTCAGGTTTTTGCTCTTTATTCTTAGCTCATCTCTCTCTTCTGTGAGGTTGGTAATGTTGGTTAGTAGCTGATCTCTCTCTTCTGTGAGGTTGATAATGTTGGTTAGTAGCTGATCTCTCTCTTCTGTGAGGTTGATAATGTTGGTTAGTAGCTGATCTCTCTCTTCTGTGAGGTTGATAATGTTGGTTAGTAGCTGATCTCTCTCTTCTATCAGGTTGGTATTGTTGGTTAGTAGCTGATCTCTCTCTTCTGTGTAGTTTGTGCTCTTTGTATAGATGTGAACACACAGCACTATGACTGCAGTCAGCAGAAGAACACACAGAAACACCAAACACACTGCAGCTGCTCTGGAGCCTCTGTTCCTCACAGAATCACTGCCTGAAAATAAAATATATGATTTGAATATCTTCTTTAGCATTTAATAGTACTTAAAAGCCTTTAAAAAGTAGTCTACTGTTTTTGCCTTCAAATATTTATCAATACCTTTGTGCTGTTATTTTTAATGAGGAAAGTATTAATTATTAAACTCTGTACCTGTAAGTTCAGGTGGCTGGAGTCTCGTTGCAATTGAGTGTCCTTTGTCTCTTGTGATTTTACCTCTTATTGAATCAGCATTTTCATAGATATCATCAGTCTTCATTTGTCTCGCTCCTCTATCCGTTTTCTGAGTCATACCTGTATTTACTTTCAGAAGGTTCCAGTGAAGGTGAGAGTGTTCTAAAATATAACCTTTTTTATTTTATTTGAGTTAACAAATAAAGAAAATAACTTGCTAATACTAGCAGCTGAGATGGACCTTATTATAATCCCGATATATGTCCTGATGTGTGGAAAAGTATTTATATGTATAGGTACAGGAAGTTCAGCTCACCACAGAATGTCAGAGGGGTTTGTATTGACATAAGTTTAATGATTATACCTGGAACCTGCTACTGTTTGATTATTCAAAATATTATGGCCAAACTTTCCAAAACTGATCTTTCTGGAAGATTGAACAATTATGTTCTTTGGCTCCAAAATTTCCTTCTGTAAGCCATGGAAACATAATTTGCATGGGATAATGTAGGGGTGAAATAGTAACTAGTAATACATGAAATTTATGTTATATTAAACATTGTGGAAGTTTTAACTCATGAATACACGTTTATTTATATTACTGAATATAATTAAACTATTATGCATCTTTTGGGTAATTATCATATTTGAGTGCATTAAAGTTTGTGTTGTGAGTGTAATGGATTTATTTTAAAGCTTTAATTTTACATTTAGTTTATTACAGAATAGCATAAAAAAGCAAAGTGTCCTTTAAACAATAAAATAACAATGTCAAGATTGTATGTAAATTAACAATGTTTATCATTCTCCATGTTACCTAAACTGATAAATTCACTTTTATTTGTCAATAGTTGTTTCAAAATAGCACACTTCAAGTTAAAAATCATTAACACACTTGAAGTAGGGTGAATTCGGGTAATCTGGGACATTTTTTGCAGTTTTGACTTTTGACCAGAGGATATACACTATTAGTGTTTTTGTGCCAAAAAAAAATATTCTGCCTGAATTTGATAATCATTTCATTTCAATCATTGCATTTCTCAATAAAATGAAAATACAATGAAAAATATAAAATCAACGAAATACACAAACTAGTTCATCAGCAGACCTCTTAAAACTCTTTTAAAGCTCTCTATTGAGGTGCATTGTCTCGCCACATGAGAAAATCTATTCCATATCTGTGTACCTTTAAATCTTATTGAAAATTGGCCTCTACGTGTGGTAAAGTTTGGAGGATGGAGATCCATTACCTGCCTGGTATTATGGGCATGAACAGCTGAGTTAGCTTTAAAGTATAACATGAATTGACCAGGAATCTTTCCTTCCGATGAAAATAATTTATACATGAAAACACATATTTGGAAGGTGTTAATGTCAAAAATTGAAAAAAATCTGCAGTTTCTTAAATAACATAGCTGAAGATGTGTGGGAACCTGAACGAGCCGCTATCCTGACAAACCGTTTCTGGAGAATTAAAATTTTATGTAGCTTTGTAGGAAATGTGCTCCCCCACACCATGTTAGAATATGACAAATACGGATAAATTAAACTGTAATATAGGGTACGGAGACATTTTGGAGTAACAAGATGGCTAATCCGCCTTATTATACCAATTGACTTGTTAATTTTGCCACAAACATAGTCTATGTGTCCTCTCCAACTCAAACCTTCATCAATAATAACTCCTAAAAATGTTGTTGTTGTTAACTGAAGCATCTCAGCAGGCCCAATTCTAATTTGCGCTAGTTCTTTGTTGTATGTTTTTTTGCCACTGAAAATTTAAAGATAATTTATTTAACGTGAACCAAACAGTGTAAGCAACTAAGCCAACATTTGACTTGCTCATTAACGTACTAAAATGTGAATGTGAAAGAACAAGGGTTGTATCATCCGCAAACATGATAGGGGAAAGCACATCCGAAACACTAAACATATCATTTATATAAATGAGGAACAACAGTGGTCCAAGAATAGACCCCTGTGGGACCCCACATTTTAGTTTAGCTTTATTGGAAAAATAACCCTTAAAAGAAACAAACTGTGCTCTATTTGAAACATAACTTGATAACCATTTATCTTGGAAACCATATTTCTATAATTTAGCAAGGAGGATATTGTGATTTATTGTATCAAATGCTTTTGAAAAATCCAAAAATATACTGCAGGTAAACTCATTTTCAAGTGCAGAAATAACCTTATCAATAAGATGAAGTAAAGCCATATAAGTTGAATGATTTTTTCGAAAGCCATACTGGAATCATATAGGAATCTAAATGAGAAATTATCCTTTTATGTATGATTTTTTCTAATATTTTAGAGAAACATGGCAAAATAGAAATGGGTCTATAATTAGTAAAACAACAAGGGTCACCAGCTTTAAACAAGGGAAGGACTTTGGCAACTTTTAAATCATCTGGCACAACTCCTGTTTCTAGAGACAAAGACATAATATGAGAAAGTGGTTGTAGAATGGATTGCTTCACCTGTTTAACAAGGTATGCTGAAATATTCTTATGGCCCGCTGCGGTTGGTTTTAACTGATCAATGACGTCAGTTACTTCATAGCCATCAATAGATTTGAATGAAGACATAACAGGAAATGACCGATGGATAAAATCCAAAGGATTTCCATCACTATCTGGAATTAACTTGGCTAATTTCGGACCTATACTGACAAAAAAATTATTAAAAAGTTCAGCTATTTCCTTTGGATTACTTATCACCATTCTGAAAAACAGAGGGTAAATCATTGGTAACCTTTTCTTTTTGAAGCAATTGATTCACTACTTTCCATGTAGATTTAACATTATTTGAACACTTAAGAAATGCATTACTAAAATACTTTTTTTTCGCAGACCTAATTAAGCTTGTATATTTATTTCTTGCTGATTTATAAACAGCATAAATAAGTGGAGTACGATTTGAAACATACTTTTTGTACAATTTATTCTTTTTCTTTAAGAGTTTCCTTAGTTCAACTGTAAACCAAGGTCTATTTAGAGCTGTGTTCTGTTTTTTGGACAATTTATAAGGAAACATTCATTGAAATTAATGGATATAATACTCATAAACTTTTTATATGCTAAATTTATGTTTCTCTCCTCATATAATTTTTTTTAGCAAACATAACAAAATAAAAGAAAATAGTACAAATAAAATAATTAACAGCAAGTTGTTAGCACATTTCCACTCCTGGTTTTGATAATGAGCTTGTCATACCTTAAACTGGCTATTTCTCCCCTGCTACGTGCAGCCTTCATCTCGGGGAGGAGTTCTCTCCGCTTTATCTGTACCGCTTCTGAAAAGTCTTCATTTATGAAAATGTTGGTGCCTTTTCATTTCATTGCACATGAAAGAATGGTCTGTTTGTCTTTAAAGCACAGAAGTTTAATAATTACCTGTCTAGGCCTACCTCCTTCTTGGTAGTGGCCAACTCTATGGGCACGCTCAAATTCAATGATCTTGGCATCTAGACCCATGTTAGTTTCCAAGATGGTTCTGACTTTTCTTTCAGATTCATTCCAATTTTCTCCCTTTACATCTGGAATCCCATCCACTAAGATGTTATTTCTTCTGTGTTGGTTATCAATGTAATCCAGTTTCTCCATATAATCCACTGTCGACATTTTGTTCAATTCCTCCTTTGATTTTCTAAGTTCATTTTCAAGTCCTTTTATCTGTATTTCCACGGTCTTATGCTCCTTGTTCATTACATCCACATTTGCTTGAGTGAATTCCAGACTTGTTTTTACCCCCTGGAGATCCCGGATAACATCATCCAGTCGCTTGTTTGTACTTTCAATTATCATTTGGACAAAGCATTTAAAGTTTTCTTGTTGCTGTTGTAACATTTCTTTGTAAAACTCCTGCTGCTCAAGTAGTTGGGAGAGCAAAGTCATTGTTACAGGTTCATCATCTGATGGAGATAGCTTAGAATGTTTGGGAGGCAGGCCCGGAGTGGGTAATCGGGAGAATCGGGCGAATTCCCGGTGGGCCGCTTCACTTTTGGGCCGGTCGAGGAATTTTTTTTTTTTTTTTTCCACATTTCAATGTCACGTTAGTTACATAGGCTACACACGTTTCGCATTCTGACACCGCAGCGCGCAGCCTCTGCATGGGTTGTACCATGTGAGGGAGTTCTCCCCTCCCCTCCTATAGAGTTGGTTGGGTCCGTAGTCCGTCTTTTCCAAAACGTTTTCTCAGGTGGGCTACGCGGCACCGCCGGCGCCTACCGATAGCTGGGCCGGCCCTGCAGTAACGCGTCAGGGAGGATGGATGGGAGGAAGAGGCCAGGAGGTTTGGAAGCTTTGTTTCCGCCACAGAATAAAACATTTTAAAAGATAATTGCAACTTTTTATCTCACAATTGCGAGTTTACACCTCGGAATTGTGACTTTATTTCTCAGAATTGCGACATATGAAGTCAAAATTGCGTGAAATAAAGTCGCAATTGCGTGTTATAAAGTCAGAATTGCGAGATATAAAGTCAGAATTGCGTGATATAAAGTCGCAATTGTGTGTTATAAAGTCAGAATTGCGAGATATAAATTCAGAATTGTGTGAAATAGTCGCAATTGCTGCTTATAAAGTCAGAATTGCAAGATATAAAGTCAGAACTGCGTGAAATAAAGTCGCAATTGCTTATAAAGTCAGAACTGCAAGATATATAGTCAGAATTGTGTGAAATAAAGTCGCAATTGCTTCTTATAAAGTCAGAATTGCAAGATATAAAGTCAGAACTGCGTGAAATAAAGTTGCAGTCGCTTATAAAGTCACAACTGCAAGATATAGAGTCAGAATTGTGATATAAAGTCGCGTTATAAAGTCAGAATTGTGAAATATAAAGTCAGAATTGTGTGAAAAAGTCGCAATTGCTTCTCATAAAGTCTAAGTGAATTATTATTTAACGTTTACATTATATGTTAACCCATGGTATTAATACAAACTACACAACAGTAAGAGCTGAACTGTTGCTTCATTTATCCAATTTAGAAAAAGTGCTAATTTGGAATTCCACCATGGAAAAAGTGGGCCGGTCTTGGGCCTGAAACTCCCGGGCTGAAAAGTGGCCCCACTCCGGCCCTGTTGGGAGGCATTTTCTTACCACGATGTACCAGATGCAGCAAGCTTTAAAATACCAAGATGTACCCACAATGTGGCAAGAGTGCACAGCTGATGGTGCCTCGTTTGAGGCCTTCAGGTCCAAATAATCCACAAGGTTTAAAGATTTAGGACAGCTTCAAAAGTCGCAATTTTAATAGTTGACACTCCTTGAAAACTTCTTATTCGCAATTGCTCAAAACTTTTGACATTGGAAAGAGGATTACCAAGATATTAGCTGGATGAAACAGAGCAAAATTTTCAGGCAGCTTCCATAAAGTTGGGGGCGTGTCAATCAGGCGTTGGGACAGGTCACTTTGTAATCTGGGACACGTGTATTAGGCCTAAAAAAAAGCCTATATTCACCATACTTTATGCATTTCTTAAACACAATATCACAAATTTTTAAAAAGCATTATGAAAAAATTACAAGTAATGTTACAAGAAATCTTATTAAGAAAATGTATATAATTCGTAGAAATTTCAAATTCATCACACATATAGGCTAGTCATATTTTTTCATAAAGTGTTCCAATATCAGGAAAAATAATTTCTATCTCTACCCAGTAAATTTTAGGTTTTTGGAGCTTTTAGGTTGTTGCTAGTACATCAAAAGGTCAGACAGCTGATCAATTTATGGTTAATGTTTTTTGGTGTCAGTGTCAGCTAAAATGATTAAGGAAGTGAGGAATTAATGATAAAATATTCATTTTTGGGTGAACTATCCCTTTAATATCACGAAGAGAATACTTAAACAGCCTAATTTGTATAAAGAATATGTGACCAGTCACATGGGTCATTTTTATTTAAAGGTGCTCTAAGTGATGTTGGGTGACGTCACTTCTTGTTGACGTTTAAAGTATTGTCAAACAAAATGGAGGCTAGCTTGACCCTCCCTCCTCCTCATCCGCGCACTAACCTCACAAACCACACCTCAAATTTTTCTTGTTGGTTATTGGCTGGAGCAGTTTGTTTTGTTTCGTGGTGCAGGTTAGCCCAGTTTGTTTTTGTTGCCGTTTGTGGAGCCTGGGGTGTCTACAGAGACCGCATTTTTTTACAGTGTGTTCAGGGGACAGGCAGCTAGCGGATGGTGAGGAGATGTTTGCTGTATGTGACAAAAAATGTTTTGGCCTAAAAAACGCGTGACATCGCTTAGAGCACCTTTAATTGAGATTTATGCATCTGAAATGAAAACATAAGCTTTCCATTGATGTATGGTTTGTTAGGATAGGACAATATTTGACAGAGATACAACTTTAAAGGGGTCATGACATGAGAAACCAAATTTGCCTTGATCTTTTGGTATATAAGAGGTCTTTGTAGGCTACCATTAAAACGTCCTGCAAGTTTTATAGCTTAAGACGTCCTCCCCATTATAAACGAATCATTTATTTAATCAAGCTCTGAATACAGCTCGTTCTGGATCCATGGTATAAAGTGACGTCACGGTACGAAGTGACGTAGCAGTCGTTTGCATATGACCGCCTCCAGCGTAGACAACTACGCTTCAAGCGCAAGATAACTACGCCTCATTTCATCATCGCATCTGTCACGCGCTTCACATGTGTTCAGTCGACGTGCAGCGAGTGGGTCTATTTACAAGAAGATCGCGATGTCACGACACGCAGATGTGCTGTTCCTGGCTGTGGACAAACAACATGTTTGAATAATATATGCTGCTGAAAGATCCAGACGTCAGGGGAAGATGGATGCAGTTTATTTTTCGCGGACGTCCCAGTCACGGCAGTGTTAATTTAAGCGTGTGTTCTCCACATTTCAAGGATGAGTGACAGTTGAGAACAATCACAGTTTGATGCTGGCTTTGCCAGAAAACTTTTGTACAAGATAAGGCCGTGTGGACTATTCTGGGCTACACAACGACGACGCAAACTGTAAGTAATGTAGGCTATTTAAAACTTAAAACTTTTTTAAAACGTTAATTGCAATTTAATTCATTATGAATAATCACCGTGTTTTTTAGCCTACTTATTGTTTTATAACCGTCATGTTCATGCCCCGTAAGCTATTAAAAGATGTAGGCTGTTAAACTGACAAAATAGTTTCACACTTTCTATGTGGACGGGCAGATGCATTCTTAGTTGTGTTGATGGTTCATTTCCTCTGATTCCGACTCAAACATCATTGCAATCGCCATCACCTCGCACGCATCACCCGTTACTATGGTAACGGTAAACACAGCTCCGCAAAATCTGCACGTTTTAAAAAGGGGGCGTTAACAATTTATGCATAGGCACTGACGTTATCCAATCATAACAGTGGGTGTTAACACTGAACTCTTAAAGGGGAAACACCCCCAAAACAGACTGTTTGAATCAGAGCATGAGAAACAGGGTGGGAAAAGGTCATAAATCACTAAATTTTAAAAGTTTTTTGTCCAAAAAACTAGTAATACTATAATTGCACCTAAGGGAACACAATAAAAGAAAAGAAAAAACCATGTCATGACCCCTTTAAAGTTGTACCATTTATGTTCGCGATTGTGCTGCATTCACTCACAAAAATGTTCTAAAGTAAATATATGAAACTGTTTGCTGATTTTACCTTCTATATATATTTCTCTTCACATAGTTCAGGAAATATGCCAGTTAATTATTGAAGACAAGTAAATTACCATTGTCATAATTGTTACGAAAAGCAGCAAGACTTTGTAGATAACTGTTGTATGAAAATTAATTGTGAAAAGTATTGTGGTCTGAAATATTCTTTCTTGATACATATGTGAGTATATGTGTGTAGTAGCATGCATTGATAGGTTGTCACAGTATTTTCTGGCCCCTTGATACATTTAAAGCAAAACCTTAGGTGACTATATGGTAGTGTTTCAATGGATCACAATGGATTTGTTGTTTGATTAACATTAATGACATATAGACAACAGCAGCTATTTATAGATCCAATATAATGATGCACATCCTTCTCTTGTTCTCTTTCTCTTGTTCTCTTCTCTTTTCTCTCTTATTTCATGTTATCCGTGTTACATTTCATCTGCAATAACAATGTGGACTTTTATAAAGATCCGTTTGACCATTAACTTTTAAATGCATCATTATCCATTAATATGAGGCGAGTTCTTCATTAATATGAGGCGAGTTCCCCACATAAAAGACCCAAGACTATAGACTGCAGATCAATATGCTTCTGTATTTCTCTCCGATACGGCAGGAAATATATTCTATATGTCATTATTTGTGCTTGTTTGAGGTTGACTGTGTCTATGTAATCTGTTTATGTTTTTAATGTGTATGTATGCAATGTTTTTTACAGTTTTATAATAACAACCTGCCAGGGACTCCAGATGAAAATTAGTCTGTACGGCTAAATCTGGCTTATTTACATTTGGACATTGTCTTTATGTTCATTAATGTGCATTGTCCCTTTTAAATAAATAAACAAACAAACAAACAAACCAACAATTAAATTAAATGAAATGTGGATGTTAACTGTGACAAGATGATTGACAGGCCAGTTTACTGTGACAGGATGCGACAGAGAGCAACCGTTAAAGACACTATTGTATGACGTGACAGTATATGTCCCAAAGCATGTGTACTCTTTTGCTACACGCTACACAAGTATCTACTTTTTCTTTACAAAAAGAGTACATACTTTTAGGGCGTAGTACAAGTAAGCGAAGGGAGACACACAGGGTTCGAAATGACTTAGGACTCTTGGGGGGTCCCCTAAAATTTAATTATTAAATTATTAAAAATTCTGAAGACTACCTTGCTTCACTATATACTGTAGGCAAAATTATATGGACCAACGTTGAAGGTGGGATAATAGTCTTGGGATGTTTTTCATGGTTTGGGCTATAGGCCCAGTATTGTTGTGGTGTCTGGAGAAGTGGCTATAATCTAACAGGTAAACCTCTAACTCTGGAGCAACAAAGTTACAAGTTCTTTTTCCTCTTTTTCTCTCCATGATGCAGAATTCTAAATTAAGAAAAATAATATTAGCTTCCTAGTTACCAAGCTCTCATGTATATACTCATTCATGCTCAAATCACATTCACTTTAATCAACTCACAGACTTGAATTAAGTCCTGGTTATCTTTCGTAATCACTGACTGGACAAGTAGGTTGTTATGCTAGCTTTGAATAACTAGTCTAGCTGCTAGGTCTGCTATGGAAGCTTGTTTCCGCCACAGAATAAAACATTTTAAAAGATAATTGCGACTTTTTATCTCAGAATTGCGAGATATAAAGTCAGAATTGCGAGATATAAAGTCAGAATTGCGTTAAATAAAGTCGCAATTGTGTCTTAAAAGTCAGAATTCTGACTTTTTTCTCGCAATTGCGACTTTAGGCTATATCACGCAATTCTGACATCTTTTCTCAGACTTGTGAGATATAAACTGATATATAAAGTCCAATTCTAACGGAAAAAAAGACGGACTTTTATTATTTTTTATTTTTTTTTACCTCAGAATAGTTTATATCTCACAATTCTGACTTTATAACATGCAATTGCGACTTTATATCATGCAATTCTGACTTTATATCTCCCAGTTGCGTATTTATAAAGTCAGAATTGCGAGATATAAACATGCAATTCTGGGAAAAAAAATGTCAGAATCTCGCAATTGCGAGTTTATATCTCATAATTCTGGCTTTATAACACGCAATTGCGACTTTATATCATGCAATTTTGACTTAATAATACACAATTGCGACTTTATATCAAGCAATTCTGAGATAAAGAGTCAGAATTGTGAGATGTAAACTCGCAATTGTGAGAAAAAGTTTTATTTTTCACTCTGTGGCGGAACCAAGCTTACATAGTCTGCTGTTATCTGGCAGATCATTTGGCTTCATACACATACAGAAAGAAATGTTGACAAACGTAATCTTCTAATCATTACACAGGGTATCTAGTTAATGCAACTTTTGATATACTCAAACTCCTGATATTTTACTATCTGCGGGAGCACCACAACAACAATCTTTGACGCTAGGAACTCACTCGGCTAATAGCTGCCCTGATTGCTGCCTCGCGCTAGGATAAATATTTATATTATTTATATAGGCCTGCCGGTAAATATATTACTGTTATAAATATAAAACGTCACTAACGACCTATAATTTTTTACAATCATTTTTAATGTTAAAATATTTGTCGGGGACCCCCCAAAATCCAAAAATAAATTCTTATGGGGGGTCCCTAATGACTTATGGAGGGTCCGGGACCCCCCCAGACCCCCCTCATTTCGAACCCTGGAGACACAGCACTAGTGATCTTGAAGATCATTTGAAGATCCTGAAGTTTTGCTGCTTCAGGTGTGTATAACTAGGATTGGAATAAAGTCAGCTGCAAGGTGGGCCTCCAGGAGCAGGATTGGACACCATTGCTTTAGATCAGTGTTTCTCAAACTTTGGTCCTGAGCTGCATTACTATTGACAGGGCCCCTACACAGTGTTCAATGCTCTCTAGTCATTTGAAGTTCACTTCACTTGTCAAAAAGCCTTCATTCAGAACATCCTGCAACATCAAATATAACGACACTTGAGTCGTGCATATTAGAGGAGTTTTATATACTTCTGTAAATAAATATAAATTACCATACATTTTTGTAATACATATGTGTATAATACATTAATGTGTATATTTAAATATAAATGTATTATTCATTTAAAAATATAATTGTCTTATTCAAAATGACTAAACTGAGAGATAAAAAAATTTCTAATATTTTCTAATATTCTAAGATGTGTATTTCATCTTATTTAACCGTAATCATGATATTTGCATTGTAACTATTGCATCTTACACACTTTACGCCCATGAAAAACGCCCTACAAACCACTCCTGTTACTGATTAAACTTAATAATAATGCCAGAGCTTCAACTCCTTTTAATGCCTTTATTTTATAAAACACACTGTGAAGTCCACTTTGCTAGTCATTTCGGGTCGAATGGAACACATTTCTGGAGTGCCATTTTACACATTATATATGTCTCCCTAATTAAACAACTCATTCAACTCATTACAAGAAACTCCAGGACATGAAATGGGTGTCTGACAAAGGAGATGTTCAAAATGCAGTTGAGAGCATCCTCCAGAAAGCAACTTTTTTTATTTATTTTTATTTTTTTATTTTTTTTATATATTTTTTGAAGTCCAAAGTAGTCGATTGCCGAGTTCACGCGCATGATCATAGGTACTAAACCTATGCGCGTGAACTCGGCAATCGACTACTTTGGACTTCACCCGAAAACAGGATGTAAACAGGTATTTGCGCTGGCTTAAATAACATCATTTTTATACATATCTTTCACATCTACTGCAGTCAGATTCACTCGTGTTCACTCTGAAGGAATCACTCACATTTTCTGTGCACTTGTAATGACACATCAAGGATGTTAAGAGGCTAAAAGCAGGTTTAGTACTTGCCCCATTGAAGTCAACAGGGTGCAAACTTTAAAAATAGAATAACTCGGTGTAGGCAACACCGATTTTTGTCGTTGTTCTCTGTATTGACAGCACTCCAAATGTACAAAAAAATGAGCTCAATGTTAAAATTGACCGGAGTTCTCCTTTAAAAATTACAAACAGACATACATCCATCCTTTACTAAAGTAGGAATAAGTTCTTATGAGACTCAGTTGTCTCACTGTGTATCCACCAAGACTAAAGACAAAGAAACAGCTGTTAAAATGCTGCCTGTCCAGATGTCTGCAGAGGCCAGATGTAAAACTCACTGGAGTGAAGACAGAGACTCTGTCTGGTCGGCAGCAGTTCTATCTCTCCCCTGCAGAGTGAACATAAACGTCTACTACGATACTCTAACTTAGGGTATCTTACGTTATCTCTCTGTCTTGCCCTCACTTTCTCTCTCTGTAACAGCAGATCGAAGCAGACAGGGCACGTCTCCATCTTTAATTTTTAAATCGCTCGTCCCGTTTTACATAATCTACTTCCTCCTGCAGTTTATTTTTATCCCCAGCATCCCAATCCATCTCTCGCACTCTTCCTCTCCTCCTTTACCCATCATTCCTCCGTTTTCATGACACTTCCCCACATTATCTCATCTCTTTCCCTCTTTCTCTGCTCTTTGTTTCTCCATATCCATCATTTCCTTCTCTCTTGTCGTATGCGTGCTGACCCACGGCATGAGGCCTTGCGTCGGGTCGATGTTGCACAACTCTTACAGAGACGATCGTTGTTGGCTCAGATTTGCTCGCTGGAGTTTACAAGCCACTGAAACAAACATTACGAATCATTTAGTAATTAGATCAGTGCATTATATCAGAAAGGCAGCAGAATAAGTGCCGTTCATGCTGATAGCGATTTTATCCCTGCTAGGCACTGTACTATTGCTTGTAAGCTTTCTAGCAATACCTCAGGAATGACGTGCTTTTGGTAAAAGTGGGTCCCCAATTTGCAGTTTGTCTGCAACGAGTAGCTTACAATCAGTGTTAATAACTTTAAACCAATAGACTGACATTATTATTATCATTATTACCAAGTTGCATTGAAAATGAATGACTTTACTCTGGTAGCTTTGTTACCTCGTCAATGTGAATGTCCTTTACCTGGGACTTTTTGTGTGGGGGAACACAAAAATATGCATATCAATGTATGTACATCAAAAACTGGGTCATTTTTTACATTTTATTTTGTGATTTTCCTGAACCTGAAGTTAAGCGCGCATGAGAGAAGAGTGTGACTCTTTACCCCTCTAGGCGGATATGTGACCTCTAATAGGAGGGAAGCATTATTCTTAGTATAATGAACTTTAAAGGGTTTTTGGAGGAGGTCCATTCATTAAATGGACAACGTGCTGGACCAAACAAAACTGCCGCTTACAGGAACTAAAATGAATATGACATCTATGACACTGCATCAAAAGAATTCTGTGCATCACTTTGATTATAGGCACATTTTTATTTTTAGCAAGGCTCATTTGAGAAGATATACATATATATCATCTGTGTTAAGGTTGCGCAGATGGTTTCCAAGGAGATAAATGCGGTGTGTGTTAGGCAGGCCCTGAAAGATATTGATGTTCTTCCTACATATGTGATTTATTATATTTTATAAACTCATCTTCACTAACAGTATAGTTATGCAGTTATGTCCACACTAAAATTCCATAAATTACAAGATCAAAATTGGACAATAGAGATATCTGACACAAGTCAAACATGCAGTGAGTGTTAGGAAGCTATATTTTGTGTTCAACAGAACAAAGAAACTCATACAGGTTTGAAACAACACGAGGGTGAGTAAATGATGAATGATTTAAATTTTTTGGGTGAACTATCCCTTTAAATTAACCATGAAATCAATATTGACAAATCTCAGAGCACATCTTTCTTTCTTTTTTTATGACTGTTTAGAATAACCCAGGTTTTCTATTTTAAATGTGAAATGCACTTTTGTTTACTTACACTCCTTAGAGCCTTTCACACTTGAAACAGTTAACCCTGGGTCATCCCCGGTATACAGAATCCTGGGTTATCTTCCTTCATGTTTCACACTGCTCATAATTTACCCAGGGAAAATTCAGTGTCAGTGTCATTGATTGGACGAACGAAGCACGCGACCTTTAGAGCAACGATAATCTGGGGCAGTGTAAAAAGCCTTATTTTTGAGTTACATATAGGCTATTGAGCTAAACTATGCAATATTTTTTCTTCTAAATGAACAAAATGTAAATAATGAATGAGTACATCATAAATCCATCTTCCAATCCGTGATTTTGCCTCACCCTCATAAAATTAAGCCTTTAATAATTATTTATGTTTTAGAGCTGTCAAGACCAGGGACGGATTTCGCGGGAAAATGCATAGGCTACTTCCGTCATTCATCCTTGTCTACCTCATATCCATAAATAAAGGCTACTAATATGCAGTGGAAGGTCCTAATGGCTTGAAAAGCCACAACAAATGAACCTCGAACTAAAACGTGTTTTCCAGCCAAAAAGGAAAGCAATAGTGCTCCTAATAAAACAAAACAAAAAAACAAATCAACACTGGCATGGAGTTTCAGGAATAATTGCATATCATCACATTTTCTGTGCATAGACAGAGTTCACAAAACAGTGTTTATGCATAAAGCCATAAGATTCACCAGCTCAAAATAGAAGAGTAGAAGCAAAACTCAGCAAACAACCAAAACAATGTACCTCCGCAACTAACTTGTAGTTTTATGCTTCAACCGCTAGAGGGCGGTTAGCCTAGCTTTAGCCATTAATGTCTGACAGCTTTGGTTTGGTTTCTTTGGTCCCATCGTAACCACAAGAGGGCAGTATGTATCCAACATAAAAGCACTTGAGGAAAATCCCTGCACTAAAATGATTTAATGCTCTTCTGTAAGCATTCAGAGGGTGGCTGGTAAAATTAGATATGGCAAAAGGAAAATACATCTGCAGCCAACAGGCTCAACAAATTACCTACAAGGCAAAAACATGTGTAACAGCTATTCATCAAGAAACTGACTACGAGTTAGAAACCTGAAAAACACAGTTTAGGCACTGCACAATTGAATAATCAAGCCTGTACGTTTATTCTCCATGGCATAAACAGCATGCCATGTCGGCTATTTGCAGCATTTGTAATCTTAATCATATCACACTCACAAATCATACTGCAGTCCTTGCGCGGGCACGAGGGACTGTTTACATACAGCGGACAGCAGGCCTGGAGCAGAAGCTGACTGTGAACTGTGGGTATATGAGGGGGCATGGGCTGATGATCCACCCTAGGCAGGAACTCACATACTGTGAGCTGCAGCTGCCGCTGTCGAGAAACTGATCCATTAGCTTTGAAAATACTATATAATGAGATTGAATAACCTAATTTTAACAATATTAAGCTGGTATGGTGCATTTTCTCTGTACTTTCTGTCCTGTTGTTAGTATTACAGTGCAGAGTAGCCTATAGCTTATATAGATACTCAGAGGAAAATTCGACTGCAAACTAAATGGTTGCTCTTTCAAAGCTTGTTTCATTTAAATTTTGGCTCAGATATTTCATCTAATCCTATGGAGGAATACAAATAGAAACAAATGAGACAATTCACAGACAGAAGGAGTGTAGTGCTATAAAAGTAATGTGAATAGCATTTGTTTTCAAGTTCATGTTGGGATCTCTGAATTTTGATTAATGTGAGTCACAACATTGTGACATTGTTGAGATCTTGGCATAAGCTAAATTACTTTTTCACAAGAGAACATTTTCATATTTTTTTGTTGAAAAATTAAAAATGTATTTATTTATTTTTTACTTTCCCACTGACCAACCAATAAAATGTAACTTGGTCACATACCCTGAGCTGCTGCTGTTACATTAAAACTAATGTAAGACTGGAGAAACTGGAAGAACTGGAAGAGAGGGCTACTCTAATTAACATTTGAACTCTCTTGCTATATTACCATCCCCATTCGAGACACAATCACACTTGAGTTGATCACCTCCCAATTTACACATCATTCCCTTCACCCATCCCTACCTGAATTCACCCAAAGATCTATATGGTTTAATATGAACAATCATTCAGTATTACACATGTTTGGTATCATTTGAAATGTCTCAGTGCGACTGGTACAAAGGTTTCATTCCCAAAGAAGTAAACCAAAAAGGTAATAAGGTGTGAAGAGTTTAGAGATATCTTGTTAACTGCTGTGGGTGTGTCCCCATGTAAATCAACCTCTGTGCCCAGTAAGTCTGGGACGGTGATTAATGCAAATTCCCACAGTGAACTCATCTTTACATTTGAAAAGAGGTTTCTGCCTTGGTCTAAGTATTTAGGGAGATGCTGAAGAAGGCTCGTATAGGCGATTTGTAACTCAACTTAGCCTGTGATGCAGAGAGTGGCTAAGAATCTCAGCATCATGTATTTTCTAATGTCAGGTTTGCATCTTTTCTCTTTATTCCAGAGCATTTGATGTTTTGTATTTATTATCTTTGAACTGATTATGAAATTGGCATGATACATTTACCTGACATGATAAATTGTTACATTTGATTTTATTCTGACTTGCTCTGAAATTGTTTTCCCAAGAAAACAAACGGATTGATTAAAATAAAAAATAGATTAAACGGATTCGTATGTTACCTCAAATCTGCGTCAGATTAGTGACGACTAATATTTGGCGCTAATTCAAGTGTACTTGGTTTTGCAAAGACAAGAAGGGAATTTCCGTTTAGGGCAGCAAATGCTATTTGACCAACCTAAACTTGGGTGTGTCTTACCTCTGTTTTAATTTAATGTTACTTTAGATAAGTGTACGTGAGAAATCACGGCATTGGCCAATCCAAAACTATTATAAGAGAAGTAAAGTTGGTCGACTTATATCTGTAGTAGTGGCCATATCTCTACTGAAGAAAACGTTACTTTAAATTCAAGTGTATGCAAAAACCATGGGGGCTATACCAAAGTATCTTTGATTGTGTAAGCGTGAATGCAACCATCTCAGGTATACAGTATAGCCAATTACCTCTGTTTAGTGACCGAAGCTGGCGAGTTTGTGATCGTGAGACCTGCGTAAAACAGAAGGCGTGAGGACCTCAAAAGCGACATAGTTTCCTAATCTGAGCAGGGAAAATATAATTAAAGAGTTAAAAAGAATTATCAAACATTCGCTCACTTTTAATGATAATCAGATATCATTAAAACCTTTTTCATTTACGGAGTCAGATGAAATAACGAAGTAATACATATGAGAAAATGTATTTCATTTAATCTTGTTGTGTTGCGTAAAAGGAAAGACAGTAACCGCCATTGGACCAATAATCGGGCTTACACTAAGCAATAGTGAATAACAGAGGAAAAATCTAGAACCAGCTCTCTTGTCTCTGTACTCCTTTATCTGGTGTTGTTTAATAAACATAGCAAATACAAAAATCTGATTGACTGTTTGAAAACATGCAAATACTGTTTAACTTTAATGTCTGTGACAAGCAGAGGACAAACTAGATGTACCGCATGGCGGTACAAAATATGACCGCCGCTCAGGCCTGCACTGGCTTTCCACAAAAATAAATGACGTGGAGCAATTTGGCTGTATTGCGTGTATATAAGTTGTATATTTTAAAAGACTGTCTGGAGTATTCCTGTGGATCATGGATAATTTAGAGTTTTGTAATTATTTGCCATTACTATTTAAAGGTGCATTATGCAACTTTTCATGTTAAAAATACCCGTTTTTCTAACCCATACATGCTTAAACAATTGCCTGATGGGCTGAATGAGCCCTTCTCTGATCACTGCGATTGCCTCTATAATCCTGTACAGTAAAATAAATAAGAGGGATTCGGGCCGAATTTGAGACTGGGCGTGACGTCATGCGCGTTCAGTTGCAGTGTTGCAGTTTCATTTGTCGCCAGAGGGGGGCATAGTTCTGCAAAAACTCAGAGACTTGCGTTATGCACCTTTAAGTTTTATAACAAAAGTCATTAGTTTAGACACTTAACATCCATAATGTGAAAACGTCACATCCATAACAGTGGTTTTCCCTACATAATGTATTACAAAAATGAGTTTCAAAAACACACTTATTGTGTTCAAGCAAGTCTTTTTCATGCTACATCAGCAGTTTGTTTAATAATTCACAGACAATTTCTACAAACCTCTACCAAACGGTTGAGGTGCCTGTTGATGGTAAAAGTCAGTTATCTGACTTTGGCATGTGTTTGTTGTGTTTTACTGAAATAAAAAAACATTTTTCCCCAAAAAAGTGGTTTTATCTTGTAGCCCTGGTCCCAGAGTTTAAAAAAAACAATGTTAACAAAATTAAACTCATTCCCACTGTACCTAGTAGAACACTTAAGTAAATGTCCCATTGAAATTAATGGGATTTTATGGATTTAGGTGAAGAAAGTGTACACATAATACATTTTGGTCTGTACCATGAAGAGAAAACTGATTCAACTATATAAACTATATATTTTCTGAAAGCGTAGACTCTCAGGATGTGATCTAACATGGCATGAAACATGTCCCACCCACCTCATTAGTATACTGCCCAAGCATAACACATTGGGTATTGGTAAATCGGGTATATGGCTGATACCTAAAAAAAGTAGTAGTATGTGCATGTCTGTTTGTGTGTGTGTGTGTATGTGTGTGTGTGTCTGTGTCTTTGCGTGTATGTATGCATGCGTACATGTGTGTGCGCGTGTGTGTTTGTGTGTGTGTGTCTGTGCATGTGGATTTGTATGTCTGTGTATGGGTGTGTGTCTGTGCGTGTGGATGTCAGTGTGTGTGCATGCTTGTATTTGTTTGTATTCCTGCATGTGTGTGTGTGACAGTATCATCCTAAACCAGCAACCCTTCGCTCAACAGCACCATCTACAGGCCGATGAGTGTACAGTCACTAAATGTGCACATAAATGAATTTTTTTTATACCCCCAAAAAATATAATTTTTTATGTCAAGTTAATCATACACATGAAATATGGTGCAGTTCTGAACATCTGAACGCCAGCAGCCATATCACCCTGTAGCCCAAGACTGGTTGCCCACTGAAGCTAAGCAGGGCTGAGCCTGGTCAGTACCTGGATGGGAGACCTCCTGAGAAAAACCAGGTTGCTGCTGGAAGAGGTGTTAGTGAGGCCAGCAGGGGGCGCTCACCCTGTGGTCTGTGTGGGTCCTAACGCCCCAGTGTAGTGACGGGGACACTATACTGTCAAAGAGCACCGTCCTTCGGATGAGACGTTAAACCGAGGTCCTGACTCTCTGTGGTCATTAAAAATCCCATGGCATTTCTCGTAAAGAGTAGGGGTGTAACCCCGGTGTCCTGGCCACATTCCACACATTGCCCCTTACCAATCATGGCCTCCTAATAATCCCCTTACATTGAATTGGCTCTATCACTTTCTCTCCTCTCTTCACCTATAGCTGGTGTGTGGTGAGCGTACTGGCGCCGTTGTTCTGTGGCTGCCGTCGCATCATCCAAGTGGATGCTGCACACTGGTGGTGGTTGAGAAGAGACCCCTGATATGATTGTAAAGCGCTTTGGGTGTACAGTAGTACATATGAAAGCGCTATATAAATGCCTCATGTGGAGTGGAGTGGCCCCCGGGGACCAAACGAAATTTTTCCGTAAAAGTCTAGTGGGGCTACATGCCCACCAAATTTCATGTTCCCCGGTGTTTCGGTGTCCCTGGTATCGTTGACGAAAAATTCAGTAGATGACAAAAAAAAAAAAAAAAAAAACCTTTGACAATCCCTATATGACCGCTAACCTGTTTAACATGAAAGTACTTTGCACGCATTTAATGAAAAAAAAAAAAATCTTCTTTTCAGCTGCTGTCTTTATGGAAGTAAAATGAGTTGTTAACACTTTTTCATGCTGACTTAAAGTAAAAGTCTCAATTTGTTTGCTGTTTAATCTCACTGCTGTCTAAGAGAAACGGCCAAGGAAAAAATAAAGAGATCTCCTTTGTGATTTCTCTTTCCTAGAAAAACAGTATCTGATCTTAAACTGAGAACACACAGATCAATCCTGTGTCCTAAGCTCACCTGCCTCAGATCCTCCACTGCACCAGCAGTTTCCTCTGACAGCAGAAGCATAGACACGCAGGGCAGGTGGAAACGGGGATGATGGGGAAGAAGATTAAGGAGAAGAAGAAGAAAGGGATGGGCAGATGAAAGGACACAGAATGATGTGCAAGCACGTTGCTGAGACATGTTTTAGCTCTTGACAGAACAAGAGTTTCTCTTTCTCATCAACATTTCCTTCTATCGCTTTGTCTTTTATACTGCTTCACTTTCATTCCCTTCAATCCAGCTGTCAGACATTTTCCTCCGCACACAAAGAAGAGAGATTTGTGCAAAGATGAAGGGCGCAAAGCCTCGTCCTCACAATTCCTCGTCATCCTCACATCAACCCTGTTCTTTCTAACCTCATCTAAGCCTTTTTTCTGTATTCGTTCTCCCTCCCGAGGACATGCTTTAGTCCTGCTTTGTGTTTATCCAGTGGTTTTTCCAGTTCAAGGATTTGATGCTCTTAAATCTCTCTTTTTAAGAGCCAGAATGCTTGTATTTTAATTGCGGGGTGTAATTGAATCCCTAGTCTTTTCCCTCTGTGTGTGAAAGAGTCAATATGGAGTGCTGAACTGAAAGATGTTAACGTTTAAGTGGCCCAGATAGATAAGAGTCCAGCATGTTCTAGAGAGCGAGTGAGAGAGCTTCGGTTAAAGTGATTATTTTAATCCTCACACTGTGATACTCTAACCACTGATAAAGTGAGAAATCCAATGGTTCAAATCAAATGTACATTTCCAAAATCCACTATAGAAATGGAAAATGACTGCATTTAATGAAAATCAAAATATGTAGACAGATATATCAAACAATGCAATAATAAACAATATTTAATATTTTATTTACCAAAAAAATCTAGTGTTCAAAGATTTGGGGTTAGTAAGTTCTTTGTTTTTTGAAAGAATCATGGTTTCCAAAAATATATATATATATATTAAGCAGCACATAACATTGATAATAATACTACTTTTTTTTTTTTTTTTTTTTTTGTGCTTCAAACCAAATCATGTGACACTAAAGACTGGAGCAATGGCGGCTGAAAATTCAGCTTTGACATCATATAGGTCTAATATATTAACAAAATGTTATTTGAAATTGTTATATTATTTCACAATATTACTGTTTTTCTGTATTTTTGACTAATTAAATGCAGCCTGGGTGAGCATAATAAACTTTTTATGGTACTGTATATCCAACCATTACATCATTTTAATAGGACTGCTGTACTATAAGTCATACTATATGCATAATTAAAAAAGCAACACCAAGTAACAAAAACATTAAGTCACCCCATCCAGTAATAAAACGTGTTAAAATCTCCATTAGAGATCAAAGTATTCTCTAATATGACTCTTTTCAATAGCAAATCATTCTCAATGTTTCACAGTATGTGTCTTCAAGAGCTGTATAGTCCCACACCACCGACATATTTAACATGTATGAATAGTATTAACATTTCTAATTTTAACGGTAAAATATCTTAAAGGGGTGGTTGATTTTGATTTCACTTTTTTAACTTTAGTTAGTGTGTAATGTTGCTGTTTGAGCATAAACAACATCTGCAAAGTTACAACGCCCAAAGTTCAAAACAAAGGAAGATATTTGCTACAACAAACGGCTGGTAGGGACTACAATGAGCTTCTTCACGGGTTAGTGAAATCACTAACCCTAAAATTTACATAAACCCTGCCACCGGGAACACGATTTCTAGATTATCATGACAGAATATGACTAGAAGATAGTTAACTTCACATCAGCAACATAAATTCATCAACTAACCATTCAGAAATGTCCTGTTGCATTCTACATGTTGTCACTTCTTCTTGAGTCTCTACATCTTTGTCCAACCTCGGTTTGAACATAAAAGGCTAAATGTTTTTTCAATTTTCAGTGCGTGTCTGTGTGAGGTTATCGGAGCTGCTAACACACACACACACACACACACACACACACACACACACACACAAGCTATTGAAGCTCCGCCCTCTGTGCCGGGAGCAGCAGCTCCTTTGCATTTAAAGGGACACACACAAAAACAGCGTGTTTTTGCTCACCTTCAAAAACAAAGTGACAATTTGAACATGCTATAAAAAATATCTGTGGGGTATTTTGAGCTAAAACTTCACATACACACTCTGAGGACATCAGAGATTATAGGATTTAATATGCAGCTAACTGGTGTGCATGCGTGGTAAAAAAAAATAAACAATGCACAGCAGAAAACGTGTAGGGAAGCACTTTTGAATACCAACATTTCTGGCATTTTTGGGGACAGGGCACGTTTACGTACTGGAGTAGGATTTTTCTCCATCTCTCGTAAGATAGCAATAATGATTATAAGTGTGTTCATTAATTATTAGGGGTGCAACGGATCACAGTTGATCCGTGATCTGTATGGACCAGGCCCCATGGTTTGGCACGCATGTGATTCGAGGATTAAATGCTAAGTTTAACCATCATAGAGTGAAAGTGTATAATTTGGACATGTTTTGTCTTGCCAATTTACTCATTCAAATGATTTTAAACGTGGAAGAAGAGGCAGAAATCGCACGCAGAGAGAGAGAGAGAGAGAGAGAGAGAGAGAGAGAGAGAGAGAGAGAGAGAGAGAGAGAGAGACGTGTTTCAGACAGCACTCGAATGTCGGTTATGTTGTAAGTGAACAGTTGAGAAAGAAACTGGATGTGTATCAGTATATTCGGTCGGTGCATTCGATCTTAAATTGACAGCAGCTTAATATTCCTGATGTTGTCTGTCATTAATGTTAAAATACAGCTTTGACAAAGATGAACCTATGTTTAATTTCTACTGTGAACAAATATTGTTAGAAGATGAATACTGTGGCACTATCAAAACAAGCTCTGTGTTTGAGCATCCTGACCAGCCCGACAACATCAGCACTGGCTTAACCAATGGTGTGAATTTGAGGCGGGGCAATCTGGTTGACCGACCAATAGAAGACAAGGAATGTTTAGGAAACCTGTTTGGAAAACAGTACTTATTTTTACAATTTTGTTTGATGATGCTGGTGCTACAGATATTACACACTTCACAAAATCTCTGACTGAAGACAATCATCTTTTCATACCTGCTGGACAAAGATATCTGATATAAAATATATCTGCACCCAAGAGTGTTCTTACTCACTGCTGAAAGGACCTAATAACTACTCAGTTTTATCACTCCCTCATTCACCACTAGTATATGAACCACTCACCATCTCTCACCCTCTCCCTCTCTCTCTCTCTCTCTCAGCCCCCAATAAAAGCTCAGGAAATGATGAGCATCCTTCAGAGTCCACATGATAGACAGACAGAACACGGAGGAAAGTCAGAGACAGCGAGAGCTAAGTAACCAACAACACTGAGAGCGAGAGAGGGTTGAAAAATCAGGAGATAAAATACAAAAACAGGGAATAGTGATTTTTTCAAACCAAGATCAAAGTGAGGAAAGTGAAGAACTCTTTTGAAGATGGGTATGGTGTTGGGGACTTTCTCTATGCACACCAAACAGGTCACCTACAGGACAGGTAGGATCCAATTTACACATTAACCAGTTAGAAATACGTTCACTAATGTGTTATTAGGTTGTGAGATCGAAGGATAGATAGATGAGAAAAATTTGAGAATTAGACGATATTAGATTCAGTGTCATTTTGAGGATTTTTAATAGATTTCTTTGAGTGTATGCCTTTTCTTTTCTTTTTTATTACACTTATCAATCTTGTTCTACTTAGTGTGTGACTTGAATGTCTGCATGTGTGTTTCTAACCCAGATAATTTTTGGAGAACAAAATTGCAACAGAATGCCCTTGAAGTTAGCTAAAACAGAAAAACTCCTCTTGGGGCCGTGTTAAAAGGGGGAAATGGTTCATAAGGGACTACATTTTATTCACTTCCACAAATTCCAGAATTGATATCTCAAAGGGCAAGCAAATAGCAATTTTAATTAGCCAAATTTTAGTTTCAATAAAGTCAATGAGAAGTCTGCATGTGCGAAGGATGAATTGAATGTGTTAGCATATGCTGGCATGGGCTCCATACAAGGCATTATGAGTTATGAAAGTATTACATGGCCATTTATTCCATGGAGGATGGAGGAGGCGGAAAACCGGAGTGATCAGGCTGCAAGTATGTGATAAGAAAATGCATAAAAAGAGAAAAAAGAGAAGGCGGATTGTTTGTGATTATTTATGCCTTGAAGGTTAATTAACCTACACTGTATGCAAAATTACCATTTCTGATTCGCCACAGCCTTAATGCACTACAGAATATGCTAAAACAATACCGAAGCAAATCAACAAATCAACAACACTGCACTCACATGTGTGAGCATGTGTTTATACTCACTCATAAGAGCAATAGAGAGCCACACTTCATATACACAAACACACACGTATACACACATCAGAGACCTGAAGAAAGATTAAGGAGCCGAGAGGATTACGAGTTCTGGGCAGAAAGACAGAAAACTTGTTTGAAGTCTTCAGTAAAATCCCCAGGAGTTACAGGAGCTGTCTGTGAGTTTATAACTAGAGAAAAACTGTGTGTCAGCTATGGCACTCAGCCCTGACGGACTATATCTTCTGCTGGATTTCTGAACGCCGCTGCTTCAGGTTCATGCATTGGGGATAAAAACTGTGAGGATGATCACTGGGAGATTTCAGTTTCAACTTTAAATAGTGTTTCTCTAGTTTTGTAGTTTGTAGGAATGGCCTATAAAGCACTGCGACTGCACTATGTTTTAAAATACTATGTTTTGTATTTGTGTTTGTGTTAAACCCGTAGGTTTAACTCACTTAGGAATAGTTGTACTTGGTGGACTTTCCTTTAACCCCTAAACTGTCACACCCCTTTTTGAGAATAGACATTAAAATGCACTATTCAAACTTAAATGGTTGTAATTCAAGAATACAGACCTAAGTTTGGTCTTGTTTTAAAGAAAACACTCAGCAGATTATTGCTGAAGTGAAAGCATGAAATCAAAAAATGAAAGTATGAAAAAGTTATGGAAGTTTAAATTTACAGTAAATCAAATATACTGTACTAAATATGTTTTCTTTTATATAAAATATATGTTTTACAAAATATTTTTTACTATACAATTACTATAAAATCAAAGCAATATATCTAACCAAGTTGATATCACAAAAATTGAAGTCCCCATGAGATTTTATTTAGGTTTAATACCAAAAATAGCCACCGGGTGACATACATTCCATTGAATTTAATTGTATGCATTCTGCCGTAACAAATTAATAAATTTCTGTCCAAATATCACTTCTCTCACACAATATGGAACCTTGAGACTCAGACCTTTCTGACAATATGTGTTTTGTCAAGATTAGAAAAGGTTTTGATCATAAATTATGAAACATGATGACGCCCAAAAGGGGAGGAGCCCGATGAAAGAATTTAGAGTACCATTTCTATGGTAACGCAACGTCCAATTTCAAAACGGTTTTCACAGGATGAATTCTGAGTTCGTAAGCTTTCAAATGATACCTAATTTATGATAACTACTAAAATATGTGATGTAATAAAAAAAGGTGATAAAAAAGATATTATATTTTAGAGGAGAATATATTATACTTTTTAGAGAATAATATTATTTTCTATTTTTTATTGACAAATACTAGATTATATGTTTTATTATGAACTTTTAGCATGAAAACCAAGGTTTCAATTATTAAAAGTGTGTGCGTCGACTTTTTGTGACAAAGGTCAGAACTCCTGTTATGATGTCGATTTTTTTGAGGTGCACTCTTGTCATAAATTCATCTATTACTGTTCCTACATAATTTGTAACAAAAAACAGAAATATCTATAACTAAAATATCTATTTTACGTCCTGCTAGTGTAACCCCTCTCACCCGGGTCCTTCACACCCCGCTCCGTGCGGGTCTCGAACCCGGGTCTCCGGCATGAGAGTCAGGCGCTCTAACAAGGAGGCTAAAGACTGCAGCCTCTAGCATCTGTCGCTAGAGCGCCTATTGAGATCAGAGGAGTGAGGTTTACCCGCACAGCAACTACTAGCTGGCCTCCATTACACTAGCAGTTAACAGGTAATTTTAGACATCACAAAACAAGTTATTAAACAAAATCAATAACAACACTGTAAATAAAGCTGACAAACAGTGAAAGCATGCAGCCTTATTAATTAATTACGCCCCGGTGCATGCTGGGAAAACCAGAATCATACCGTTAAATAGCTGTCACCCTTGCTGCATCAAAAATCGTAGGCTTATATTATATAGTAGCTACATTTGGTAGCTACATACAGTGGGGTCACTTAACTTCCATTCACAAATCCTCTCCCGTGGCCTCATGGGATTGTAAGGCGTCCATCGAATGCACTTCAGAATCTCAACGGAAGTAGTAGGTCATTTGGGTACTTTTCGCCTATACTGTTTATACTATGAATTCGGACATACTCGGCGCACATACAGTACTGTTTTCCGCTAACTATATATTATTTGGACACAGCGCCAAATTTTACACCTTGGAAATTTTCTAATAATCAATCGATCAATCAATCAATCAATTAATAAAGTTTTTTTTTTCTATTTTGTGATAGACACTTAATATAACAAACCAGCCAAAGTAATATTTACTTAAAGTCACTAGTTACTTTTAATTAGTAACAGTTGCTTAAAGCTTTAATTGCTACATGCTTGAATTGACTACAAATTTAGTTTAAATACATGGTTTATATTGGGTGTATTTTATTCATTTTGAAGCTATACAAGGGTTCAGGCTGTTATTCGCACCATTGCATGTTTCCAAGGGTAAGCAAATCATCTGTAACCATCTCCCAAGTGCATTAGCAGATTCAATAAGGTGTCTGAATAGAGAAAGTCCAACATAGACACTTTTTGAGTGAGAAAAAGAGGCTTACACCTGCTTGCGTGGATTTCACACATGCCAGTCGTTTGCTGGAAATTATTGTTTCTCTTCCATGGACGAGTGCCAAAGCAAGAAGAATTCCATTACAAACGTCTTTATCCTGTGTAAGGCAGGTGGTATGAGATAGAGATGAAGAGAAAGAGAGTGTGTTTTGTGCAGACAGGGTTGTGGTGATGGAGTGCAGATGTCTATGTGCTAGAATGAGGGTATCTCTGGATATCTTGGCCTGATTTTCAGGTCAGTCCTGCTGGATTTGTGTAATACAGAGCAGTGAGGGTTGATGTTATGTAATTATTCATTACCTTCAACTTCTCTCCACACTCCCAGCCCAAAGTTTGTCCGTCTGAAGTCTCTTCTTTTTTGTATTTTTAATAAGGTTACAGATCTGCTGTTTTGAAACTCAGACATCCCTTATGGCAATTTCTTTTCCTCTGTAGTCTCTGTTTCCGTCTTTTTAATCAGAAAAGTTTGTTGGATCGGTTCCCTAATGAGGGAAAGCATGAAACAAACAATAGGTCATTTTACAATGCATTAAAATGGTATGTGTACAGTACACAAACAAAAAAGCACATTTGTGCATACACACTAAAAATTACTTTGTGATTTGATCCATGACCATGATGATCCATGTGTAATGATCCCTGAATCATTCTTATCTGAGTCACGCACAATGGCTGGAAATAAACAATGGATGATAAAACAAACTACTTACAGTCGTACCACAGCTCATTTGATGAATGTGGATCAGGATTTGCCAACATTATGGGGACCAAATGACTCCACAAATGCAGTAAAATCTGAAATATCTTACAATGACCAGCCAGTGATACACTGTAAAAAATGTTTGTAGACTAAACAAGGCTAAAAATGCTACAGTAAAACCATATTAGAATAGTTGTACATTTTAATGTTTTAACTTTATTTGTTATAATTGTAATTTTACTGTACAATATTGTCAAAAGTATGAATTACAATAATTTACGATGAAAATGGTAAAGGAGATTCCCTGCATGACACCGTGTCCTAACTACACGCGCCGCGACACGCGATAAAAGGTATCTTTTCCATGTTAATCAGAGTTTTTGTCCTAACCAGGCGCGACGGCGACACGCGACGTTTCTAATTTAGAAACGGTTTCTATTTTTCTGCGACGTCGCGCTGGAACAACAAACACAAAGTGCGGCAATGATAATCTCAGGTACTGTTTGTGCTTTATTTAATGTTAAAAGCGTGAAATGTGACTTTGAATATCATTTAGTGCTCCAGCTTTGTAGCTGTAAAAGCAACAATGGACATATTTCACCTCAGATCTTGAAATTAAACTAATGGAAACATGAACGTTAAAACTGTGAACAAACAAGTGTATTATTTGACAAAGATTGTTTTAGTAACTCAGTAGCCTATGCTTTTTTTAAATGGTGTAACATTTGTGAATTAGATTATGTAGCTACTTATCCATTTTCTTGCGAGTGCCGTCAAGTTTACTCTCTAGTGTTGTGCACTTGCCGCGAGACTCCGCCCACACGCTGTTCTGATTGGCTGTTATTTTTGATTGACGTTGTGGCGTCTCACAGTCGCGTCGCGTCTAGTGTGGACAGACACACTGCCTGTCGCTGGAATTTTATCGCGTCGCGTGTAGTTAGGACACGGTGTGATACGTGACTACATTTTATATGTAAGCAATTTAGTTTCTTAATTTTGTTCTCAGTAATTTACATTACACCGTGTCCTAACTACACACGACGCGATGCCGCGACACGCGATAAAAGGTATCTTTTCCATGTTAATCAGAGTTTTTGTCCTAACCAGCCGAGACGGCGACACGCGACGTTTCTATTTTAGAAACGGTTTCTATTTTCCTTCGACGTCGCGCTGGAACAACAAACACTTGTGGCAGTGATAATCTTACTGTTTATGTGCGTTATTTAATGTTAAAAGCGTGAAATGTGACTTTGAATATCATTTAGTGGTCCAGCTTTGTAGCTGTATAAGAAACAATGGATAATTCACCTCAGATCTTGAAATTAAACAAATGGAAACAAGAATGTTAAAATTGTTAACAAACAAGTGTATTATTTGACAAAGATTGTTTTAGTAACTCAGTAGCCTATGTATTTTTTAAATGGTGTAATATTTGTGAATTAGATTATGTAGTTACTTATCCATTTTCTTGCGAGTGCCGTCAAGCTTAGTCTCTAGTGCTGTGCACTTGCGGCGAGACTCCGCCCACACGCCGTTCTGATTGGCTGTGATTTTTGATTGACGTTGTGGCGTCTCACAGTCGCGTCGCGTCTAGTGTGGACAGACACTGCCTGTCGCTGGAATTTTATCGCGTCGCGTGTAGTTAGGACACGGTGTTATTAGGGTGTTTTGTGGAAAATATTATGTTATTTACTTAGTGTCTATTATTTGTTTAAAGTAAAAAGCAGATTTTTTGTAGCTTGGTAAATTAACATTATATCACATAATGAAATGCAGTATTCGGTTATAATTTTATAATTAGTTATAACTTTTAACATGCCATCCCATAATACGTGAAACATTGTCACAATATTTTTATGGTCAATTTCAGGCAACCACAGCGGCTGTTTATTTATTTATTTATGTATTTTGTACAGTGTTCCAAGGTAAAATGCTTGATAAACTAACCAATAAGTAATAATAAATAATAATACAAATATAATAATCAAATAATAATAAATAAAAACCATAAATAATAATAATAATAAAGTTTTAAGGGATAATATTTTTGGATATTTCACTCAAAATAAAAAGTTGTGTCATCATTTTTTTAAGTTGTTGGGGGGGGTTGTATTATTATTATTTATTATAACTATGAAAGTAAATTCATTTTGGGGTGAATTATCCCTTTTAAAATGGTTTCGGTTAGTTTTAGATGCAAGGTTAGAGGATAAACATCATTAGCTCAGTATAAAAACAACAGAGGTCAACAGCATCCCTACTAAGATAGAACAACAAATGTATGTGCGTATAAGAGCTGCAGTGTGTAGACGAAAGTCATCATCCATCTTGCCACATTCAGTGTAAAAAATTATAATTCAATAAGGAAGAGATCTGCTTGCTGTATGTGCATGTGCAATAGAAAGGAACATTTCATCCTCACACTCTTCCTACTGCTTCCCATCATGCAGAGCAACAGTTCCTGACACCGAATAACAAACGGGACCCAGCAGAAACAGCCAGAGCGAGAGCAAAGAAAGAGAAATGAAAGGAGTTAGAGGGAGGGAAATTTGTGGGAGGGGCATCAAGGAAGCAACCATATGCTTTTAGCAAGAAAATTCCAGCTTGTCTTCATTCACTGACAAGTAAGAGAAGAGTGGAGAGGAAAACAAAAGCAGGGGCTTCAACAAAGAAAGACAGACTGGCGGACTCAACGCTTATTAGTTTGAACGTCGTGTCTCTGCGGTGACAACATGGGAGCAGTAGTGGGCACATTGACTATGCAGACAAGACAAAGACCATCCAGAGCCAGAGGTATGTTGACAAATGACAGATTATCCGACTTGTACATCACATAAATAATGGCGCATTATTGTTCAGAAAGACTGAAGCACAAAGGAGTTTTGAAGTATCAACAACAGGACTAAATCAGTGTCTAACTCAGACCCTGAAAGGACTGAAAGAGCGCTCAAAGAAAAGAAGTGCCCTATTTGTGATGGATAACACTTATAAAAAGATGTGATCTTTCAAGAGAGCTGAAAGAGGATGGAATGGATGCATGGTTGAAACAGAGAAGATATGCAGTAGACAAGCAACATATCACGGTCTGCTGTTTACAAATGATGGTTTAACCTCATCCCTCACTGATAAACATCATCGCTAGAGTGTGTGTGTGTGTGTGTGTGTGTGTGTGTGGCATCTTGGTACGTGAGCGGTTGTTTTAACACTCTGCTCACATATCAACCCTCTTCCTGTTCACATGCGCCCTGGTGTAGTTGTCATGGAGACAGCTTTCTAATGCTTGGTACAGCAGATGATGGGATGTTATGATCGACATGAAAGCATTATACATACAGCACTGCAACTGTTCTTGATCAATTCACATGGATCACAAGTTTAATCATGGTTAAACTCGAGTAATACTATGCATCAGTCATTTATTCATTCAATCACTAAATGATACACTAAATTAGAGGTCAACTGCACAGCAAATAAACAGGAATCTATTAAAACTAATCTCTGTGTTTATACATTTAAATACATTAAACATATTTTAATATATATATATATATATTTTGGGGGAAAGTATTAAAAAATCCTAGACATTTTAAAGACATTAAACAGGAGAGAGAATGACATACATATCATTAAAATAGAATTTTAACAGATTTCTCTAAAATGCATTACCCTGTGTTGAATAATAATGCAATAAATTCCACGTCCTGTCACTCCAATTCAATTTTCTTTAGGGTGTAATTCATTCATTTCAAATTCACACTCATGAACTAAAAGGGAGTCAGTTTCTCAATTCGAAATTCCGCACAACCCCTGGTGACTTAAATGTATATGACTGGTGGGGGGGTTTTTTTGGGGGGGGGTGCTTGGCTTCTCGTCTCTATCTGAGGGGTGTGACTCAACCCCGGTCCTAATAAGAGGGGAGTTTAGATCTGCAGTAACAAGTGATTTACACTGCCTTTACAGCAGCTGCTCATGAATATTCATCCTGCTGTTTAACTATTTGTTTGCTATTTGTCACTTTTCCCTGACATCTTACCCTATAGATCACTGCGTGCTCCCTTGCGGTAGAATGTGGGCGGCTTGCTCTGGTTAATTACCTCTTAAGGGATATAGTTGAGTTTGACGTCAAAGGCTGGCTTCTAAATTACAGTCTTATAACCCCAGAGTGCTGAACTGGAATTATTTGTTGTCTTGCACTTGGCCTGTACTGAGAAGAATGTCAGCCAACTTGATTTAACCTGTCTTTATAACTGGCTCATTAAAATGCTCATATTTGACACAGAATTAGCAAATTAAATAAAATACAACACTCTGCAATCATAATTAATTACTGGTTTTCATTTGGCAATCATATGTTATAGTGTGTCATTATATCTAATTCCATGTCAAACGATGATCTCTGCACTAGTAACAACATCTCATTTTAATTTTTCTCATAACTGATTTCCATTACAATTTGCTTGGAGTAAACCAATTTCAATCTGCAGTTATTTCCTAATGAGTTCAGATGTAACATTTAAGAGATCATCTCAGTTATAAAATCAATAAAAGATAGACACCGTAACAAGACAAGAAGGCTTGTGCTGATGTTGTTTTAAACTTTCATCTATCTCTGTGCTAGAGGAAGCACTCTAATGGCACTAATAGCAGCTTGAATGGAGAATGTGTCTTTAAAGTTTATTTTAGTGTGTTCCTACTGCCACTGTTTTCAAGGGCTTTGTTGCTGTTTTAAGCATTAAAGAGGAAGAGAGAGCAATAGATGGATGAAGAGAGAGAGTTTCAGACATGCGCTGTGTTCTGTTGCACTTTGGCTTTCCCAGACATTTTTTTTCATGTGCTAATATCTCTCTCCTTCTCCATCTTTCAACTGATCTCTCTGTTTTCCCATACACATAAAAACACACATCTTCAACCCATTCTGTCTTTCGTGTAATAGCCATCTTTTCCATTTTCAATTTCCAAGTAATTTATTGCCATTAATGTTTTGCATAACAAAACACACACACACACACACACATTAAATTAAATTAAATTAAATTAAATTAAATTAAATTAAATTAAATTAAATTAAATTAAATTAAATTAAATTAAATTAAATTAAATTAAATTAAGAATAAAGTTCTTAATACACATTAATGGAACACGCCACCGTTTTTTGAAATAGGGGTTATTCACCGTCTCCCTTACATTTAGATAGGTGAGCAAACGCATTTTTGTGCATGCATTGTTTTAGTTTGGCAGCGCCGCCGTTAACTTAGCTTAGCATAATGAAAGGAATCCTTTGTTGCCGGATAGCATGTCATGAGTAAAAGCGTATTCACAACGAGTACAAATAGCAATACAGAATAAGACTAGGCGATTTCCTAGGCAGATATTGACTTGGGACTATATTGGGGTGAAGCACAGGCGAAGCACTGCTACTTGGGTGCAGAGATATCAGATATCTTGGGCGCAGAGATAGCGGATTTCAGGTGTTGTGTGATATCTCTGCACCCAAGTAGTGCTTCGCCTTCACCCCAATATAGTCCCATGTCAATATCTGCCTTGGAAATTGCCTAGTCTTAATCTGTATTGCTATTTGTATTTCTTGTGAATACGTAGGCCACAAGAAGTAATTAGGGTTTTTTTTCTCACTTTTACTCACGACATGCTATCCGGCAACAAAGGATTCCATTCATTATGCTAAGCTAAGCTAGCGGCGGCGCTGCCAGACTAAGACAATGCATGCACTGAGACAAAAATGTGTTTGTCCACCTATCTAAATGTAGGGGAGACGGTGAATAAGCCCTATTTTTAAAAAAACGGTGGCGTGTTCCTTTAATTGTGCCGGTAATGCTCCCTGCCTTTCTACATATTTCTTTTGTTTCACCTTAGGTTTTCTCTCAACTTCCATTTTCATTCTCACTCTCACATCAGTTTGCATGTGTTAAAAAGAAGAGAGGTGATAATTAAGACTGATGAAATGAGGGGCTGCCCTGTTGAGTTAGAAGCTTCACATCATTCCAGTGAGTTATATCCACTTACACTCATATCACAGTTATCAGACAGATCGGAAAATGTCTGGGAGTTGTTCAAGACACATTGGGCCCTATTTTAACGATCTGAAACGCAAGTGTCAAAGCGCAAAGCGCAAGTAACTTTGTGGGCGGGTCTTGGCGCTGTTGCTATTTTCCCGGCGGGATAAATGACTCTTGCGCCAGGCGCAAATCTAAAATGGGTTGGTCTGAAGCAGCTTCATTATTCATAGGTGTGGTTTGGGCGTAACGTGAAATAAACCAATCAGAGCGTCATCTCACATTCCCTTTAAGAGCAGGCGCGTTTGTTCTAAAGCGGATTCCTATAATAACGGGGGATTTGCCAGGCGCACGCCAGGAGCGGTTCACAGCCAAGGAGAGCAACGCTCTCGTCAGGGAGATTGGGGATGGAGAAACCCACCCAAATTAACTTCGGTTAAAAAGGCGTATGATAATTTGGGTAAATGTGTAAGCTAGATGTATGCTTTTATAATAAATTGTCTATCTATCTATCTATCTATCTATCTATCTATCTATCTATCTATCTATCTATCTATCTATCTATCTATCTATCTATCTATCTATCGTAATAATGTATGATTTGCAAAAATGAAAACTGCTGCTTCTGTGTAGATGAGAGAATCAAAGTGTATGCGCGTTGTGCACACGCTACATTGATTATGGCCAAGCATGCGTCCTTAAAATAGCATATGAATAACATGCGCAACGCGCCACTGACTTTAAACTATTTTTTCCTGGTTAGTGGCGCAATTGTTTTCTAAACCTGCAAAATAGCATGAAGGAACATTTGCGCCGGCCCGGAACACACCTCCTTTTTTGCGCTGAACCGCCCAATGAGCGCAAGTTCATTCCCTAGTTTAGCGACGTGCTTCTGTGGAGGGAAAAACGCGCTTTGCGCGAGTGCAAAATAGGAATGATACATGCGTCGGTGTACAAAGTCAATTGCGCTGGGTGCAAGATAGGGCCCATTCAGTCGAGATTCAAGCTTATATTCTCCATCACAAACATATCTTGTCAAACTGGTTATAATAGCTTCAGTCTTTCCAAATAGACTGAATTTGTTTTAAAATGTCAGAGATCTGTTAAAGATTAAGACTGAAGCAAACGAGCTTTATGTCATTTTTTCACTGTACTAAAGAATAAAAATACCATAAAATGTGTGCAGATATTTAGGAAACATGCTTATATCAAATACTTATTTCTCAGAAAAACTTTGTATTTGTATTGTATTTTGACACCACGGGTTGCCATTTGGCGGAAACACCGCGTATTGCAGCCCAGCAAAGCCAGCAAACGAACTGGGTCAGAGATCGCAGATTCTCGACCTAAAAAGCCAGGCATCCATCTTAAAATCTCTATGAACGGGAGCATATTAAAGGGGTGGTTGATTATGATTTCACTTTTTTAACTTTAGTTAGTGTTTAATGTTGCTGTTTGAGCATAAACAACATCTGCAAAGTTACGACGCACAAAGTTCAAATATTTTCTTTTACAGAAATAGCTTTTTAAGGACTAATTATAACAAACGGCTGGTAGGGACTACAATCATGAGCTTCTTTTTTTTTTTGTGATCAACTTTTTATTGTCTTTAGAAGTAACATCCATTCAAACAAACAGACAGGGAAAGGGGAGCAACAGACATATTATCCATAATTTGACAATATGAAAGAGTAAAGAAAAAAAAAAAAGAGAGAAAAAAACAAAACAAAAAGAAACACCTTATAAAGTCATTCCTTTATATAGTCCAATATGTTGGAAGAAAAACATTGCCATGCATCAATGGTACTAGGTTTAGCCTTGTTAATTCGTGCTGTTGTACATTCACAAGTCACTATTTTATGTAAGCTATGAATCCAATATGTTTTTGCACACATGTGCGGAGTAAACCAGTTTTGTATTATTGTCTTCTTTGCAGCTGTAAACCCAGAAAACAGCATTCTCTTTTGCAATGAACTTATAAAGAGATCAGAATCATCGTTGAGAAGACATAAACCTGGATTAGACAGATAATTAATTTGTAGTAAAGAGGACAAAACCAAGTTTACATTAGTCCATAGGTTGACAACAATTGAACACTCCCAAAACATATGAAGAAAAGTACCTGATGATAAAGTGTTACAGATATGGCAGTTATAAGCTGATTGCAGTTTCAATCATGAGCTTCTTCACGGGTTAGTAACATCACTAAAATTTACATAAACCCTGCCCTGGGAACGTGATTTATAGATTATCATGACAGAATATGCTAATCAATTACTAGAAGATAACTACACAAGCTACATAAATTCATCAACTAACCATTCAGAAATGTCCTGTTGCATTCTACATGTTCTCACTTCTTCTTGAGTCTCTCCATCATTGTCCGACTCCAGTTTAAACATAAAAGTATATAAGTTTTAGAAATTTCCAGTTCGTGTCTGAGGTAATCAAATATGCCACCGCACAAGCTCTTGAAGCTCCGCCCTCCGTGCGGAGAGCAGCAGCTCATTTGCATTTAAAGGGACACACACAAAAACAGCAGCACGTTTTTGCTCACCCTCAGAAAGTGACAATTTTAAATTGCTAAAAATTATCGGTGGGGTATTTTGAGCTAAAACTTCACATACACACTCTGGGGACATCAGAGACTTATTTTACATCTTGTGAAAAGGGCATTATAGAACCCCTTTAAACAGATACATTGACAGCCTTACAGTGTGTAAGTCTCCTCGCCTGCGCTCGCTCCTGTTGCGTGTCCTCAATCTGGCAACCCGCATGAGCATAGAGTCTGAGGAGGGGGACGGGGAAACAACTCTCCAATATTTAGAATTTTAACTGCAGTATTCATTTCAACCGCTATCCAGCTTTCAATATGACATACTGCACCTTTAATTCAAAATAGTTTGGAGCCTTATCAAACAGAGAACTTTAGATTTTGACCAACTCATTGGCACAATATCCTGTGTGAATTCAAGCACACACCATTTACATTTGCAGCTCCTTCTTATCTTATTACAGGAGGTATTCCACACCCCAGAATCACACAATAGGTTGAGGCAAAAGTGAAACATGGATCGCTAGTAACTGAGCTTTTGAAAACTGCACAATGTTCAGACACCTCAGGGAAATCAGTCTACGATTAGATTTCTTATTGATCCCTCTGCACATTTAACGATCCATTTAACAAACTTAGAGAGTAATTTAACATCTCAAATACTACAAACCTTTACCTATGATGTAAGCACCAACACTTTGTGGTTATATAAATGCACATCTTCATGTGTTTGAGTTTGAGGGCATACTGGAGGTTAAAGAGTAAGTGTGTGTGTGTGTGTGTGTGTGTGCGTGCGTGCGTGCGTGTGTGTGTGTGTGTGTGTGTACGAAAACCAGAGAGAGGATTTATAAAGGGCTGGGGCATTAATAACGAGATTCAAAGGCTCTCCAGTGTTCTGTGAAAGATGGAGGTCTACCCCAAGCTACCCATGGCCATTTTCATTCGTTCTACTGATTTCCCCCATCACCCCATCTGCCTCTCTACCCACAATCACTTCTCCAGTGCTGACACAGCAGCAGGGCCTGCAGGGGGCCGAGTCTGTGTGTGTGAGTATCTTGAAACACATGAGTCATCTGAGTTTCTTTACCAAAAAGAAAGCCTTCAAAATGGAGGTGTGTGGGTTCGTTTGCCCTGAGCACATCGGTTTTTGTGAAGGGAAACAGCCGCTGCGTCCGAAAACGAATACATCACTACTGAAAAACAGTAGAAGTATGTCTGAATATTTGAAAAGTACTCGGATTTGGCGAGATTCTGAAGTGCGCATTCGATGGCACTTTACTATCCCATGAGGCCATGGGAGAGGAGTTGTGAATGACCGTGAAGCATCACAACTGACACTGTAGGTCACAATGACAACATTTCATTCATACTACATACAGTACATTATATATAGAACACACCTTTTTAACGACTGTGAAGTAAGTTTCAAACCAAATGTAGTATACAGTCTGCAATTTTGGACGCAGTGAGCGTGTTCAGTGAGTATCCTCGACAATCCCAACGATGCTTTCTTAATCTCACCAAATGCAATGAGAAGAAACAAAGTTATCGTTTAGACAAACTAAAGATTATTAACTTTTAGTTTAATCTAAATAATGTTGTTGTTAAAGGGGCATTGAATAGTTAGTTAGTGTTTGCATCTGTGTTCTTTTTTAAGTACTGATACCACAATGGTGTTATGTCACATTTACCACTGGGAAATTTGTGGGAGGGAGAAAGATTCCCCATGCAGATTTCGCAACGGGTTCAATTTCGTCACCAGGATTCGCTACATTGACCAACAAAAAACTGCTTGGTTTTAAAGCAGGGTTTCTCAAACTCGGTCCTGGAGGGCCACTGTCCTGCACAGTTTAGCTCCAACCCTAATCAAACACACCTGAGCAAGCTAATCAATGTCTTCAGGATCACTAGAACCTCACAGCTAGGTGTGTTTGATCAGGGTTGGAGCTAAACTGTGCAGGACAGTGGCCCTCCAGGACCGAGTTTGAGAAACCCTGGTTTTAAAGTGACTTCTGTGTAAGCATTGCTTGATACATCACTATACTACTGACAGCAAACAACAAAACTTTGTTGCCTGCGAAATTTCACGAATTTGTTCACTACTTCAGATGCCGCCATCTATTGACATCAATCAGCACGATCGTCTCTTGAGTTTGAGAGAGCAGTCTCTGCAAATAATAAGCAACTTTGGCATCACTGCTCAGGATTGTCTCCATCATCAAATCTTTTCAACTTTTGTTCCTGTACTGATGTTTATGCTTGTTTTTTTTTTTTTTTTTGCTTTTCTATCTTCTGGCTCCAGATCTCTCATTAGCCATGTTTCCATCCAAAGTTACAATTGTAACTCATGTGAAAAATTTGAGTACCGCAAAACATTTTTGCAAATAAAGCAGTTTCCATTCCATGTGTTCAGGAGAACAAAATCATCACTTCCTGGAAAATATAATAAAATTTCCTGGGATATATAATAATATGAATTATTATTATTATTAAATTATTTACATTATTTGAAAGTCTGAGATTTCCATATGAGGTCAATCATTTCACATCCAATTCTTCTAGATCCAAACAGTCTGATCAATGTGAACCAATCACGTGAACGAGTGGATCTCTGAGCTGGTGTGAGTGAGTGGAGGCGGGGCTAATTTGCATATTCATAGAACAGTGTATACTAAATGAGGCAAGGTATACATTCAAGCAATTTTAAGGCATTAAAATATGTTCTCTCTCTAGATAAGGTGGATGATGAATTGGAGATGACAATGGTCAGCCATCGGCCGGAGGGTCTCGAGCAGCTCGAGGCGCAGACCAACTTCACCAAGCAAGAGCTACAAGTCCTTTACAGAGGCTTCAAAAATGTATGTTGCCCAGCATTTCTCCTTCAATCCCACATTAACTTTTCACAAATTTCTTTTGACATGTTTCCACAAGCTTATATTGTTTATGTAATACATCCTTATGCCTCAATATCTTCTCTTATGAATCATCGCATCTCATCTGCATATTCTGTCCCTGTGGCCCTGTTTGCATGTCTCATCTGTCTTTAAAACTCTGTAAAATCTTATTGTTCCTCTTTGCATTATCCAGCGTGTCACTAATCACTGTGTGCTAGCCTGAAGCAACAGTCAGCTAGTCATATTTCGCAATACCAACCTTCACACGCAGTATTATACACACACATAAACAGTCAGCAATACACCAAGCAGCTCATATTTGTTGCATTAAAAAAAGCTTTACCAAACATACTGTGTAGTTCTCTATGGCAGTGCATCTACTTGTACATCTCATCAACCTATTTGTTTGAGCACTTTTAGTGTCCTTGTTACTTGTATTTACTATAGTAATTACTATAAATGATTAAATGCAACTAACCCTAATCCTAACCCTATAGTAAGTACAGTTCATTATTATTATTCAGAACTTAATGTATAATTAAACTGTAACATGGTGACCTTAAAATGAAGTGTAACCCATTTTTAAAATTATATTGTATAATATTGTTTTTATTTAACGATAATGTCTGCAGAGCTCCAGTTATCATATCCAATCTGCATATGCAGGAATCAGTCTCAAGCCAATAATATGAAGTGTTTTTCCCCCCTCAGGAGTGTCCAAGTGGAGTGGTGAATGAAGAGACATTTAAACACATTTATGCACAGTTTTTTCCACATGGAGGTACTTGATGTAAAATCCTTACATGCTTCTTACGATGGGTACATTTAAGTGTCTAATGTTTTCATCTGTTGTCACTGCTGTTCCAGATGCCAGCACGTATGCACATTATCTCTTCAATGCGTTCGACACCAGAAATAATGGATCCATAAAGTTTGAGGTATGAAGACTATGAGCCTATGTGCAGTCTTGGCACAGCATAATATTTAGGTGACATTGCACACAGGATTTATTTTCTCGCTCTCTCTCAGGACTTTGTGATGGGACTTTCTACTCTGCTGCGGGGGACCGTCAGAGATAAACTAGAATGGACATTTCATCTCTATGACATTAACAGAGATGGATTTATTAATAGGGAGGTATGTCATAATTAAAAAGGCAATTATTATAATTTTTTTTTAATTATCATAATAATTATCATAATTCAGTAACTAACTCAATGTTCATGTACCTCACAGGAAATGACGGAGATAGTGAGGGCCATCTATGACATGATGGGGAAGTACACGTATCCAGCTTTAAAAGGGGATGTACCGAAGCAGCATGTGGATACCTTCTTTGAGGTCAGTAATAATAAGTAATTATTTTGGTAAATCTTTCCAAAACATGCAGGTCATATTTTGCAACAAAGTGGGAAAAAAATGTATCTGGCCAAAACTGATGTCTGGCCTCGGACAATTGACATCTTCACCCTTTATTCAAATTTACTATTAAATTTGTTAAAGCATATTGTGTAATTGTGCTTGGAGTCAATTGTTTTCTTTGTGATGAAACATGCAAATTGTGCGGACATAATTTCTGGCCAAGCTGTCATTATATATATATATATATATATATATATATATATATATATATATATATATATATATATATATGTTTTTATTTTTTTTTTTATTATTATTTTTTTACATATGCAAAAACAAGAAAGAACCAACTAAAATTAATAATGGATTATGTAGTCCATTAAAAAAAAATTCTGTGGTCTTTTTGTTTTTCTATGCAATGGTTTGCATAATAAAAAAAAAATGTAGCTGTAGTTTGCCTTTTTTTGCCAAATAACTTTGTCAGATAAAAACCTTAAGTTTAGCGTTTTGTTCTTCCCTATTTTAAATCTAAAATATTTTCTTCACATTTTGATGGTTTAATCTAACATTAAAATCAGATATCCTCTCATGACATCACTTTTGGCCACAACTATACACACACACAAGCATATTTTAGCAACATTAAGATTTAATAAAAAAAAAATTAATTCCATACTCAGATGATTCTTATTAGATACTAAAAATGTTGTTCAAAATACATGTAGAATTAATTTCCTCATTCATTTATACATTCCTTTCTTTCAATTTTGAGGTTAAACATGTATTCCCATCCCTGTGCTTGATTTTTACAGCAAAAACGATAGAGCAACTTAAATAAATGTTCTCTCTCCCACAGAAAATGGACAAAAACAAAGATGGAGTTGTAACATTGGAGGAGTTTGTCATTGCCTGTCAGGAGGTATGTTCACATTACATGCTGTAAGTGATTTCAGCTGTTTTACATTTGCCTTAGTCTTAAGGTGAATTCAGAACCATAAGAATTATTCAAAGGAATAGTTCACCTAAAAATGCAAATTATGTCATCATTTACTCACCCTCAAGTTGTTTCAAACTTGTATGTATTGCTTTCTTCTGCTGAACACAAAATAAGATATGCCGTTAACCAGTCAGTATTGACTTCCATAGTAAAAAAAAAGAGAAAACATATTTTTTTCACGTGAAAAAGCCACATATAAATCTTCTGCGAAGTTCATGCAATATGATCCAGTTTAAAGGGGTGGTATAATGCCCTTTTCACAAGATGTAAAATAAGTCTTTGATGTCCCCAGATATGTGAAGTTTTAGCTCAAAATACCCCACAGATATTTTATATAGCATGTTAAAATTGTCACTTTTTGAGGGTAAGCAAAAACGCACCATTTTGCTCCTTTAAATGCAAATGAGCTGCTGTAGCACAGAGGGCGGAGCTTCAAGAGCTCATGACATTTTACCTCACACACACGTTTCAAAAACTATTAGCCTTTTATGTTCAAACCGGATTCAGACAATGATGGAGAGACTCAAGAAGAAGTGACAACATGTAGAAGCAACCGGACATTTCTGAATGATTAGTTGATGAATTTATGTAGCTTATGTGTAGTTATCTTCTAGTCATTGATTAGCATATTCTGTCTGTTCCGGGGGCGGGGTTTATGTAAATTCTAGGGTTGGTGTTGTCACTTACCCGGGAGTGATGTCATGTAGTCCCTACCAGCCGTTTGTAGAACTATAGTCCTTAAAAAGCAATTTCTTTAAAAGCAAATATCTTCCTTTGCTTTAAACTTTGAGCATTGTAACTTTGCAGATGTTGTTTATGCTCAAACAGCAACATTACACACTAACTAAAGTTAGAAAAGTGAAATCATAATCAACCACCCCTTTAACTGAAAAGATGATGCTGCCTCGGTGTGGTCAAACACATGAACTACATCTAAAAGTTTCTCTTTTTCTCACCAGGATGAAAATATGATGAGATCCATGCAGCTCTTTGAAAATGTGATGTAGAGGAGATCAACCAGAAGAAGAAAAGAACAAAACAGAGAGTGGGGAAAAGAAAGCAAGAGGGATTTTATGTTTAAATGTGTTATATTTCACTGGACTGAGTTCTGGGGGAATATTATGGCCTGAGGGAATTTAAGAGTCTTTAGGGTTCGATTTTCTCTCTCTATTCAAACCTTGTAACATATTTAATGTTGTCTTTTGCTGGTGTTTTGGGAAACTATCAGCCCAGAATCCACCTTGATCCAGGCACAGAAGACTACATATGTTTGAAAGGCATTGTGCGATGATCAACACCCTTCTTCCCTGTGAAAACGAATGCCAGTCTCAAACTTTTTTTTCCGTTTGCTTGACCCTAGAGCTCAGGACTCTTGGTGTACTGGAACTGCAAATACAGCCTCTTTTGCTTGCATTCTTGCCAAAAGAGCTTGCATGATAAAAACCAGCAGATATGTTCCCTATGAGTTGCTTGAAAATACTCTTGGCCTTCAAAATATCTATTTATGTTTTATTGGGTTTGAGGAATACTCAATTGGATGTTGATTTTGTGTCTTGTGTTGTCAGTTGTTTGTTAATAATTGCTGTTTCCAGTCCGTCCGCTTATGTCTATCTGTCTCAGTACTTGTCAAGCCATTTTTGCCCACCAGATCATAGTGAATAAGGTGGGACAGAAGTTAAGTGTCAAGTCTGTGAGGAGTACTTAAGAGACTGACAATCTAGGCCCGGGATATTCTAATACCTTCAAGAAGGACAAAACAGTATTTCTGAGAGAACAAAAACCCAGATTACTTATATATATAAAAAAAGGGGGGGGGGGTATTTATATAGAAGTCGAGTGGTCAGGGTGAGTCGTAAGAAATATAAGCTATATGTATATAATTGCAAGTATGGTGCCACATGAAGAAATGTCCAGTGAGGGGAATACAAACTGTGAAAACTAAATATCAGACATATGCTGTGCAATTCAAATCTCAGTCAAAACTGATTAAAATGTTTGTGGAATAATATTCAGCTGTGTTTTTTCTTATACTCTAAAAAGGTTGGGTTCATTTTTTAATTTAAATGCTTGGTTCAGGTTCTGGAAGCATGAATGACATCCATTTATAGTGCATCATTATAATTATTATTTAAAAAATAACTGTATTATGACGTCTCAAATTCATTAAATGTTTAATGTTAATCAACTATGTTGTTTTATTATAATGTTTCACTGTGAATTTGATTTTTTATGAAATGGAGAACAGAATAGATCAACGGTTCTCAACTGGTGGGTCGAGTTTGCGACCCAACACAAATGGGTGTGTCACGAACGGCAGTGAATAACCTGACAAAGGATAAATAATAGTGTATAAGGATGGCAAAATAAATTGCCTCGTTAATTAAACTAAATAAATAAATGAGTCCTAATCAAACTACATAATTTGGTATTAATCTGTTACTTGGTAATATCACATCCAATTCTAATCTTTGCACCTCAAAAACAAAAAAATCCAAGGCTTTATCAAATCCCTCCAGGGACCCGTTTCAGAAAGCAGGATAAGTGAAAACTCTGGGTATGTTAACCCTGAAATGAGGGAAATTCTGGATTTTCCGTTTCAGAATGGGAGGTGTGTCAAACCCGAGAAAGCAGAGTAAGTCAAGTCCGTTTCTTAAACAGGTAACTTATTGAGAATGAGGACATGCGTCACGGTAGCTTGCTGTCACGTGATGAATTGAGCCCGCCCACCATTTTGGGAGGATACGCTATCGGTTGCTAGGGGCAACAGTGTAAGAGCGATACAGAGACGGATACAAATTGTAACGGATATATGGATAGAAAGTACGAGAAAATTAAGAAGAAATGGATAAGAATGTGGCAAAAGAAAAGGGTCATTACAGGGAGAAACTTACTACCAATGTCAAACAGAGGTATTTAGAGAAGCTGGCTGATATTAAAAACGTCGACTCATACGAGCTGCCTGCAGCTGAATGGAACAGAGACCTAGACTCTTTACCACCTTGCACTTATATGGAAATAGCTAATTACTTGGTTTTTGGCATCAGCTATAACGAAAAAACTGTAACAAATGGTTCCTACGGTTTCCACGACAATCGTGTGAGACACCGGAGCAGTTTTTTTACACAGCAGTGTTTTCCAGGCATTCTAAAATAGTGCGACAACTCTACTACCAATACAAACAATGAACGGTGCTGGCGGGTATCCTCCCAAAATGGCGGAAAGGGGAGGAGACGCGGTCTCTGGGGGCGGGGCGCTGTGTCGTGACGACATCTCCTCATTCTCAATACTCAGAGTCAGTTACCATGGTAACTTACTCTGTGAACCTAACCTGGTCGGGAGCAGGTTTTCTAGGTAAACCCAGAGTTTTTCTTATGTAGTAAATGCATCTTGATTTAAGAATTTTTGTCAGACGTCTTTTTGTCGGGTGCTGTTGCCATGGTGAATCGTAATTTCGGAGCTCCGTTGATCATGGCTTTTCACGAGTCAACCTACTCACAGTTGATTGAACTAACTAAATTCAGAAACCAAAAACTCCAAATTTTCCATCTTAGGGTAAATCAACTCAGAGTTCAAGTTTTAACTCAGAGATGGTTGAACCTCCTTATTGAAACAGGCCCCAGAACAATTTTGAATAGAAACAAAAAGTAAAATAAACGTGCATTATTTTTCCGATGCACAGAGCTCTAGAGTGTTATAAATGTAAATCTTTCACTTGGATAAATCTCATGCTCAACAGTACAAATCATACCCTAACTGTGAGTCTCCGGCTATGGAGTTCATTGATTGGCTGGACTGGAGGACCGTCCCATAATGGGCGTGGTTTACTCAATGTGGGTTAGTGTGTCCATCCCGCACTGAAAGTTCGAGTCGCGACACAGTTAAGCCTACCTACAGACACACACATAACTACAGAGATGGATCTCGAACAAATGGGTCCCCAAACCTTCTTATACGGTATGTAATACATTAAATACTTATCTTGATCCGTTCTGTGTGATACAGTCGTATTAGATCACACGTATAGTACGTAAACGTGGCAATATGCATTTTTAAGTTAAGCAAACTGAGGATGGCGTAGTGTGGTAGCTTACCAGCTAACCCAAGTTATATTATCAGACTCAAAACTGCTTAAAAAACACATGTTGATGTTTTAAGTGGTGTAACTACAGCGTATTATCTTGCTTAAATCCCTCGATTTGGAGTGACAAACTAAAGCACGTGTGCAGCATGAATTCGCACTAGCTAATCGATTAGCATAAGATTATGATCTCATAAGGGTAGTCAGCAGTTAACCTTGACACCATTTATGATCAAATTCGAAATAATCTTCTGAATTAAATGTATTAAAGCAACGAAAACGGAACCCTCGCAGCACAGCTGATGTCTCCCTGCACGCGCTCTCTAAACACGTGGACTGGCCTTGGCGCTCCAAAATGGCGTCACTCTACTACACGTGTTTGATGAGACAACGCATTCTTTGTAAATTTCGCTCGAGAGAGAGCTTGCTACTGAAAATTGTATTCTTCGTTATATGCAATAAGTTAATAGGATGATCATTATGTAGTCTGTTTCCCCCCCGTTTGTTTTCCTGACAAACATACCCTGGATATTTGCTCGAATTACACCAGTGCTAAACTATTGGTACCAATGATATCTCTATCTACTAACGTTACTAAAACGCAGCCCCGATTTAAGCATATTGTCTGCATTGTCAGGTCTGTAGTTAAATGAAATTTCAACATTAAAGAGCATCTCACAAGCCTCGCCACGCGGACTTCCTTTCTTTTAAAGTCAGTTATGTTGCGGTAAAACACTGTTTGAAATATTCTCAAATAAAAGCGGTGCAACGTGCCATGCAGTGAAATGACGGCTAGAAATAATTGTGACATTCTTAGGATTTAGACCATTTCAACGAATCCGTTCACAAAACGTGCGGAATTGTTTTTCTCGAATCGAGTTTTATCAGACCTAGCGATTCACTGGCTCATTAAACCACGAAGCGTGCGTCATGGACCACGTGTCGACGGAAATGAATCACTGCATTGGTTTTGAGTTGCTCAAAAGTACTGGTTCTCTTAAGTTAGTTACACTACCCATTACAAAATTTGTATTGATGCCTTTTTTAATTTTAAATAAACTTTTTGTTCGTTTTTGCAGGTTGTGAACTCAAGGCTGGCAAGGATGTCAGTTTTAATCCAGAGGATGATGATTTTGATCATCAGTTATCAGTCAGAATGGTATGTTACGTTTGCTGTCAGACCTCTCTGGGGTTGTTTTAAATGGTCCTCAATTTTTTATTAACATTTAAATGTCATACTTAAAGCATTTGTTCCTGTTCCTGCAGGCCTGCGTCGATCCCGCAACAAAAGATGAACTGAACGTTGTGGAGATTGAAGGGCAGGATGCCGAGGGTCAGAAGGTCAAAGCAGTTCTGGCCACACTCAGGCCTTCCACCCTTCCCAGTGTAAGCAGAAACAATCATGTCATTTCACACACCTTTTGGTTGATCTGGAATTGCTGTGGTTGATTATTTAACTAAAAATGTGTTTGTATCTCAGGTGTCTCTAGGTGGCTTTGAGATCACTCCACCTGTTGTGTTCCGTCTACGTTCTGGTTCCGGTCCAGTTCACATTAGTGGACAACATCTCGTCAGTGAGTACTTGATAATACTTGGTCTATGATTATTAACTGTCACCTCAGATAAACGCATGGAAAACTGCTTTGGGAAGCCTCAGTAAAAATAAAAAATTGGAATCTTCCTTCTGTCAGTCATGGGAGGAGACCAGTCCTTTGATGAAGAAGAGGAGGAGGAGGAGGAAGAAGAGACATTGACAACAGGCAAAAAGAGGCCAGCGTCATTGACTCCGAAGCTTTCAGTAAGCTTTCAAATAAATTTATAGGATTCATTATGATGATTGATTTTTGTGGCTAATTTTTTAACTAACTTTCATAGAAAAAAATTAAGTTGGAGGAAGAGGATGATGAAGATGATGATGATGATGACGACGACGATGATGATGACGAGTAAGTGTTGTCTTCAGTGTTTTAGAAATGCCAGCTTTTTAAATAAATAAAAATAACATTTTACCTTCCCTTCCAGGGATGATGAGGATGACGACGAAGAGGAAGAAAGCTTTGAAGAGTCCCCTGAAAAGGTCAGACGAGTTATTCAAACCCCTTAAATCTTGTAGAATGTGTAAAAGTGTGATTAGAAATGCTCATTTCATATTTTCCCATTGTTCTGTCAGGTAAAGAAGACCCCATCCAAAGCACAGACCCCTGCACAGAATGGAAAAGGACCCAAGCCCAATACACCTGCCAAGCAGGTGAGCATCTCTCTCTTTCTCTTAAAAGAAAATTGTCTAGTCTTGAGTTGCAGCATTTGCTGAAGTCTCTTTCCTCATTGATTTGATATTATGCTCTCACAGCTCAAGACTCCAGAAAAGAACAACAAGGGTGACAAGAAAGGACAGTCGCCCAAAACGCCACAGTCGCCCAAAACGCCACAGACGCCACGGATTTTCACTGTCCCAGAGATCAAGACCAAGATGATGGCGAGTGTAGAAAAGGTGTGTTTTCTTTAACGTCCTCTCTGCATAAGTAGTCACAATGAGTTGGTGTATGTGGTAAGAAAATACCATTCCACACCTCAATGGAATACGGTGTAGTTGATGCATGGTATTCTTGCCAAAATAATCATACCTGAAGATGTCACTTTCAACAAGTTAAAAACATTTTTTTTTTTTTTTTTTTTTGTAGGGTGTATCACTACCAAAACTACAGCCAAAGTTCGAGAACTTTGTGAAGAACTGCTTCAAAGTTACTGATGCAAAGGTATGTGTATTGCTGTTTTTCTTTGACTGTCTAAAACATAAGATTATCTAAGATTTTTTAAAATGTTGTTCAATTCAATTGAAATTCATATGTTGGCCACCACCAAGTTTTTCAGATATTTGTTTTTAAATGGTTTTAATACATTTTGCAGCCTTAAAGGAGAACTCCGGTCAATTTTAACATTGAGCTCATTTTTTTTTAAATTTGGAGTGCTGTCAATACAGAGAACAACGACAAAAATCGGTGTTGCCTAAAAAAATGGAGTTCTCCTTTAAAAAAGGGTATAATAATGCGGTTCATGGATTCTTATCCGTGGAATGCGCCAGTTCTGGTATTTTACATGGGTAAATTACAATTGAGGACTTTTTAAAATCGAGTACTTTAATCAAGGAATCGTAACAGCCCTAGTTTTGATATAGGGCAATTCCAGCGTTATGGACGTGACATTTGCAGTCAAAACTTGAAATATAAATTCTCAGAAAATGCATTTAATACCAATATATTGTAAACGTCTGTTTATATATCCATACTCCCTTAATAAAGGAGTCCAGACATTAGAAAAATATCAGTCTACACATGCGTTTTATATTTAATATGAGGGTAATACACATGCGTTACGGACGTGACAAAAAAAATCTCTAACATTTTGTTGCCAAAATATTTTTTTAGTAATTCTGTGAATTACACTGCGCAAACCAAAAGTAATAGTACCCACCGAATGAAGAAGGGTTGGCTCTCCACAGAACATAAAATATTCATTTTATGTTATTTTTCGTTTTCGCATTTATGAGGAAAAAACAATGTTACGGACGTGACCGCTCTGAAAGCGGCAATAAAATACTGCTTTAAAACGTTCACAGAGACCTCAAACAGGCATTTAAAACACCAAATATTAAGGATTGGTATTATAAGCAAAAATAATATTCGATGTTTGTTCGAAAATCGTACCTCTCCCCCAACATGCTCACCGGTAAGACGGCGTTCACTCAAATCCCGCTCCAACATTACATTTGAGTAGGCATTTAGTCTCATATTAATGTTTAAATAAAATAATTGTATTTTTTTATTTCATATGTTGATTATATAAAAGGATAACAGCATGAGTAAGATCATAAGGTGCGCAATATATCGGATACAGTATATCAGCGGGCAGACATGATTTTGACCAATTCTTTAGTTTTTTTTTTTTTTGTAGAAAGCTTTTCTTTAATGTGAATTTCGTTTTGTATAAATTGTATCTTAATTTTAATCAATGTTTCATCAACAAATTGCCTGGATTTTTTTAAATAAGCAAATAGGCTATAGCAGACAATATAATCAGGACACAGAGGCGCCGTCGCGTGAAGTGGAGCGCGCCTCATAAATGAACCGAAACTCCGCGTATAATGTAGGCTACTTGCCTCACATACCTGAGAAATATATCTATAGGACGTCTGAAATGTCTACTTTTAAACTACTTTTAAGTCGTGAGTCAAAATGATTGCAATATCACTGTTATTTTGTCAGCTTGATCGCGGGATTATGATGAATATTCATGTTTTAACCAAGAGGGATAAACGCGACATCCCGAAGGAAGGATCCCATATTTCTATGGCTATAAGACACATGCTCTTCTTTAAGTTGTACTGTATCATATACTACCTTCTGATATTCATATTTCGTCCTGTAACTGGCAGAGGAAGAGAAGATCCGATCATGTGCGCTTTATCCGCCGCGCACTGAGGCGCTATATATAGAAATATACCACGCCGTATTAAAGAGCAGCCTCTATTGTTTACATTTTGTTATAAAATAGACTGAATTTGAAAGTTGAGACATTTTTTCATATTAAAACTAACAAAGCACAAATATTATTGCGATTATTGGATATGTACTGAATATATGATAAGCCTGAAACCGATCACAAGTGCATATGTTTTGATGTGAAGCGTCCGTAACGGTCACGTCCGTAACGCATTATTATGGTTGTTCAGAGCAAAGTAGTGGAATGAAATGTCGATCCTAGTAAGCATAAACATAGTTTAGCTTTGCATATAAAGTTTCAAGTTATTTGCATTTATAATTGTTATATTATATAAACTTAATCTTTAAAACGTTACGGACGTGACAGAGCACTGAAGCGTTGAGACCTCTTTATTAAAGCCCTTATAAATTCAACAGTTTAAATTGATTTTTACATTTTATGGGCATTTTTACCTTCATAAAGGCTTAAAAAAAAAAAAATTTAAACCTTATTAAATTAATGCATCTTTTGTGTCAAATTCTTACGTTTCATCAATACATTGTTACAATAATTAGAGACAATAGGGCTGGTACCAATCAAATGAAATCAACAAAATTCATCTTTGCAATGCAGAGGAAACATGAAGTGGCATTTAGATGCATTTACAGACTGTTTAATGTAGCTCAGAGGTGTCAAATGCATTTAACCTGCAGCGTCAAGTCACCTTCATTTATAATACAGATTGTTTCAAAGCAGTTTTACAGTGATAATAGAAAAATAATGCAAAAAGATTGTTTTGGCTGTACAGCAGCTCTAGAAGAAAGTCATCGTCTAGCTTGAGTACGTTTTTGATTAATTTCCATTGTAAAAATCATTAGTTATTAATGTAGGGGCTGCTTACACAACACCATTTTCAACAAAAAAACTTGTAATTTATTCTGACTGTTCATTTGCACGACAACATCGTTTTGGTGCCCTGAGTGCACAAACTTTGAAGTAGGTTTCAAGGTTTTTGAAAATGATAGTTTTCTCTGTGTAAACTTCAAAACGTTAATCTGTGAAAACGGTCACGTATGCGCATAGGTAAGTGCGTTTGAATGCGTGTGCGTAGTATTTCTGTACAAAGTGACATTGCCAATTACTTGTCTGGAATGCAGAATACAGCGTTTTTAGTCGTTTCCATGGATCCGTGGGAATCATCATGAAAACGTTTTCATCTGTACAGAGGAAAAAACCTTTGCTGTGAAAAAAATAACTTGTCGATGAGGCCTTCGCAGGGGCACTGTCTCTGTCTCTGCTTACACTTCAGGGCTGCGTTGTGGTCATGTTTAGGCGCGGATCCTTCGTCTGAGCTGGATTCGGGCCAGATGCGGCTACAAATGCATAAATGTTTTAATGTTTTAGTTTAAAGTAAGCCAAATACTGATTTTAGAAATGTTTTTAAAACACTTTAAATGTGAAATTTTAAACCACCAGTAGGTGGCAGCATGTGTGCACTCTCTAGGTGTGTCTTTGTATAGTGAGGGACAAATTCCAAATTTTCAGAAAGCACAGTTACAACTAGGGTTGGGTATCATTTCTATTTTTAACGATTCTGATTCTTATTGATTCCAGTAAGGTCAAAAAAAAAAACCTAAGATATCATTAAAATTTTGTCTTATTGCAAAACATTTAATTGTAGCTGAATATCATGAACAAAAATCAACAGGCTAAAGAACACTTATACAAGGAACGATAGCCTAACAACTAGCCTAACTAATATAAATATCAAGCATTACTAAAGTCAAGTAAACACTAGTGGTGGAACGGATCACAAAATTCACGGTTTGGAATTTGCCTGTTGTTCACTCTTTCTGTGAGCACGCATTGGATGTGTGTGAGTCGTCTCGCTCTTGAATTTAGTCATTTTGAAATCCTCACAAAGGAATCGAAATTTTATCTGATTCCTAACCTCAAGTATCCAATTCCAGAATTGGAATCGATTATCGATTCCCAACCGTAGTTACAACTATCACAATATTATCGTAGACAAAAGTATATTGCACACTGACACAATGAAGAATGAAGGTCTTAACTGTTTTTCTGTTTTTGTTTTCCTCTAAGGTCATTGAGGAGCTCTGGAAGTGGAGACAAAATGTCAAGGAGAAGAACTGAAATCTTTTTTATTTTGCTTAAATTAAGCTTCTTCTTTTTTTGCCTATGATTTTACTTCGTTACCTGCAATTTTATGTTTGCTTGTCCCCCCCATAATCTTCAGTTTTATGCAAATCCGTGCCATTCCTTGAAAAGACTTTACTCAGAACATGACCTTTTTCATCTTTGCGATCTGCCCTCTCCTCACCCCTGTGGTGTTGTCATGTCCATAGAGTGTAGCCTTCATTTGGCTGCTCAAATTTGATTCTGAGCAGAAGAATTCAACCCTCTAATTTATATGGAGAATTTTTGACTGTACCCGTCCATGATTTCTTTAAAATGACATGTAAATGGCATTCTGTTTAGAGATGCGACTGAAAAGTTGATTTTATTGAAATCTTGAAATGCTTGACCTGGTGTTGCAATCCATGAGTGGGTTTCAGAATGGTATCAAGGATGAATTCCGGTATATCTGCAGGTCATGTTTCTTTATTTTTTCTTTTTTTTGTAATTGTCAACATCTTGTAACATGCTAGAAGGTGGAATGTATTATGTTTGGGATTGAGAATTAAGAAATCCAAATGTCAACAATGTGCATTTTAAGTAATGTCACAGTCTGTGCAGCTAAATCTCAACAGAATCAGTACTCAATCTATGACTGCAGTTCAGGTGTGGTTCTCTTGTTCACCTTTTTTGACTCCTTGAATCTGTTTAAATGCAAATAAAGTTTATATTTAACAGGTTTAAACCCAGTTACTGTGTAGTGTTTTGGACGAAAACTATTGGATGAACAAACCTGTCCATTTGTGCGCGCGAACGAATATAATAGTAGCTATAATATATTTTTTGTTGTGCCATCTCCCAGAAATTAGTTCTGTATTGGTGTTTTTTTACTTTCAGTTAACCCTATTGAAACAGTATGTTAGTCTTGGTTTGTCAATTGTAAAGTTATATATTTAATTTTGTGTATATACTTTATTGAACAATATAAACAAACTATAATAGGACTGGTACAAAATAAGAAACAAATCTTAGACAGCATCATAAAAAAAATATATAAATAAAAAAAAATCCTATATCAAATTACTAAAAAATTATGCAAATTGTCCCATTAATTTTAAGAATGACAGTTCCTTATGAAATATGTATGCGTTTGGGAGTGTTTTCAGAAATCTATTCGTGTAAAAAAGTATTTCCCAAGAATAATAATTGCTCATGTGATTCATCTTTCATAAACATATGAAATATTATATTTCTCTTTGTTAATGCAGGTAAATCTTCAAATTTAGGAATAACCAGTAATGCAAATCCTCCCAAAAGGCACTGGCAAATTTAGTTTTTTTTTTTTTTTTTTTGATCAACTCAAAAGGAGCAATTGCAAACATCAAGACCAAATCGACATCTTAAAAATTCCCTGAAAGGACTCCATTAAGATTTTTTTGTGTACTTTCTTTGCTTTTGGTGATATTGGAAATTTTAAATATTTTGTTCTTAAAATCACTTCAACAATTGTAAAGTTAAAAACCGTTGAGAAAAACTGAAGGGCGTCACTTAGCTTCAAAGGTATTGTTTTCACGCGCAAAATGTGAGGTTTTCGTCACTACAAGCCTACTGCGTTTAAATAAATAAATAAAACATGCACAAAGTCAAACGTTCTCTTTAATGAAAAGTTTAATTACATGTCATGTTGTTCATTGGTGCCACTGTGGTTTGCCATTTTGGCAGACAAGACATGGTTATCAAATGTTTCAAGGAATTTTTGAATACGTACATGTTGTTCTACACCTTTGTAGAGGTTTAATCGAGTTCGATTATTTTTAATGTATTTCTGTTTATATAGCTTTGATATTTGTATTACACGTTTAACATACTATATTAAATCTTAAATTCTCATTGGAAGGTTGCTGCTGTAGACTGACATAAGAGCATTTGCACGTGATAGCCAGCAGAGGGCAGTAAAACACCACCCTTTACAAATCGATTTCAAGGCTAGTCGAGCAACTGATGTCACTGCTGTAAATGTGGAAAGGAGCCAGGAATACATCCTGTGTAAATTATCCTGAGCATTGAGTCTACATCACTGAAGGCTTTCTCAGATGACCCCGACTCAACCGTACACGTCACCAGTCAAATAGGCCCTGGCACAGGTCACTGCTAACCATCTATCCACAAAGAGCTGGGGCGAAACTCCACAGGTTCACCCTGCCGAGGCTTCGACAGCATCATACTGCAAGGAGTCTGTTAAATCACTTTATAATGGACACCCCTCCATTTACCCCCCACCCAGGCAGGCCTTTAAAACAGGTCAGTTCCTGAGAGTCAGCACTTTGGGAGGAGGGAGTTGGTTGCAGAGGGCATAAAGGCATTTTATGGTCCCACAGGATCCCGCATTTATCTGCTTGAGGACATAAGTGCTTCTTTGCTGTGGCAGGCATAATCGGCTGCAGCCAACTACCAGGACTCTGTGTTTATTTGTCGATCAAGTTGTGTAGAACGCTAGGACCTCTGAAAGCAACACATTACTCTAGAGAAGAGTGCTGCCTAGGGATTTGGAATACGCCTCTTCCGAAAACATTAGGGGAATGGCAAATTAAGCAAAGCACACGTTTTGTGTTAATGCCAAAACAGAATGTTTATTACTTTTTTGTTTGCTATTTACATATTTATCAAATACAAAGTATAATAAAGAGTTTGGAATGCAACAGCACACCTACATCATATAGGGGCGTCCAACAAACCCTTGTTTCATCTGAATTGTTCTTTCTCTCTGACACACAGCCATCGAAGTTAATGCTGAATAAATCGAACCGTTAAAGTATATTGCAACCGCCCCCCCGTACGACGTCATATGCCTCTCTTCTGGACGTTTCATGCGATTCCTCATACGGTCGGGATGTGGTTTCATTAAAATAAAATAAATAAATAAAAAAGTAGCTGGTTCCTTTAAACCCTTAAAAAGATGAATATTTATATACTACCCAGCCTAAAAAAAAAAAAGTAAATTAGATTGATGATCGAAGAGTGTGTCTATTTGTGCGTGTTTGTATCCTTTTACTTCCACAAATGGCCAGATTGGGGGCATTTTAGGTCGTGCAACTCACATTATAAATAATTAAATCATCATTACTTCCCTCTTCTGCATTAATCCTGTATTCTACAGTTCTGAGTGGTGGAGAAATTACACAGGGGGCAGAAGGGCAAATGAAAGGATGGAGGAGAAGATCAGTGGATCTGTAAAAGGGTCAGCTGAGATGGCCTGTTGCTTTCTACAAGGTCACTTTGTCAATGAAACTGACCCTAATGGGGATACAAGTCTGTACGCACAGACACACCACAGAAAACGGCCATCGTTTATTCTGCAGAAGCTCGTTCGACGCAGAACCTTTTTATTTATATGGGTTTGCTCGCTGTTGGACGGCCGTAATTAGTTCCTCGCTTTTTTTTTTGCGGAATGAAATAGTCTTTCGGGACGGAGATAAGGTCAACCAACATCCTAGTCCATCAAAAAAAGAATGAGAATGTCATTTCCTTGTAGAGTTCTGGCGCTCATACGAGCGCGGTGACTCCTCCGAGCTTGCCGCTCTCCTCGCTCGCCCAAGGCTGGAGGTTCTGCAGGGCGAACAGTGAGGAGTTGTGGATGCAGAGCGGGTCTGACGGAACTGAATCAGTCAAAGACTTCTGGAAGGCGTCGTGCTGGAGTTGAATCATCAGCCGGTTGGCCTGCTGCCGCTCTGCCTCCCTCTCCTCCGCTGTCTGCCGTCTGACAGGTGGGAAAAGAGACAGAGAAAATTAGTGGAAGTTTTACATTTGCCACAAACTTGCTCATTTAGTTTCCTGAATCACAGGGTTAAAGAATCACAAACAACTAGATTAAGCATTTAAGACAAGTCATCTTTGAAGAAACAAACCACCAACTGAGTGAATATTTTACCGACATGTGGATAGAATTGATCTAATTTTGTCGAAATTTTGAGAAGCACACAGCTGAAGGTTTCGAGGAAGTGTAATTGATAAATCAACCGAACCAAAAGGTGAATGTAGAGTTTATTTAAATATTAAATATTCGAACGGCCCCTCCTCTTCTCCGAAGCGTGGCATGTCGTTAGTGTGTTTGCCTTAATTAATAATTCATATATCTTCCTGACAACCCCCATTATTTTCCCATTAATTCTTACAGATATTACGGCCGTTAGTAGGTCAAATCTTAAAAAAATAAATAAAAAAAATTATTTCAGGTCATTACAGACACTAATTTGGTTGGTACGTAGACAGACAGATAGATAGATAGATAGATAGATAGATAGATAGATAGATAGATAGATAGATAGATAGATAGATAGATAGATAGATAGATAGATAGATAGATAGATGGATGGATGGATGGATGGATGGATGGATGGATGGATGGATGGATGGATGGATGGATGGATGGATGGATGGATGGATGGATGGATGGATGGATGGATGGATGGATGGATGGATGGATAGATAGATAGATAGATAGAAAAGGTTTGAAGATAGATAGATAGATAGATAGATAGATAGATAGATAGATAGATAGATAGATAGATAGATAGATAGATAGATAGATAGATAGATAGATAGATAGATAGATAGATAGATAGAAAAGGTTTGAAGATAGATAGATAGATAGATAGATAGATAGATAGATAGATAGATAGATAGATAGATAGATAGATAGATAGATAGATAGATGGATGGATGGATGGATGGATGGATGGATGGATGGATGGATGGATGGATGGATGGATGGATGGATGGATGGATGGATGGATGGATGGATGGATGGATGGATGGATAGATAGATAGATAGATAGATAGATAGATAGATAGATAGATAGATAGATAGATAGATAGATAGATGGATGGATAGATGCATCTATCTAACGTGTTCAAGAATCCGTAAATAAGCATCACCATTCAGTCACATAAAAATAACACTCATAAAAACACTCATAAATAGTATGATATTTTATTTTTCTATTCCTATGTATTCTACTTCGTCTCTAGAAAGATAGAGCCTATGTTGTAAATATGGTTCAAAAAGGCCTAAATTTAAAAAAAAAAAACTGTCTTTAGTTTGTTACTTTTAGGGCAATAATTTATAAAATATACATTTCAAGTCCATTCAATAATTTGATGTCTTTATTTGCAATTTCATCAAGTAAATTTGACTGTCATTCCAATCATTTCTGTTAGCTAAAAACAGGTTATTAAAAAATGTCACAGTATGTGTTATTGGACATTATCAACGTCCAGACTCCAGACTAATGTTTAGAAAAATGTAATGGGAAATATTATTCTAGTGAAATGGAGTTCTTGTGCCTTTGTTCCTGTGATCATTTTACTCAGCATTTCTTCATCTTATGTTAGTATATACCTCACTTTCGTTCTCTGTCTCACCTCCACTTGGTCCTGCGGTTTTGAAACCAGGTTTTGACCTGGGCGTCTGTCATCTTCAGAGTTTTGGCCAAGGCTGCTCGTTCAGCGCTGGCCAGGTATTTCTGTCTGTGGAAGCGCTTCTCCAGCTCGCAGATCTGCACTCGGGAGAAAGATGTGCGGGGCTTCTTCCTCTTAGGTGGCGTGCGGTTCTGGTACGGGTGGCCGATACGCCGAGCCACGGTAAAGGGCGTCAGGGCTGCTGTGGTTTGAAGAAGGAAAGAAAAGCCACAGAGTGAGAGATGAGGAAAATCTGTCACACAGCTTACTGACCTCTTTCTATCACACTCAATCATTTTTCTTAGTAGATAAAAAAAAGCATAATTGCAATCTGCCTTTTCAAGTTTCAAGATGCCTTTTAAAAATGCTATAGGCTATATTTTTAAGATACCTATTTTGTACATTCAGAGTATATATTAAATCCATTTAAATGTAAAGACAGACCGTCCAAGTCCCTGCAAAAATGGGTTGCATTACAGGAAATTTAAAATCTATTACATGAAGAATGCATGCGCTTTTAATCTTTTATTATTATTTTTATGAAGGACTGTTAAGAAGTGAACACAGCAGATGTGCTGCATTAATCAGCCTAAGTTTCTAACTCTTGCTGAGTCAAAGGGAAACTGCGTTCATCATCATTTTAAATTACCTTCATGCACTATACCTTTTAGATGTCAAATCAGACATTGTGTTATTGATTGATAAATACTAAAAATCCCTCATAAATAGATGGATTGCGGATGCTCTTAGGATTTGTTGAGAGGCCTGTTACTCAGGTTACATATACAATAAAATCACACAAAATATATCCTATTAATGTTGCATCAAATACAAACAGCAGCTGTTCTCGTATAATGACAGTAATTTCCCATATTGTTAATTTATTTATTACCTAAAAAACACAGAGCAGCAGATAGCGCCTGTTACCGCAGTTATAGTGGCAATATTAAAGCTGGTAAAATATTGATATGTCTTTCTAATGGAACAGCGTTCACCATTTGCCCCAGAATAAAGAAAGCTGATGATCTATGTGACAGCTCTGAACTGTAAGAGTTTACATTCATATGCAAAACAGCGGTTAACTAAATATAACAATAACTCATTTACTTCCGTATTTATGTTGCACGTTTGGTAGATGTTCAATAGCCTACATGTTTGGAAAAATAGCCTTTATATTCACATAGTTTCACCTAATTAAACGGTTTATTCAAATGAAACAGGCTATAATAGCCGCCTTATCATTTTTTTGTATCGTTTTAACGATTAGATAATAAAATATTAAAATTTGAAGACGCTTGAAGATTAAATTGTTACTCATAATACAACGTAGATTTAAAAAATATTAATAAATCTTTATGCCGATAATAAGCTGTAAACAGACACTGACTTAAGCTGAACGTGTTGACTTTCTTTTGCCCTTTTCTTTTAATTTCACTCATAAACGGTTCAGGTGTTTTACGCTCTTCAAGGTCAAATAAAACTAAAACGAGCTCTTCATCAACATCCATTCATTCCCACACAGACTGTCTAATATTTATTGTATTGAAACCTTCATCAATTCATCCTTATGATTCTTTCACAAGCAAACATGCACAGTTTCCACAGCTAAAATAACAAGATTTTTGTGCATTTATTCTATTTTGGGGAACATGTATATTGCGATAACCATATCCAAATACGTCAATCTTTAAACATTATAAACTACTCGATGAAATAGTTTGTTAATATGAATATATATTTAAAAAGTATTACCTAATTGTTCAAATGTACTTTAATAATAGCTGAAGCATAATATAGGCCTCATATAATAGGCTCAATGTTATTACTAATGTAAGCTGTTATTATCATCAATGAACATGTAAAAAAAATGCTTTTCTATTTTAGTTATTCACTTTTAATGATGCCGTCGTATAAATTAAATTTAAATAAAAAATAAATACATTTAAAACAAGAAAAAACACACACACACACACACACACACACACACAAATCAGAGAGCAGTTTGTTTATGCTAGCCTACTAAAAGCAGAAATTATGGTTTTGCATTTCATAAGTTGTGTGTCTGCTTGACGTTTCTTCTGTCAAACAACATCTAGCCTACAAACCACAGCCATTTCAAAATACATCACAAATAGCCTATGTTAAAACATAATTTCGTTTAGCGCTTGGGCTTTTAACGGTTATGTTTGTCTTATTGTTATAGGCGCAAATGATGAACTTGAGTGATTTTTGTTTTCTCAGTCAATTTTCAATTTCCTGATTCGGACATTTCGAACACACGAGGAGCTTTTTGTTAGAAACACGAAAGGAATCGATCGAAAGAATGGGAGTATTTTATTTACCTGCAAATCTGTCTTTTGCGAAGCGCTGACTGCTGTCCATCCAGGGAAAACTGAGACTCCCAAGTCCGGGCACCGCGCTGGCCATGGGTGGAGGCACGGCCGCGGTCAGGGGCCTGTGAGCCGGGACCCTAATCACTCCTCCGGGTGCAAGGGTCAAGTTCACTCCGTATGGACCGGATTCCTCATATGGTGAAGCGATACCGTGAAACGTGCCGGTTAGTGTCGTGTACGGCGTTGCGCTCGCTCCAGTTGGGCTGCCGAGATGGTAACCGCCTCCGCTCGCGCTGCTGCTACTCTCGGAACTATTCCTGCTCGAGTTCTGCTGTGACTCTTGATCGGTGCCGCTGAGAATCTGGTCAATGCCGAAGCTGATGGGTTCATGTTGGGTAGGTTGTGATGTTTGACTAGTGCCACTCGGGCTGGAGCTTGAGGCTCGGTCCATCCTCACCACCCGAACCTTTTCCAGTGGGTTTATTCCACAGACAATTTCTGACTGCCCTGGAATTGCACTATTGGAAAACTCTGCCTCTATGAGTAAGGGAATCCCTAGTAATATCTACTTTGTGATGTATTACTCCTCGAGATTCAATTCTTGACTTAAGATGGCTTGGACGCATTCGTCTGTGGTGGGTGAAAAGTTTTTGGCACGAGGACTTGGCAGATTTCTGGCACTCTCTCTCCACTGGATCCCTGCACGAGGCTCTTGAGCTCTTCTCTTCACTGATTGGACAGCGCTCAATCTCCCTCTCCTTATTGGCTTTCATTTTGTTACAAGTCACAAAATAGTGTGACATCATTCTTCAAAATGCAGATCATTTACTTCTCAGTTTTTGCATTGGTCAAGTATCTCTTTATTATGGACATGCTGACATCAGCATGTCATCATTAGCTCTTTATATATTTGAGTTTTAATAAAGATTCTACCGTGGCCTCATGTGGAAAATAAAGTGTTCATCAACTGCATTATTGGCCATATATGGCCCTGTCTGTTTATAATGCAATTTAATCAGATAAGAATGATGAGGAAAGCATAATTTGATGAGTTTTTTAACCATTTGTTCTAATGAGAAACTTTAAAACGGCGAGCTAAAACAAGGGACGCTTATTATCATTTACGCTTTTAAATAAAAAATAATCGAATTTTTATATCGCCTCCAGCAATCAGATGAGTGCTTTTGACCTTAAAGCTGCCCTCAACCTTTTTTTCTAATATGTCAATCAACTTTAGACTCGTTCTCGGCTTTATTGGATGAAGAGAAACAAATTAAATATCCTCTTTATTTATTATGTCCATGGGGCAGTTGGAATGTGGGAATAGGTCGTGTATTGTTCATATAAAATTAGCCTATCATATCAAGATATAGGCAAATATAAAATATATAGTAATGATAATAATAGGCTACGCCTATATAAACAAATACAAGTAGTAATAAGAAATAATATTAACAATTTTCATTTTTGCTGTTCAATTTAGTCGCTGTTATAATTCGGATTTATTTTATTAATCATGTTAAATGAATGGTCTTGCACATCTTGCTTTTGTTGCGCGTTTATGGAGAGCCTATACGCAGAGCCGGATTAACCCAAAGGCAAACTAGGCACGTGCCTAGGGCCCGATTGGCGGGATGGGGCCCAGACAGAGGGACAAAAAAAAAAATTGTACATATGTCCTATCTACAATTTATTTCAATATTTATTAATTAACTAAAAATAGTGACGATGTTTATCTTAACCATAGACTGTTACATTACTGCAGTTAAACCAATTAATGTGTCCGTTACAAAGCGGGTGCCGGCTTCTGAAAGTATAACGAACGCATCCATCAGGTGCTGCGAGGCAAAAGCCTAATAAGCACACAAAGAAGCACAGCTCATAATGCAGGTGTGTGAGTTGTCGTCATCTATTTTGGAGTGATTATGTATTCTAAATATAAACTTGTAGCCTACTGTAGATCAGCGTCATTTCTGGAAAAATCATTCACCGCTTTATTACGAGTTTAAAAGAGCGCGAGCGTCATTAACGTGCCCAGACGCGACGCTTTGAATTTGCGCGTACAATGAATAACATCGTGTCGGGAGCTGACTAGTAAAAAAGCTACAAAATTAAAAGACAAGACGTGTGTATTCTAAGTTAAAAAGCCAACACAGTACAACATTTTTAAATGTTTCTAATAGGCTAAAGGATCTCATATCTATGGGCTTCTAAATTCTGCTGATGATTAGACATCTCCTGACATTACGCCAATAATATCAGTTTATATATTTTTTTTTCTGCTCAGTAGCGATCGTGTCTTTCTCTTCCACTTGATTTGTGTAAAGCATATTTAAGGTAGCAATGCAATATAAAAGCACTTAGTGGGATTCTGGAACTGTGAATAAATTGAATAAAACAGCAAAATAACAACAACAACAACAACAATAACAATAACATCTTCATTAAACAAAAAAGACATTACCTTAGATAAAGTTTGATTAATATGTACATACAGTACCGGTAAAAGTCTGGACCCATTACTATTTTTAATGTTTTTGAAAGAAGTTTATTATTATGCTCTACAAGCCTGCATTTATTTGATCAAAAATACAGGAAAAAACAGGAATATACTGTACTTTTTTAAAAACAACTTTTTAATAATCAAAAATCCTGAAAAAAAGTATCAGGTTATAAAATAAATATTAAGCACCATTTCTAACATTTGATAATAAATCAGAATATTATAAAGTTTTCTGAAGGATCACGTGACACTAAATTCAGCTTTGCATCACATAAATATAAAGTATAGTAAAATAGAAAACCATTATTTAAAATTTTAATAATATTTCACTATATTATTTTTCTTTATTTTTGATCAAATAAATCCAGGCTTGATGAGCATAAGAGACTTCTTTCAAAAACATTACAAATAGTAATGTGTCCAAACTTATGTACTGTGTAAGTAAAATATATACTGCTTTTAAAATTAAATGTTGTATAAATAAAAAGGTTAGGAATCATATTTGTTTTCAAGTGTTTTTTTATGGGGGGTGGCGGGTGGGGGGCCTCCAACATGAATTTTGCCTAGGGCCTCCTAATGTCTAGAACCGGCCCTGCCTATACGCAGCGCTTTTAGATATTACTCATAAATGTTACAAAAATTAAACAGTCTGAGACTCATAAGGATTCACCAAAGAAAACGTCTTTGACGAATTAATTTAGCAATGGTTAATGTCCGAGATACAGAGTATAGCCCATCATTTGACAACAATGGTATAACATTAAACATCATCTCATAAGTTAAAACAAATGAACTTTTGTTAATGCAGACAGAATCTTACTTTTTAAAGTGTTCTTAAAGCCACGTCAATTATTTTGTTTCTGAAATGCTATACTAAATTCAGTTCATTATAATTAGCACATGTTAATATCTTTTTGAGATGCTCTTTTGCTAGTTGTTGCATCCGGATAGCGTTTGACAGCTGTGCGCCTAAAGGAGCCATGCGGTGTCGGCGCTCGGAGAGCTGCACTCCCATGCGCTTATTTAATCGAGAGTGTTGGGACACCCGATCTTCTGACAGCGGATCTAAGTGGTTCCTTGTAATCTGCCACGTAAAAATGATTATGCTCTTTTGGCCTGGCCGCCGCGTTTGATTAGCTTCAGGGGGTGGGAGCTGGTGTGGAGCAAATCCGTTTACTTTGAAGTAGTTGATATTTTAATAGACCATTAGTGAGTGCTGACGCTAAAAAGCCCCGTTCCCCCGGGAGCTCGGCCCTCGTCCAGCGGCTAAAGACGCTTACGTCATTCCCGTGATGCTTGTCGTTGACCCATGGTCACTGTTTCGATAGATAGATAGATAGATAGATAGATAGATAGATAGATAGATAGATAGATAGATAGATAGATAGATAGATAGATAGATAGATAGATAGATAGATAGATAGATAGATAGATAGATAGATAGATAGATAGATAGATAGATAGATAGACTGTAAAAAATGATCAAAATATGTAAAATATGACTGTAAAAATATGATCAATAAGTTATGATAACGTGTTTTTGCTTTGCCTGAACTAATCAAAATAAGTTAAGCAATTTTCAACTTTTTTTAGTTTATACGAAAACTAATTTTCTAAGTCAGTTTAATGCAATTTAAGTTGAAATGACTTAAACATCCAAGTTGATTGTAGGCTACGTAAAAATGTAAGTTTACAGTGTAGATAGTCTCATAAAAATAACGCTCATAAAAACTCTCATAAATAGTAGGCTACGATATTTTATTTTTCTATTCCTATGTATTATTCTTCTTCTTCTTCATCTTCTTCTTCTTGTTATTATTATGATTATGATTATTATTATTATTATTTTTATGTAGGCTACAATAAAAACATATATGTTTGCAAGTTGAAGCACTTTTTTTCTTTTTTCTTTTTTTTTTGCATTTTTGTAGGCCTAGTTCAATTAAATGTTTTGCATGGTCTAAAATCAGCGTTTAAAATGAAACCATTTCTTTCTTTCTTTTTCTTTTTTTGTGGGTGTGTATAAATTCCATTCATCACTACGGGACACAAACGGTTTCACCTGGCAGGGCGCTCGGACCTACTTCTTATCTTTGACCCGTGCAAACAATTTAGCAGCCGAGAATCAATAGATTGATGAAAACTGAATTAAAAGCGTGAAATCCCTCGCTCAAAGAGCAAATAAAGGAATGGTTGGCGGATTGTTGGAGTAATTACCGGGATCTGCATATGAGCGGGCGCGCGTGCCACCCTGCCTCCGGCGCTGTTTTTATTGCGCGTGTCTGCCGTTATCAATTCTGCCGAACATTTTAAATGGGAGTCTGGCAGCCCGCAGTATAAAAGCGCTCGGATAATATGCAAAAAGACGACGCTGCTTTTGAATAATAAATGACGCACTTTTATAGCGGCTTTAAAACACCTGTGATGCTACGATATGAAAAGACCATGATAAGTAATAGTGCATTTAAAAAGGATCTAGTATGTTTTTATTACTATATTTTAAAAAGCATAGAGTGAGAGAGACGGCGGGAAGGAAATGGGCTGAATGAGGAGGGGCTGGGAGCCAGAGAGATATCTGTATTATTGCAATAAAAGCCAAGAAAAAGTGAAAGGCGCCGAAATTCCCTCCCAGCGAAATACCCTGCTTAATGAAAGTTTAGAGTCTCTCTCTATCTCTCTGCCCATGAAATATTCACTCAAATGTTATATAAAGCTCAGCGCCTAATGTCCTTTATGGCTTTTCTTTGTTTTTCTGCTTGTTGTTCTTGCTTATTATTCTTGGGCTGTAATAGAACTCCTTTTAATTTAGTTGTACATGGTGCGTAATCTGCATGCGCCTTTCTTTCTTTCTTTCTTTCTTTCTTTCTTTCTTTCTTTCTTTCTTTCTTTCTTTCTTTCTTTCTTTCTTTCTTTCTTTCTTTCTTTCTTTCTTTCTTTCTTTCTTTCTTTCTTTCAATGCACCACAGTGAAATGACAGTAAAACGTGTACGTTTCTGTGTAAAATTTGTATTTGTATTTTTACAGTCATGTTGATGTATGCTTACACTGACCCATTTTGTGCAGTTCAACACATTGGAAAGTTTTATTTTTTTAACCCTCATATTTCTAATTAAACATGAGCTTGTGTGGCGGTTATAGCTATTAAACAAAAGGACATACTGATTATGATGCTAATTCTGTCTTTTAAGATCTTTGTCTGACACAATTGTGAGAGTGGCCAGCAAAAACACTATTTGTTTATATAGTTATTCACCTATGTTGATGTATTATTGTATTGTATTTGCTGTTTCATTTTGTTTCTATTCTGAATTAAACAGCTTGAAATGAAATGAGCATGGTGGGTTGTGTTGTGATGGGATTGGGAATGACATTATTATTATTTGAACACCACAATAAATTATAAATTAATCCACAAAGTCCCCCCATAAATCGTTATAGTATTATATCTCTAGGCTATTACAATCTACTGGTAGTAGGTTGTAACAACAGCACTTTTTGTACCTGACATTAATTTACACAGTTTAGACAAAAAATTGTAACGACTTTAATATACATCAGATACATATGGGAATATTATGTAAAAAATATTAGACACACATAGCACACAAAACCCCTAAGTAACAGAGTTTGAGTGTAACACTTTCCTGTCTCTCCTAATTGATTCATATCATCGAGTCACACATTTTTACTCTGTTTGTCCCCATTAATATCCATCTGACAAATTTACAGTTATCCAAGCTTCACAACATGATTAAATAAGCCCCAGAAATGAGCAGATTCTGCCAAACTAAGATGCACTGCTTGATCAATATAAGACTAAAGACCATGTACTGGAATGCACATCAATTCTTCTGAATAATTTTAGCAGTCTGTATGTTGTAATATACAAGACAGATTAATACATTAGTTTTAACATGCCAGATATATCATTTACTGCATCTAGAACATCTTTTTTCTACTGTATTATTCAGCTTACAATAATTATCATTCCTTGTCTTTCTCAACTTCTTGCTGTTATTAGTAATCTGCAGTGTATGGTAATATGAACCTGTTTATCTGTATAGAAAAGCAGCTGAATCAGGAAAGACCCCCTACCGTGGGACACTGTAAACAGAAGCAGATCTCTCTGTGTGTGTTTGGGGGGGGGGGGGCACTGCCACAGGCTTTTGCTTTTAGAGATCTCAGAAACTGCTCCTGATTGAGGAACGTGGAAAAAAATGAGCAAGACAGAGAGAGAGAGAGAGAGGGAGTGTGCAACGCACAGCTGTTTAAGACAATAGAGCAGGCTTTAGTGTAACCTGCTCACTGGGAGCATTTCAGCAACAAAGAGCCAAAGAGGAGTTGCCCCAGGGAGGAAATGGATAGCCTCTCTCTCCCCCTCCTCTTCCAGAGCTCTCTCGCTCACTCGCTTTGGTTCACACAGACACAAGTGCATCTCTGTGCCTCATTATTGCTCAGTGTTCAGATGAGCTACGCTCCATTGAGTGAAGAGATGGAGAGTTTAACACACCACGCTGTGTAGAAATGAGCCGCAATCGGAAGTGCTCCTCTCCATGTGTATGTTTGACTGGACCTTGTTTGATGTGATGCAAAGATTGCGGTCTTGTAAATGCTTCACTATGGCCGTTTAGTGTTTCCACATTCTGTCTGTCTTGATGAGCTTTATGAGTAATATAAAACAGCTTCTGCCCATCTAATTCACAAACTAAATCTAATCCAACTGAAGTATTTTTTGTTTGCTTGTTTTAATATTCTAAGATAAAATATTGTATTATTATTAGCATTGATTTAATATTTATTATTACATTTGATAAGAACATAATATTATGTATTATTATTAGTGCTGTCAAATCAATGAATTGCAATTAATCGCATCTAACATAAGTTTGTTTACATAATATATATATATGTGTATATTATTATATTTATATATATATATATGTCTGTGTGTGTATATATACATACACATACACACACACATCTAAATAATAATATATACACACACATATAAACAAACTTATATATTATTTGCGATTAATCGCGAATAATCGATTTGACAGCACATTTTCCTGTACTATTTTAATGTCATTTCAATATTTACATTTCTTTTATTTCTAAAAAATATACATATATTTACATTATTTCCTTTGCATTCATATATTTTATAATATCAAACATTTTTATATCATTTTAATGTTTCAATTGCCATATATATATATATATTACATTCAAATACTCTCGCCTGGACCAATGAAGTAAACATCAATGAGAGTCATTTGAGGATCACAGAATGTCATCTAAAACATTACCAAATCAGATCCCCATTGATCTAACAGGTTTGCAGGTAAAGTCGTCATCAGAAAGGGCAGAAGTGCTCGCTGAACATGGAAAGCAGATTAACATTGTGTGTGCCGGAGGGGACGCTGGATCTGAGGCATGTGGAGAGCAGAACTGCTTCTCTGATGGTTGAGTGCGAGGCTCTGTTTTGCTTTAATGGAAAATGAGACGGGGCAGACGGGGGGGTGGGGGGGTGCATGTTTGAGGGGGTCAGCTGCAGGAACCATTGCAAGAGTTTGACTTCTTTGGCCTGAAGAACAACTTTTGTGGGGACACTTGATGCTAAACCTTACAATCGCCTAAACCTGCTCTGAATTCCCCTTCAGTGTTTATATTGCTTCTTCCTACAGCTGCATTGTGTTTTCCTCTTCATATGTGTGTGTAGGCCTACATGCTCGTGCGTGTGTGTGTTTTGCGCGTGTGTGGTGTCGGTGTCAGCCTCGCCGTGAATCGTGTCAGAGACACTCAATAAAAGGCGATTATGCAGTGTGTCGCTGTGCCTCTCTTTGTCTTCCTAACGACTGGCTTTTGACCTTCTCACCCTGCCTGCTGCCTGCCGGCGGGACGGGAGCGAGCGAGGACCAGCTGCCACCAGTCTTACTGCCCCGCTCGTTGGCAGAGACCCTGCTCCTCCCAGCACGCTGGGCCCTCAGGGTGGAGCAAGCTGTTGAGCCACCAGTCTCCCTGCTGTCCCACCTGCCCTACACACATTTATACATACACACACACCGTCTCTCAGCACTGCCCGAGGCTTTCGCTGTCTCCTCCTATGTCTCATCCATCTCCGCTCACTTCCAGTCCGCTCATTTTATGTTTTGTCGCTTTTTTGGGGGGGGGTTTAGTTTTAGTGCTATTTTCTTTTAGTAGCAATAGTTGTTTTTCCCTCCAAGCTGTTTTCGTCTGTTTACAGAGTTAACTGTCAGTTTTAAGTTACATTAGGTGGTGACATACTTGTAGCGCGGTTTATAGACTCTTCTACTGGTTTGAGGGTATTTATAGGATTTTCTATTAATGTTGTTTGCTGTCTCGAGTATGTGTGTGTGCTGACATCCAACATGAGGCTACTGGGGGATTTAAGAGATAACAATGCTTGTTATGGACATTTTACAGTGAGATTCAATTAGGTAGCATTAGCATTAGCGTTAAGTGTCATGGAATAACCATGAAAAACATGTTTTACAGCATTTATTAATCTAGATACTTTTATTTTTTTATTGTTTATTCATGTTTGTTCATACATGAATTCAGCCTATGTAATTTGAAATGCTACAAAATGAATTAGAAAATGTTCGATTTGGCATTAATAAATGCTTTAAAAGTATTCTAAGTTCAACCAAAAATGAAAATGCATTTACTCAACAGCATGTCCTTCCAAAACTGTACATGACTTACTTTCTTCTGTGGAACACACACACGCGCACACACACACACACACGTTGTGTTTTCATGTTTTATGGGGATTTTCCATAGACATAATAATTGTTATACTGTACAAACCGTATATTCTATCCCCTAACCCTAAATCTGCTCATCACAGAAAACGTTCTGCATGATTTATAAGCTGTTTTCCTCATGGGGACCAAAAAAATATCCCCACAAGGTCAAGAATTTTCCATCTTTGTGGGGACATTTTGTAGGGTTTACCAGGCCACATACACACACACACACACACACACACACACACACACACACACACACACACACACACACACACACACACACACACACACACACAAAATCATTTGAGGAACTGATATTACTCATACAAAGAAAGCCAGTGGGGTCCAAAAGAACATTAGACCCCTCTGACTTAAATATGTACAAAAAACAGTGAGATTATTATTATTATTATTATCAACAAGTAAGTCAACATGTAATTATACGGTGAACTAAAGTATAATGCAGGAATTAATTAAGTGATTATTTTCCCATTACTACCTTAATAGCTTCTACATATTTCAACCAAATTAAAAATGTATGCTATATAGTAAGTTTTAGCAATGTCTACAAACGCTCATGCAAACCAGCAGCACTACTCGTGAGCCAAACCAATGGACACGCACACACACACACACACACACACACACACACACACACACACACACATACATACACTCAGAGAGGGTTCTTTCTGCTCTTTTCTTTCTGACATCTCCATGATGGATGGCTTTCAAACACACACTTTATGAGCTGAGCATTCATCTGGATTCACAGCATCCACAACCAGATTTATCTGGGACGTGTATGAATGTGTGTGTTAGTGTGTGTGTGTGTGTGTGTGTGTGTGTGTGTGCACGCGCATGTGTGAACCGAATGTGAGAAAGAAAAAAAAACTGGGTAGCGACAGAGAAACAGAGTGAGGTGTGGGGGGAAAAAATGCATATGTGCTTTTCATCCATTCTGTGGGCTTTTTTTTGTCTGAAATCTCAGATATAACGTTCATTCAGAATTATTGCGAATTTTAAATGAGAAAAAAACAACTAATTAGATTTAGAAGATTTCCCCACAGGTGTCAATCAAAGTTGTGGGCGGAGCTCCACGTGGCCAGCAGAGTTCGTAATGAGGGTGTTCTGCAAGTTGACTTAAGTTTGGAAGAGGACTGTCAGGACAGAGGTTTGGAATTCAGTTATTCTCTCTTTTTCTCTCTCTCTCTCTCTCTCTCTCTCTCTCTCTCTCTCTCTCTCTCTCTCTCTCTCTCTCCCTCCACCCCACTTTTCAGAGCGATTAACGCCCGGAGGATAAGACAATAAATCCTGGCCGCGCTGAATGAACGCCATTCATCATATTCATTTTCCTGTCGATACAATTATGAAAAGCCTCTGGCCTTTCTCTCTTTCTCTGGAACTCAATTCTGCTCAGGGAAAACGCAATTAGTGTGAGAGTAGGAGAAGGCTATCTTCAACTCCCTCTCCTCGATTCATCCCTTTCTCCATCCCTCTGTTGCTTCAACTTTTCCCGTTTCTGAGCGAGGAAGAGGTTGGGAGTTGAGAAGTTGCCCTCTCTCTCAGTCCATCTGCTCCATGCGGTCTGTAGTTGGAACACAGACTGACACCTGCTGGTCAGCGTCTCTGTCGACTCTGAGGCAAAGACGTTATTGATTTATCATTATATGTGTTTATAAAGCACTACCCGGGCCGACTGCACTTGGCTTGTGTGTGTGTGTGTTCAAACAAGAGTGCAGGAGTCTTGTAGATGATACATGTGCTTTTATAATACACACTGTATCATACTGTACCTCGCTTGATGTATAAGCCTGCTCGAGAGGAAAATAAATTTCCATTGCCGTGAACGTGTGTTATTCCAGTTTCAATGTAATGTTTCTATTTGAGTTAGAGACGATGACAGTGTGAACCATAAAGTGGAATACGTGCTGCACTGTGAATACATCACGGTATTTTATGAACATGCTAAAATATCATTTACGCTCTCTGAGCAGCACTGAGGAATAGATTAGCTGAAATAGAGAGGGAGATTCTCGAATCCCATAATGCTTTTAAAAACATGCTTTTCGCTATTATTGTTGTACGGAGAGAGCGAGAAAAGGACATGGATGTGGGCAGGGGGAGGAAGGAGTGTACAGGTGAATGAGAACAAGAGGGAGAGATAGAGCTACTTTATGAACGCACGAGAGAGAAGAGGAGAGCAATAAGGTGAGTAACCAGCCCTGCGGCCCTATGCTGCCAGACTATTTAAAAGTTATTAACACACATCTTTAAAATGTAGAGCCAAAAGAGCGAGCCAGGAAGATGGACGGAAAACAACAACACTGTTAGAGGGTCCGCATGGATGGATGGATGAATGGATGATTGAATGGACAAGAGCAGTGCATTAGATGAGAGAGAGAGAGAGAGAGACAGGCCAGGTGTGGGGCCAGTCGTCCTCTGTGGGTCTCCCCCCCCCGTCGACCCCCACCCCCCCTCCTGGTGCTAATTGATTCTGGCTGCTCTGAGCTGATTAGTGTGAGGACTCATGGGGTCTGGAGGCTAAAGCCAGCTGTCCCAGAGCAGTGTGTACCCCACCACCCACCTGCGGCACTGACGCCCCCTATTGGAGCGGCAGTGTACTATCAGAGTAAAAGGGAAGGGAGGGGTGGGCAGGGAGTGGACAAGTGATACAACACTCTTAATGTAATTTTGATTGCCTTCAGATGCTGGATGCAGAGTAATTAGTTAATAGGTAATTAGTAATTATTGTGTACTTGGCAGATTAAGTGCTTGAAGCTGCGATGTGCTGATGTGATGAGTCTCGGCGGTGAAGCACCATATCTACACATCCTGAAGTCAAAAAATGTCTGTGCTGAACAGACCGTAGCCGCACCACTCAACAAATTATTCCTTGAATTTCAAAGGGGAACGACATTTAACGGGAATTGTCCATATAATTCTGTCCCGCAGAAAATAAGTGTCTTTTGGATTAATAGTGTTTAAACAAAACTCTGTGATATACTTGTAAAATGTAAAGTGCTAAATAATTGCAATGCAAATGTTTTGTCAATGCAGTACCCGTATAATGGAAAGCACTCAAGCAGCCTACTGTTGCTCCCGAATGCGACAGCAGAGATGATTACAAAACCCGGAAACGAGTTAGCATTTAGCACTTCCGGTTTAATCGTCCTGAAGTCAAATGCTGCATCCGAAATCAAAGACTTCCCTAGTATATAGCATGTGAAAAACAGTACGCCAACAGAGTAGTATGTCTGAATACATATTATTTGAAAAACAGCACCGAAAAGTACTCGGATGACCTACTTCTGGCGAGATTCTGAAGTGTGCATGCGATGGACACTTTACTATCCCATGAGGCCATGGGAGAGAATTTGTGAATGGAGGTGATGCGATGCAACTGGCGCTGGTAGGTCACATGAGGCCACGGGAGAGGCCTAATAATGACTTAACATGGCGGATGAACATCCGGATTACATTCTCACGGTCGCAAAGTTAAAATTTTCAAATTTCAGATGCACAGAAATTATTAAATGCTTGAAATAAGGTCTGTGGTGAACACAAGTGTAACTGATCTTTCTCGTCTTGCTCCGAGCGGGACTCGAACCTTGGTCGATGGCGTGGGAGGCGGTCGCTCTAACAAGGAGGCTAAAGATTGCAGCCTCCAGCATCAGTTGCTAGCGCGCCTCTTGAGATCAGAGGAGTGAGGTTTACACACACAAGATATTTTCATGTTTTTTCTGTCGATTCTGTCAATTAAATTTATGCTTCAAAATGCATAAAAAAATAAAGAAATGCAAATTTTCGTGAAAACACTAATAAATAGAACATTGCATAGTTAGTGTAAAAATACAAAATAGAATTGTACTTGGTCTCTCTTTTTTACATAATGTTTATTTAACCAGGAAAATTAAGTGTAATAGGGATATAAAGTTAAAGGGTTAGTTCACCCAAAAATGAAAATTCTGTCAGTAATTACTCACCCTCATGTTGTTCCAACCATGTAAGTCTTTCGTTCATCTTCGGAACACAAATTAAGATATTTTTGATGAAATCTGACAGAATTCTGACTCTTCCATAGGCTTCCAGAGTGACCGAAACTCGCCGACCCAGAATAGTTATTAAAAACATCGTTAAAATAGTCCAAGTGACTCCAGTGGCTCAATCTTAAGTATATCAAGCGACGAGAATACTTTTTGTGTGCAAAAACAAACAAAAATACCGACTTTATTCCACTATTCAATTCCTTCTCTCTGGGCCTCGTAGTGTTTTTGCGTAGCGCGTCTGTGTTATACGTCATCACGCATCACACACATGACCTGCTTCGGCCAATTGTGAGCCTACGTGGTGACGTGCAACACAGACGCGCTACGCAAAAACACTACGAGGCCCAGAGAGAAGGAATTGAATAGTGGAATAAAGTCGGTATTTTTGTTTGTTTTTGCGCACAAAAAGTATTCTCGTCGCTTGATATACTTAAGATTGAGCCACTGGAGTCACTTGGACTATTTTAACGATGTTTTTAATAACTATTCTGGGTCGGCGAGTTTCGGTCACTCTGGAAGCCTATGGAAGAGTCAGAATTCTGTCAGATTTCATCAAAAAATATCTTAATTTGGGTTCCGAAGATGAACGAAAGACTTACATGGTTGGAACAACATGAGGGTGAGTAATTACTGACAGAATTTTCATTTTTGGGTGAACTAACCCTTTAAAATTATATATATATATATATATATATATATATATATATATATATATATATATATATATATGTGAGGACCCACCACACACCACTGGTGTGTATATGTATATATATTTTTAAATGCATACTTTTTGACTTTGAGTATTTTAAGCACCCTAAATACACCTCAGTTTGTATCTAATTTTAGTATTGATTTATGCTAAAACAGTTTACATTAATAAAGCACCACACTTGCAAGGTAAATAAAGATATGCTTAAATATTTTAAGATAATAATAATAAAAAATAAAATTCCCCTCAGAGCTGTAGCTATGAATTCAGTGCCTCTGTGTGTGTATAATGTATATCCTTCTGGGCCCCTTACATTAAAAATAAATAAATAAATAAAAATTCCTGTGACCCTTTTGGACCTGTGGGCCACTATAATAATTGCAAACTTTCACCCTTTCAGTGGATAATCAGCACTAATTATGATTTTCAACCCAGAACCCAATATTTTAGATAAACTGAAGTTGTTTTATCTAATATATGAGGTGTATGCTGGTTGATCTTGTATAAACCCATAATTTGCAAAGAACAAAAAAAGAAGGAAAAGAAAGGAATATAAACTGTAAATAAAGAGCTGAATAAGTGTAAATATTGTTGTATGATATCTAAAGAAAGTGAAAATATGTGTTTCAATTCATATTTTCACCTCTCAGGTAACTGGCAACCTAACATAAATTCTCATCTTCAATCGTTTGAAATGTGGGTGTATACAGATTGACTATTTGTTAATGTTTGCCCGCTATGATTAAGAGACAAAGTTGTGTATCGTCGCACCCGTCTTTGTGTGCGCATAAGTATGTGTGCGAGCGCGTATGTTTGTGTGTGTTTGGTAATTGGCTGTATATTAAAGATAGTTGTGATCCTGCCCTCTCTAACACAGCAATAAAGCTCACTTAGAGTGTTTTATTAAAAACAGCCAGCGAGAGGGGGGAGGCGGAGGGACGGGGTGGCAGAGACGTAACAACACAAAAATATTGGACTTTTTCCTGTATCATTTTTTGTCTTTAAAAAGTCCAAATGACCACTCAAATTGGGTAGTGCATCATTTTCTGTCACACAGCTGAAAGCATGGCAGACAGTTCTAATTCATCATTTTGGTGATTTAATAGCTGAGAAATATATTAAAATAATAAAATGTGGGCTGAAATGCCCTGGATTTGCAGTGATAAATAGCCCTCTCTGGCCTGATCGGATTAGTTGCACTAACAGATATATTGCGGTCAGGATTCACGCAGGCACGCACGATTGTTTTCCAATAAAAAGTTGCATATTAAATTCCAACACAGAAAAGGAGGGGAGAGGCCCTTCTATCTACAAACCCTCCAGAAAAAGAGATGGAGGGGAAAACGAGAGAGATGAATGTAGAGAGGGAATAAGGGATTTTAAGTGTTACACCGATACCATCCGGAGATATATTGCCAGAGCCGAACCACCACAGCCGATAAGTAAGCTACTTAAACTTATTTATCTGGACATTTATAGCAAATTCTCACACATACATAATTCCTCATGCTCAGAGAGTCATATTAGCATGCTCACAAGCTCATAAACTTTCATTTAAACTCTATCTCTCTCTCTCTCGCTGCCTCCCTCCCTCCTTCCGTATCCCTTAGGAAAACATTTGGAGTCTCATTGTCCTCCGACTCATCAGGAAGTGCTTGGTTGTAATTAATTAGCTCATTTGTTTATGCAAATGTCTGCAATTAAGTCATATTGTTTGTTAAAGAGATAATTTTCTAAATCAAAAAAAAAAAAGATGTCCTGTGTCTGAGAGCAAATAATGTTCGTCTAATTAAGCACATTAGTCCAAATTTGTAATTAACAGCGCATAATTAGGTGGGAAGATATCCTGTTTATTCATGACGTCATCAGGGGTTTAAACGCACAGGCCGAGAGTCTGACAGACAGATGGGCAGGTAGACGGATTCGCAGATGGATGTACAAAACAGAGAGCAAGGATATGAACAGGTGAAAATGTGTGAATTCATAAAGTCAACAGTGTTCCAATTTCTCACTCTTTTGGACAGAGAAAAAATTAAATATCTGTTTTACATTGTGTGTTTTCCATTGCAATCCATGTCTGCGTTTGCTGCCATCCGCACCCAAATGTGTGTGTATTTATTTATAAGAGGTGTGTGTGAAACCCTATGGAGGGAAGGTGTTCGGGGGTCAAAGCGGTTGAACATGAAAGGGTTAAATCTCTTTCATTATTACTCCCCAAATCGACCTGGGGGGATGCAAGGAGAACTGATTAGAAAGGAGAGAGGAGGAATGAGAAAGCTAAAGAGAGATGAAGACAGAGGGCAGAGAAAGAGAGAGATCTCAAAACAGTCCGATATAAATCATAACAATCATAACCTCAGGGCACGTCATGATAAAGAAGAGAAGGAAAGAGACAGAGAGAAAGAGAGAAAGAAAGAAAATTGAGGGACACTATACAAATACAACCACAATGTACAGCTATAGGAATTGCTGTGATGTTTAATTGTTGAAATATGAGGGTTGTAATTTTATGATTATAGTTAAGGTTGCATACATTACATATGAAACTGTGATGCCGTAATGAAGTGATTTGTTTGATTGTTTTTTCATTCAAATACAATGCAGGAGCAGTCAAGCTTTTAAAAAAGGATGCAAAAAGGACCATAAAAACATCATAAAAGTAGAACATGTTACTCATGTGCAATAAATCTTTTAAAATCATACGACACCTTGTGTGAAAAACAGATCAAAGCTTAAGTCATTATTCACTAGAAATCTTCACATCCACCTTAGAGTTCATGAGAGAAATTCATAAATGAATCATTCTCTGTAAAAAAAAAAAGTTCTTTACAAATACTATATAGTTGGAACAATATCATCCTGAAGGATGCTGAAATGGGTTTGTGTGTGTGTGTGTGTGTGTGTGTGTGTGTGTGTGTGTGTGTGTGTGTGTGTGTGTGTGTGTGTGTGTGTGTGTTTTAATTTAGGTTGTTTTTTTTATTCCCGCCCTTTTGTTTTTTAAATCTGGAACTGTCAAAAACTCTATTAAAGCCACATCCTTATTGATCTTCTCAAGCTCAATCATCAACATCCAACTAAAGACTGCCAACACACTCTCAACAGGTACGTGATGTCCTTCTTAGAATGTATATACATTTTAACTTTAAAATTGTACCAATCATACTGTCCTTTTATTATTTTTTTATTTTATTTTTTTACAGAAAAAAAATAAGAATGGCCAGCTCTGTTCAGTTGAGGATTCTTCTCTTCTCCACTAAGCATGTAAGTGACAGATCTTTATTGTTCGAGTTTTCAATTACTGTTTGGTTTATGTATAAACATATACCCCCAGTCATGACATGATTTTTTAATGTTGTACCTAATCTGGTACTGTTTAGAACCATTCTTCATAATATTGTTCCTTTGAGCCAGATCTTTTCATTGAATCAATTCAGATTCCTTTCAAACACAGACGGAATGGTCTGTTAATGAATCAAATTGATTCGGTTCTTAAGTTCAACTCACTGATTCAATGCAGCAGTTAACAGCTCACTGGAGGGGAAGATTATCAGCAAATAGTGAATTTCAGTTTGTTCCTCACACAAATCACTCGTATGGCTGCAGAGGACATTTTTAGTCATGATTTTGCTTTGAAGGCTATACTCTACATTACTTTTCTATATGATCTATGCGCATTTTTTTTCGGTATGAACACTATGTGCACAAAGTAGGCCTTATGTGTGTGTTTTGCCTTGTTTTTTATGCGTCAGGGGGATGGATCTAAGAAAGGGCTGAAATAAGTAGTCTATCTCTTTTGGGATGGAAAGTGCCTCTGAAGAGATTTTCGTCAGACCAGCCCGTGTCCCAAACAAGCCACAAATGAACAAATAACACACAAGAATGTTGCATTGTGCTCTTGAAGAAAATTACGTACCACAACGGAGAAACACTGCGGTTTACTGACAATGACGGAACATACAGTGGAAAAGCAGAAGATATTGAAAGCAGATAGAAAAAACGTAGAATGACCAGGGAGTAAAACTGGGAAAGAATGAAACAGGAGAGCGCGAGCGAAACCGATCATTTATCCTTGTGCGACTATAGAGTCTCTACTGTCCAGAGAGTTTTACACTGGGTCTCCGTTATGGGTGACCAGGGGGAGGGCGAAAGACAATGCCATCACTCTGTAATTGGTTTTTAGTTTTAATTTCTTTGTGTTTAACACAAATAGGATGGTTCTATTAATGTTAAGTAGGCTTGTGTAATAAGTTTCTATGACCTGCAGGAATTCCTAATCATTAATTCAAGCAAAAGCCTAATGACCTTCTAATCTGTAGCACTTATGAAGAACATTAGTCTCTTTCTTTCTCTCTCTCACTCTTTCACTCGTTCTCTCGTCCCACCTCTCTCTCTCTCTCTCTCTCTCTCTCTCTCTCTCGCTAAGAAAGGCTAATTAAAATAGCCATTTGGCAGACTAGCGTCCTAATTGCTATTCCCATCATTGCTGGTCGATTGGGAGGAGATAGAGAGATAGAGAAAGGGGAGAGAGTGAGGAAAAGAAAAGATGAGCGAGAATAAGATTGATAATGAGATAACGAGTCATTAGAAGCATACATTAGCGAGTACAGCCCAGGCTAATGTCCCCTCAATCAGTTAGAGCTCTCTCTTCCTTGCCTGTCTTCTTTTTATCATTCTGTCCCTGCATGCGCTTCCAGCCATCTCCTGTCTCATATCTGGAGAAAAGAATGGCCTCCTCCTGTGGTAAAGAGAAAGTGTGGTGACACGCACCATTTTGGTCAGGTTTGTGATCATCTAAATTTAAATAATTTTTGCTTTAATGAAAACATGGGATTTTGATGTATGGTGTATAAAAAGCATTACGCTGATGTAAAATAGTATGTAATCTGATTTTGGATTGCAGAAATTATTCTGAGCAGTACTTTGAATACATCCATAGCGCCACCTGCTGGTGATTGGCTGCAAAATATAAATGCTTGTTAAAATGAAACCTGCTGTTTTGGACTCGGGTAAGAGCGTTTATTTTGACCGTTTGTTATGCATTACTATGCATAGTAATTAGACGTGTTTTACACAATGAAAAAGTGAAATTAAATGACACAAATGATTTCATGTAGGGGTGGGCGATATGGCAAAAATATCATATCACGATTTTTTTCAGGAAAATCACGATTAACGATTTTATCACGATTCTTTTTATGTTGGTTTTACTATTTTGTGACTGAGAATTACAGCCAAACTAATGTCCATATTTTAAAAACAAAGCTTTAGGTAACAAAATAAAAAAATGGCAGACAGGGGCAAAGATAAAAAATATTTGTCATTATTTTCTTTGTTATTAAATAACAAGATTAAAGATACACATTACATATACACAACTTAATATACAAATTAAATAGGCTAAACAGTGCTTTATGTTTTCAGCTACAGTATAGGTGCATTTAACAGTAGCATTGAAGTAATTAAATGAACAAATATGAAAATAAAACAAAACAGACTTCACTGTATAAATTATATATTGATACTTATTAAAGCTACTATTAAAGTTATCAGTCAAGTGATTTGAGTGATTTTCTTTTTTCATTTTATTGTTTTAATAACATATAAGGGATAGTTCTCCTAAAAATTCAAATTATCATAATTTACTCTCTCAAGTTGTTTTAAACTTGAATAAGTTTCTTTCTTTTGTTGAAAATAAAAGTTATTTGGAAGAATGACCAACAGTTGATGTACCTCGGTGACTACCATAGTATATTTTTCTCCTATGGAAGTCTATGGGGACCAGCTACAGTTTGGATAGCCACATTCTTCAAAATATTAATATTAGAAAAATATTAGAAAATATTAGAAGGAAATTAATACAGGTTTGAAACAACATTAGAGTGCGTAAATGATGAGATATTTTTTTATTTTTGGGTGAACTATCCCTTTAAGGACAAGCGGCAGCGTGTTTACTATTGCTACTGTCTCTTTAAGAGCTGTGTGCGACGCGTCTAATATACATACACGCATTTGACAAGCAGATTTTCTCTCAATTTTCTCAAGTTTGCTTTCACTTTAGACATAACCGACTTTGTTTATGTAAACCTTGTGTGTATTTAACAGTAAGCACAATAAGACTCGAAAGATAACTTAACTTAGTCCAGTATCCAGGCACTGGTAGACAGGCTTTTAGTGCATGTGAGCATAGACATCATGATGGCTATGCATGTGAGCTTCACATGTAACTTAGGCTACGCGCTGAGAAACGCATACGTTAGAACAGCGCATCAGCACGCGAATTAAATGTTTAATTGACAAGGCATTAACGCACATGCAAATTATGAACTTTTGTGAACTGCAGTCTCCTGTTCCGCTGCGTTAACATTTTATGTGAATATACGTCGCGTTGTTCAGTATGTTGGGACAGAGGCGCCAGAACAGATATATCATGCACGATTCTACGATATTTCTTCAAAAGCAGATCGTGGAGACATTTTAATCGTCCACGATCAAAAATCGTCATATCGCACACCCCTAATTTCATGTTTTTTACACTTTGGAACTGTATGTCATATCCTGAACAGGCTGAGTAGCTTATACAGCATGGCTTTATCATTTGATCACAGAATAGCCTATTGACCAGCAGCTGTTTGTCACTGGTGAGGTGACTCACCTTTTTTTCTTTTTGCTGAATGGCCTTAAATGCTTTGTGTGCAAATAGGGGGATTACAACAAATGTGAAGGATTCCAGGAAGAGATCTGCACCTAATCACAAGCACACAGTTTAGTCTTGGCAGAGAATTGCAAGAGCTCAAGGAAAAGAAATGGGGGTGGGTGGGGGTTAATGGCGAAAAAAGAAAGAAAGAAAGAAAGAAAGAAAGAAAGAAAGAAAGAAAGAAAGAAAGAAAGAAAGAAAGAAAGAAAGAAAGAAAGAAAGAAAGAAAGAAAGAAAGAAAGAAAGAACACTGGATACAATGAAAGTGAGAAAAATATAAAGAACAAATGAAGTATGTAGCTCTCTGGGTTTATACTAAAATCTTGTTTTGCTTGGTCTTAGTTTTGGAATAGAAATATTATTGCTGTTTTTCAGAGCTTTAATGCTCTCTTTCAGCCTCTTACTGCTATCCTTTACAGCTTTTTTGTTGCCATCTCTAACAGCCTTTTTTGTCTCTCTTTTCCATCTTCGAATCCATATTGTATAGACACATCCCAGAGTTACCAGAAGCATGAGGAGAACCACTGCAGCCACATCTAGGCAGTAGTAGGAGTACATGGACATGTTGTATGCCTCAGCGTGCAGATGGCGCGCACCTTTATTGCGCAGGACAAACTCGATCCAGTACACTGCTTTGTCGAGAGGATGCAGAGGTCGGTCTCGGTGTAAACCGGAGAGCTTCTGCATGTTCTGACGATATGTTGGGTTCTCTAAGATATCGCTCAAAGCCTCAAGGAATTCTTCGGATGTACAAGTAGCTGCGTCCAGCATCCGTGCCGCACCTCTTGCCTGAAGACGTACTATGTTATCTAGCTGGTCAAATAGCAAAGGGAGTCCCAGAACTGGCACTCCATGATAGATGGCTTCATATAGACCATTGGTGCCACCATGAGCCACGAAAGCACGGGTTTTCGGATGACCCAGCAAGTCGTTCTGAGGAATCCATTGAAGTAGTAGGGTGTTATTGCCAAGTGATGAAGGTCTCTCGCCAATAAACCTCCAGACCACCTTCTGTGGCATGCGGGCGAAAGCTGAGGCAATGGCTTCCATGACCTCTCTGGGCAATCCTGCGATCAGCGTTCCCAGAGACATCACGACCACCCCATGGTCTCCTGAGCTCTGCATGAACTCCTCCAGCTCGGCAGGAAGAGGCTTGGCTGGACGACACTGGAAGCCACCAATGTAGACGAGGTTTGGCATGGAGGGTCGTGGGAACTCGAACACAAAGTCAACACGCACTAGCCACATCTCCGCTGAAAGTTGCATGGCGAGGAGGTCAGCGTCCGGAGGGAAGTAGTTGAGCAACAAGCTGGTATACATGGGAATCACCAGCCAGCGCTCTTGAATGAGGTTCAAACCATAATGTAGAAGGTTACGGGATCTTTCTAACAGTCCCATTTGGTCCGTTAGACCTGAACCGGGCACAGGCACATAGGAGATTGGAGAAGGTGCGATGGAGAAGTGTCCCTCTCCGAAACTCATCCAGCGGACGTTATAGACCATTGGAAGGTGGAGGTAATGTGCCAGGATGATCCCTCCTGGCGTGGCAGGGTCAGTGAGCATCAAGTCATAGTTCGCCATCTTTATTTGTCTCATCAGAGCTTTGTTCTCCAGCATGGTGGTCAGCATGGCACAGGTTGCGGTGTGAGCCACATTCAAGATTCCAATAAGTTCAGACATCTGGACTAGTGCTCCCATCATCGTGCCCTTCCTGCGGGCCTCAAGAATCCTTTGTACTGCGGTCTCAAACAGGTCCAGGCCTATATGTTTCTTTCTAAGCTTCACTGTAATGGAGGTGTAGGAAGGTGAATTCTCTTGGATGAACCAGCTGTCCTCCATGCGAATCACACTCAGCTCATGTCCACGAGACTGCAGCTTCTTCACCATCACCTAGGGGGCAGTAAAGGAGTGCACTCATGTTTTAATGAGAAAAATTAACTAGATTAATACACATTTTTTTCTGTGATTAATTGCAATATTTTTCATATATTTTATAACTTTTTATAATAATTTCACAGTTAATCTTCAAATTAATGTAGAAACAACATAAAGACTAGCCTAGAAATCTAGACGCACCCTAGTGGCAGCAAAATGTATTTTGCAGCCAGGGTAGTCTAGCAACTCTCTGTTGACTTTTGGAGCTGTAAAAACCTAAATTGGGTCAGGCCAATCACATCGTGTATAGAGTAGGCGGGGCGGGCTTAACATAATGAAGACAGAGTTGCAACGGTTCCCTACTACTTGAAAACAAAGAAGCTGCTTCTGGCGAACATCTTTCGAATCGGCTTTGTCCGCGACTCTGGAGGACTTGTAGTTAAGTTTTTCTTTGAGAAAAGAGCAAAGAACGGCTCTTAAGTCAGTCTTAAAAAAGGAAGATGTGTTCGTAGTTTTGCCGGCCAGATTCAAAAGTTGAATCTATCACCTAACTAACGTTAGCTCCGCTGTTGGGAAAACGCTCTGGTTGGTTGAAGCGATGTCCTATTGCGTGCAAAGTGAATTTGAAAGACAGCCGTTTATCCCGCCCCTCGCATTGAGCCCTGACAATGGTGAGTTGCCAGACCTAACATCTTGATGTAGGTCTGGCTTGCCAGGCTACATAAAGACAGTATATTTTAAATACTTGTTTAACGGCATATTTTTATGAATTAAGGCCAGTATCACTGATTCTAATGCAGCTACTGATGTCTCAATGAAAATGATTTTTTCCCCAATTTTAAACAATAATTATAGCCATTCAACATTACATAATTGAAAGCTATCATTTTTTTAACATTTATTAGGCTTCAAAAAATATAACAACTTTTAATTTAATTGAACATAAAACAATCCTCACATAAACCCATAATTCACGAGTTCCTTTGTCCATATAATCTTTAAGCTTATAAGGTTAAGCATATTTGGCTTGCTGTCCGCAAGTGGAGGGGCTCGAGGAAGCAGCTTCAGCTCGAGCTTAGATATGCCCCCCAGTGGGGCTACTAATGCTTGGATGATGAGTATGGTAGCAAGATGTCTAAATTATATTGATGGAGTTGGGGAGGTGGAGGAATGCCAAAACAGCTGATGCCAGAGCAAGGCGAGCGGGTGCTTATATGCTTGGGCAGTTAATTGAAAGATTAGATGGGTTCACTCCTCCCGAAATTACGTTGTGAATTTCACTAAATGTCACATTTACCTGTGCCCTTCCTACCTGTCTAACAGGTAGAAAAAAATACAGAAATTGAATAAAGTTATCAGTCTGAACTGCATAAATTATAAATTAAATATAAGTTAATCCTTATTAAAACTACAAAAGTTATTTAATCAAGAGCAGTGAGTAATTTTCTCTGTTTGTTCTTTGATTAAAGTCCCCCTGTAGTCAATCATTTTATCCCTTAAAACTCATCTTTGATCACCAAAATGACATATTTAAACGTTTTATCCTGTGTTTTTTTATTATTCATGCCTTAAAATAGCTTTAATGTTACTACACCCTTGCTTCATTTAGGATACACGGAACCATGAATATGCATTAAGCCCTGCCTCCACTCACTCGCACCAGCTCAGAGATTCACTTGGTCATACACCGTCATCTACAAGTCGATGTATCAGAATGGTAATGTGTTTTGTGTATCGCTCTCAACAACGTCGGACACATAACGGTAATTAATATGATTAGCGTTTTGCTTAACAACGTTATCAAACAGCTAATAATGTTTTGCTAATGTTACACAAAACCCTGTTCCCATTCGCCAGCTCTGAGTTAGACAGCTGCCTTCTAAGAATCGTTATAAACGCTTTGAACAACCAGAACTAGAACGTCAGTGGAGAAAGGCATATACCCAGCAAACACAGAACGTTGGCACAACGTACCCAACCTTCTAAACAACGTTTTAATAACATGGCCAAAAGATTGCTATAACTAGGTTGTGTGGTGAAGGTTGTTACAGCATTGTCACAATGTTGACTTTTTTTTATTTTATTTTTGTTTTGCTTTTTATGTTTTATTCATTATACTTAAAAGAAATTAGTAAATTCGTTTATTTAGTTTTTCTTCTTTTTTCACAAATGTATGACTTTTGGAAGTGCAATTTGATTACCATATATGCAGTTTTAATAAAATTGAATTAACGTAACCTTCTGTCATTTTTACTCTTCAAAGTGTACACTTGCAGGTGTTAATTATAATTAGGCTAATTTACTGATAGCCCCATTAAATAATAATAAGGATAAACAATATTTTAAAGTATATAATTATCTGACTAATTAAAAATCATAGCATAGTACCTCAAAACACAAAATGCTAAATGGGGAATATATCTATAGGCCTATATAAGCCTGGATGCCAACCGAACTTAGCCCCGCCCACAACATTTGAGGTCGGGAAGTTCGGTCTGGACTTGATCCGTTGTGGAGCAACAATGCTCGACCAGAGCTGTTTGGACCAATCAAATTGTCAGGGCGGGCTTTATACGATGATGGACAGATGATCATCAACAGTAACGTAATCATGCATGTCACCAAAGAGCGCTTGTGTTGAATTCGTTTTCAACAAAGATGGCTGCCGCTGGAGAATTGAGATGTGTAGATTCCGCCATCGCGTCTGTTATTGAAGATATCAACAGCGCATTAATTTTAAAAGAGGAACAGAGAACCGTGATCATTCATTTTTCTGATCGACAAATGCCTTGAAGAACATACGTCACTTACTCCGTTGCTCTGATTGGTTGTAGGTCTATCCAATTGAGTGCAGAGGCATTTTCTTTCCTGGTTCGGTTGAAACACGCCCCTTAATCACAGCCCATTGGAGCAGTATCAGACTCATATTCTGACTAGAATCTGAGTATGACGACGTCAGGCTAGATATCCCCCATTTAGCATGTTATGTTTTGTAGTTAATTTTTAATTAGTCAGATGTTAGATAACTGTATACGTTTATCCTTATTATTATTTATGGGCCTAACAGTAGCCTAAATGAATTATAATCAACACCTGCAAGTGTACACTTTGAAGAGTAAAAATGACATAGAAGGTTAGCTAAAGCCCTATTCGGACGGGATTGACTTTACAAGGGTAGATGGAGTAATGTAATTTTACCACAGGACGTCTGTAATATTAATTGCCAATTCGCACAGGATAAGATATCTCAGTAAAACTAGCAGAAGTGGGAGGAGTAACTCGATTTACACACCGCCGTTAACTTCCTGTCGTCATGTGTGTATTACGTTGCTTCCTGATATCACGTGCACAAACAAATGTAACCTATTTTTATCAAGGGGGTAATCCATCAGCCGGAAACTGAAGCTTCCCCGGGGGCCGCCATTGATTAGCAGACCATCACCTGCTGTTAGCATTCCATTGACTCCCATTCATTTTGGCGTCACTTTGACAGCGAATAACTTTACATCTGTGCTGTTTAAAGACTCCATTTGTCCATTATTTATTTCTAAAGAAATACGAAAATGTATAAAAGGCTCCATTACCTTGTATCTTACGTTATGGCCCCGTAGAAGCCGTTTTTGTAAAAATAGGCTAACGATTGCGTCATAACCACGCGACTCTCTGTCGCACAGTAGAGAATTACCGTATGGACAGGAGGAGAAGCTCGCGGGCAATCGGGGGGACGTGGAGGCAAAATGACAAAAGTATTAATCAGAATACTTAGCAAAAGTTGCCCCTGCTCCTAGCTCATGGACACCTCCTACTCACGCTCTCCGTCTCTGCAAGTTTCGGAAGGGAATGATTCAGATTTCTCTTGGCACAGCTACTAGAAGACAGACGGGTTGCTCTCGTCACATCTACGTCGTCAAGCTCATTTTGAGTCTGCGCAGTACGCTCAGCCATCAGGAAGTGAGTGCTTCTAACTGACTTCACTTTTCTCCGTTGGGGTCGCTGTGTCCATTTCTTTTACTGTCTATGATATTTATATATCTGAAACAGTTAGGTCCAGCGTTGTGCCGAATTCTGACCCCCGCCAAATTACTACCCCCCTAGTATTGGTAGGTATAGGATTAGTTGTGGGGGAGGGGTTAGAATTGGGGGAAGGATTAGGATTAGGTTAATAATTTGGCAGGGAGTCAAAATTCGGCACAACACCGGTCAAACGATGTATTAATTAACTTCATATTGGATTGTGTTTAAAGAGAACTCAATTCTGGTGCCCTGTCTATGCTTGCGCGTCTTTCTTTGTGTCGTGTGTGTCACATAGACAGGAGATTCACAAACAGCCCGTTTTGTTTTGTCTCGTCGCGCTTGAATGGTTGAAAAGCATTTGCACGAATAAGAGCGTGATCATATAATGTAACGCTAGCCAAAAGGATTAAAGATTACCTTGGTTATATATTTCACTTTTTGTCTTTTTAAAAATAAATTAAATGGTTTATCTTCAGAGGAATAAAAAAATTATTGACAAAATAAATAAGTAATAATTGTGACATTACATCTCACAATTATGACAAAATTTTGCAATTGATTTTTCATAATTGTGATTTTATATATCATAATGCAACTACACTTCTTTAATTCACTTCTTGGTTTATTTTAAATTACCTGATTTGTTTTACTTTGAGGGAAACACAGGAAAACAGCAACTTACACAAAGTCATATAAAGAACAATGAACTTTGCTGGAATTCTACACTCATTTAAATCTACACTTCCTGTGTATTCAAATCAGTACCTCCATGTTCACCCAGTGACTGCCATCAATGGGGAAAACCAGGATCTTGTCGCCATTATAACCACAGGGTAAAGAGAGAAGGATGGATGTCCAAAGGAAAATGAAGAATATGTATCCACACATTCTTCTCTTTTTCTTCTCCCAAAATAAGAACAATCAGCATGAGCATCACTTTCAATTTCTCTAATACAAGAAATGTATACACAAAATGATTAAAATGTAGACTGTCAAGTTCTGCTATGTTTAGGTTACATACCTCAGTTGAGCCTTATACAGTTTCAGTCGCACAAAAATGTTGCACGTAACAGAAAATGCCTTCACAAAGTCTCTGAAGACAGAGAGATTATCTTCCTTATTGAACATAATTCCTTCATTTGGCAAAAGAATTTTGTTGTGAAATGTTTCTTAGTCCAAGTTCTTTCTGACCAGCATGATGTGCAAAAAATGTGTTATGATGTTATGTTGAACTGCACACATAAAATATATTTACATTATGAAATTGTTTATATACTACACACTTCAAATTCACTTACAATTAAATTCTTTAGTTTTTGACAAATCTCAGTTTCCATACTGCATACTGTAAATGTGCAAACAGCATATAACAATCTGTTTATAAAAAATTGATATAAAATAGCTCACTTCTGCTATTTAAGACTCAAAGTTATTCACAGACAAGATCCCTTTAAAATAATCAAAATCTTTAAATTAAGAAAAGACTTCTATAACAATTTAATCAGATGTTTTTTATTATTATTTGAATAATTGTATGATTTGAATAAGTCTGATTACATACAGTAGGTACTATATATTAAAGGAATAAACAAATAAAGACACAGGCATTTTCCAAATGCTATTCACACAAAATAATTTATATTGATTAAGCTGATTAGATCTTTGTGTGTGTGTGTGTGTGTGTGTGTGTGTGTGAGTGAGTGTGTGTGTGTGTGTGTGTGTGTGTGTGTGTGTGTGTGTGTGTGTGTGTGTGTGTGTGTGTGTGTGTGTGTGTGTGTGTGTGTGTTGCTCTGGTAAACCCCTACGGTATGGGGACAAAATGTCACCACATGGTAATATCCAAAATCCTTGTCCTTGTGGGGACATATTTTGGTTCCTGTGAGTTCATAAATCATACAGAATGTTTTATGAAAATGTAAAAATGCAGAAAGTTTTTTGTGAGGGTTGTGTTTAAGCACAACATTAGGGGATAGAAAATAAGAGTCAAAAAATCACTATGTCTATGGAAAGTCCCCATAAAACTTGGAAACCCAGCATGTGTGTGTGTCACAAACGTCTAAATTCTATTTAACAAATGTTGTGACCATAGGTGGACCAGTCTAAATTTCTTTCATCTGTATTGCAGGAGGAAATGCTGCTGGTGCCACACTAACTGACTGCTGTGAGATAACTTGAGTGGTGGTTGACACAGGAAGTGGTTGAATCACAGTAGGTAGTACGTTTTGTATTATGGTGACGTCTCTTTTGCGTGCTTTAATTTCTCTACTGATCTGACACCACAAACACCACATGCAACAGACAGACACCATGATGTCATCGCAGATATTGCCCTGTTGCAACACAAACAAACAAATTATTTTTTTGTGGCCTTCTTTCGTTTATTGGTTGAGGCGAAGGAAAACTCACCGCAATATCATATTTGTAGCGAACTGCCACCCTCATTCCCAGAGTCACAGGCGGCACACATGTTGCAATCCCGAAAAAAGACAGGAAACCTGGGCCGAATATGTCCACGAGAGGCAGACAGCAACCCTCTCCAAACTCACTAGTGGTGGAGCACATAAAACAAGGAAAGCACCAGAACGCATAGCAGCCTGAGGACAAATGCACAAATCGGGAAATCATTTGTATAATTTTTAATGAGCAGTAAAAATGGAGCTGTAGTATTTATTATAAGGCCTTTAAATGGAATTGTAGCATACTTACAAGAACAACAGTCCTCGCAACAGCTACATAGTCCTGAACTCCAGCCCCTATTACTGTAAGTCTTGATGTAAGTTTGCTGCATAATTACAGCCGCCGATTTGACCTTACTGATATAGAGGAATTACAAAAATATAAAGGTTCTCACTGATTCTAGTTATGTATGTTATTTTTGGTATTTGGTATTATGGTATTAGTATACTGTAAACTGAATTTTACTGAAAATCTACACTGTCCTCACTTAAAAAAGAGAACTTGTTTTATTTATTTTTTGGAGTAGACCCAACTCAAATTGATGAGTTTACCCAAGAAAGCTGGATTTAAAGAATTTTGGGTAACACTTTACTTTACAGTGCCTTTGTTGCACGTTACATGTACGTACTATGGTAATAACAGTAAATGATGCATAATTGCATGAAACTAACCCTAAACCAAACCCTATAGTAAGTACATGTTGTTAATTGATTTTAATCAGTCCTTAAATGCTATAACTAAAGTGTAACCAAAGTTTGTAATGTAACGAGTAACAGGCAGTGTATTGAACATAGATTTAGTAATGCAAGAAATTCTAATTGGTTATTAATCTTTTAATGCAATTTTATTCTATTCATTTGTATTCTTACAGCAATGCATGCTGGGTATTATTGAAAATTGTTTTGTATGCATTGGTAAACTTTCAGGTCACCTTTTACAGCACTGTTCAGAATGAAACAGCCCTGTTCAGTCCTGTCTGGCAAGTATCACGAAACTATAAAGTTTTGTTTCATGATCAAAAATTATCACTTGCCAGTAAGTTGCCGATAAGGTCTATGAACCGGTTCCACTGGTTTTTGTTCTGTTTGCTGCTTGTCAGAACAATGAATGTTAATGAATGTAGAACAAAACATAACTAACATTACAAAAACTGCTATGTGGCAAGATGTTACATCTTCATCTTCACTTTATTCTTAAATGTGTTTTATTAATAACTTCTCAAGTATTCTAAGAAATGACTGCGGAAATGCTTAATCGCTAAATTCAAAGATTATTGATTTAAAGATTATAGTTTCCTTTTTTAATCTTACAAAAAATGTAAAGATTCATTCATAACTATTTTCTATTTTGTGCAGCCTGTAGCTCTGAGTACATATTGAAAGCAAAATAAGACAATTTCTTTCATATTCAGGTAACATTTTACAATAAGGATGACACTAGTTAACATGAACTTACAATGAAAAACACTTCAAAATGTATTAATCTCAGTTAATTTCAACATTTACTAATACGTAGCTAAACCAAATGTATTTGTTAATATTCTTTAATTGACCTGAGCTCACAAGATCTAACGATAAACAGTTGTATTTGTATTGACTAAACATTAACATTAACAAAGATGAATAAATACTGTAACAAATTACACATTGTTAGGTAATACATTAACTAACGTTAACTAATGAGACCTTATTGTAAAATGCAAACACGTACAGATGATTTAACTTATAAACTTCACCCATAATCATTGTGCAACCTTATCAAGTTAGTGCGACATGCAGGTATTATATCTATAGGCTTGTAATTATAAGTAATTTACAAAAAGAAAACTTTTTTTTTTTTTGTATTTGGAATTTGCAATGATCAAGACACACAAATGAAATAAATATAACATTTAGCATACAAGTAGAAGAGACATTTAACATTTCAAATTCTAAAAACAAATAAACAAATATATGAACACTTCTGATGCAAAAGCCTCTAAATCCGTCTAAAGTTTTTGTTTAATATTAACATTTTTATCAGGCTCCTATGTATAGGTTTCTACCCAAGTACCGACATTTCTGGATGGGCTGAGGCTGGGATTTAGTCAGTTTGAAGCTTTTGCTTCGGATGTCTTCATGTAAAAAAAAAAAATCTCTTTTTTTTTTTAAAAAGACAGCCACCGTCAGAGTGTAACTGTAACAGAGTGTAAACATTTGATTTAACTGCTGAAAAGATAAGAAATGGCTTACTTACTCTTTCTAGTGCAACCTCTCCCTTTTCTGTCTAAACAAAGTAAAAGTGGGCGCATTTATAAGTGCAAGATTTCATGTGAGAAAACAAAACCAAACAACAACTATGTTTACTTAACCAAAGAAATATGCAGCTTAGCCTGATGAGCCTGGTGGTGGAAAAGGAAAAAGGGTTCTGATTCAACACAAATGAATTTGATAGAATCTCTCCACGTCTTGCACTTTGAATTCTTACAAGAGATACATAAACTTTAGAGTTCACCACACTGTTCTGCTCTCCCCCTTATTTACCTCAATGACAAATGATTTTAAATGATTGCACCCAAAGCATACAGTATAAGAACAATACAAGATCAATTCAAATTTAATGAACATTGTATGTAAACTAGAGGCAGTTTGTCACCTGGGGCCTGTACCATGAAGCCGGTTTAGGTGGCTAGCCAGCTATGTTTCAGTTTAGTTTCCGCCAACCCTGGGTTTTAGGACTATGAAAGTAGCTCGGCTTTAATCGGTGTTCGTTGCCATGGTATCTTGCGCTGCACGGCTAACCTGCTCCGGGCAGGTTATGTTCTGGATTCAAGATCTCAGACTGAAGTTTGACCAATCAGCTGAGAGCAAAGAAACATATAGGTGACATAACTTATTCCAAGTGTCTGTTGCAATGACTTCAGCTTTTCTTCCAAATCCGGTGGACATCTTAGCGCAAATTGTTTGACGAGCACTTCATAGAGAAAGAGTTTTTAGCCAGACAAAATCCCCTTGCCTTAACTGATAGTTACTTGTATGAAAGATACAGATTTTCCGCGGAAGGAATGTCTTATCTTTGCGAACTTCTTGAGCCGCACATAAAGAATTTAACACGTCGAATTCATGCACTTACTGTACCGCAAATTGTATTGCGTTGCGTTTTTTTTTTTTTTTTTTTTTTTTTTGCAAGTGGTATAGTCTTGCACGGTGAGTGACGCACAGAAGCTATAGGGGAAAACATATGTTTGTCAAACCATTCGCAAGGTGGTCCTCGCCCTGCAGGAGTACATGAAAAGTTTCATTAATAGTGTTTCCCGGACATTTATCGACCATGTCCATAAAAGAGGGCTTTTATAAAATTGCCAGTAAGATATAATGTTAGGGTGACATCACATGAACACTTTTTTTTTTCTTTTCCAAAAAGCAAATTTCACAAATGTACTAGGCTATACAATATAATACATGTTAAGAATTATTTTGAATCCTTTTTTATTATTCTTCTGTTAACCTTATGATGGGATTCCCAAGTCATTGCAACATGTATGCAGTCTATTGCTCCATTCTCCACTGCTCTAGGGGAACATGAGGCAGATTATGTTAATAGGAAGTCCTATCACAGCCATAATGTTCAGGTAGAGATGATGGGAATATGTTAGATGATTATTTTCTGTGAGATAAATCTTTAAATTAATAGTAACATTAACAGATATAATAATGATCTACTAAACATTTCATCTGCAGACGACTTGTGGTCATGAACATTTGATCAGGTTTGGATGCCAAATGGCCTGGCTCCAGTGCTTGACTCAAATTTTCCGTTAGTCTGTGTTGTGTCAGCACTTTGAGTAAAGCAAGTTAAATTTGGTACAATACAAAACACTGTTAATTTGAACTGAGATAACCTACACAATAACCCCCTATCATGACCCTCAGATAGGGCCACAACACCGCTTCAATGTGGCCCTCAAACAAGAGTGAAGATAGAGATGACCTTTGGCCTCCTAAAGGCACATTAAGTGTGTGTTCGGCCCTTAAGAGTCACCAGAGCGGGCATCACAGATAGTGGCTGCATGTGCCATTCTGCACAATATAGCCACCAGTAAGGAGCAAGAAACACCACAAAATGCAATCACCATACAATATTACACTTAATAAAAGCACATTGAAACTGCAGATAGGTCTCAAACTGTTTTATTGGTTTTGTGGGATGAGAGGGAGAAAGAGAGCAAGAGAAAGTTGCATTAATAAATATTCATACTAAAGTGTTACTTGATAGATAGATAGATAGATAGATAGATAGATAGATAGATAGATAGATAGATAGATAGATAGATAGATAGATAGATAGATAGATAGACAGATAGACAGATAGACAGATAGATAGATAGATAGTTAGACTATATAACTATATACATACTGAGATCAGTTTTATCCAGCTGTTTGATTTTGTTTGGAGCCTCCTCAGCTCACAGTCAGCTCCTTTAGTGTGCAGTCTAGTTCGAGACTCCTTTAGTGTGCAGTCTAGTTCGAGTCTCCTTTTGTAAAGGGCCCTGACTGAGTCTGTTTCCACCTGAAACATAATTCCACCACAAACATGATCTTTACAAGTTTTCTGGAGGCTCATCAAAATCACAAAAAGTTCCTTGACTTCCTACAAACACAGGACTGACTGTAATTTATGTCAAGGGTTTTAAATCCTTACCTTGTTCACATTTCTTCTGAATCCCATTGAGGTAGAGGCCTCAGTTTCTGGGGCAGGTTGTGTAAAATCCTACAATAAAAGAGATGTACCAGTGAAGGGTCAGTCGCTTTTTTATGCCACACATTGAAATGTTTTCCATAATAACAAGCCCAGTGCATTCATATCAGCAACTGTCTGAGAACACACAGACAGAGTGTCTTCATTTCCTTCACCCTAATAAATAAAAATAGGCCAATGTAAAGCATAACTGTTGTAAAGCAGGTTATGTTTGGTGTTCTGTCTGCTGCATACTGACCTCTGTGTGGGAGACTGTGTGTATGTGTGCTGGCTTCAACAGGGACACTGTATTTCCCTCTACTGCAGAACATACAGTCAGCCATATTTAAAACTTAAAAAAAGTAGTAATGTATTGCACACGTACCCAGTGTTACTTGCTTAGAGGAGCCAGCACCAGGGTCAGATTGTACAGCACCTGTAATAATCGGCCATCCCTTATTGCCTACTCAGAGCCCACTCCTCCGCCACAGTGTATTCTGGTTTTCTGAATTTAACTCTTTATTTCTGTTTGCTGCAAACAAGTGTTTGTGATAAAATGGTAAATACTCACCACTTTGAATTATATTTTTATATTTTGTCTTTATCTGCTGCTGCCAAGAACATTTAGAGTTTGGGTTGCATCTAAAAATCAATGAATATTAATCTTTCTTAGTACATACATGCTCCTTTTTTATATATTACAAAAATAGGCTATAGGCTATATTACACATAGGCTACACATACATATAGGCTATACATACATACTTTTACATAAATATAGAACGTATTTGTTTAACTTACACATTAACAATCAGCAATCTTTTTCCAACAGTCTTCTCTTGCTTTTGCAGCAGAGACCGTATTGTTTCGAGCTTGAAATACATATCTAAATTCATCGTAATTATGAATGACTATCTCTTGCTCCTCCACGGAAAAATCGTGACCCGCGATTGGTTGTTCAGTGTCGACGTCACTCTTTTATGTGCACACGCGCGTGGAGTAATCATAGCTTGAGGATCAAAGCCTGAGTTGACAGAGAAAGTTGATGAGCTGCATCATGGTACCAATAAAGCCTGATCGCATCGGTTTGGTTTTGTCAACTCAAAACTAATCCTGTAACCCCGAGTTTGTTCAGCTACCTTCATGGTACAGGCCCCTGATCTATGGGAATCAAAAATACGAATGAACAACAAGAACAAAAAATGAACATACAGTGCACAATAGTTTATACAAGCAAGAGTTTGTTGTTAGTCGCCAGCAGCACACCAGCTCCAAACATTCTTCAAATCTTACTCTCTCCACCATCATGAATGGACACGCCCCCTAATGCTGATTGGCCACCAGTGTGTTGTGGCACTCCATCCAATCCACTTTCAGCAGCATTTCTTGAAACCGCTTACTGCACCTTTAAGAACAATGTGCATTTACTTTTTAGCGCAACTTTCCACCGGACAAATTGCGCTTGTTAACTCATGATTTCTGTTCTGTGCGTCTGTGCGCACCAATCTTGCACTTCTATCTACTCCTCAACCAGACCACCTCCTAGAGACTTCGGGTTTTCGGCATTATGTTAAGGAAGGTCTAATCTCGGGAACGCACAAAAAAAATCCAGGAAAAGATTTACTATCTCTTAGTGTTGTGATCCCATGAGGTGAGAAAATTGTGCTGAAACACTCACCGAGTTTTTATTACTTGTTGTAATTGTAACATGCTTAGATAAATGTTCAGCCTGTGCAGGATGACGATGCATCGGTCAATGTGTTATTAAGGGATATACAGCAGTGACAAAAAGAGATGTCTGGCCTAGTGAAATTGACAAATGAAAAATTTGTGAAAGATTTTGTAAGCATATTGCATGGTTAAGCATGGAGTCAATTGTTTTTTGTGTGATAACTCCGCAATAAAACATTCCAAATTGTGTGACAATGTATGCTTTTTCCGGAGAGCTTTTTGTTTTTCTATACATTTTTTTTTTTTTTTTTTTGTAGAGTAAAATAAAACCGGTAGCTAAATAAAAATTATATAGATCAGTGTGTATACTCCTTTTTGTCTAATATTTTTGTCAGATAAATACATTAACCAATTTTAGTGTTTTGCTCTTCCCTCATTTAAAAAATTATGACAATCTCAGTCATTAGATTTTTTTTCTATGTTTTTATTGTTCTTAGGGCATGAAAAACAAGATTTGAACTTTTTTTTTACAACTTGACAGTATGCGGTTTTTGTTTTTAACTTAAGAGACTATAATAGTAATAACACAGCAATACTTGTATTTAACAAACCAATGAATAAAATTATATAAAATCATGTGAAAACTATAAAATTTTCACTGGTGAATTGCAGTTATTTCCTAAGAAACCACATGATCTGCAATTTCGTGTGTGGTCAAAAATTTCACTACGGGACCAAGTTGGTCACTGGAATTCGCTGGATTTGACCAACAGAAAGCCGCTTGAAAGTGACTCCTGTGTGAGCTGTGCTTCATACATTACATCGCTATACTGCTGACAATGGTCAATAGACCTTTTTGCCTGTGTAATTTCACAAAATTCACCGCACCTTTACTCGCTGCAACATAAAATGCAATCAATAATAAAATCTTCACAAGGGACATGTGAGGTTCTTAACAAGTTAGAAAAGTGAAAAGATGCTTTTTCCTCCCCAATTATGTTTTTCCTCTTTTCTGGTGGATGGTCCAGGCACTTCAGTGATTTTCAGGTCTACAGGAGGATTTTTATTCTTGTTCAGACTTGTATTTCAGCTTACTGAGATCCCTGCAAAGTACAAAATTTACTGTTAGCAATGTTATTAAAGTGATAGTTGTGAAATTAAAATAATTTCCTCAGCCTCGTGACATTCCAAACCTGTTTGTCTTTCTGTCTGTAGAACTCAAAAGCAGATCTCAGGCATAATGCAACCCCAGTCACCATTCGCTTTCACTGCATGAAACACAAGCAGAAAAAAAAGTGTAAATCATTCATGAAACCATTCTTATGTACACTTGTCTATTTCAATTCAATGTAAATTTATGTAAAAATTGATAAATATTCTGTTAAGCTCCAAAAATGTCCCAGAAAAGATCCTAAAAATAATCAAATGAGTTCACAAATCATGTGTTATGGGTTGTGTTGTAAGTCTTCTGAAGCCATATAATAGCTTTTTTGTTGTTGTTGTCTAAAAAGACTAAACTTGAAGTTATAATTCAGAGTTCAAATGTCTTATTCAAATGCAAATGATTAAGGTATAAGAAAAAATGCATTATTGGCACCAAACCTGTGATATTATTTTACATGTAAAAATAACATGAATGAGATTTGAGAGTATGAGGGAAGATTTTCAGAGAATAACTGATTAAAAAACACAAGAACACAGTCAAGCAATACAATTTCACACAGAAAAGTTCATAGTGATAAAGTACTTGCATGCAGAGCAGGTAACTTGCTGTAATTCAGTGTTGCCTCTGAAATGTTCAGATTATTTTAGAAATGTAGGCCTACTGATTGTTCAGGGGAAACAAAAGAACAAAGCTGATTATATACATTCACAACATAATATTTATTGGCCAGTAAAGGGCTTTAAAAGGGTATTTGAGAGAATGAAGGCACCTGTAGTAAATAAACAAAAACAGACCAAACTATATTAACCAAGCTGTAAGCTGCGGCAGGCTAGAGGGGAGCCCAGATAAAAAGTGGTATGGCGTACAGCAGGGGTCACCAAACTTTTTTCTCTGGGGGCCACATTATCGTTCCTGACTGTGATGGGGGGCCGGGGCCGGGTCAGCTATATAACATAGAATTGTATGACCCAGACCAAAATGACCACCAGCAGGCCTCATTGTGTAGTAGAGATTACTAGCATGGCACAGCCATCCCCACTACTATATCCACACTACTATATCAACACTTGATTCCTGGCACATATTTGTCGCAAAAGTTGTAATCGAGTCTTCACACTTTGTTTTATTTAAAGTTATTCTTCACAAATAATCGTTGGTCCACTGTTCTTTGAAAACTCTGCACTCTCTTTTAGGGGTGGAACGGTACACAGAAGTCACGGTTCGGTTCATACCTCGGTTCAGACATCACGGTTGGGTACAATGAAGGGAAAAGCAAAACAAAAATGCAGAAGGCTTGTGCATGTCTCAGGCTGGACCACCAAAAGAAAAATAAATGTCTTAAGCCTTGTATTTTTTTTTTTTAATAAGTTTTATTAATAAAGTAAAGGCATAGAACCAGTTTATTTGTAGTGCACTGACAATAGTTTTATATAATTAGTTCATTAATTCAATTAATAAAAATACCTTGATATGTTTGGTAATTGTACCTGAATTAATTGAAAATTAATTTGCTACATTTCAGATTAATATATTTGTTTTCCTTAAAAATGTAATTAACAGTAACTTAAACACTTTGCAGTTTGAATGATGTCCTGCATAAACTAAATGACGGAGTATGTTTTTATGTTTCCACTGTTCGATCGCGGCCGCGCCACATACACACACACACACACACACACACACACACACACACACACACACACACACACACACACACACACACACACACAAATATTAGTAAACACTTTGCGACTTTTCGATCGCGCCCACACCTCTCTCTCAACATATTCCAGCATTGCAATCTTTACACCGCAGCCTGCTTCAGAGCTTCAGAGCTAAGGCGGAGCTACAGTTTAGGTGTCCCTAAGAACCCGCGTATCTAACAGTAGTTCCGCATTACATTAATTAAATTGCACGCAAGTTTTATTTATTTTTATACCGTGTATTCTCCGTGTAAATGTATGCACCAAACTGTGACGCCCGTACCATGACGTACCGTCCATGACGACTTTTGGGGATTGCCTCATAGGGCCGATTCAAGTAGTGGGGGGCAGAGGGGCTGGGGGGCCAGTCAAAGGGGGGTGGCGGGCCTGAGTCGGCCCGCGGGCCTTAGTTTGGTGACCCCTGGCGTACAATAAGGACATGGGGATTTGCCGTCACGATCGGTAAGAGTAGAGTTAACCTCATTTAAGCCTGCATTGCCTACATGAGCTATCCTGTTGAATAGGCAGGGCATAATTAACATAACATAGTTACAGGCTAACTACAGTGTGCATGACACAGTAATAACTTAGCACTGAGCAGGCTATGCTTGAGAAAACAGTTTGTGAATAGGCTACTACAAATGATGGCTGTGAAAGAGACTGTGAACGCATTGAATAGGATATGTTTAGATGGTGAATAGCATAGGCTATTATTACACAATGGCGTTAACGTTAAGCGCACCAGAATAAAATATAATATTCAGAAGTAAACAGTGTAGCTGAATTACAGATTCAGTTAACATCCACAAATGAATAAGCGCGATGATTCAGGGAGCAGACTACACAGTGAACTCTGAGAAAATGCTACGCTTGAGCAAATTCAACATCACATAGTTACAGGCTAACTTCAGCGCGCATGACACAGTAATAACTTAGCATTGAGACCAGGCTATGCTTGAGCAAACAGTTTGTGAATAGGCTACTACAAATGATGGCCGTGATGGTGAATAGCATAGACCAGTGGTTTTCAAAGTGGGGGCCGCAGCAAGTTGGAAGAAAAAAATGAAAGCAAAAAATATATATTTTATAAATTTTATAAATATATAAAATATTTATATTATTATGAGTATTGTTATGAAATAGCTTTATAATAATGTGTCGCAAATCTGAACATTATACTTTCAATGCTAATCTTTCTGATTGGCTGACACTATCACGTAATCTGTCAGTGTAGCCTTGGTAACAACCGCCAGTGCTCAGCTATTCAGCTATTTATTTAGTTAGCTGGCTATCTCTGTCAAATGGATAGATTTTTAAAAAGGAATAAACCTGACAAGCCAGCTATCGAAACCTCAGATAAAAAAATAAAATCAGAAAACGAACTCTTGGCCCAGTAAAACTCGTAGGTATGAGGCAGCATACATAAAGTATGGATTTACCTGCGTCACGCTTAAGAATGGACATGAGTGCCCGAAATGCGTTCTCTGCTTCGAGATCCTCTCCAACGAATGTTTAAAACCATCGAAACTTCAACATCACCTGAACCAGAAGCATCCAGCAGAGGCCGAAAAATCAATCGACTTTTTTAAAAGAAAGGAAGAACAGTTGACCAGGCAGTCAGCAACATTTGTGCGGGAAGCTACTGTCCCTGAGAGAGCTGTGAGGGCATCGTTTTTGGCTTCCTTTCACATTGCGTGAGCTAAGAAGGCGCACATAATTGGGGAGGATTTGATACTGCCAGCTACCAAAGACCTTGTTAAAGAGCTACTGAGTGAGGATGCTGCGAAGAAAATTGACGCTGTACCACTCTCTGATAACTCTGTGAGCAGACGTATTGGTGACATGGCTGAGGATGTGTCTGCTCGACTGTTGGACCAGGTGAGAGCTAGCGAATATTTCGCACTGCAGCTAGATGAGAGTACGGATGTGGCTAACGCTGCCGAGTTGCTTGTGTACATCAAATTCATTTCCAAAGAAATGTTCGTTGAGGAAATACTATTTTGTAAAGCACTTGAAAGTTGAACCACCGGGAGAGAGATTTTTCAAGTGTTGGACGAATATATTGATTCAAATGGACTTGACTGGTCTCGGGTGTGTGTTCTGACGGGGCTGAAGCTATGACTGGGAAGAACAGTGGGGTGACGGCTCTCATCAAACAGAAGGCCCCGAATGCGGCGTTCACGCACTGTATGCTCCATCGAGAAGCACTGGTGGCTAAACGGTTGGATGATGAGCTTAATCAGGTACTACAGGACATAATACACGTAGTAAACTTAATTAAAGCCCGCCCCTTGAAACCGAGACTGTTTGCTCTCATGTGTAAAGAAATGGGAGCCCGTTTTGATGGATTGCTGCTTCACTCAAACGTACGCTGGCTTTCACAGGAGGAAGTTTTGAACCGTGTGTATGAGTTACGGAGGGAGGTTGCAGAGTTTCTCTTGTCTGAGAAACATCAGCTGGCTGACCGTTTTATAAATGCAGCCTGGATTCTCAAACTTGCATATATGGCTGACATTTTTTGTCATCTGAATGTGCTTGACCAAAGCATGCAAGGGCGTGACACATACATAGTTAATATGCAAGACAAAGTGCGTGCTTTTTCCCTGAAGATTACACTGTGGTCAAATAAGCTCAAGGAGGGAATTACAGAAATGTTCCCACTACTACACCAAGAGCTGCTGTCATCTGGTGGTGAGTTGGACACTATTTCTCCACTGATACAATCCCACCTGGAGCACCTCCAGGGATATTTCAGAGACTATTTCCATGACCTTGACAGCACCCATCTAAACTGGGTAAGGAACCCATTTGCCCCTGATGTAAGCTCTTGTCTGGACTTAAAATCACAAGAGGAGCTGATTGAGATTACTACTTCATGGGATTTAAAAATGAAATTTGAGGCTCTTTCACTCTCTAACTACTGGATGTATGTAAGAAATGACTTTCCCATCCTAGCTGAGAGTTCTCTGAAATGCCTTCTTCCTTTTCCTTTTCAACTTTAAAAGTACTTAAAACAAAACACGTCTAAATGTGGAGAGTGACATGCGTGTTGCACTGACAGACATAAAGCCCAGACTTGACAAACTGTGTAGAAGCCACCAGGCCCACCCATCCCATTAATATGCTCTCTCTCTCTCTCACACACTCACACTGTTGTTGAATGTTGCCACCAGGCCCAGCCTTCCCATTGATATGCTCTCTCTCTCTCTCTCTCTCTCTCTCTCTCTCTCTCTCTCTCTCTCTCTCTCTCTCTCTCTCTCTCTCACACACAGATACAATGTTGAATGTTGAAATTACTGTACCAGATTTGAAGATCTGACATACAAATGTTATTATTACAACAGCAAAAAAAAAGCCAATGGATGTTCACCTAGATTTTTTATTTATTTATTTCTACATTTGTCGTAGTATTGTTGATGGGTTCAATAACACATCCCGCAAAAGGGGGGCCTTGGCCAGAACCTAGTGGTATTTGGGGGGCCTTGTCATGGAAAAGTTTGGGAACCCCTGGCATAGACTACTATTAAACAGTAGCGGTAACGTTAAGTGCACCAGAATGAAATATAATATTCAGAGGTAAACAGCATAGCTGACTTACAGATTCATTTAACATCCACAAAAATTATGGTTGTGAAAGAGATGGTGAACATCTGACTTACAGATTCAGTTAACATCCGACTTACAGATTCAGTTAACATCCACAAATGAATAAGCGCGACGATTCAGGGAGCAGGCTACACCGTGAACTCCGAAAAAAGGCTAAGCTTGAGCAAACAGTTTGTGAATAGGCTATACAAATGATGGCCGTGAATAAAATAGAATATTCAGAAGTAAACAGTGTAGCTGACAGAGTGTTTATGTCAGAATGTTTATTTTTAAACCACAACCTTCTAAACATCTTCAATGTGTGCTTTTTTTACCGAAATCTTTTGCATTTCTAATCCAAACAACGTTAAACTTGGCACTGCACTTGAGTCGTGCCCGTAGCAAGACACCTGTCAAGTTTGAAATCCATCGGACCAACGGTTTGAGAGATATGCGAATAACAGACACACACAGGAAGACAGAGAGACGTTCCTGTAATTAATAGATAGATTTCTTTGTTTCATCAAATTACATCAGGGATTTACATAAAATCATCATTATTGATCGTCAGGTCAGGGGTTAGTCTTCCACCGTAAATCGATGTGGACGGCCGTCTGGCGGAAGCTAGTAGTTTATAAAGTTTTAAATATGGATATTTTCTTTACACAAATGCATGGTTTCACTTCAGAAGACCTTTATTAACCCCCTGGAGTAATAGTTGAGCAATTTTATCATGGATGGATGCACTTTTTTTGGGCTTCAAATTTTCTCCAGCCATTCACTGCCATTATAAAGCTTGGAAGAGCCAGAACATTTTTAATGTAACTCTGATTGTATTCGTATGAAAGAAGAATGTCATATACACCTAGGATGGCTTCAAGGTGAGTAAATCATGGGCTAATCTTCCTTTTTGGGTGAACTCTCTTTAAAGACATACATCATTCTAATGAAAATACCTGAAATAGCTTGATGAACACAGATATATTATCACTATCATCTGTTTGTCTTCATGTTTCATCAGTCAAAACGTCTCTATTTGCATGTTATTATATCCATATAAGGCATTTCCTGAAATGTCATAAGTTTAATGCTTCTATGAATCTCACTTGTGGACTTTCTGCGTGAGGGATGAATAAGTACTGGGCTTCCAGTATGAATGAAACCGATGACATGAGTGTTTAGTGCTCTATATCGCTATCATCTCCCCATTTTGGGTAAAAATAGAAAAATAATACTAAAGTACTTTGTAACGAAGTTACTTGAGTAGTTTTTAAACAAACTACTTATTTACTACTTGAGTCATATTATTTTTCAGTACTTCTACTTGTACTCAAGTAAATTATTACTTAAGTAGCAATACATTTACTTGAGTACAATTTGTTAGTACTCTATCCACCACTGCTCGTGCCCGTAGCAAGACATCTATCAAGTTTGAAATCCATCGGTTTGAGATATATGCGAATAACAGACACACACCCAGACAGACAGACGTTCGATCGATGACTCCTTAGATGTTACTTGATGGAACAAATTTATTTTACCTACAAAAGGTCTCTTAGGATAAAAGGAATGGTTTGATCTTCCAGAGCAACTTGGCATTCTTACTGGATGTCGGCCATCTTGGTTTGGAGGGAAGAAATTCCACATACCTATAGGATGATGCACTAAAGTCCTATAGAGATTGATATGCAACTACGACTACATTTCAGAGCAAGTCCCTAACACACAAACAAACCTCTCCAGAGACATGAAATTGAAAGTCCCAGAAAATCAATTTATTGTATAACAAAAAAAAAAAAAAAAAAAAAAAAGGCAAATGAAGCAAACTTAATGGGAAGCGATACACGTTTGTTTTTTCATACACTTATCATGCCATAACTGAATCCAAGTTGTTTTTCTTTATGTTCTCTGTTCAGAATAAAAAAAAAATAAAAAAAAGAAGTTAGATTTCGATGCAGCCTTAAGGCCCGTTCACACCAAGCACGATAACTATAACTATGCGTCCACACCAACGACCGATAACGGTCTTTTTATTCTAAGCACGCGCGCCCAGATGATCCAGATCCATTTTAAATGCGTGAGACCTTTAAATTAGAATGGATTCTGATTGGCTGTCAGGGTTTTATCGTTCGACAGCTGGAAAAAAATCGTTCTGAAAGTGATCCCAACGATATCGTTCCTCATATCTTTATCGTTATAGTTGTGGTGTGAACTGTTATTCTTTAATATCGAGAACGATTTTTAGAATTATATCGTTATCTTTATAGTTATCGTCCTTGGTGTGAACGGGCCTTTAGATAGAGTTCCAAGTAGTTTAGAACGCAAGTTTATTTCGTCTTCTTCCTCGTCGAATTTCTGTCGCTCTACATACGTCATCTGGTATAATTGAAACGATTGGCTATGAGCTACGTACAGGCGCATTTGATAGACATTCGTAGCGCCCAATAAACGGCTCTGGGCATTCGTAAACCACGCCTCAAATACAAGAAAAATGAACATGTGGTTTCCAGACCACGTCTCAATGATAAAGAGGTCTGACGTTAGCCAGGCTAGCTTAAAGAAATGGTTCACTTTAAAATGAAAATTCTGTCATCATATACTCACCCTCATGTTGTTTCAAACCTGTATGAATTTCTTTCTTCTGCTGAACAGAAAGGAAGATATTTAGAAGAATATCAGTAACCAGGCAGTTTCTGGGTCCCATTGACTTCCAGTTTTTTTTTTAACCAATGACTGTCTTAAATATACAGCAGTATATTTTTTCCCATAAAGATTCCATATATGCGGCACACTATTTGAGATGATCACACACAATTGTCATGATATTATGCAGATTAGAAACAGAGTAACTGACATTAAAGATATGACAATACAGACATTTACAAAATTTATTAAATTTCTTTGTTTCAAATTACATCAGGGATTTACATAAAATCATCATTAAAATAAGCCTCCTATGAAAACATCACATCAATAAATGACCAAATCAATTTCATATATTAAATTATATGAATCATATTCAATTTCATATTCATATACAGTATATTAATAGATACATGAAAGATTTTCCTTATTTTTTTTTATTAGTAGTAGTATATTGGCTACACACAGTAGAACTACTTCAAAAGACATTCGTGAGTTCGTTTGCCCAAAAAGCTATAAAGTAAAATGATTTGGCTTACTGTCTGCAGTGGAGGGGCTCGAGGAAGCAGCTTCAGCTCGAGATAGGCTATAGCTAAACTCGCAATTCTGATTTTTTTCCCATCGCAATTGCAAGTCTAGATCTTCGATCTTTTCTCAGAAATGTGAGATATAAACGCGCAATTGCTAGTTATAAAGTTCTCACAATTTTGATTTTATAACTCGCTATTGCTTATGATCCGGCAGTTATTTAGGAACTTCACTTATAAATTCCTGGCACCAACAAGAGTGATTTGTAGATCTCGTCTCTTCATCTCTCGTGACATTTGACACCAAACGCATGCTCTGCAGAATGTGGCCATCAGGCAGTCATTACACATATCACCCTGCAAATGAACATTTGTAATATAGCCGTTAGCCTATGTCTTAAGTCTACATCACTACACTCATTTTTACATGACTGAATGCAGGCTACGTCAGTGTGGTTTTAATGTTTTCACTTGCTACACAATAGCTATAGAAAATATATGATGGTATTGGAATTGGAGTTTGGAATTTACAAAAATTGTAGTTAAAGACAAGTTTAAACTAGCCTATATGGGTTTAAACTGCTATAGGAAATAAACATTTGTATGATTGTACTTTTGGCTGGGATTTAGTATGTGACAACTGTCCTAGGTCTCCCCTAAATGTAAATTCGATAGAAAAGTTATTCTCACCTTAATATGATAACGCTGGCGCATTGACACCCTCATGGACATGGATATGGGTGGGACGCACCCGCAGAAGTCCAGCAGGGGGAGACATAAGCACTCACCGTATTTCTTGGCTGTTATGCACGTGTAACACGGGAAACACCAGAAAGCAAAGCAGCCTGTTTACAGAAAGGGAGGTCATAATATTTATTAGCCTACAATACATTACATCATGTTGTAGCCTAGGATAAAGATATGAACAGATAAATCAAAACATAAGTTCATTCTGCGGGATGCTTCAGTGGAACGGTCTCTGTAACTTTAAGATGGTTCTCATCTAGGACCACCACACCGAGTGAAGGAAACTACACTAAGAAAGTCGGTTACACATTTTAAGGTTACGTAGTTACATTGTACTTATGTACTGAGTAATATTAATTAACTAGACTACACAGCCTACTTACTATAAAGTTACAGTTAGGGTTAGTTACTTTAATTACTCATAGACTAAGTACTTGTAGTAGTGCAACTACGTCACCTTAAAATAGTGTTACCAGAATGTGAGTCACATGTTTGGAATCACATGAGGGTGAGTAAATAATGATAGTATTTTCATTTTGGAGTGAACTTGCCCTAATTACACTACATTGCTAATTGTAAGTAACTTTGCAACTACATGTCAACTAACTTTTATTCAATTAGACAGTCTGCTTATATCTGCCAACACTTTATTTTGATGGTCAACCATGTCAACTTAAATCCCAACACCCTAACAGTATACTACAGTCTACTGAATCTCTAATGAGAGTTAGTTAGCATGTAGTTGCAAAGCTACTTATAGTTAGTAGAATGTCTAATGTGGACCATAGAATTAAAGTGTAACCTTTGTATTTTATTCCAAACTTTACTTACATTCAGACATGTCATCACAGCAGTCACAGATTTCTGATCCCCACTGATCAGAATGATTAGAGATCATAACAGGCTGTGGCTGCATGACTACCATGGAGTTGGACATGCTTACAACTACAAATGTACAACAAGTAGAGAAGTATGATATGATTTAGGTATCACACACCAATGAGAGTGAGTGTTTGTGTGTGTGTGTGTGAGTGAGACAGCATTTATAAACCCTTAAGTTGTTCATGTTAGTTAATAAAAACGCTCATGTTAGTTCACAGTGCATTAACTAATGTTAACAGATACAACTTTTAAACTTAAAAATGTTTTAGTAAATGTTAACATTATTTGACTGCGTTAAGTTCACAGCATTTATAAATCCTAGATAATGTTAACAAAAGAAACCTTACTGGAAGGCGTTTACATAATATTGTAGTATATTATTAGTTTACTACATAAGTAGACCCTTATTTTAATTTTATATTGTATATATTTGAATTTTTAAAACAGATAAGATATTTTCTTGATATAAAAGATCTAATTAAAAGTGATTACGGTTATATATGGCATTCATAAAGGGACTGACACAGTGAAAACTAATCAAATCCTAAAACAAAAGGTTAAATCATCGTAAAAAAGCAGATGAGTATGAAGAGATTCTCTGATTCTGCATATCTCTGTAGAAAATCTACACTCACCTGTGTTGGCAGGTCCAGCGTAATGGAAAGTATCTGCTGTTTCTGATCACAATCGTGCCTTTTTACTGAGTGGGTATCAAAAAAAAAAAAAGGTCATCACATTGGCTCAAAAGGAACACCTCCTTAACCTGTTTGACTCGTTCACAGCAGCATCCTTTTAGCATTACACTTAGGCTACACAAAACAGGGTGGAGAACAATACCGCATTGCTCCATTGCAAATGAAGAATCCAGACATGCTTAATGTATAAAAATACACCATAAGGAATGAAACTGGCAACATCATCATTGAAACCACATGATAAACACAGCTTCAGAGAGTAAGTGTTATGATTCCAACCTGTGTTCCCCTGTCATGTGTGTTTCTGGATTCATGTCTTGCTTCATGTTTTGCTGTTCTTTGTAGGTTTAATGTTGATTAGTCTCCCCAGGTGTTTCTTATTAGCCATACCCCTTGTTATCTTGTTAAGCTTGTCTGCCTGTGTATATATAGCACTTTGTTTCACTTGTTTTTCATTAGTCATTGAATGGACATTCTCTGGTTCAGTGTGTTTCCCCTTGTTCCCACCAGTTTCTTAGTGTTTGCGCTTTAATAAATCTAAACCTGCATGTGGATCTGCTTCCCAGCCTGCTTCTTTGCCTGTTTCAAATGTTGCAGTAAGATAGAAATATATCCAGACACAAATTAATCTTTAAATATTTTCAAATGTTATGACTTTAAATTAAAAGATAGTCACTGGGGAGAAATAGCCAAGCAACATCTCTAACAGGACAAAACCTGAAGACTTCCTCATTGATATTCGTCCTCATTCAGAGTTTTCGTCAGATGGCAGGCTTCTGAACTGTCTCTGCTGAAGTAAAGGAATCCTGTTAGCAGTAGCATCCATTAAACATTTCCCATAAGTGCCTCTCACTCATCAAAAATGCAATATGTTAAGATCGGACCTGCTGAAACTCATATCTTGACATCATGCAGAAATGTTCAAATGACGAAGAGAGTCATTGCACAACTTTTAACAGAGAATGGCCATCAGCATGTTGTGGCTTTTGGAGTTTCTATAGTCATAAGGAAATATCTGAAGCATTTGGCAAGTTACATAGTTTATATGAAGGTATGCCAACAAAAAATCCTCGCTTATCTTCTTCCTTATAAGTTTTTTTTATTCAATCCACTTGTCTTTTTCATTCTGGCATTACTGTACCTTTCCCATGATGCAGCATCTTTAGTTGTTTCATATTCACATTTATTTATTTAGCAGACGCTTTTATTTAAAGCAACTTGAATTGAGGAATACAACAAGCGATTCATCTAATGAGGTAATAAACACGAGAAGTGCTATCACAAAAATTCAGCCATTGTTCAGGAAAGTAAACTAGAATAGGGAGGGTTAGAATTAAAGAACGGTGAAAGCATAAGTGAAGGAATAGTGAAATGGATTTTTTTATTATTATTATTCACTAGTATGCAGTCAAGTGCTCATGGCAGAGATGAGTTTTCAGCTGTTTCTTGAAAATTGTCAGGGATTCGGCTGTCCGGATAGGGTTTGGATGATCATTCCACCAGCAAGGAACATTGAATAAAAACATTCTTGAGAGTGATTTTGTGCCTGATGGTAACGCAAGGTGCTGTACACTCACAGGGCACGACTCGTAATAGAGAGTGGAGGTAGGAGGGTGTAGCCTGTGCCCGTCCAGTAGGCAAGCACCAATGTCTTGAACTTGTGAGCCAAAGCAGAGAGATAAGCAGCGATGAGATGTGGGCTCTTTTGGGTACGTTGAAGTCCAGTCGAACCGCTGCATTCTGGATCATTTGTAGGGTTTGATTGCACATGATGGAAGTCCAGCGAGAAGAGGATTGCACCAAGGGCCTGGACAAGAAGTTGCGTTGCATGCTCAGTTAGGAAGGTCCTGATCTTCCTGAAGTTATACAGTACAAACTTGCATGATCGTGCTATAGTAATGTGGTCTTTGAAGGTCAGCTGATCATCAAAGATTACCCCAAAATTCCTGGCCGAACTTGATGGGATTATTGTTGATAAACCTAGCTGGATGGTAAAGTTGTACTGGACTGAGAGTGGCTGTGAAAACGAGAAGCTCAGTCTTTGCTAGGTTGAGTTGTAGTAATATTCTTTCACGTATAATATAATTGTATAATATCCACGCCGAGATGTCCGCCAGATAGTCTGAGAACCGTGCAGATACTGTGAGATCATCTGGTTGAAGTGAAAAGTGTGTCACCAGCATAGCAATGGTAGGAGAAATCATGTGCCTGTATAATGGGTCCCAGTAATGTAGTGCATATGGAGAACAGGAGAGGTCCAAGAACTAATCCCTGGGGTACCCCAGTGACCTGATGATGTGTTTTGAATACCTTCCCTCCCCCAGGGAGTCATTGCACAACTTTTAACAGAGACTGTTCATCTGCAAGATGTGGCTTTTGTTTTCAGCGCTTTTAGAGTTTCTATTGAGTCATAAGGAACTATCTGAAGTGATTGGCAGGTTACATAGTTTATATGTAGATTTTCAAAGGTATGTCAACAAATAATCCTCAAAATCATGTGCCTGTATAATGGGGTCCCAGTGATGCAGTGCATATGGAGAAGAGGAGAAGTCCAAGAACTAATCCCTGGGGTACCCCAGTGACCTGATGATGTGCTTTGAATACCTTCCCTCCCCCAGGGAGTCATTGCACAGCTTTTAACAGATACTGTTCATCTGCAAGATGTGGCTTTTGTTTTCAGCGCTTCTATTGAGTCATAAGGAAATATCTGAAGTGATTGGCAGGTTACATAGTTTATATGTAGATTTTCAAAGGTATGTCAACAAATAATCCTCAAAATCATGTGCCTGTACAATGGGGTCCCAGTGATGCAGTGCATATGGAGAAGAGGAGAGGTCCAAGAACTAATCCCTGGGGTACCCCAGTGACCTGATGATGTGCTTTGAATACCTTCCCTCCCCAGGCAACCGTGAACGACCAACCTGTGAGGTAAAATTCAAACCAGTGGAGTTCCAGTGATGCCCAGAGATGAGTGGGTGAACAGAAGGATCTGATGATTAACAGTGTCGAATGTTCCAGGTGAATCTAGAACTGATGATTTTGAATGAAAACTAATGATTTGGAATCAGCTCTTGCAATCCGCAAAGCTTTCGTATCCAACAGCAAGGCAGTCTTGATTGAGTGATCGCTTTTAAATTTTGACTGGTAATCGTCCAGCGGGTTGTTCTGTGAAAGCAAAGATGATGGTTGAAAACAGCTTGTTCAAGTGCTTTTGCTATGAATGGGAGGAGAGAACAAGGTCTGTAAATTTCAACAAGTGAAGTGTTTAATATAGGAATTTTAAGCAGTGGGGTTACCCGAGCATACTTGAATGCAGTGGGGAAAATGCCTGAGTTGTGTGTGTTGATGATGTGTGTAAGTGATGGCAGAAGTGTGGGAGAAATGGCTTGTTGGAGGGGTGATGGAATGGGGTCTATTGGGCAGGGGGTTGGGTGGCTGGAAATGAGAAGCTTATAGAGTCCTTCTTCTGAGAGAGAAGAGAAGGATGAGAGGATATTGTTATCTGTGAGTGTGGTTGGTTTGAGTTCCTGGGTGTGTGATGCTGAGAACTGACTGCAGATGGTTGTAGTTTTGAATGTGAAGCAGTAAGCAAAGTCATCAGCTGTTAAAGAGATGGTAAGTAAGAGGTTGCAAAGGGGGGCAGAGGAGGGAATCGAATGTTTTGAAAAATGTGTGTCAAAAGTACTGTTGATCTTGTGAAAATATGACATTTTTGCAGTGTGAACCTGAAAGCAAAGATTGATACTTACTGAGGTCAGCTGAATCTTTTGATTTATGCCATTTTCTTTCAGCTGCCTTGAGCTTGGTCCAGTGCTCACAGAGAACATCGGATAACCACAGGATTTGAAGGAGTAGCACATGCTGGCCTGGAGGAGAGAGGACAGATTTAGTCTAGACAGGATGTTTGAGTGGAAAATAAAGTGTTTTTGGTCTTATTAACATCTAGTGATGAGAATTTGGTGGGGGAGGGAAGAGAGGATGACACGACAGAGGAAAGGTGTGAGGGAGAAATGGAGCATAGATCTGAATTAGACTAGCTGGTTATACGAAAAAAGGAAGTGCAAATTAAAAGTGATAAGGAAGTGATCAGAAATGTGCAGAGGTTTAAACAAAATGTTTTCTGTGACAGTTGAGTGTATAGATGAGGTCAAGCTGGTTGCCTCATTTATGAGTACCTGGTGGTGAGCCATTGAAGACTATGGGCTGCCACCCTCAGGGAATGAGGACAGCAGCACATCCAGCACTCTTCTAGAAAGTTGCCCAGCTGACCTGCAGGGCAAAAAAAAAAAAAAATGACGAATATGGAGTTTTTCTGGGAGTTTTGAATGTATTTACTGAAAGCATTAATTAAAGATGCAGAGGATGAGCTCTTTCCCCTTCAGTAATCTCAGAGACAGATTGTGATTGAAGATGAGCAGGCCTACAACTTTCTCTACGGATTTATTAGTTTGGTTCCAGGATTAAAGTCGGTACATTGTAAGCTGGAGTACAGCTGGGCAGTATACAAGAGTTATGACATAAGGGGGTGTTGGATTGGGATATCCTGACTTATCACGAAATGCTCTTCCAAAGACATACATAGTCAAAATTGGAATACTGGAATTTAGTCCTGAAGGGTCCTAATGTGCAATTTCTCATAGAATTCCAGCAAGAGGGTTGTGTGTGTGTGTGTGTGTGTGTGTGTGTGTGTGTGTGTGTATAGGCCTATATATGAATTTATCTAATAAAATAATATTTTAATATATGTATTTAATATAAACATTTAGAAATAACAGTTTGTATACTATAAGAACATATAGTGAGAGATATGCTTCTGTTTATATTTTATTTCTTCATAAAGAGAGTGAGAGGAGACAGAAAGGTGAGAAGAGTAAGACAGTGGGAGATTTACAACATTCTGTTACTATTTATGTGGTTATGATCCCAATGACAATCTTTGTAGTATCATTAAAAAAACATCAACAAAAAAAAAAACTTGTGATATTTGTGAACTAAAGAGAAGATATTTTGAAGAACGTTAGTAACCAAACAAACCTGATTTCCATATGGTCAAGTAAGGCTATTGACTTCCATTGAATGGTCAAACACACACACACACACACACACACACACACACACACACACACACACACACACACACACACACACACACTATAGAGACTAAAAAAGACAATGTAAGAAAATAGTTTTACTCAAGAGAAAGAAAGTCATTCCATTTTGGAAAGACATGAAGGCAAAAAGGGGGGGGGGGGATTAAGGACTTATTTAAATTGATGCGTTATTGTAATTGAGGTTTCTTATTAACTTCACTATAATTTATTGGTGTGTGATGTGAATGAATAATGTGACTGTCAGAGAGTACAGCTTTACGCCATCCGGTCCGCTGCATCGTTTGCCTGGCTGGAGGATCACACAGAACACAAAGACGATCATTACCGAGGGATGCTGGTCAAGAGCAGTTGAATTCTGCAGTTTTCCGCCTGAATAACGAAGTGGAATGAAACACTAGCTCACTGCAGAGACAACGACTAACGTATCCTCGCTAAGTCAGTTTCGTCGTCCTATACACTCTGAATGCTGTACTGTTGCGGTGGAAGGGAGAAGGAGGAGAAGGAGCACACGGGCGCGGAAGAGGCGTTGATGAGCAGCGGGGAAGCGGACACAGTCACCGCTGGAAACCGGGAAGAAACTCCGGATGCAGGGATGTTTGACACAGCGGATATGCCCGAGCTCCTGCCGCCCTTGGAGCAACTTCAACCCAGTCCCATTGACTCGGTGTGTCAGATGAAACATTTGCGGGATGAGTTCAACAGGGACTGCTTGAGCCCCGAATCCCCCCAGCTTAGGTTAGGCCAGAGGGCCCCCAAACTCGGACAGATTGGACGGTCAAAGAGAGGTGAGTATGTTTCTGTTCCATTTAGTTTATGATTTATCACCCCATCTTTAGGACGGTCACTCCACGAAATGAGTGCCTTTTCCTTTTGTAAAGGTGATTTTTATATATTGAGATTAATTTTAGGAAGATCTAGGAAGTGTTAAAAGTAGTCAATTGAATTGAGACTGTCAAGCTAAAGTAATTTTTTGTAAAAAAAAAAAAAAAAAAAAAAGGTTCATAACAAGGTTGACAGTTTTATTGCTTATTTAGCCTTGTGCTCAAGGTCATGATATTACAATGTGTTTATTGAAAATAAAAATGTAATTCTGATATTTCTAAAAACATCCAGTTGTTAATAATCAGCAATTTACTATAAAAAATCAAGTTAACAGTTCTATATTGCACTCGTGCTAAAGGTCATGCCACTGACTAAGATGTTTAAAAGGAAGATAACATAATGTTGATATTTCTACAAATACAATTTTCAAAAGTAATTTAGGCCAATTTCAAATTCAAAGAGATGACAATTCAAAATTGCCACTCCCTGACAAATTATATAAATATATAATAACATGATTTTTTTTTTCAATCATTGTTAAAAAATCATTGTTTACACTGAGAGACACAAAAGGCAATTTTTATGAAATTATCTATTTAATGGAATATTAACGGCTCCGCTGATTATACACTGTACACAATATAACTGCGAATTTTCGCCTCTGTTTAAAGTAGAATGTGAATTTTATTTCATAGTGGTTATAGAGGACGAAGACCTGGATGACGTCATCAACAATAACAACAACAACAACAACAATGGACCACTACCTGTCCCTCTCAGCAATGAGCCATCCTGAGCCTCCCCAGATTCTCAATATTTTGGACCAGCTATTCGTGAAATGCTTCCTTCTGCCACAGGACAGTTGGGGCGCTCTCAGCAGGAGAAAAGACAGACACCTCTCCCAGTATCAGATTCACACGAGATCCGCATGCGTTTCAGCTGTAGTTTAGTCGCATGGCAGCAGCTGTCAGCATACAATAAGCCAACACAGGTTATTTGTTGCGTAGTAGCTTCTTAGATCAGAGCTCTGTGTGTGACACTCGTGCCTCCCAGAGGGAGAAATGTGTGTATGTAGACTGATCAACATATTTCAGACCAAAGGTAAAGACCAGCCACTGTAGACCACTCTGTCCAGATTTGTGCTGTTAAAAAGATGTTGTCCTTCACTTTATTTATTCAAACAGTTGGCGAGAAGAATAGCACAGTGTTCTTGTATTTGTACTCAGTTTGTCTCTTAAAACCAGGAAATGTTGGAAATATATGCTACTTCCTTGAGTTGTGGTTTTCAACCTTTTATTTATTCAACCTTATTCAAAGCACCCACATGTACACTACAAGATATTTCAAAGCTCGTTTTGCTTATTAACATAAACTATCTACAGGTTATAATAATAATTTCCAGTGGTTTCAGAACTAAACTTATTTAAGTTAGATTACTTGTACCTTTTTTTTATTCTTTTAATTAATTTTTTCTTATTTTGTACATAATCTTAAGTCATTTTTCCCTCCCCGGTTGAGAAACTCTTCCCTAAAGGCTTTTGCATCTCTAGCTGCTTTACATGCTTTTATGCCTTATGAAACATTGCATGCTGCATCAGTTATCACTCTGAAAAGCTATACACTTGCCTGATTAGTACCATGATAAATTGTTTTTATGCATTTTTGATCAACTATGTAATAAGTTGATTTGATCAGTTGGCTGAATGATTCTGTGGCACGTATGAAGAATTTATATTATTTTATGTGTTGCTTGCATTGTATTTCAGCAATGGATAAAGGGACATGCAAAAAAGAATAAATGTGTAAATCAGTTTGACATAATAAATGACAAGTGTATAAAGCTGAGCTCGTTTTTGTGAGTCAAAGTGTCAAGCTGTTCCATTTTTGGCCACTAGATGGCAACACACCTTAAGAAATAAACAGCTCTGCGTTTGGCTTTTTTTAGCTTTTCCTACTGCTGCTCTTTTTTTAAAACCATTTATTGGCATTAGACTACGTATACTTGCAAACTGCCTCAAAATCAACAAGTTTAATGTCTAGAAAACTGAAATAGAAGGTGGGTTACGTTTTTAAGAAATTTCAAACCTTTTCTGGATGCAATGAGGTTCCATATCGTTTTAAGTTGGCGCCACTTATCACCCAAACCACGTGTGCTATCAAACTGACTTTTTGATATTTTGTGGTAAGTACTGACAGCATTTATATTTTTAAATGTTTCATTAAACACTATATGTATATATAAATATATATAAATAGTATATATATATATATATATATATATATATATATATATATATATATATATATATATATATATAGTTTCAAACTATAACGATTCAAATTCAAAAGGGGTATGTAGTTTCCTCGGGTAAACGCGATTTGTGTTGTCAAGCGTCTACCAGTGGCTATAATTGCGTTATCTTGTTACTGACTCGTTCATATATAGGCCAACTTATGTGTATAAAGAATAAGACTACCAACCTTTTATTTAGACTTTCTTTAGGGGGCTGAAGTCTGAATTTAAAGGACCCGTCGGCCGTCGTGTTTTTTTCGCGTTTGACCGACGAGGAGATTGTTAGGAATTTATTATCTCTGACTGGCAGTACAGAGCACAACACCCAAACAATGAGAAAAAGTACATTTTGTCCCACATATTTCTAGCTGGTGAATTCCCTTTGTAAACAAGTTTTATTTATCATGTTCTTACTTCCTTTATTATAACCAGTGATAGGATATTCTTGAAATACAAATGGCTCGACCCAGTGGGCTAATTGCTACCCACAGAACAATGTACTGTCCGACTTCACTGATTCCACCGGGTGACCCATTTTCCATTCACTCCCATTACAGGATAATTTACATTAAGACACGTCAGCAGCGATAGCCAGAACATGCAAATAATGCTGAAACAGAAACCAGAGGACCACGTGACTCACCAAGACTCGACTGAGGTATTTGCAAATCACTAATATAGGTTAACTGGCTGCCACATATATCATTAGACACTTACAAAGTACACGACAATGGACAGGTCTTGTTTAAAAAATTTATTTACATAAAATTTGTAACAAACTTAAAACAGTCAAAAACTTTTAAAAGTTAAATATTTGCATAAGCTGGTCACAAATATACACGTGACCTAAATTTACCCTAACTCCTAAACAGACTTGAGGACAACCCATCTCAAGTGGTCCAAGCACAAAGACCAAAGGAAAGAAATGTGAACAGATAGAAAAACACGTAATCCATGTGACCTCTAGTCTAGTTTGTAACCAGCTGTGATAAAACTGAACTTATCTACAGCCTTTTTTTTCTCCTGACCAGTAAGTGGTGTGAATAAATACAAGAAAGGAGTATCAAAACATTTTGTAACATTGGCTTTATAAATGTGCACATGCAACAAGGAGGACACTGAGGAGCTAAAACACAAAAGCTAAGGTTAAGTTTCACTTTGCATATATAAGAGCCATCTCTTTGATTTAAAAAAAAGCATTGATCATGTTGCTCAGTAAAAGAAACCGACCAATCTGCAAATCTGTAAAATTTGAAGTTTAGTGCCTTGCCTTTATCTTTACCATCATCTAAACAAAGTCATGCTTATGTTTTTCACCTACAATTTCATGCAAGCACCATCAGTATAACACTACTTTACATAAATGAGTTATCTTAAACTTCACTTATTTTCTACTTCCTTTCTAAAAAAAAAAACAATTCAATAAAAAAACCTTCCCTCAGAGGATGTTGATTTGTATAAAATGAAGTATCATTTGAAAAGCGATAGTCCGATGACACGGGGACAAGCAAAGTGAACTAGAAATCTGCATGTTTATGCCTTAGTTCTTTAAAAAAATATATATATATATTCACATTAAATGCAAGTTGTTCTCATGCCCCTCAGTGTCTGGCACAATTCTTTGGATGATGTACACAGCAAGCAAGGCGGATGATGAGGTCAGGACAAAGCTTTACCGCAGTGATGCGGTGTAACTGAGCGGTACGAGTGATGATTTTTCCCTGAGCATGTCACCCTCTTTCATGTTCACTAAACATGGCATGTCTTATGAATCGAGGAACACACTGGGGAAGAACCCCTCCTTTCCAAACTCACATCAGCAACAGGATTCGTAAATAGAAAGAAAAAAGTCTTGGTGCTTATCAAAAGAAAGGAAAACAGAAGTGACCTTTTTTCAGAGGTGGGCTGCTGTGTCGAGCACGAATAAAAGTTGCCCGAGAACACTGATCTGAGCGGTTTGTTCTATTCTAAGTCAACCACAATAAAAGAAATTACAATCATAACAGATCTCAGATCAGCGGACTAGGGAAACTTCTACTCGCGCTCAATGATTCGTTATGGACTTCTTCAGCTTGAGAAAAACTGATGTGGCTCAAACGTACTCCTTGCTGCTGCTGGGGGGTCTGGAGGACCTGGGGGGTGCGGAGGACTTGGGGTACTTGGGAGAGGGTTTACCCTTTGGGCAGGAGGCAGCCAACATGCCTCCACCCATTATGTCCAGGAACGCACCTGCCCAGGCGATGAAAATGGCTGCACCAAACTCATACCTACAGAAATAGAGTATTATATTATGAGCTGTGACTTCCCTTCTCAGTACTGAAAGAAAAAACTATAAAATAAGGTGAAGCACATGGAAAATGCCTATACTTTTCTTGTGGTTGGCAGCCACAGTTAAACTTACTTTGTATTGACAGGTGTGAAGGGGTTGTAGAAGTCCCGGACGATTTGACTTGTAAACCAACCACAGGCAACAATGCTACAGAGGGCTGATGAATGGAAGAGAAGCGATAAATTAGTTACTTATGAAAAAAAAAAAATTCCAAACACCAGAGTATTTGTTTTTGACACAGTATTTGCCCACTGACTGGGAGTGAACATTTTCTGCAAGTCATTTGTCAAAGTCATATTCAGAGCAATGCGAAACCAAAACTGAAGATAGATATTTCAGACCTGCAAAGAGTTCCTTTAACCTTGACATTTAAAAAATGCATTTTTATTACTTATATTTAACTGCATATTTCAGGAATTAATTTTTTTGAGCTACATGTACTTTTCTAGTTTCACAGAAACTCTGTTTTTGTCACTGCTGTAGTTTAATTACATAACAACATTAATATCTTTATATTAGAGTGAATGTACCTGCAACAATGAGGATTATCCCGCCTGTCATGGCAATGCGGGACTTTTTGACCCGGTCATCACCACCACAGTTAGTGCACTTCATGCCCATGCTGGCCACACCCAGTCCCGCTACTGTGAATAGGATCGCTACAATCATCAGGGCACGAGTTGCCTGGAGAGCACCTGAAAGAGGGGGAGGGTAGAGGAAGAAAGAGATTCATATTTTGGTCTCGACATGTACATTCATGACAGTGACATTCAGACTACATTTACGTAATTGTTTATCATAGTTGAAGTCAGTTGAGCACACAAAAAGTGTGCCAATAGTGAATCAAAAAGATTAAGAACAGACCAAAGGGTTTTGCAATGGCCCGATTGTTTTTTTCCCTCTCTGACTGACGAGAAAAGCCCTTCCCCCACTACACCTGCATTTAGGTGCAACAAAGACCGGTTCCAACCGGAAGCCTCCTTTGAGAGAAGATTGTACACATATGTGGGCAGCGATTTGCCCTTTAGATACAGAGTAGGAACAGGTTTAACCAGTCATGGGAACTTGGGTTTCACTGGAACAATCCATCTAGTTTTGCTTTATGGGCATGGCTTTCAAAAGCATAACACATCCTTTTAGTATCAAGCCAAATTATTAAGAAAATCTCAAGTTATTAGGAGGAACTGTTTATTAGGAGCTCGTCACCTGAAGTAAAATGCATACTAAACTCTTACAAGATGTACAAAATGGCTGCTGGCCATTACGTCACCTTGCCGGGTTTTTCCTCACTTTGCTTGTGCCAAGTTAAATCTCATGGTTCATCCCTAATAGCAATACTACAATATGTGTTGTACTTATGCGTGCATAAAATGAAACAAACTCACTGATAAGAGTTTTATTTAAGCTACATCAAAATACTGATATGGTAATTGGATAAATGACTGAAGCGTACACTGTATAGCTATAGACAAATGGCAGAAGCGAGCCAGATGACTCCTTTAAATCAGTCTCAGATGTGGCGAGTAAAGAGGGGATGAAATAAGGTGAACATCACAGACCCCTCTGTTTTTCTAAAAAGACTTTGAGTTTAAATAGCTTCATTGTCTGTTTAGGTGCTTGACAAAGGAGACCTCATTTGGTTGTTTTAATAAGCTGTTGGCAAAATATGTGAGCCATTTAAAGACAATGCCTGACTCCCCCACCCGACACAGGAGCACTGTTTCCGCGAGTGGAGGAAGGGTGGGAGTCACACCCGTGTAATCATTACTTTGAGTAAAAGCGTAACCCAACCGTATCACCCAACACTAAACTAGCATTGTCCCAGTCAGAATGTTCACCAAAAAAAAATGGGGTTATCGTTATTTATCCTCAAGTTGCTCCAAAACTTTCTTCTTTTCTTTCTTCTGTTGAACACAAAAGAAGATATTTTGAAGAATGTTGGACAGTTGAAGGCACCCATTGACTTCCATAGTATTTTTTTTCCTACTATGGAAGTCAATGGCTACTGCAACTGTCTGGTTACCAACATTCTTTAAAATATCTGTTGTGTTCAACGGTAGAAAGAAATTCATACAGTTTTGGAACAACTTGAGGGTAAGTAATGACAAAACCCCATTTTTTTGGTGAACTATACCTTTGAAACCATATTTTGTTTATTGACCAACTGAATACAATGCATAATCTCCTGTTTTGACTACTTTGGCTTTAAAACTTTCACTGTTCCAACATTCCTGAAGGACAGCTGCCCTTTTTACGCTTTGAGCTTCCTTTGACCCAAAACGAATGGATACATAAAACTCCTTGTATAACAAAAGATAAAATCAAAACAAATATCATTATCTAACACCAAGCTCTGCAAGAATGTGAGAGATACTCATCAAACAGATTTGTATGACATCAAACGCCACAAGCCAAAATGAAATTTCTGAGGGAAGGTATGGCATAACAGGTGAGTGTCCTTGCTGTGGTAACACGAGACGAGTTG